>NC_083112.1:72924488-73524488 GCF_949774975.1 Lagenorhynchus albirostris | reverse complement strand
TGAACAAGATTTAGCTGTTTCTGACCTAAAAAAATAGCATATTCTTACGATTCTATGATTCTAACACTCAGACGCTTCATGTGTAGTGATTTTGCTCTCTTCTGTTTTCTCTTTGGTATTTCCTTTTGTAGAGTTTGCAAATTAAGGACTGGCTAAGACATTTGTCTCCAGCGTTACAAAGTTGAAGCTGGCTGTGAGTCTTAATCTAGAGATGAGTTGGATCAGAGCCAATGGCAGGGTCATGGCCAAGACACATCCTTGCGACTACTGCCACATTCATCTCAGGTTTATTTTTTTAAAAAAACTCTTAACAGAGCCTTCGCACAAAACTCAGTCCTGGGTTCCATGTTTTGTCCTCAACATAAGTTGGAAAATAGACTTTATAGAGTCTAATTGTAGAACTCCAATAAACTAAGACCAGTAACAATTCCCATTTTCACTTTCTTGTCCAAATGTGTGTTGATGAAGTTCTAGAGATACTTGGATGAAAGGCACTGCAAGTCCTTTAAGAACACGAACACCCACAGAATTAATTAGGATCCTCGTCTTCTAGAGTGGGAACCAGAGACACAAAAGTACTTCAGTCCGTTTTTCAAGGTGGAAAAGTGAAACTGAGAGTTAACCTCTAACACAGAAAGGGTCTTGGAAATTTGGCAAAGATCTGGATCATTTATTTATTTTTTTTAAAATTAATTTTTATTGGAGTTGCTTTACAATGTTGTGTTAGTTTCTACTGTACAGCAAAATCAATCAGCTATACACATACATATATCTCCTCTTTTTTTTGGATTTCCTTCCCATTTAGGTCTCCACAGTGCATTAAGTAGAGTTCCCTGCGCTATACAGTATGTTCTCATTAGTTATCTATTTTATACATAGTATCAATAGTGTATATGTGTCAATCCCAAACTCCCAATTCATCCCACACCCCACTTCTCCCTTGGTATCCATACGTTTATTCTCTGTGTCTGTGTCTCTGTTTCTGCTTGCAGATAAGGTCATCTACACCATTTTTCTAGATTCCACATATATGTGTTAATATACGATATTTGTTTTTCTCTTTCTGACTTACTTCACTCTGTATGATAGGTCCATCTACATCTCTACAAATGACCCAGTTTCATTCCTTCTTATGGCTGAGTAATATTCCATTGTATATATGTGCCACGTCTTCTTTATCCATTCATCTGTCGATGGACAGTTAGGTTGCTTCCATGCCCTGGCTATTGTAAATAGTGCTGCTATGAACATTGGGGTGCACGTGTCTTTTTGAATTATGGTTTTCTCTGGGTATATGCCCAGTAGTGGGATTGCTTCTTATCAGATCTGGTTATGGATTTTATATTGACCAATCCAATGGAAGTCTTTCAAAATTCATTATTTTTGGCAACAAAGCCTCTAAGCAAAGCAGTGAACTAACTTTCAGCTTCTGGTTGAAGTGGGTGAGGGTGAAGGGGAGGAAGATCTCTTCAGGAGCTATGTCTTATTCACCTTGGGTGCCCCACAGAGTATCCTTGAACACAGGACCCTTAATTCGTGGACCCAGTGAAAGTACCATGTTCACTTGCAACTAATTTATAATTTAGATCACACCCTTAATAAATGCACTTTAGACTCTCATTTGCAATTTATATCTTATGAAAGTATGACATCAGATTTCACGGTCTTATCCTGTTCTTGTGCGTCTTCCTTGGTTGCCGTAGTAACAGAGTTGCCATGGATGGCGCTGCAGGAGCTGTAAGGGTCAGCAAAGACCAGAGCCCTGTCATTCAAAGGCAGTTGTCCCTGAAAAATGTGACTTGCTTCAATATTTAAGACCTGGGCACTGATATTAAACTAGAATGATACTTCGGTTAAAAACCAATAATTAACCTTGTCTTCCACTC
The DNA here is from genome assembly GCF_949774975.1 of Lagenorhynchus albirostris. Taxonomy (NCBI): domain Eukaryota; kingdom Metazoa; phylum Chordata; class Mammalia; order Artiodactyla; family Delphinidae; genus Lagenorhynchus; species Lagenorhynchus albirostris. The sequence continues at coordinate 73,522,602 of NC_083112.1, read as the reverse complement.
TAGGTCACACTTGAATAGCGATTTCATAAAGTGGACATTCCTCTGTCTTTCATTCCTGAAGTCCTAGATTGGCTTTAAATAATACGTCTCCTAGAAAAGTACATGGGTAATCGTTGCAATTTATTTTATGTCATTATCTAAGCCCTCAAGATCTTACAATCCCGGCTCTTCTCTCCGAGGTAATTGCACACATCTCGGGAATATGTGAGATGATGTTAATATTCAGGGTGCCACCTCTTTGAAAGGATTCACAACCTACAAAGAAACACTGTCTTGATGTCTTTCTGCAAAACTTATTTTTAGGCGAGTATAGGGTATTTCCTTTCTAGAGAAGAATTTTCCTCAAAATCACAGTCTTTGATGTCACGGATTTACAAGATGTACCCTGAACAGCAGTTTTAGTTTCAGAGTGGGGATTATGCAACTTGATTATATTACAATAAAACCTTTTGGATTATAAATTAAGACCACCTTTGAGGTACACAAGATGCCATCATTCTCTTAATACTTCTCACTCTTTTTTGCTACCTAAGTTGTTTTAAATTGCTGTAATGCTTTACTGCACTGCGGTGTATATAGAGAGAGAATACTTAGGTGGTTGCTTAAATTTTTTAATACCAGTAGTGTGAAAATTACGGCACCTACATAAGAAACATGTTAAATGTTATTATCTTGTAGAGCAGGGATTTGATATTTCTCAAAATTTCAGGTAATATAGAAAAATTACCTCAGAAAATGGTCAAATAACGTTAAACATTTATTTTTTATAATCTCAAACAAACTTGAAATACATAGGCTTTTTTTCATATATGTAAATTTCAGTAGATTTATTTCTACCAAGATATTTGGGATCTCTTTAAAAAATGAATCACCTATACAATTTTTAATTATTTAAAATGTAAGAATCCAGTTTTTCCTAATAACAAATGAGTTTCACAAAAGTTCTAACAGGCTGTGTTCAGATTCTTTCTATATTTATTTTTTAAAAGACTAAATGATTTTTCTTCCTTTTTTGTTTTTAGCTATCAATAAAATTTTACATGATGCCACATTCATTAGAGTTGCGTAAACAACATTATTGATGGTAGAAAAGGAGATGATTCCAATTTACTCAATTATTAAATACATTGATTATATGACAAAGAAATTATATGACAAAGAAAATTATTTTCTTTGCGAAAAAGAAATTTTATTCTTTCTGTGATATACAGAGAAACCCCAGGCAAGCTGTTTGATTCACTTGAGTGTCTAATTATAGTCATAATAGAAAGCGTTGCGAGTGAGCTGTGCTGCGCTTTATCTAACTTGGAGCTTACAAATTCGTATTTTGGCAAGAGTGCAGAACACAGATAAACTTTGGAAAATAAAACTCAAATTCATTATAAGAAGATTATCCTCTCCTTCCTCACCCCTCCTCTAGGCATCCCTTTCTCTCGGCAACAAGTTCTAATGAAGACAAGCAGATTGCCCATGTTCTGATTAATAACCTAAAGACTGGACTCATTCTGAGTTGTCAAAATTGCTTTTGCTTTGTATTCCTTTGGTTTCAGAGAATGAAAATAATTGACGATTTTCAATGAGTCTATGATGATATTACTTCCTACACTCTTGAAATACGTAGCTTTTATGGAGCTAGTTTTATGGATGAAGGATAGAAAGGTGGTCGTATTTCCCCTGGATAATTGTATATTTATACTAAGCGCATGTTAATACTGCCTGTGCATTCTTTCAAAATTAGCTCCAGCAAATATGGTCTTTGCAGCCCTAACCCTCCTTCAACTCTGTTCTCCTGGGCTGTCTCCTCTTGTACACAAGGGACTCCCTTTATGTCGACAGGAGAATTTGAGTAGCAGAAAGAGGTTATTTAGAGGCATTAAAAAGGAATAAGAAAATCAAATTGAAGGTTCGTATCAATTAGCTGAGAACCAAAGCATGGAGTTCACCAGCTAATTATTCGTGACACCAACATACTCACCAAATCTATATTTGGACTTATTTTAATTATGGGCATTATTCTTTTATTATTGTCCTCCCCCCCCCACCCCCCTTTAGGTACAAATCTTCCTTCCACATTGGTGCAGTCTCCTTGTTAACCTGTTTGTGATGGAGACCAATCAAACCTGGTTTTATACAAAATTAAGAATTCCTTAAAATCTCATTTTGTTTATAGGAAAGAATTTGATTGGAGACCAGGTCAGTTTTTAGGTTTCAGCAAGCACTTCCTAAAGAGGCTCTGAGGGAAATAGTACTCTTTTAAAAACACTTACGCTTTTATCTTTCAACTGCCTCTTATTCCCTGACTAGCCTTTCCTTTTTTCTCTGAGGCCTCCAAGTGGCACTCCCTGAATGACATTTCAATAGAACTTTCCAAATACAGTGTAACAAAGAGATCAAGGCCCACTGGGAAGATGGAGCAGATTTTTTTTTTTTAACAAAATGAATAGTTTTAATTATGTCTTTTCTGCCCACTCCATAGAGCCTCCCAGCCCCCGTGCCCACACCAAATCCGAAGTCTGCAAACATAAGACACTCAGACTCATCGCTCCACACCTTTTTACCAGCATGGTTTTAAAATCAGTTAAGTCTCCAGCAGGTGCACCGCTCCCTGCGTTCACTGGGCCGGGTTCCCTGTCCTCAGCTAAGCAGACCTCCTATGGCTCAATTATGAGATTGTTTGCGGTCAGACCCCCAGGATCTATAGCAATCCCAACAACAGCTTGAAAAATGGACCTGTTTTAAAGGAAGAGCCAGCCCTGGCTGTGACGGATGACTAGGAAACCTCCCAGTATTCAGGCTTTCAGAAAGGGTCAACCCTTCATTTCCAGCTAGTCTTTTCAATACCTTGAAAACATTTAGAAGCAGTGATGTTCGCGTCAATTACACTCCTTTAAACTGTGAGCATAATTGCAGGTAAAGGCCAATTATCTCATAGGTATACCATTTGTCCATTGCCAATGAGCCAATTTGAAAAATCCTACATCAAGGGATTTCCAACATTAAAGTTGTTTTTTTTTAATTCCGAGAAGGCACTTTTGGGGAAGAGTGGTAAGCCCTGGTGGGTTGCTTGAAATATTGGTTTTTAAAATTTAAAAAATTGCATTAATATGGACAAGTATTAACCACTAGGAAAAAAGCCATCCCCTAGAAAGCCAACTTTTGATAGTCTGTGAACTTTTAGTGGAAATAAATATTTTATGAAAACAAACCAAAAATTGTATGCAGTTAAAATTTCTTGGGCAAAACTCCCAATTCTCTTTTATTCAAGGGTCCCTTCCAAAATTATGATAGCTCCTTCTTTTTGAGTCAACATTTATTAGTACATACATAATGTTACAGTATTATGAAGCAGAAGCATTGTCCCCTTCAGAATATTCTTGTAATTCTATTCCCAAGACTCTGTTCTAAGCACATTAGACCTTTGACTCAGCAAAACTCTGCTACTTGGAGTGAGGCAATCGAACTTTCTGGGCCTTGTTTTCTTTTAGCTCAGAAATCCTGTTACTCTGAGCTCATCCTCAAATGTACACTTTTTTGGAAAGACCAAAGAATGTGCATACCACTTGAAGCTTCCACAACAGCTTTTACTTAAAGCACAACTTTATGAATTTAATAATTATTAAGTTTAATGGTAGATTGAAAGAATTAAGTTTAATGGTAGATTGAAGGAATGAGGCATGAATTTAATAGATAAATATTAAGATTATGAATGGACCATTATCCCTGAACCTTATAATGTAATGTACCAGGAGTGTCTCATTTGAGGAAAAAAAAAAAAAAAAAAAGACAGGGTGACATCAACAAAATTTACTTCAATGCTCATTTGCCGTCACCTTTATGACTTTGCTTATTTTTCCCTCCCCTTTGATTGAAACACACACACACACACACACACACACACACACACACCACTCACTCTCCCAGTTCCAATGTCCTGTGGCCTCAGGCTATTTTTTTTAATCTTAATTCGTTCTTTTTTTTTTTAATTAAATGTATTTTACTTTTGGCTGCGTTGGGTCTTCATTGCTGTGCGCAGGCTTTCTCTAGTTTCAGCGAGCGGGGGCTACTCTTTGTTGCTGTGCATGGGCTTCTCATTGCAGTGGCTTCTCTTGTTGAGGAGCACGGGCTCTAGGCTCATGGGCTTCAGTAGTTGTGGCTCGCGGGCTCTAGAGCTCAGGGCTCAGTAGTTGTGGTGCACAGGCTTAGTTGCTCCGCGGCATGTGGGATCTTCCCGGACCAGGGCTCGAACCCGTGTCCCCTGCATTGGCAGGTGGACTCTTAACCACTGTGCCACCAGGGAAGTCCCTCTTAATTTGCTCTTAATTGCAAGCAATAGAAACTGACTCTTTCTAGTTATGTAAAAAGGGATTCAATTAAAGAACTATTGAGTAGATCACAGACATCTTGGGAGAGCTGCAAAACCATGTTTGAGGCCAAACCTCATGGAATAATGTCCCAAGCTGCAACCACAGAGGTAGCCTAATCAGAAGGCACCTCTGCTGGTTGGCTATGGGCACCATCTTTCTCCCATTTCTCCTCTGCACCAGGAACTCCTCTGGACGACAACTGTGACATCACTGGCTTCTATGGGTGCTACCAGCTCAGCTCTGTTACCTCCAGCCCCTGCAGGGATGAAAATGCACAGCCTTTTCCTCCCGTGGCTTGTTTCTGCACCGAAGCCTTGTGTGAGTCTATTTGACCAGTGAAACTCAGATCCCATGCTTGTGTTCTTGTGGTACAGAAGATGAGAAAATTCAATTTCCTGGGCTCTACTTTGGGGAGTCAGGATTCTCAATGTTGAAGATTTTTCACTCAGAAGTTTTCCAGAAAGTACTGAGCCTAACAGATGTTCCCCGTAGGTGTTGAAGAGCCTCACAATGATCCGTTCATCCATCTATCCATCCTTCCATCCATCCAATTTTTAAAAATTTATTTTTATTTTTTTATACAGCAGGTTCTTATTAGTTATCCATTTTATACATATTAGTGCATATATATCAATCCCAATCACCCAATTCATCCCACCACCCCTCCCCCACACCACTTCCCCCCTTGGTGTCCATACGTTTGTTCTCTACATTTGTGTCTCTATTTCTTCCCTGCAAACTGGTTCATCTGTACCATTTTTCTAGGCTCCACATACATGCATTAATATACGATATTTGTTTTTCTCTTTCTGATTTACTTCACTCTATATGACAGTCTCTAGATCCATCCACATCTCTATAAATGACCCAATTTCGTTCCTTTTTATGGCTGAGTAATATTCCATTGTATATATATACCACATCTTCTTTATCCATTCGTCTGTTGATGGGCATTTAGGTTGCTTCCATGCCCTGGCTATTGTAAATAGTGCTGCAGTGAACATTGGGGTGCATGTGTCTTTTTGAATTATGGTTTTCTCTGGGTATATGCCCAGTAGTGGGATTGCTGCGTCATATGGTATAATTTTTATTTTAACAAGCATTTATTGAGCACTTGCTACGAGGGGAAGGAGCTGGGAGCTCTGAGTGTAAAAACAATTAAGGTACAAAAGCAACTGTAAAGCACTCCTCATTGAATGGAAAAGGGAGATGAGTAAGCAGATGTTTTTTGACTCAGTGTGGTGCAATTATGACCTGGATAAAGCACAGGTTGGGGTTGGGTGTTAGACTGCTATCCACCCCTCCAATTCCCAGTCTCCCTTGTAGTGAACTTGGGGCTGTAGGACTAGTTCTAGCCCTGGACTCTGAGCTCTGGCCTCTCACCAGGGGCGGACACCGCAGAGGCCCGTGTTCCCGCTGATGTGAACACAAAATGGAGGACAGAAACCAGCTCCACGTGGGGCTCTTAGTATAAACCGTTAAAGTCTTCAGGGCTTTTCAGTTGTCACAACTAGCATTAGCTCTCCTAAATAAAATATAGGCCACATGGTAAATCAGGAAAGTTAGAGTTCTCCAGAAGAAGAGGATTGGAAATGTCCTCTTTAAATCATTCAGTTAGCTGGAGGCAGACAGATGAGTCTGGGGACGAAATCAGAGGCCAGACCTCAGAGGATTTAAGTCTGTCTTGCTAAGAATTTTTTTTTTTCCTCGAGGGTCTGGGGAGACACTGAAGAATTTTAATACCTTTTCCACCTTTCCACCTGGGAAACAACTTACCAATATCCTCGGCAGAGCTCAGCTAACGTGATACACTAAGATCTGCTTTGGCTAATGAAAAAGGATGGATCTTTCAGCCATCTCGCCTTTACTAGTTCAAATATGAAACGTTTTAATATTATACAATTAGTCCTTGGCTGTCAGGCTTGTGTAGGGCGAAGGACAACTTGTGTTGAATCTGTGGTCCTCTTCAAATCATACAGAGTCTCATTTATGAGCCAGCCCATGCATAGCACCAGCGTTGAGAAGGCCAAATGTATAACAACAGATGTATTTATAGATCTTTTAAAAGTGATGCTGAAGAAGCTGGACCAATTCACAGTGGCGTTCACCTGGGCTTTAAAGCATTTTATTAGGACTGTATGTTTTTCACATATGACACATGACCTGTTGAGAGAATGAGTTTTCATCCTTGGGGGAAAGGAGATCAGTATTAAAGTTATTTTATTGTACAGAAAATGCATATGTCCTAAATATTTTGAGTGAATGTTAGAGGAAAAGGTATAATTTGAAAGACTTCACTTACTACAAGCAAAATAAATAACAGAATATTAAAATCATTTTAACATGTATATTTTATTAAAATCAATATCTTGTTGAAATCGTGACTTCTACCTGAGGTTTAAAATCTTCATTTTATCACATCTTTCTCAAACCAGTTAAAAGTCATATGTACTAAAACAAGTTTGATGTCTTAGGAATTTTCTATTTGCTCTATTTAGGACTATCAGTAACTCTACTAAAGGGTTAACTTTGGAACATTCTTTACATTTAAATTCTAACTGTATTCTCATTGAATTTATATAATTGGGATGAATCAATGTGTCCATCAGTCAACTCTCACTAGATTATGCTTAGTAACAAACAACCCCAGAATCTCAGGAACAAAGACTTACTTCTTACTCACATTGCTGGCTCTGCATGTTTTCTTCATTTTGAATCCAGGCTGAAGGAGGGTTCGCTCTCTGGGACATATTCTTCATTGGCTAAATCAAGCCAAATGGCTGGACCTGGATGCCTGGATGCCAGTGAGGGAGAAATACACTGCTATTACAAGGAGGACAGAAAATAGTCAGTAAACACTATCTACTACAATGTATAAAGCCTTTTGAAAATGTGAAAGAAAATAATACATTTTTTTCTCTCCTGTATTAATTCACCTACTATCACTCTTCTTCTTCTTTTTTTAATAATTATTTATTTATTTTAATTTATTTTTATTTTTTGGCTGCATTGGGTCATCGTTGCTGTGCGTGGGCTTTCTCTAGTTGCAGCGAGCAGGGGCTACTCTTCGTTGCGGTGCGCAGGCGCCTCATCATTGTGGCTTCTGTTGTTGCAGAGCACGAGCTCTAGGCATGTGGGCTTCAGTAGTTGTGGCATACGGGCTCAGTAGTTGCAGCTTGTGGGCTCTAGAGTGCAGGCTTAGTAGTTGTGGCGCATGGGCTTAGTTACTCCGCGGCATGTGGGATCTTCCCAGACCAGGGCTCGAACCCACGTCCCCTGCATTGGCAAGCGGGTTCCTAACCACTGCGCCACCAGAGAAGCCCTATTCATTCATTCTTAAATATTAAAATTTATTAGGAGTTTCTCACAGAGCAAGATATAGGACTTGCTTCCAAAGATTCAAAAAACCAAAATGATAATTTGGAGATAATCAGGTCCCATCTCCCTCCCTGGAGAAATTGATATCTAGAGAGAAGATATTTACCAGTCAGGCTGCATTAAACTAGTTCCTGAAGTATACTGTTTTTCTTCTGAAAAAAAATTGCCAAGTGCGTAATCTAGGTAGTAGCGATGTCTCAGGTAATCTGGCCACTCTTCAAGGCCTTTCAAGGTTGTGTGCATTTTCCCGGACCGCTGGGTACTAAGCTCTTCTGGAACACGTCAGCTTGTTATTCTGCAGGACATTGAACAAGACTCATCTCTTAAGACTAGTATTCCCAAATGTGTGCGGATAGAGTGGAATTCTCTGCTTACTATAACATAAAGGCTATGTGGGTTTTGGTTCAACGTCGTTTTTTAACATTTAGTGACTTTGTGAAAGTTTATAATATTCTAAAGTTATGTGTGTGTATGTGAATACTGCAATTACATACAATAGGTGATTACAAATAATTTGACTTTAAATAATAATTTTTAAAAATGCTTGAGTCAAATCTAAGATTAAATAAAATGCTTAATTTTCTCGAGTAATTGTATACTTTATATTCAACACATATCATTTTGCTAGAGCTAATAAATATCATTTACAACTTTCCACAACCTGTTTGACTGTTTCTTATCCATTTTTGACCCATAATTGCTTTCTCACACCTCTTGCTGGTTAATCAGAATCTGTCTGGATGAGGCAGTGGTATTGCTGGGAAGCTCTTTAATCATTATATTGAATTAATGCACTTAGATGCTCAATGCACTAGAATTTTCATCTAGGTATTGCTATTTACAGCTTCTATTGCTTCCTCAGGGTTGTCTTTTTAAAAACCATGAAAAGAGGGAGATTTCCAAATTGTGAATCTATTAGTATTATCGCCTTTGGCAGGACGTGAACAATAATACCTAAAATTTCTTGCGTGCTTACTATGTACCACAGACTGTTCTAAGTCTTTTTAATGCATTTGCTCCTATGGTCTTCACAATAACCCTTTGACATAGGATATTGTTATTAACCCATTTTACGGATGAGGAAACTGAGGCGGAGAGGCTGAATAACTTGCTCAAGGTCACAGGTAGTAAACGGCAGTCTTAGTAACTAGATACGCATCTTGATTTCAAAGCTTGTGCTCTAAACCACTAAACTCCCAGATGGCATATTAAACTTATTTTTAAATAAAACTCCATTTTAATGAAATTTTTACCATTTTCTTAAAAAAGCCATTTAAGTTCCATTATATCTAGATAGACTACCTGCTTATAAAGAAAACAAAACCAGAAAGAAAACCATACAAACAAACGAAACAAAACAGAAGGAAAGTATTCTTTCTTAGTGTTCTGCTCCTAAGCCTCCAGACCCAGTGAAGAGTTATTAACACCAAAAGTTTGTGATATTACCCTGGGTATTTGACTCAGCAGTCGCCAGGAGCCATTCCTCTTCCTTGGGTTTCTAAAAATGATCAGCTCCAAGGCACATACCAGTGCCTTAAAATTTAAGTTTAATTTTTTTCTTTAAATCAGTGTTCAGACCTGTCGCTGTGCAGACCGTGGCCTAGATGCTCTTCTGTCACTCTCGAGGAAGGATTAGAACAGCTGAAGAGGGTGATATCAGTGCCTCTGTTTGCGTTTTATGAGTCTGAGGCTTCATAGATTACTGTATGGGAACTAAGGAAGCAGTCTTCACCCGGGATGGCTAGGTAAGATTATTCCCATGAGCTGGGAGTGGTTTCCAAAAGACATTTCATTTCCCTCAGTCCCTTGTTTATGTGACAATTCCAGGGCGCGTTCTGTAGTGGCCAAGGTGCTTAGTTAAGCTGTACTGAACCTCTTCCCAATCACTGTGGGGGATAATCCGATCCTTCTTCACATTAAATTAGTTTAGGTATTCATCAGTTTTATTGTTATCGTGATAAGCTACAAATGCGAGACTTGGATCATTATTCATTCAAAAATTACAACTAAATATTTATTATGACCAATCAAAGCATAGGATTTTTCCACCATTTCCTTTATGCCACGAGAACAAAGTAGGGAGTTTAGGCATCTTCATTTACTCCTTCAAACTCAAATATTTGTCCTCTGTACCGGGAAGGAGGATTGATCATGCTTAGGGCACAAGGCCTGGGGGTCTCCAAGGCTCACACGATTTCTCAGGGAGGTCTGCTACATGCCAGGGGCCTTGTTGAGAGACAACTTTTTTTTTTTCATCTTTTAAAGGCTCTTGCTGTCAGCAAAGCGCTGGGCCCTGAGCCTGGGAGGGGACGTACCAGTAAGAAATGAGACACAATTACTGCAGCAGAGGATGTGGTCACAAAGCAGTCAGGAACTGGCTTGTGTCTTGGATTTGGAAAAAGCTCTTGATCCAAGTTGCCAACGGGAAGGAAATTCACATTTATTGGACACCTAACATACACCGTGTTCGTTTGCTAGGGCTGCTAGGTACTTTCGTAAGAAAGTACCGCAGACTGGGTGGCTTAAACAATAGAAATGTAGTTTCTCACAGTCTGGAGGCTGGAAGTCCAAGATCAGGGTGCCCGCAGGGTTGGTCTCTTCTGAGGCCTCTCTTCTTGGCGTGTAGACGGCTGTCTTCTCCCTGTGTCTTCACGTGGTCTTCTCTGTGTGTGAGTCTGTGTCCCAATCTCTTCTTATAAGGACACCAGTCAGATTGGATTATGGCTCACACGTAGGACCTCCTGTTACCTTAATTACCTCATTAAAGGCTCTATCTCCAAATGTAGTCACATTCTGAGCTAGTGGCTTTAAGCTTTCAACATACGAATTTTCGGGGGACACAATTCAGCCCATAACCTATGCCAAAGCTCTCATATATATTATTACCTCACTCCTTTCAAAACCCTCCGAGGAAAATGACACGATTGCCATTTACAGATAAACAAATTGGTGAGGTAGACTAGAAAAGTGCAAAGATCCGGGGCTTTCTAACGAGGCATGGCCTTCCATGCAGGCTAAGTTACTCTGAGCTTTACCACAACCAAAGGGGACGAATTTTGGTGAAAAGCCAGCTTGTTGTAAGAAAACAATTGCTACTGGCCTGAAGCTAGATAAAGAAAGTGAATGTCTCAACAAATCGTAAATGTAAAGGGATCAATGTTTTATGTTCCTGGATGAACACTTGATCACTTTCTACATCTGAAAAGTTTGGCTGGGCAAATACTGAGACCCTTTTAAAATGTACGCCGTCAACTAAAAGCCTTCTTGAAATCTGGTACCTTATTAATACAAGCTCCTCTCTCCCCTCTCATAGGAATTATCATGAGGTCTCCTCTCCCATGTCTGTGTCTTGAGACAAATCTTTCCTGGCTGAGGAAAGGCAACTTTTTTCTTGGAGGGAATATCTGATTGAACTCGTGTGTAAAAGAAAGCCTGAGATTCTGATGAGTTAACAGTCTGGGGACTGTCGATCCCCAGTTTCTAACTGGCAAGTCCTTCCCTTCTGCCTTTCTCTACATTTTTTTTTTTTTAATGATAAACTTACTTTTAATTCCGAGTGTGTCAGCTCATTATTGCATAGATATTCTACTTTTTCTGATTGTAGTACCGACTAAACGAGATGATATGGCTGTAGCGAGGTGCCTGGGACTTTGTGTTTTGAATTTAAATGGTGGAGGGTGAACAGCAGGGTCACTGGGATGTAATCTCTTGTACTTTCTACTGAGAATCCTTGTTTTCCAGAGCTGAGAACTTCCAATAACTGCTCTTGCTAAGGTTCTATTACCGTTGCTGAAACGAGAGAGTTTTTTAATGTGGTAAAAATCCCACTTCCTCATAAATGTTAGACACAAAAGTATTGATTAAGATTCATAACAAGGCTGAGGATGGCATGAATGTTTAAGCTTCTGATTCAAATAAAGTACCATGACACCGACTGCTTCCTGAAAAAAATTGAGCAGCGAACTTGTCTCCAAGAGAGGTATTACTCTCATTCTCTGACATCTGCCTGATAAAAAAGGGTCCACGGTATTTATGTGCGAACACCTCTCCTGAAATTAAAACTCTCCCACTGTCTCGGTAATCGCGGTGATGACTTCTGGGAATAAAGTTAAATATTCTGTACTCCCAAGCAGACCCTTTCTCCGTGGCCTGCTGAGGGATGTTGGCCTGGGGATCTGCTTTTCTGCAGGCGGGGGGGGGGGGGGACACAGAGGTGAGTGCCTGCAGCCTGCCCACCAGGTGTCTTCAGGTGAAGGCTCCAAGCTCGAGCAAAAATGCAAAGACGTTTGAAGGGGAGGCACCTTCCAGAAGGTATCTTAGCTCAACTTTCCCCTCCCCCATCTCACTTCTCACTAAACCAGTAAAAAGGCCCATCTTCCCTTTGCTGCTGGCCCTACCTGTTGATCTGGATAAGATCCAGTCTTGAGTGACCTTCCCAGCCCTAGAGGTAAGGCTGGGGGTCAGAGGTCAGGTATGGTCAGGAATGTCCCCTCCAGGCAATGGTCCAGCTCACCTTCCCTTAGGTGGCTCTCGGTTGGCTTCTGTTTGCCTTGAAGCCCTAGGAAGCTTTGTTTTCAGTCGGGCAGGGCTTTTTACTGGAGACTTATGAGGTGATCTGTGTTGTAGGCTCTGAATTTTAGAGTATGTGTTTCTTCCTTGCAGCCTCGGTATCTGAGTCATTCGTTGCCTTGCCCTGTATCTGAGCACGGACTAGTAGCTCATAGGACTAATAGTTAATGTTTACATAGGGCGTATGGTGGGCCCGGCACTGTTCTGAGAGCTTCACAGTATCACCTTCATAACTGAAACCTCCAGCTTTCCAGTGTTCAGGGCCTTCAGTATCCTGGCAATCAGTATTTCAAACTCACCCAACTGGGCCAGAGGACTTGCATTCTGCAAAGCGTAGGTGCAAAGAAGAGGAAGTCTGGGTCCCTTCCTGGGGTTTCAGTCTCAAGGGCTTGCTTAGATGAGTTTACAGGGAACTGCATCACATGGCAGACTTTGATAGATGTCAAAGAAAGTGCTGGGGGCAGGGATTCAAAGGAGAGGGAACCTGTATCAGGATGGGATGCTGGACCATGTAGGAGGCAACTTTTGGGCAGAGCTTTGGGACAGCAGAGCTTTCAAAAGGCAGAGGCTGAAGGGGAGCACGTTTAGGAGGCTGGAAGAGCGCAAGCAATGTGCCGATACTGAGAGAGAAGCGCAGGGCTTGTTTTGGGGGGGCCATGAGTCACCGGGTTTCCGGAGCCCAGTCCGCATGTAAGGAGAAGATGTAGACTCGTGGTCAGCCAGGCTGGGTTCCTATGAAGGATCTGGAAAGCAAGGCTGAAAAAGCTGTTGATGGGCAATGTTAAGCCACTTGAGGGGGTTTCAGAGAGTAACCAATGGTTGTAGTAAATGTGAGAGAGGGTCACGTGGTGGAAGGATAACATCTAGAGACAGGGAGAGGGGTAAGGAGGCTGCTGTAATTGTCAAGCAGAGAGGTAATGAATTAGGAACAGGGACAGCTGTGATGGAAATAAAAAGGAGGGCACGTTTGTGGAGGTGGAATCTCACTGTAGAAGGTGAGGGGCAAGGTGGGATCCATCTTAATTCCACAACCTGCAAGGGTGACAGAGAGGTGGCTGTACTCATAGAAGTTGTGAAGTTAGGAGGTGTGTGTGTCTGTGTGACGATAAGTATAGTTTGCTTTGGACCTGTTGAGTTTGAGGTTCTGCTAAGACATTAAGATGGTAGAGACACATCAAAAAGGCTACTCTAGTCTCTGCCGTAGTCTCCGCCAAGGAAAGTCTTACTGAAAAATAAATGCACAGGGCGAATAGAGTCACTCAACTATATTATATGCTTAATATCAACAATATGTCAGGAGAATGGAATTTTTGAAGAGGTTCTGAAGCATCACCTCACCTTAATTATTTTCTGTAATGTATGGATATCGAAACGTTTTGCTGTTTACCTTTGAAGAATGTAAAAAGCGATATACGCATCTTCTTTATAATAATAATACTAAATACAGGAAACATGAAGTACAAAAAAGCAAAAAAACAAAGGAAAAACAAACCCCAAACACAAAACTGCCCTTGGACTCCTTGTCTGAAAGTAAACACTATTAAATTAACTCTTTACTGTATTTTCATTCTTTTATAGTCTTTTTCTTTTTTAAATATTTATTTTAATTAATTAATTTGGTTGCCCCAGGTCTTAGTTGTGGCATGCGGAATCTTAGTTGCGGCATGCATGTGGGACAGTTCCCTGTCCAGGGATCGAACCCTGGTCCCCTGCATTAGGAGAGAGGAGTCTTAACCAGTGCACCACCAGAGAAATCCCTTATCGTGTTTTTCAGTGTGGAAGTCTCTCCCCGCATATTTGTAAAAATACTGTAAATATTATTTTTTAATCATTAAATCTAATTCCAACCTTCTTTTCAATCCGCTGCTCTATACACTCCTTGTACAATCCCTCCTGATAAATATTTTTTAGGAAATTCAGAAAGAAATTATAAGAAGAAAGAAAATGGAATTGATTTTACCTATTCTTTGGGCAATCCCCAGAATAAATTTCATTTGCTGCTTTGTAATTGTTCAGTTCCTGTACATCTATTAAATGAATAGAAGCTGCCAGTCCCCACTTTTATTCGTTTATCTTTGGGTATTTGTCTTTAGGATTGTCAGTACATTTATGCTACTTTATGAAAGCAGAGTATAGGTCCAGATACTAACTACTGTATAGCTGGTGTAACTCCATATTCATTTCTGAGGCACATTGGAAAATATTATGTTTTCTACCAAGCTTCTGGAAAAATCTAAAGAGTGTGGGGGGAATGCTTTACAGCTTCCATCATGAACGTAGATTAAAAAAACAAACAAACCTGACTGAAGTGCTCGTGAGTATTTTGAAGTCAGTAGGGAAAACAAATTCCTTTCTCGTGTTTTTCTCCGCTCAGCTGAAGAAAAACACACTCAGTTCTCCCGAGTTTGTTTATGGTGGAGGATGAGAATCCTAGGATTGTTGTGGGTTGGGTAAAATTCCTACCACATCTTCCAAGGCTGATCCTGGGAGAGTTTACATCCAGGTGGAGCTAATCCCAGGAGGACGTTAGTCTGTAGGGATTTGCTGAATTTTCACTCACCTCTTCAGATTTGTGTTTGCCTTGAAAAGCATCCTGAAGTACTGGACATTTTCGGAGGCTTTCCAGTAAACCCCCTCCAAAACATTTCCCCCAGTTTGCCCAACTAATTGGAATTCAAACCTCAAAAGAGCTGAATTCATTTGAAAATTTCAAGTGTCAATTCAAGAAGGCTTTACATTTTGTCACGTTTTCCTTATCCTTAGTTTAGTGAGGCATGCAATTTAAAAGTTGGCCTCATTTAATTAAAGTCCAAATTCTAGTTTCACATCAGTGTTTATCTGGTAATATAGTGACACATTAAGTCCATTATATGAAAGCTAAGGATGGGTGGGGTCCCATATGAATGCCGCCTACCAGTCATGTATCTATAATCACACATCTGGTCGTGACTTTATACATTTTATAAAAAGTAAGTTATTTGCTTATTGCAAGTGGTAAGACCATCCCAACACTTTTTGTAATGAATCACTCTTTGTTTAAACCTGACTTTTAGGAACCTTTTGTACTACTTGGTTGCATTGATATTTAAATCATATTCTCCCCGTTTAGAATTAGAGTTAAAACTTTTTAAAAAGCAGGATGAAAAATATTAGTGTCTCATTATGGGGTTGAGGTTTACTTTAAAAATGTGCTTATTGATTTTAGTATCAATTAAAGATAATAATTATAAGGTTGTCTGTCTGGAGGTGGGGAAGTTAGAGGGGGATTATTTGCAGGGGAAGAGTGTGGGCAGGGGATCGAACAGTTGACCATCCTAGATTAGAAAGAAGGTTCTGCCCAAGAGCTGCATTTTGCAAAGCACCCCCTTGATTTGCTCTTCAGAATGTAAAAAAGACTTAAAGGGTCTACCTGACCAAGTTTTAGTTTTTATTTTTTTTCCAAGTTTTATTTTAATGCTAATTTTGAGTGGGCTAGACAGGACATTTTGATGTGTAATACTGTTCATATGCATAATGGGTTCAGGCTGGCTCTGAGCTTTGAAAAATAAACCTCTCGCATGAGCCTCGTTTGTCAACTTTAACTGGGGAGGGGCCTCAATTCTCTATTTCATTAAAACCCCACCAACCAAGAACAAAAGCAAGACATGTCGTTCCTATAAGAATGGAAAAATACAGATCATGTTAAGTCAAATCTCAAAGAAAACCACCCAGAGAAAGAAACCTGGGGCCAAGATCACATATTCTTTGCCAAGAAACGATAAAGAAACATAACTTGGGGCATTCAGTGATATTCACAAACTGATATTCAGAAATTATTGGAAATAATAGGAATTAGCTACTTTTTAGCGACTAACTTGCCTACCAGGCTCCTTACCTGCCTGTCTAATGTAATTTCCAGAACAATTGTGTGAGGGAGGATTTATTGCCAACATTGGGAGGTTGAGAACACAGAGAACTAGAAGGTAAATAACTTGGCCAAGGTTCTTCGGCTGGTTAGGGGTGCAGTCTGAACTTGAACGCTGCAGAAGCTGCTTACCACCATGTCTGTTTTCAGCTTACTTTTTTCCTCCCTTTCTTTATGCTTTGGAATTGGCATTATGAATAACTGAATGACTGTCACACACCAAAAAGGGGTATGTTACCCATATAAAAAAGAATTTTGGGGGGCGGGGGGGATGGAGTGGGAGTTTGGGATTAGCAGTTGCAAATTATTATATATAGTTTGTATAATGGATAAGCAACAAGGTCCTACCGTATAGCACAGGGAACTCTATTCAATATCTTGTGATAAACCATAATGGAAAAGAGTAAGAAAAAGAATATATATATATGTATAACTGAGTCACTTTGCTGTACACCAGAAACTAACACAACATTGTAAATCAACTATACGTCAATAAAAAAATAAACAAAACTAAAAAAAAAAAGAATTTCATACAGAAGAGGTTGAGTTTCTAAATACTAGATTTCTTAAGCAAGCTTGTTTTAAAAATTTTGACAAAAACCCCCATATTTTTCTTTTTAAAAAATAGTTATATATATAATATACATATTATAATATGTATATTATATTATATAATATATATATTCTTTTTCAGATTCTTTTCCTTTATAGGTTATTACAAAATATTGAGTATAGTCCCCTGAGCTATACAGTAGTTCCTTGTTGATTATCTATTTTATGTATAGTAGTGTGTATATGTTAATCCCAAACTCCTAATTAATCCCTCCCCCATGTTTTTCAAACATAATAAATATTCTCACATTTCTAATCCTTTATAGAAATTGTAACTAGAACAGTTTTAAACTTAGGAAATAAAAGGAAGACATTAGTCTTCTTGTTGGAAAAAAATAAGCTGCTTCGTCCCATCACGTGACGAAGACATCGCCGTGAGATGTCTTTGTGAGTGGCACGAGGCCATCTAGATATTTTATATTTAATCAGTTCCATTTTATCTGCTCCGTAAAGGCTGAGCTTTGCAGCGGGTATAGGTATTGAAGAGCAGCCCCAGCCTCTTTGCGGATCAAATTTGAGTCCTCTCTCTGCTTAGAGAGGTCCAGGGGTCTTAATGGTAGTCATCTGTTATCACTTTCGGCTTCAATAGCTAGTGACGTTTTATGTTTATGTTTTATCGGTTCCAGTTCTGCTCGTCTCCTGGAGAAGGTGGAGCCAGGGCAAAGCCCTGGTATCTCAGGAGGTCAGGGCACCAGCACCCGTACACTGCACTTAACCAATGACAAATCCATGCCGCCTGCCGAGGACACCCAGTGGGTCCAAAACCGGTGAAAACGGGCAGCGCTTTTCAGATAGACAAACCCGTTTACGAAACAATGCCTTGAAATGGCTCTCAGAAGCCCACCATTGTCTTTATGCGGAGAGTGATTTAGAGTCATTAAATACAGTGGTCAGTGGGACAGAAAATGGGAAATTACTAGAATACACTGAATACATGTTCTCAGTGGGAAAAGAAAACAGAGAGTCCTTTGGTGATTTAGGACCCTCTCCCTTCAAGAAGAGACAACGAACTCTTTTTCAGCTTGTTTCCCCCGCAAGATATTTAGGGATGGAATTGCAATTCAACATGGAGCCCTCTGTCAGCTGCTTGATATAAATGAGAGAGGTTTAAATTTGATGGTGCTGCAGAACGAACTTCGTTAAGAAGGCTCCAAGCCAGATATTGTCATTTCGAGAGGGAGAGAGGGAAAGAAACTATCCCTTTACATTGCCAGGGGCGAGAAGAAAATCCGTCAGAGTAGCTCAGGGAAGACACAGAGCTAAGTGCAGGGAGGAAGGGGTCCAAACTGCACTGGTGCTCTGAAAATGAAAGGTAACCCGCTGAAAGTTAGGGTTTGCTGGAAGTTGAAAAGATCAAGTCCGCTGAGCTTTTGACTTCCACATTATTCTGAGCCAGTGAAACGTGAGTGTTCCTGTGGTCGAAACAGAGCTGGGAGAAAGCTGGACATTTACAGCTGCGAGGGCAGGAGGTGAGAGGGAGCAAAGGAACCTCATACCTTTTCATCTTTAGCTACACCTGCTTCCCCCGGAGTCCCCCAGGGGAAAACAAACACTGTAACCCTGCGGTCCCTAATCTGTTTCCCTGACCAGAGAACAACACGCGGGACAATGTGAAGTCACAGCTGTTACTTAAAAAACAACCAGAAAGTTCTGAAATTCACATACATATAATGAGTAGATCAATACCAGGTACCTTTGCTTACTTACTTGGGTCTAGCTGTATATTAGATCCCCCCATCCATTTTTTTTGTTTGTTTTCCTCTTAAAGCAACTTCTGAAGTTCATTATAAGCAGATTTCTCATGTGAAAAAGGGCACAAATAACTCTTAGCCCGGGGCCATGGACACCGGATCCTCCAGGCATTTCTAGTTCCCTGATTTAGAAAAAAGACTGTCTTTATGGCCACTGTCATTTCCTAGTTTCTGTCCTTTTATCCGTGTAGAGTAGCTCAGGGATATGAGGGCCTCTAAAAATGTCACACTGTTTTTAATGAAGACAACTCTGTATTTACAAGGCGAGATTTTGCCTTCAATTATGGCAAAATCTGTCAGAATGTAACCCAGCTGGAACCTCTGGGGCTTCCCGGGACAGGCCTTCTCCCCATATCCTCTGCTTTAGCTCCTCTCTGAAGTACCTATAATAGTATTTGATGCAAATAGTATTTGATGCAAATTTCCTGAGTTGTTTTGCAGATGTGAAATCTCCACCCCACCCCACCCCCCACCCCCAAATGGAAGACCTGCTTGATGACCAGGAGCACAGAGCCCCAGGCCTCCTGGAGCCTAAGGACTGATAAAGTTAACCCCTGTGACACCACCCTCCTGCCTTACCACCAGCCAATCAGAGAACTGTTCACAAGCTGATCGTGTATCCTGTGACCCCACCCTCTCCCGGCTTTTAAAAATTCTTTGCCGAAGGCCTTGGGGGGGCATGAGCCGCCTCATCACCTTGCAAAGGCTTGCAATAAATCTTTCTCTGCTCCAGCTCTGCCGGTTCAGTTTGTTTGGCCTCACGGTGCGTCAGGCATACGAACTTGGGTTAACAAGAATAGGCTAGGGCTTCCCTGGTGGCGCAGTGGTTGGGAGTCCGCCTGCCGATGCAGGGGACACGGGTTCGTGCCCCGGTCCGGGAAGATCCCACATGCCGCGGAGCGGCTGGGCCCGTGAGCCGTGGCCGCTGAGCCTGCGCGTCCGGAGCCTGTGCTCCGCAACGGGAGAGGCCACAGCACTGAGAGGCCCGCGCACCGCACAAAAAAAAAAAAAAAAAAAAGGCTAGATGATGCTGTGATACCAACCAACCCCAAAATGGCGGTGGCTTAAACCCACAAAGGTTTATTTATGCCCATGCTGGGGGTCAGCACGGTCCCTCTGGAGCGCACTGATGGCTGTGCCAGAGAAAAAGACAGCCCTGGAGGGTCCTGTACCAACAGTCAAATGCTTGGTTCGAAAGCACCCCATCGCTTCCACTTACAACGCGTTGGCAGAACTAGTCACATGGTCTCACCCAGTACCAGGACTGGGGATAAAACAAGAAATACTCTGCAAAAGAACAGATAACTGCTATCACGGGAAGAAACCATGGCAAAGGCACTCAGCCCCCTCCCCCAACCCCCATCCATTCTGACTTTGAGTTAACGTGCGCTCCCTTTTGGTGGTTATTTTCAGAACGGTAAATATCTGTTCTGGTACGCACGCATGATTATTAGACCTTTTTGTTTTTCTTTAATGAATAATAAGAATAATAAAAGGCATAGAAGTGTTTGTTATTATGCATGTTTAACTTCGTATATTGTAAGGAATCAAAATGGCTGTAGGTTGACAGGACTGCTTCCAATATTCTGGGCATTTAGATCAAATCAAGTGGAAGACCTCTCAAAAGATTTTTAAAATCTAGCTAAATTTTGTCAGCTTTTTCCTGTAGAAGTTTCATGATCGTGTTTCATTATTTTACTTCTTAAAAACGGTATGAAATCCATAAAAGAGTATCGAGAGACAGATGACTTGAGTTGAAAAAATATAATACACAGTTCTATGAACATTGACTCAGATCTTCTGCCTAACCCCTATTGGGTTAAAATACAAATTATGATATTTTCGCTTGTGAGAACTTTAGAAAGATTCCTTTTGCATAAGTGTTGCCAAAAACCCAGCATGAATGGGGAGTTTTCTATGAGTTCTGTGTACTGTACTCGGTGTAGCAGAGACCAGCAGGACAGCCCAGTGGTATGCTCTCTATTTTTGTTTCACTAACTACATCCTAGTAAGGACACATAATAATTGTAACGTAACAGAAGCTTTATGCTCCAACATAATGATGAAAGAATATCAATAATGCAGGCTCCAAGGAAGAACACAGACTTAGTGCCATTTCCTCTTCAGTCTGAAAGAAGCCAAAAGGAACCATCAATGAAGGTTATGGTTCATCAGCCTAGAAATCAATAGAAAAACAAGTAATGGCGCAGCACAGTTCATCCAAATTGCAAGGGTCTTTATGAAATCTTTAGGGGCAGGAATATATCTTCCCAAATACACTTTGATTTTAGAACTTTTTGAGCATACCAGACTGCCAAGCTGTACTTTGCTGAAGGGCTACCATATCAGAACAGCCGCAGAGTTCAGTATTTGGAGTTTGTTTTACTAGCACAAAGCGAACCACAAAACAGATAAAACAGCTTTATGGCCGACATCTGGGTAAATAATAAAACATATGGCCATACAGTTAAGAATGTGCAGCTGTAAGTTACTGTAAATACCCATCTCGAGATAGTGAAGGAGGTGACAGCACGTGGTCTACAGGAAGGTTTATTCCCCTAGACATCATGGGATAGATATTTATGATTCCCCAACTGCTGAGGTGGGATTTGCTAATGGCCATGGGTTCTTTTTTTTTTTCTGGTTGTTGTCGTCGTTTCTTTATTCAAGTGACTTTATTTATAATAGAGCTATTGTAGATTCAGGAAGGAACCAAGCTACACACTTCATACTTGATTTTATATCTTACACGTGTGTCTTGACTCTCTATGGCTGGCCTCCCACTAAATCCTCCTGTTGTCTCTTGAAGAATATTCCAAAGCAAGAGAAAAATTTAACCCAGTCTCTCGCTTGGAAGAGACTTGCTGTGTGGATGAGTAATATATAAGAAACTCAAGTTATGGCAGTGAGTTGAGAGAGAAAGAGTGGAATAGAAAAATCACATCTTTGCACCTGGTAAATTATGCCTTATGTCACTGGTACAGAGCGAAGGCAATAGCTAACCACTGGCCATATATCTATCAGAAAACCAGGGAGTTCTAAACAAAATTTATCTTCAGGCCAACTGTATAATAAAAATAAGATCATTGTATATCACAAAATTGTACTGTAGCCTAGCACCTTATCCCAAAGACTGTCCTGAGCCGGAGGTGGGCAGAGGAGGGAAAAAGTTTTAGTGAGTTACTATGGATTGTGTGTGTTTGGAAGGGAAGGACTTTTTTTCTTTTTATTTTAACTAAGATTTTATTTTCTCATAGCAGTTTTAGGTTCACATCAACACTGAAGGAAAGGTACAGAGATTTCCGATACACGCCTAACCCCACACGTGCACAGCGTGCCCCATCATCGACATCCCCCACCAGAGGGGACATTTGTTACAACTGATGAACCTTTGCTGACACATCACTACCACCCAGAGTCCATAGTTTACATCAGGGTTCACTCTTGGTGTTGTACATTCTATGGGTTTGGACAAATGTATAAAGACATGTATTTATACATGTATCCAAACTTATGGTATCGTACTGAGTATGTGCTCGCCCATTCACCCCTCCCCACCCTCCCAATGCCTGGCAACCACTGATCTTTTTACTGTTTCCATAGTTTTGCCTTTTCCAGCATGCCATATAGTTGGAATCATATAGGACGTTGCCTTTTCAGATTGGCTACTTACACTTCCTTATATGCATTTAAGTTTCCTCCAAGTCTTCTCATGGCTTGATAGCTCCTTTCTTTTTAGTGCTGAATGAAATAATATTCCATTATCTGATGCACCACAGTTTATCGATTCACCTACTGAAGGACATCTTGGTTGCTTCCAAGTTTGGGGATTTCTGAATAAAGGAGCTATAAATCTGCGTGTGCAGGCTTTCGTGTGGACACACATGTTTGACTCATTTGAGTAAATGCCAAAGAGCAGGACTGCTGGGTTGTATGGTTCGAGGATGTTTAGTTTTGAAAGAAACCATCAAATTGTCTTCCAAAGCGGCTGTACCACTTTCCACCAGCAAGGATGAGAGTTCCTGTTGCTCCACATTCTCACCAGCGTTTGGTGTTTCAGTGTTTTGGATTTCTATTAGGTGTGTGGTGGTATCTCATCGTTTTAATGTGCATTTCCCAAATGACATATGATGTGGAGCATCTCTTCATTTGCTTAGTCGCCATCTGTATATCTTCTTTGGTGAGCTGTCTGTTAATGTCTTTGACCCATTACTGTAATCAGGTTGTTTGTTTTCTTATTGTTGAGCTTCAAAAGTGTTTTTGCTTTTGTTTTGGTTGTTTTGGATAACGCTCCTTTATCAGATGTGTCTTTGCAAGTATTTTCTCTCAGTTCCCTGGATTGTCTTCTCATTGTCTTAACACTGCCGTTCACAGAGCAGAAGTTTTTAATTTTAATGAAGTCCAGCTCATCAATTACTTCTTTCATAGGTCACGCCCTTGGTGTTGTATCCAAAAAGTCATCACCATACCCAAGGGCATCTAGGTTCTTTCCTATGTCTTATTTCTTTATAGTGGTGATGTTGGTGATGTGATCTTCTGGCTGATATGAAAAGCAGCTGTAATGAGATCAGGGTCCCTTTTTGAACAGCTCTGCTCAACTAACGTGGAGATCATCAGGCAGACTACGTGCTTGGCACATAGGTGCTTTCGCGGTGCAAAGCAGAGCTCTGTGGCCTTGTAGGGTTACGTTCTAGAGGGAGAGGGTGGAACAGAACGTAAACAACTGGCAAAGTAGATAATTACACAGTGTATTAGAGTGAGATGAGTCTTATGGAAAAAAGAAAAAACTAAAAATAAAACAGAGGCAGGGTAATGAGGTTTGGGAATAGGGGGTGTTACAATTTAAAACTCAGTGGCCAGGGAAGGTCACTGAGAAAGTTCCATTTGAGTGAGGATTTTAAGGGGAGGAGGGATTTAGCTGTGCAGCTATCTTGGGGAAGATCATTCTAGCAGGAAGCATAGCCAGTGCAGAAATCTTCAGGATTAGCAAGTGCCTGGCCTTTTTTGAGGATAAACAAGTGAGTCAGTGTGGAATGAGCAGTGAGATAAAGATAGAGAGAGAGTAGAGATAGGGGGGAGAGAGAGAGAGAGAAGGAAATAGGAGATGAGGTCCCAGTAGTAGCTGACTGCAGTGGGTGTGGAGTGTCTTGGATCTGGTAGACATTATGAGGACAGGTATTTATTCTTAGTGATATGTTAAGCCACTGGACAAGTTTGAGGAGAGAGTGACATAAACCAACTTATCTTTTAAAAGGGGATCACTGTGGCTATTGAGAAGTATTAGATTCTGGCTATATTCTGAAGGAGGACAAACAAGATTTTTTGATCAGTTGGCCTCAGGACAGAAACAGAAGAGTCCAGGGTGACTCTTAGGTAGGTTTGTTGTCGTTTTATTTTGCCTGAGCCACTGGGAGGATAGAGTTGCCTTCAACTGAGATGGTGAGATGGGAACAGACTTCGGGGGGGAAATCAGTAGTTCAGTTTAGGTGATATGACAATTGAGGTATGGTATACAAGTTGTCCATGATTTTTAATGGAATAAAAATTCCTATTTAAATGTATTTAAGTTTTTGAAGATTAGTTTAATTAAATAATTGAATAGTAGTATTAAGATATAGCAAGCATCGCAATAGTTATAAGCGAATGGCTGAAATTTGGGAAATAGGGCTCAAATCACACAGCTGTTAAGTGACATAACTGGTTCTACGTCACAGCCCTATGAATTGTTCTTCCTGTGATCATGTCGCTTCTCTATCAGACTCCTGAAAAAGCAAATGATGTCCAAATGAATTTCTTATTGGACTTTGATACAATATAAATCTTGGACCAACTCGTTCACATACTTGTTGATTCGAGAAAGATCTGAGTGTTTACTTGAGAGCAAGCAAGGTAATTTTCCATTATCTTAGTGGAAGTGTAGAGAACAAGGAAGGAAATAATTTCACCTTATTTTGGATTTATTGGCCCAAATCTGGAGAACGACAGTTCTGGGCGCCACAATTTGAGGAGAACATTGGCAAAGTATAGTGTGTCCAGAGCGAGGCAATCGAATGGAAAATGACATGGAGATCTTACCCTTGCAGAATGATCAGAAAGAACTGGGATGTTACATAAGATTAAGAAGAACGTCTCTAAGTGTTTGAAGAAGGATAACATTTAAGCAATGTATTTAGAAGAGGGATAAAATTCCTGAGGGTTAAAGT
This sequence comes from Lagenorhynchus albirostris, assembly GCF_949774975.1. Classification (NCBI taxonomy): domain Eukaryota; kingdom Metazoa; phylum Chordata; class Mammalia; order Artiodactyla; family Delphinidae; genus Lagenorhynchus; species Lagenorhynchus albirostris. The sequence goes on along the minus strand of NC_083112.1, from coordinate 73,497,821 downwards.
AGATGGAAATTGCAAGGAAGCACAGTATGCCTCAAAAGAAGGAAGCATTTCTCACAAATTAGAACACCTGAAAGCGGGATAGGCTCGCCTTGTGAGCGGATAAGCCCCATCACTGGGCAGAATCCAGCGGATGGTAGAGGACCACCATCAGGGATTTGCATTGAATCGTTAAACTTCAGAATTAAAAATAACCTTATAAACCCAACATAGAAATTCTACTGAAAGAGAGGCTGGGAGAGTGAAGCTCTATGGTCTTGTCCAATTCCCAGATTCTGTTACTGTGAAAGCTCTCAAAATCCACCCACTGGAAGGCTCTCCATTTGTGCCACAAAACACATGACTTGGGCTCACCATATACTGAACGTTGATCAGTGTTTGGTTATTCTCTCCTTGGCCTACGCTCGTGTTCTTAGGCTTCTAAAAGTTGAGTTACTAGCTCACTAAATGTCGGTTGTATTTGTTCCCAGACCTGTCTATGCCAACTTTATTTTCTATTGTCATTAAATGACTTAATTAACTCTAAGGGGATAGTTATGATGTTTGAATATAAGGAGGGAGTTGTTATTTCTGTGAAATGGAAGTGATTGCTTTGGAGAATTGACACATGAGAACGGTGAAAAATTGCTATTGAATTGGATGTGGGAGAGACACTTTTAAAAGACCAAGAGAAAAATGTAAAAATCTAGAAGGATTCAGCACACAATTGTAGTCCTTGATCTATTTTTAAAGCAAATGAAGCTGAACAGTATATGGAATACTGTTATGGGCTGTGTCTCCCCCAAATTCCTATGGTGAAGCCCCAACCCCAAGACTTCAGAATACAATTGTATTTGGAAATCACTTTTTAAAAAGTGATTCAGTTAAAATCAGGTAGTTAGGGTGGGGCCCTAACTTAATACGGCTGGTGTCCCCAGAAGTGGAAGAGACATGGGGATGCATGGACACGCAGAGAAAAGACTGCATGAAGAGGCAGTCAGAGGACCTCCACCTACAGGCCATGGAGGGCAGCCGCAGAAGAGCCAAAGCTGCCGACCCCTTGACCTTGGACTTCCAGCCTCCAGAACTGTTAGAACACGCATTTCTGCCTGAGCTGCCCAGCCTGTGGTGTTCTGTTAACGGCAGCTTTGACAAACTCATACAGATGCGTTGCAGGGTAATTTATGCGAAGAGACAAGACAGAACGCCAATCAGAAGACCTAAGCCCCAAATTCTGGTGAACGGACGTTTCACATGAAGCAAGATGTTTAAGGTATTTGTAGTTACTGGTTATGATTAGCTGCCTAACCTACTGTTTGGACTCATACACTAGTAACACATCCTCCTCCTCCAGACTGGAGGGCATCTACTGTGTTTGATGCCACCCTTCGATTTGTTCCTAAACACTTTGTCAAGGGCGATTTATCATGGCACAAGGAGAGCAGCTGCGAAGGGCGGAACAAGAAGATATTGTTCTGGTGGCAAGAAGCTAAGAATAGGAATAGGAGTTAGACACACAAGTAATTCTCCTTCAAGGCAGTAGGGTGATGAGTCATAATTGAGGAACGTAAAATGCTGCAGAAGTTCTCAGGAAGGTGGGATCGTTTTAGCCATGGTGATCAGAGGACATTTGAATTTGCCTTTTAAGTCTGAAGGTAAGGTTTAAACTGGTAGAAATAGGCAGGAGGGTTATTTTAAGTAGAAGGGCTGGTGTGCCAAAAGGCACAAAGCTTTGAAAGGTAACAGGACATTTTTGAAATGGCCAGTGGGTCTGTTTGACTAAGGCATGGTGGTCAGTGGAGAGTTGTATGGTCACCAGGCCCTCTTTGGTACAATATGGTGGTCAGGGGATAGTTGTATGGTCACCAGGCCCTCCTTGGTACAGCATGGTGGTCAGTGGGCAGCTGTATAGCCACAGGCTCTCCTGGGTACTGCTTTGTCTGTTTGTTTCAGCCCCAGTTCCCACGACTCACTGCCTTCACCTTAGTGCCCCGGTGCAAAGGCATCTAACGATGCCCATCTTCACTTAGGACGTGCTTTATCACCTCCCTGCGTAGCTTGGCTTGAATCCTCCTCTCTGAAAGCTCAGCTCAGGCATCACCCCCTTAGGGAAATTGTATTCGTCCCTGTTGCTCCCATAACACATTACCACAAACTTAGTGGCTTAAAACAACCCAGATTTCTTCTTTTACACTTCTGTCAGTCAGAAGTCTGACACGGTCTCACTGCTTCAGTCAAGGTGTCTGTACAGCTGTATTCCTTGCCAGAGGGTCTGGGGAGAACCTGCTTCCTGACTTTTCCAGCTCCTAGAGGCCCCCCCACTCCTCGGCCCCCATCGTCCATCCCCACCGGCAAGGGCAGATCACACCAGATCACTCTGATCTCCTCCTCTAATTCCCCCTTTCACTTTCAAAGACCCCTCGGATTCCACTGGATTCACCCTACGCTCCAGGATACTCTCTTGACCTTAAACTCAGCTGATTAGCAAGCAATCTGTAGCCTGAATTCCTGTTTGTTGTATAATCTAATATTTTCACAGATTTGGGGAATTAGGTGGTGGACATCTTAGAAGGGCCATTATTTCAATCTACCACAGAAACCTCCCTCACTTCTCCCATTAATGCCAGGTAGAGATTTTGTTCTCATAATATTGTATATACAGTGCATCTCAAGCTTTGCCCTTGCTATTAAGTCAAAAAAATTGCTTACTATTTAATGATCGGTTTATTTATCATAGCTTCCATTATACACTTAGCTTGTTGAGGGAAGATGCTGTTTCTTTTATCTTATAATTGTTTTTGTGTCCCCAGCATATGGCACATAAGTAGTTACACAATAAAGGGGGTGGGGATAAGGGATGGAGGAATAAATGCGTTAAAACTGACGTGGAATTTATTAAATGATGAAGATGTCTCTTAAATTACTTATTTGCAAACTCTTGAGAAAGGACATGGCTGAGTCTTGGTATCCAAGAGAGAGTTCTTTACATCCTGCAGGTAGTGGAATCCTGAAAATACTGCACTGAATCTACTGAAACGAAAAATGGAGCAGAGTGAAGAGTGGACTCGTGAACGTTATGCCTTCAATAGTTCACCTTGTCATCTTTCCTTTTTTCTCTTAGCATGAGAGGAATGAGAAAGCAGATAAGGACATGCCCTGGTGTTATGAGGGGGCTGACTTATCTGAGCTGCAGGAGGGATTCTGAGGGGGGGGGGCAGCCAGGCAAACACAGGTATGTGGCTGCACAAAACAATCCTGAGTCAACAACATTCCAGCATCAGAGGAGCAGCTGCCGCTGGGGTGAAATGAGAAGAAGGCAGTGTCGCTCCGCGATCTGCACACCGGTTCTCATCTCCTTCCCACGGCCGGCTTTCTCGCTATTTCTGTGCTTGGGTACTGCTCCCTCGGTTAGCAGTTGATCTACTTAAGTGACTAAAATAACCCCCACGAAGGTGCAAGAGGGGTTGTCATTTCATGCAACGATTTAAAAATGATTCCCAGCCCCTTATCTCTCCGAGGCGCCTCCCCATCTGCAGCCAGCCTGGGGGCGGGGTGTCACTGTCAGCTTGTGTGTCCCTAGGGCCGAACCTCCCCCGGCCCACACCCTCACCCCCAGGAATCAACAGCTGAATATTAGCCCTGAATATCTGATACTTAGATCCTCCCACATTTTCGAAAATGACCCCCAGATCTAAGTGTCCAAGTTGATTCTTTAGTTCAGTTGTTCTTTATCACCTCCTACGTTTCTCTGTTCTGAGGAATCTTGCTAAATCGTCTCCTCCTTCCTCTTTTTGGCAACTGAGGTCCTTTTTAGCTCATATTTCTAATAATAACAATCATTTTCTGAGCACCTACTCTGTGTCCAGGAACAATGTGTATACTCCTTTGTTTCTACCTCAAAATTCCTACAAATAAATTTCGTTCTGCCAATTTTATAGCTAAGGAGACTTCCCCAAGGGTGGGTGCATAGTCAGTTAGCAACTGAGACACGATGATGTTTCGCTGATCTGACTTCAGACTGGGTGTGACTTTTCTGCTCCTTGCCTGTGTGTGAGGAGACGGGTGGTGAGGCATGAGATGGTAGGGAGGTGGGTGGTGCAAAAGGAGAGGATGTGATTCAGATAGGAAATAGCAAGTGAACAAACTGCTGTGATTCTTTGAAATGATGGCTTGTGTGGTTCCTATTAAGGGTGCGTTGGAAGCATCCTTAAAAGGTTTGCAGGGATAACTTAGGTGACGGCTGGGATGGATGTTGTTGGTACTGGTCAGAATTTCTTCTCTCCTTCCTCCATTTTGAATGAGGGAAAAATTTAATATATTTAGAACCAGCCAGCTGGCCTCAGTGTAGAGGATGCCAGCGTGGTTGGCAGAGTGCAAAGCGTGCCGTGGGCAGTTGGTGGGGCGTGGCCTGTAGGGCAGCCTCCACTCCTCCAGTCCCTGAGGCGGCGTTGACCTTGAGCGTATCCTGCGCTGAGCTCTTCGAGCTTGCTTGGTGCTGGTTGACCCTGACACCCTGGTCCTCTACAAAGACCTCTAGGGTGTTGGCCTCAATCTTTTCCATCCTCTTCTCCGTGGTTGGGGAATTTGATGAGGTTGTAGTGGTGGAAACTGTTTCTCCATGGGGGGACTTTTCCAAGGGTACATGGGTTGCTACTGCCATCCCAGGGGCTAGTGCCAAGGAAAAGTGAGTGACCATGGATTTCTCTGGCCGCAAATGCCTTTCAGCACTGGTTTCTTGACCTTCAAAGACAGCTTTGGCTTTGATTTTGCTGAGAGGTGTGGTGTCAGGGGTTTCCTTTTTTGCTTTCAACACCATCTTCATAAAAGGATCTCTCGGTCCCAGATGTTTTCTCTCTTTTGGGATCAGTTGCCCCAAACGCAGTCAACAGAAATGAAGTAAATAAAAGGTGGACATCGCTTTTTAGGAGGTTCTGAAGCAGAGCAAATTCTTAAGAAAAAAATATAAACCTTCAAAATGTAGCAACCTGCAAAAGAGCAAATTGTTTACAATAAGAGCCACTTAATAGAACTCATCCTCAAATTTACCCTTCCTGCAGGAGACCCACTGGGTCACTCATTATGAAGGAGTATGAGATGCAAAGTAGATTGATTGACAGCTAATTCCTAGGAAGATGACAAAAATGGCTTATCAATAAACTTCTATAAAACCAGGGAAGCAAATGAAATGCAGATCTGACAAATTAGCCTTGGGATTAGTGCACAGTGGGATCTCTTTTGGCATTTAGTTTTGCCTCTTGCCTGGATAAAAATCCTACCGGGAGTCACTGCTGCTCTAGCCTTTGCAGGGTGGCATCAAAAAAGAAATGCAATGACATTACAGAATTCACAGGCTTTGCTTTCAAAGCAGCAGTTTGAAAAATAAATTTGTGTGTTAAACATTAAGATGAAGTTTAATACCTACTTGTTAGAAACCTTTGAAGAGAGAAAATGGGATACTTTGTTCTGGAATAGATCACTTGCTTGAATTTGACATTACTTTTATCACATTTCCTTTGAAAGATGTTTCTGACTTAACACTTGACCTCCTTGAAAAGATAAAAGTCCTATAGCCTATTGACAAAAATGTGTGTTTGTGTAAATGAAATACATTCCGTAATCACAAAAATACGCTTCAGCAGCTTCAAGACTAGATGGTTTAAAACAAATTTCAAAAATGCAAGCTTGAAACTCCATTTCTAAACATGTTTGCAAGTATAGCATGTATCAATAGTTACGGTACATGCACAATGCCTTTACACAATAAGTCGTTTTGTCATTTCTTTGCTTTATTAATTTTTAGAATAAAACAGAAACCAACTTAAATGGATGTTCATGTTTTATGTGTTTGGGGCAAGGAACAGAGAACAAAATCAGCATTTTTCTATCATAATTTTTTAAAATTTGAGTGAAACATCGGAGTTGTTCTATTCTAATGAAACATCTGGGAAGATTTATTTTTAGAAAATTCTTGATGCCCGGTTCTTCTCCCAGCACTGCTATATAAACTGGTCTGCGGTGGGGTACTGGGGCTCCCAAGTGATGCCTTCAAATCAAGCTGAAAGGCTGAGAACCAGTGTGCTAGAGGTTTTTTATTATTATCTGTAGCAATGTGGTGTTTCTCAAAGTTGGGGGACCATCATCTGCGTTTAATTACACATTTACACTGTATTCTAAACCAGAGGTTCTCAAAGTTAATCGAGGAACCAGAATCACCAGGAGGGTTTGCTGGGTCCCACCCCGGAGAGTCTGATTCCATAAGTAGGGGTGAGGCCTGATGCTTTGCCTTTCTAGCAAGTTCTCAGGTGATGCTTATACAGCTGTTCCAGGGACCACAATTTGAGAGCCACTCTCTTAAACAGACCTCATCACAGAATTGCCTAGGTCCTCTTTTAAAAACACTATCCTGGGACTTCCCTGGTGGTGCAGTGGTTAAGAGTCCCGTGCTCCCAATGCAGGCGGCCTGGGTTCGATCCCTGGTCAGGTAACTAGATCCCACATGCATGCTGCAACTAAGAGTTCGCATGCCACAACTAAGGAGCCCACCTGCCACAACTAAGGAGCCTGCAAGCCACAACTAAGGAGCCCGCCTGCCGCAACTAAGGAGCCTGCAAGCCACAACTATGGAGCCCGCCTGCCCCTGCTAAGACCTGGAGCAACCAAATAACTAACTAACTAACTAAATAAAATATTTAAAAACAAAAAAACAAACAAAAACACTATCCAGGTGAATCTTCTTCCTCCACCCCGGGAGATCTTGACTCAGCAGAAGGGGGACACATTTGTGTTTTCAACTGGCACCTCTAGTCATCTGACTTTCATTGGTTTGGGAAATATTGCAATAGTGTGATGGTATCTACATAGTTGACACAGATATGGTGTTCTATGTGGTCTAAACTCAAATATCAAATCAGGGATGTAATGGACTGAAGTTTGTGTCCCCGTAAAATTCATATGCTGAAACCCTACCCCCTCATGTGATGGTATTAGGAGGGGGGGTCCTGGCAGATGATTAGGGTTAGTTGGCATCATGAGGGTGGGGCCCCCATGATGGGATTAGTGCCCTTATAAGAACCTCTCTGCCATGTGAGGATACAACAAGGAATGGGCAGTCTGCAACCCAGAAGAGGGTCCTCACCAGAACCCACCCATGCCAGCACCCTGGTCTGGGACTTCCAGGCTCCAGAACTGTGAGAAATGTTTCTGTTGTTTATAACCCACCCAATTTGTGGTATTTTGCTGTAACAGCCTGAGCCAAGACACATGATATTCAAAGGAAAGTGGAGGCTCATATTATCTTTCTACCATCTTTTTGGTCAAAGGCATATATTCCAGTGAGAACTCCTCAATGGTATCACCATTAAGGGAGTGATGATACTGATGATCAGATGCACATGAGGTTTAATGAAAGAAGTTTCTCCTGATGGTGGGACCTGCGTCTAATTTCCTCATCCCCATACCCCCCACCACTTCCAGAGTGCCTGGGCTGTAGCAGGGTTACCTGTGAGTTTGTCACACACAAAAGTGCTCTGGTATTTATGTCATGCTGTGTAACATAATAGCTTGTCTTTGCAAAACACGTTATTAGCAACCTGCATATGAGTTGGCTTAACCAGTCCTTAGACTCAGGACTCAACATTATCTTCATTTTACACAGGCATGAGGGAGGCTAGAACATCCGTCCCTTGAGGCTTAGGGATCGTGTGCCCACTGGTCCAGGACTTGTGTATCAAGCCCAGTGGCTTTCCCTCTGCCTCATAGCAAGGGTCTAAGCTCTGTGTTCTAAGCTCTGAAGGGGTATCTCTTTTTGTAACACTGGGTTATACGGTGTTTTTATATATATATATATATATATATATATATATATATACACACACATACACACACACATACACACATACTTATATACATACATACATTTGGGATTTGGGATTGTAAAAAAACTAAAAAAAGATTTAAAAAGATTAAAATAAAAGATAAAAAAAGATTAAAAAATACCTTTTATCAGTGTTTCATATACTATGATGTATTTAGTATACTCATCCATTAAATTTTTTCAAAAGAGTTCATATCATATATATTAGGAATAATGTGACAGTAGCATATTAGATCCAGGATTTTACTGATATTAGTTTACCAATATGTTATCAATTGTACCAATATTATCCCTGAGGCTGAAGTAGATATTTAGGTTTTTAAAAAGTGATCTATTTTAAGGAATTAAGAAATAGTAATGTAGACATTACTTTGATACAACAAAAATTGTGTAAATGTTAAGGTTTGGGGAGTACTTTCTTGAAGAGTAATATTTTATTTAGATGATATAGTCTTTTATAGTATTTAGATTGTCAAATAATTTATGTGTGCAATACTTACAGAGGAAAATCCAGACTTCTCGATATTGTCTTGAATTGTATGTGTGTGTGTGTGTGTGCGTGTGTGTATAATTTCTCTTTTGATTCTAGAGGTGGTGTTATAAGGAGCTTTATGATATGGCCGTGATTCACTACAAATCTTTTTGTAAAAAATTTCAGTGAAAACAGTAAGTTTTTTTTTTTTAAACAAAGAGTTTTTTTTTATAATCAAGACAATATATTCTTTGAAAGAGGTATTTCTTGACATTTATAGTGTTGATGATGAGGTTATAATTTCCATTGTAATGAGATGCTTTTTTTTTTTTTTTTTTTTTTCCGGTACGCGGGCCTCTCACCGTTGTGGCCTCTCCCGTTGCGGAGCACAGGCTCCGGACGCGCAGGCTCAGCGGCCGTGGCTCACGGGGCAGCCACTCTGCGGCATGTGGGATCCTCCCGTGTCCCCTGCCTCGGCAGGCGGACTCTTAACCACTGCACCACCAGGGAAGCCCGAGATGCTTTTTAATAACACATAACCCCTAATGCAGAGAGCAGCACAACTTCTCACAAGCTGTATCACGGTGACTATTTCCTAGCAAGGTCTAGGAGACTCCGAACAGGTAACATTTTGACTTGGCAATCCCAGTGACCTTTAGTCCATGGGTATGCCCTCATCCAAGCCTTTTCAAACTCGGTGTGCACAGACCAGGATGCTTTGAGCCCAAATCCTGGATTTGCTTGTTTGTTTGTTTGTTTTTATTTCAGCGGATGGTTAACTGTGAATAACGGTTCTTCGCTTATTCTCGTGAGTTTTTAGTGGTCAGAGCTGAGAACGAGCATGCGGTGATCAGACTGGATTTTGAGTTGGAAACACTCTTGGATTTTTTTCTAGTTTTTTGAGCAACATCACATGCAGAAGTATCGCTCCTGCTATGAGAGGGAGAAAGATTTCAGCTTGTGTGTGTGTGTGTGTGTGTGTGTTCTGGTTAGAAAATAATGCATACAACTAGTCAGAAATGTATACTACAGGAAAAGTTTAAGAGGAAATGCAAAAGAATCACTCATTCTTCCATGATTGTGTGTGGGCTTCTGTGCTATCACATCAGCAGTACCCCCTGTAGATATCACTGCCCACGACGTTTCCACCTAGCAGTGCAGCCCGAGTATTATAAGTTGTTCAAATATTCTTTAAAAACAGGGTTTTAATATTCTGCAGGTAGGAAAAATAAAGCTTTTGCATGGATTTTCAAAAGCCATTTAAACCTATCACTGAATTTGCATGGGTAAAGCCTCTGAGATATTATTAAACTGTGTTAAACAGAAGTGTGAAGTATAGAAACTGTGACCCAGAAGTGCCCAGCACAAAGTTGGGGCATATTACAGAGTTCAACCCATATTTATTAAATAACCAAGAAAAAACATCAGTGTAACAGAATAATTAATATATCTTATTTGTAAAAGTTGTAACATATTAGATATACTGTGTAAGTACCTCCCATGATGTTAAAGGAATGTACTTATTGGTCTTAAGATGATCAGAGCAACTGGTCACAGGTTACGCCTTCCCTGTGTTGCAGTAACATAAGAGATTATGGTCCTATATGATCTTTATCACTGCATCACTCCTCGCTTACATCTCTGGCAGGTTTGGACTGTACCATAAATTTTGCAAAATTGCTCTTGTCTCTCCCACCTATAGTTTGACTTTCATGTTCGTTGGCTTTAAAAATGAATCATGGGAAGAAAACTATGGTGCCAAGCATCTGCCTCAGTGTGTCAGAGTTTACGTTCTCAGTTAATGGCTGACGTACAGTCAGTAATACGTAGTACGGGAAGTAACACACATCGGGATAAAACCATCTTTTGTGTGTGTGTGTGTCCTCATGGATTTGTTCAATATTTGCATTCCATCCCACTGGATATGATTTAGTGCGGTCTTTTAGATTTGTAGAATGCTAATAGCATTAAAGTGTTAAATATACTTTTTCCAATCATCACTTTGTGTTTATTTTGTTGCATATCTAGCTTAGCCCTGCAGCTATTTCTTTGTGCTTCTCGTTCACTTGGTTTTGTTCCTAAGGGGATCACCAGTTCCTTACCAGAGATGGTGGATGAGGTGTGACTTGTAGCCGCTGTACCTTCACTTCCCCTCCTGGATGGGTTTGGCTTTGCACAGCTGCCCTGTGGCTTTTCTGATGCAGTGATGGTTAACTTGAAGGCACACAGCTGCTGACTCTCCTTTGATGTTTCCTGCTTCCCATGGCAGCTACCTTTCTTATTTCTGTTTTGAGAAATTAAGCAAGACCTGCCATTAAAGCAGCATTTTCTAACATAATTTATATTTGGGGTATTGTTATATTTGGGACATTCCTATCACGAAATAACCTCAAATCTTCTTAATTAGATTAGTCCCAAACTTCCAGGGAGTAACCCAAAGGTCATGATTTAGGATTGCCATCCTAAAAACCTATATGTAAGGAAAAGCAAGTCAGTTACCTTATTTGGGGTTTAAGTTCATTTAATTTCCACATTGCTCTGGATAGTGGTGTAAAAAAAAGTAGTATTTGTTCTTCACATTCTGTGCATCTATATTTTTATGTTTTGGATGGAATGTTCCAAGCACTGTTCAAAAAAAAATTCGTCTGCAGACTGAAAGCAATCAGTTGCTGAAGAGCTAATGTGACATTGGCTTCAGGGTCTTTGACCGTAGATTGACTTTATCTACTCAGTTATACTATGTGTTAAACATAATTACGTATAAATCTCTTACAGGAATATTACACTTCTCTGGAAGAATTAGTTTTTAAGATCCCTCAGGAACTTAGAAATTTGGTTATGCAAATGTTTGCATTTATCACGACCGTGGCTTTAGCACTTGTGTGAGGGGAAAAAAATGTAAGTATAAATTTGAGAATTCCTTCTAGATATTCTGGAACAAAAGTCTCTATTGCAAAAGCAGAAAAGCGCTCCTAATTTCTGGTAGTTTGCAGTTTGAAACTCACATTGTAAAATCCACTCTGAAAACTCGTCTAGGCAGAGCTGTGTCTGGGTGTCCTAGTGCTGGAGCGGATTCATCCTTCTCTCTCGTCCTCGCGATAAGCAGACTCTGCTCAGCATTTTTTCGAGTTAGTCCATCTGGTACAGCTGTCCCTTCGAAGGCCAGGCAGGGACAGTCGTGAATGTAAGTGAGCTAGTTAAGGTCTAGACAAAAGATGAGCAAGGGAAATATTTGCTATCTCATCTGGCCGCCCAGGCTTCACACTTTCTTAGTCTCCTTTGCACCAGTCTGCAAGCCGTTTCCATCTACAATTGGGATGCGAATCTCACACATAAGTTCCCAGAGCCAGACGTGGGCACCTAAACAAGAAGGTTTTCCACAAGCAGAATTTCAGCTTGTTCACATTTGTCTGCATTAGAAAACACAGATTGGTCTGAACATGTTTCTGCAGAGTTTGAGTCTATTATTTCAACTTGCCCTACCATCAAATTAAAGATATGCTAGGAAGTTCTTGCAAATAATCCCAAGATATTGAGTCTTGTGACTACCACTGAACTATTTCTGTGGTGGTCCCTGGTCTATGGGTAATACTTTCCTGGTGCTCAGAAACTGGTCTCTATGGAGACCAGATCTAGGAATGATTTACCTTAGCATGATACATTTGTAGAGCCAGATTCTTTTTTACCTGGTAAATGCATAGTTATTTCATAAATCCAGCCATGAAAATATTCTATGTGGCTGAAATGGTATTTCCAACTAGGCACAAATATTATAATGATGGGAGTGATTAATCTTGTATCCATCAATATATTTGTCATACAGATGCATGAAAAGAACTGTCAATTCAGTGGAAAAAATCATCTCATTAGCAATTTCGGTTGAGACAGGAAAAGGAAAGGTGTCCTTGGCTTACTCAGGGAAAACAGGTATTCTGCAGATAGAACTTGAACCCACAATAATTATTCCAACACATCTTACCATAAAGAGTCTAGTTTACTTCTTAAATATTCCACTGAAACAACTGAGTGCGAACATATTCATTTTATAGAAAAAATAAGAATAAATTTCTCAGATGGCCCAACTCAAATGGAAAGCCAGTTTCTGGTCTTGAGTCTAAGAATTACATTTCTTAGTATTAAGAAAAAGAACATGGGCTACAGAAAGCTCATAGGCTTAGATCTCCAAGGGACACTGAAATAATGAAAGAGGAGTGATTTTTATGATTTGCAGTATAGAGAAAAGATACAACAATGCAAGGAGAGTAGAAAACAGGGTTTGTAATGTGACTTGAAAAAAAAGAAAATCATAGGCTTTGTTTTAGCCACTTTTTTTCAACATATTGATTACATCTTTGTGTGGTTGTTATTCTGGTACAAATGGCAGTTTTTGTTACTTTTCTGTACCCGTCCCCAGTTGATTGTCCCTCTTACTTCCTGGGGTTTTGCTGGAATCTCTCTGTCATACAAGAGGAGGAGAGGGGACAGAGCCTCTCGTGCTGAAATTGCGTTTATTCTGCTCTAGGAAATAATGAAAAGTTCCATCTAACTGCTACGATGCAATTACAGGACTGTCCATCTGGCCTGAAATATAGAGTAAGTTTTCATTTTGCCTTGAGGGAGACTCCTGAGGGGAATTATTTTCCTGATGAAATTGTATCCACAGTTCTTATGGGTTTTAAAGAAATACTGAAGTAAATCTAACCTACCGTCCACGAAAACAGAGTGTTGGAGATCACTGGAATGAGGTTGGATTTCCCAGGTTAATTTTGAACAATCAGTGACATAAATGAGATTTGTGGGCCTGGAAAAGTCCATTGTACTCATTTCCACGACTTTAGGAAAATCCATTTGGTTCATTGTCCTGAATATAAGCCCACTCTACCTGTGGGCTCAGTGGGAGAAACGTATTTTCCTCTAAAGAAGAACACAGGTTCTACCTGGCTAGTTTCCTTTGCATGGATTGTATATTGATTTATATTTTAATGAAACTTTGGCTGGTCTACTAAATGTAAATTTCTCGGAGACACGGTGTTAATCTGTATTTAAGGCATGTATCCTAGGGTTAAATCTGGCATGAAAGGCAATTGAGATTACCAGAGTGCTTGGTTCAGTGAGTTGAGGGGCAGAGCAGTAGCACAAATCTAATTTTACAAGGAAATTGCTGAAAGAATTGATGTAATAGAATGGATATAACAGAGCAAGGTATTTAAAATTTGCATGCTCAGGTGGGTAATAAGCTGTTAGAAATGATCTCTGGTCACTGAAAAAGGCCCATTTGCTCAAAACACACTACTGTTTTTTGATAGCCATGAGCCAGGCTATTAACTTGGCCTTTTTTCAATTTGATTTTTTACTATTAAGGTGACTTTACTTCAAGCATATTTTATTTTGAAGGCCCCAAAGGAAGTGTATGTGTGCACGCATGCATTTGAATATAGATTTTCTCCCTCGCTCTGTATACATATTCCATCTATACACACAAGGAATGCTGCTGTTAGGGGAACTGGTTCTCCAGTTATAGTTTGTGAATGTTTGGCCGAGAAGGATGTTCCACAGTACCGGCAGAGAGAATGTGAACCGACATGCAGTTTCATCACATGTGTGTATATGTGTGTATTTACTGGAGGAAAATAAATGTCAATACACCATTTTATTATAAAGTTAAAAAGGGAGTGCACTGCCATTCTCAGAATTTCTTTCTGCATTTAAAAATGTTTTTCAAAAGGGAAGAGAGTTGTTGATAGTAATATCTAGATTGCTTCCCCAAAAAAAAAAGTGCTGCAGAGTTTTGATTCCTGTTGCCAGAACCGTTCTGCAAGCTTGGTTTGTAGTTAAGTGGGATTGGCAAGGCAGCCCCACGTCGCCAAGCAAGGGGGCGAGTCTGCAGCCCACGCTCGGTCTTAGGTGAGTGAGTGACGGTCCCTCTCCATTGTTCTGACACCACCTGCAAACGGGCCAGTTGCTGCAGTGGTTTAGGTCCTCAGCAATCATCAGGATAACGGCTGACCCTGGGAGCCTTGCAGATTTCAGAGTGATGCACAGTGAAAGAAAATCCAGGCTCCAGTGGAGCAGGATAATCCGAGATGGTCTGTGGTGAGGGGATTCTTCTTTGAATTTTCTGGATGGACCTAAAAACAAGAGAAATCAGGTTGATTACATATTCTAGACAATTACTTAAATATTTACTGGGCTTTCGGCGTGAGCAGGTGGAGACTTGCGGTCAGCGTTACTATTACATTTATATTTGTGGTGTCCTGAGTGTCATCTTTCAAAAATAGCGTAAGTTCTAAAAGAATATTTTCAGGAAGATGTGGTGAGTTTAGAATGATTAATCATCATTAATAATCATCAATCATCATGATGATTCTAGTTTAGAATGTTAAGTAACATTAAAAGGGCAAATTAAACATCAGGAAATACAATGGATTCATTTCTAATAACTTACAGACCTCTCGATGGTTAATGCACAAAAGGATTTTTCTGGTCATCCCTCTTCCACCACCAAAGTTTACCAATAAGATACTTTTTTTTTTTTTTTTGCGGTACGCGGGCCTCTCACTGTTGTGGCCTCTCCGGTTGCGGAGCACAGGCTCTGGACGCACAGGCTCAGCGGCCATGGCTCACGGGCCCAGCCGCTCCGCGGCAGGTGGGATCTTCCTGGACCAGGGCACGAACCAGTGTCCCCTGCATCGGCAGGCGGACTCTCAACCACTGCGCCACTAGGGAAGCGCTAAGATACTTTTTTGATAGTGGTATTCCTGTTCTGAGAATGATCTTAGTTGATTATAAAGGAATTTTTACTAATTTAGTTGGTGACCCTGACATTTTACACTAATAAGGGAGCAGACATAGTGATTTTATTTAGTAGATGACACTTCCTGTAAGTGCTAAAGCTACCTGGGCGCTGACTCTTGAATGTAGCGTCGCAGCCTGTCCCCAAAGTGAGTCATTTGAAAATAAAAAACGCCCAGCTGCCCAGGTCCTTGGCAAAAGGAACACTGTGATGTCAGGAATGCTTCACAAGGTGAATTTTAAGGATCGACCAATTCTCAGTACAGGTGAGCTCTGAAGGAGTATTGAAAGTTTGGAATGTTTCAGCAACTGGGGAAAACTAAAAAAATTATTGGGATGTACAGTTGGCAAGAGAGATAAAGGGAGGGCTGGATGCAACGTTCAAGTTGGAAAAAGTAGAGGTGAGCTCAGTGCTGAAAGCTGGCGCTGACCTTTGGCCTATGGTTTGCAGGGCACTGGGAAAACACACCCCCTTCCTCCCCTCCCCCTCCCTCCCCTCCCCCTTCCTTTGCACCAATTACATGCTGGCTCTTTGGAGGCAGGGAATTGAGGAGAACAAGTTTTCCACCTAGGCTGTCTCAATAACAAACCCCATCGGTTATCAGACAGTACAGCTGTGGAAAGCAAGTTTTAACGTGGGGGGCTGTTCAGAGTAGGGTGCACAGGGCGCAGTCCTGCTTAGGAAGTGAGGTCCTGTGGAGGCCCTCACAGTGTGTGGGGGAGCGACGGGTGATTGGAAGGTTCTAGCAACCTTGGTGGCAAAATTGACTTTTCTTCCCTAAGTGTCTCAGAGGGCGAGGAAAGGATGCTGCATGCTGTGGGTTGAATTTGGGTCCCCTCCAAATTCAGATGTTGAAGGCTTCAGAGTGTGACCTCATTTGGAAATGTGGTCCTTGCAGATGTAATTAGTTAAGATCAGGCCCTATTGCAGCAGGGTGGGCCCCTGATCCAATATGACTGGTACCCTTTTAAAAAGGGGGCATTGGACACAGACATGCACACAGGGCGAATGTCATGTGAACATCAAGATAGAGGGGAGGTGAAGCTTCCACAAGCCAAGGAACACCAAACATTGCCTGAAAACCACCGGAAACAAGGGAAGGGGCATAGAACCGATTTCCCTCCCAGCCCCAAGAGGCACCAACCTGCTCTCAAGTTTGGTATCGTTTGAATAAGCGAGCTTTGAATTTCATACGGTTAAGACGTGTGTATAAAGAAGAAGTTGTGCTCGGTGGCCGAGTTAAAAACTGAGTTTGTAAGTCAGTTGTTTAATAGTGGTAGGTTCACTGTGTTTTGAGAGGTTTATTGTACATTTGTCCATATTTCAGCATCAAGCTTTGCTCTTCACGGCTCTTACCAGACATACAGCACAACACCCATCCTTCACGTTTCGAGAGACTTACCTCAAGTGGAGCATCTTTCATGTCTGTCGCTGGAACAAACCCCACTAATGGATCTCCAGGAACAAAGCACGCGGCTTTCTTCACTAACCTTCGCACTGGGGCCAGAAAGCTAAAAATCTAAAGATACCAGTGCCTCTTCAGGCCTTGCTTTGGCAAGAACCCCTCTCTGTTGAATCCTGACATCTTCACAGAAAGTAGTTTTCTGTAAGACACTGTTGTATAACACACTAACTATGAACTCATTAATATTCATGTGCATCTATAAAATTGCAGTTGTCCTTTTGTCCGTTAACCAATCTAAAGAAAAAGGAAGAGGGAGAAAGGGGAAGGAGGAGGAAGTTTGAGCTTTTTTGTTTGTTTGTTTTTTAGTTTGAAAAATGAGAGGACAGGCAAGGATGAGAGTCTGGGGTACCACAAGTCCTCTCTCTGTGCGGCTTGAAAGAAACTGACATGAAAGAGAATGTCGTCATAACTTGTCTTTATGTCCAATTAGATAATGCCAAAGCCCACCTCCTGCTTGCAGGTACCTTGCTGAAATGTCCTGCAGGTCCGGAGGGATGAGTCAGGGCAGCCAGCTAGCTGACTGCATAGGTTGTGATTCTGATCTGAGAAGAGATGAAGTTAGAGGGCAAGAGGTTCAAATCACTCCGGTCACCTAAGAGTTCCTTGAATCCAGAGTGAGATAAAGGTGTACCGAAGACTAAAAAATGAACCTCCTCTCCTCTAATTCTGTGCAACAGAAGATGGCAGAGATCTGAAAGGTGATGTCTGCAAAAAGGAAAGTACTAGCTGTTTTTGCTGACAGTGCATTTGTATTAATAGTAACCTAGTTGTTACAGTTACCAGGTTCTTCTTAAAGTATCAGTTGGAAAATGTCTGGAGTCTGAGTAGCCATCCCTAGGGTGTCGTTCATCAGATAAAGGAACAAAATTGTTATAGTTTGTCCTAATCCAGTCAGGCTGCTATAACAAAATACCATAGACTGGGTGACTTATAAAGGACAGAAATTTATTTCTCGTAGTTCTGGAGGCTGGAAATCTACGATCAAGTTGCTGGCAGATTTGGTGTTTGGAGAGATCCTGATTCCTGGTTTTTGCTGTGCTCTTACCTGGTGGGAGGGGAGAGGGAGCTCTCTTTTATAAGAGCACTAATCCCATCATGAGTGTTCTATCCTCGTGACCTCATCACCCCCAAAGACCCCACTTTCTAATAAAAAATCACATCGGGAGTTAGAGTTTCAACATATGAATTTGGTGATGGGGGTGGGACACAAACATTCGTCTATTGCATAGTTAGAAGAGAAGACAAATATTCACATATGCTGATGCTGTCATTTTTCCCATTTGATTTTGAGGAAGATCATAGAAAGGGAAATTGGTAAGGTAGAACCTAAAGGAATGCAATTCAGGAAAGCAAGTGACTTTTGAACTGAGGAAAGGGGGTTCTGTGTGTATTCAGCAAAATGAATTTTGGACAGTCATCTCCGCCCTCCCCCTCCCCCGTCCTTCCCACGCTGAGAAGCAAAACGCTGAACAATAGTTCTTATTCAATGAAAATAGTTGGGGCAAAAATCCTTAAGACTTCCTTTTCTTATGGAAATACTATAAAGGAACAAGTTGCAAAATACCTTTATTACCCTACACTACATTTTAATATCTCTTAGTTATTTGTCCAGGATTTTAAGAGCACTGAGGATGTTCCAGTTGCAGGCCTGCATGAGCAGTTGTGCAGAGACCCAGAGCAGATGCAGAGCGACATCTATAATTGCATTGGGTTGTTAGTTCACTGCACAGGCGAGAATGTTCAGGGAAGAAAAAAAGCCCCTGAGACTCTCTCTTAGCTCTTTAATTATTAGAGTTTTTGTAAGATTGTAGAAGCATGCCTTCTCTGACAATGTTAAATTTATAAATTTCAAGGCTGGGAAAACTTTTCTTAAAGGTTTTTCTCAGCCTTTTAGAAAGATAGCAGTTGGGCTCATGCTGTGTTAGCATTTGCCTTTAAAGTAAAACTAAGCTTGTGGGTGTTAGAATCAAGATGCTGCGGGACATGTAAGATTTAATAAATATTTTTCATGAAATAAGGGGGGAAGGATTGAAGGGGTCAGATAAAGGGAAGTTTATGTCCTTTATTAGGCTGACCATATACTTTAGCTTCTAAACGTGTTCAGCTTTTAAAAACATTTCATTTTAAGATAATTTCAAACACATAGAAAATTTACCAAAAAGAAAAAGTTATAAAGAGCTCCTGTTTTCTCTGTACTTAGGAGGGGTAGGATGAATGATTGCCGCGCCCGCCTCCAGATATGCAGGCTTTAATCCCTGGAGCCTGTGTCATCTCATACGGCAAAAAGGGACCTTGCAGAGGTGGTTATCCTGGACTACCCAGGTTGGCCCTAAATGTCATCACAAGTGTCCTTGTAAGAGGGAGGCAGCAGTGGATTTGACCACAGAAGTGGAAATGACGTGACAACACAGGTCAAGGTGGAAGTGATGTCCTTTGAAGATGGAGGAAGGGGTCACAACCCAAGGGAAGCAGCAGCCGCTGGAAGCTGAAAAGACACAGGAACGGCTCTCCGCTCACAGCCCCCAGTGGGCCCAGCCCTGCCGACCCCTGA
The DNA here is from genome assembly GCF_949774975.1 of Lagenorhynchus albirostris. Classification (NCBI taxonomy): domain Eukaryota; kingdom Metazoa; phylum Chordata; class Mammalia; order Artiodactyla; family Delphinidae; genus Lagenorhynchus; species Lagenorhynchus albirostris. The sequence goes on along the minus strand of NC_083112.1, from coordinate 73,478,691 downwards.
CCGCTCGACTTCAGCCCACGGAAACCAACGTCAGACTTCTGGCTTCCAGAACCTGAAGAGAATAAATGTGAGTTGCTTGAAACCACTGTTTGTGGTAATTGGTTACAGCAACAATAGGAAATGAATAAACCCAAGTTCACTTCCTTTTTGTGTTGTTGTTTGATTTATTTTTAATTTAGTTTTTATTTTATATTATAGTTATACTCTATAGAGTATACTATTAGTGTATAGTTGATTTACAATGTTGTGTTTGTTTCAGGTGTACAGCAGAGTGATTCAGTGATACATGCATATATCCATTCTTTTTCAGATTCTTTTCCCATATAGGTTATTACAGAATATTGAGTGGGGTTCCCTGTGCTGTACAGTGGGTTCCTGTGGTTATATCTATTTTATATATAGTAGTGTGTATCTGTTAATCCCAAACTCACTTGTGCCTCTCCCGCACCTTTCCAGATTCACTTACTTAGAATGTGTTGCCCATTTGCTTTTTTGTTCTTCTCTTATGTGCACCTATAAGCTTTATTATTGTTGTTATTGTGAACCGTCTGAGCGGCAAACGAGCACTTTTTCCATAGTGAAAGGGGAACGACGAGAAGTAGAAACCAGGACTACTCTGGGAAAACCAGAAGTTCTGTCACCCACCAACACTATTCTTGTTTTTCTACTGCCGGGGCCAGTGGACGGTCCCAGCTCTGTGAACCTGCACTTCAGAAGTTCTGCCAGCCGTGTGCTTTGTGCCTCTTCTCTGGGACCCTGTACAAGCAGCCCTCCTTCCTGCCTGTGTGCGGTTGTCTGGGCGCAGCCTCAGGACCTGGCCTGGTCCGCCCTTCCCCCAGCCTGACCTGCCATCATGACATCTTTGCTGTTTTAGTTTCCTGAACAAGCTGGCTCCTTTTCACTGCAGACCTTCCCACACCTTATACCCACCCGTCCACTTACCTGGAGAACTTCTTACCTGGAGAGCTCCATCCCCCACTCAAGGAAACCTTCCCGTGCACCCCAGCTCTCCGCCACTGCCACAGTCTCCATCTACTAGTCTCAAGTTCCCTGTTTCATGCATTTACCTTGTGCTTTTTGGTGTAACATTGATCACAATTACTCTTCCTTCATCATGTGTGTGTGTGGCATGCTGGCGAGACGAAATTAGAAGAAAAATCCCTTATCTCCTAAAACTGGGCGTGGGCAGGAGATCACCCTGAAGCAGGTTTCCCTAACTGTGGGAGAAATCATTCAACTTCCTCCCCTTAGCCACGTGGAGGTGACGCAAGTAACCCCCTGCCCCACCCCAGACTGGGCAAGTGATGGGGGAGCCCAACAGGTGAATCATCCTTTCGGAGGTTTTCTTCTGTCTTAAGCAGATGCTGTTCTTCCTTTGGGAATTTTTAACGTCAGGGAAAGGAGACAGGGATTTTCGTAAGGAGCAGGAAAGCCTTTGGGAGGGAGGGGACTGCGGCCCCTGCAACAGCCTCTTCTTTCAAAGAGGGAGACACTACGGGTCAAGCAGTGGGGCCCAGATGTGGCCCACTGACAGCACCCCAACTGAGGATGGGAGACGCGCAGTGGGTACGATTTAAAAATATTCTCAGCAACCATTTTTGCCAGAAGCTGGAGCCATATATGCACCCAACCATCTGACGCAGACTGATGCTTTGGGGACCAAGGATGGGGTGCCGGAGGGTGAAATGAAAGAAAGCAATGCCCACAGCCCTAGAGGCGGAGCCGGGGGCTCCCCGCCTGCCCACCCTGGCAGGGAGACGAGGCTGGTCTGGCATCTGGGAATGCGTGAGGATGCACACGGGCTTCACTGGGAAGTGTAAGCATCACTGTATTTACCTCCCCACCTAGTGAGAGTGGATCACACCAGAGAGATGTGATCGTCGGTTCTAATGTCTGCTTAGACTGGAAATATCTCGAGGGCAGTGGCCATGCTTATTTATTTGAGTTCTTTCCTAGTCCCAGCACTGCCTGGTATGATGCTTTTGTTGAATGAATGAAATGACACCAAATTAAAAACATCCATTCAAATATCAACTTCTCCACAGAGCTTCACAAGTAAACTCACCATCTCCATTCAGTTCAGTAAGTATGCAGGGACTAACATCCCTCCCTCCATCCGTCTATCCATCCTTCCTTTCATCCATCTACCTACCTATCTATCCATCTACCGACAGGGTGAAAATATCTGTATGGATAAATAGCACACACACATAATATCTATCCCCAGTACTATTTTGAAATCCTCCATATTATATCGAACTACTTTTCTTCCGTCTCCTTGACCAACTTCGCCAGCAGACTACCGGTTCTCTGGTGGGATCATTCCTGTTCTTTTTTTTAAAAATTGCACTGCTTTACAACATTTTCAAGTCAAAAACTCCTCTTTTAATGTAAAAATGAAAAGTTCTTCTTCTCCCTTTCTCACAACAGGAGCTGTATTCTCAGTGTCCTTTAAGAAAATAGGTGGAAGCTCTGAAGTTCCACTGGGTTCCCGGTTCGTGGTTTGGGAACCACTGCTTGATCATATCGCAGAGGAATGTAAAATTCTCTGCCCACAGACAGGCATCCACGTGAGAAGACTTGGCATCCTCTTCCTTGATGTGATGTTGGGAAACTCCACCTCCACCCCGTTGCCTTCCCTTTAACTGGAGGGAAAAAAAAGTCCTTAGCTTGCATTCACTCTCCGTGGTCAGTGTTTGCTGCGCTATCCGGGTTGGATAGAGTTGTAGTGGGCAGGCCCAGGGATGACCCCATCATGAACAAAATAGTGAAGGCCCCCCGGGAGGGAAGAAATGGGGTGAGAAAGGGAGCTTGGAGGTGTCAGAGTTAGAGTTGGCCAAGTTCACGGGTTTGACGAGGGCGAGGGCTGCCCCTCCCTCTGCGAATGCTTTATAACTGTTTTTGGCGGACTGATGTGGAAGTTTGCATAAAATAGGCTTTTTAATGAGAACTGCCCTTGATCTTTTTCCAGGCCCACGATGGAAATTTTCAGTAAGAGAAAGTCTGTTTAATAAATGCATTTGGTAAACATTAAATCGACTTCACCCCAAGTATTTTTTACTTTTATGTAGCTTTGCACAATTAGTTCCATCTGGGAGGATTCACATTTTCTGGGAGTGGGAGTGAATTTCTTCTCTTTTATTCCCCGGGGAAGTCTGTGAAATCCCCAGTCTTTCTGGTTCCTTTAACCAGAAAGACTGAACTTCATGAAGTGATGGGGAGACGGGTGCTGCCTGTGATGAATCAGTAGCGGTTTCTGCGTGAATATTCAATTTTTAGTACTGACAACTGGCTTTTTGGCCGGAGAGTGCCTACCAGAAAGGACAGGACCTGCAGTGGATTAATAATCTAAAATCAGTGTTCCATCCCTTGAATAACATTTCATTCTCCAGGTGTGCCTTTAGGAAACGATGGCCTCTGTCTGGGGGCGGGTTGTGTCTCTTTTTAAAATGACAAGAGGCACATTGGCTGTGAGAAGGACCACAGGAGTCATCCAGGAGGCATGACCTCATCCAAGGAGAAATCCCAAGTCAAAAACCTCCCAAGGACGCCTCACAGATGGAGCCTCAAACACAAGGCATCATCTATCCCATGCTGCTTACTTGCACTGTGTTGGTAGAGAGAGTCTTAGCAATTCCAAGCAATTCTCTTAGACTTAATTTGTTTTCCCAGTGACAGGAAAATATTCACGTCCATGTCCAAACTCACAAAAGGCATCCAGGACTTTAGTGAAAACTGAAGAAAACGCTCCAGGATAACAGCCCCACCTCCAGCTGTGAAGAAGCCGAACATCTCTTAGTACATGAAAGGCGACTGTTCCGTGTTTTGGAGACAAGAATTTTGTTCCTCTTCACTCCTGATTGTGTCTTTGGTCCCATACAGAGGGCCCTTCAAATCATGGGGGATCCAGGTGAATGTAGGAGCAGGTGGAGGCCGGGACCCATTTCTGGCTGTGGCCCAGGCCTCTGTACCACTTTCAGCCTGAGGAGACTAAGGGAATAACATTTCCAGCTCCTGGGGTCCGTTAAAGTCTCAGGAGTTGCCTCCCAAGCATCGTGACTGTGTGTCCCACCACCTTATCTTCAGGTGACAGCCATCCCTCAGCTGCGCAGTGGCCTACAAGGCAGCCTGGCTTTAGAACTCAGACACACAGGGTGACTGGACAACGTGACCCTTTCTTAGGGACTGCGATGGAGACCCACTGAGAGGGACCTGGGAGTTTTACAAGATGAAGAAACACACAGAGAACCACAGGGTCCATGAGTCCATGAGTCCTGGTTACTGGTTAAACATTTTTTAACCTTGCCATGTGTTTTGATGATCTACTGTTGCCTACGAATCTATCTCGAAACTTAGTGGTTTGAAGCAGCATGACTTCTCAGGATTCTGTGGGTGAGGAACTCAGAGGTCCTGCCCCACCTGAGGCCAGCTGGGCTTGTCATCCCTGTGTCTGGACCGGGAGTGAACTGGGAGGGCCAATAGCGCTTTGCTCACAAGTCTGCCCCTCGACGCCCCCTCTTTCTCCCATGTCGTCTGGTCAGGCTTCTCACTGCTTGCCAGCTTGGGGGTGGTCAGACCTTTCGAAAGGTGATTGGCTTCTAAGAAGGAGGACAGAGAAGGCTTAAGAGCTTGGAAGAGACATAGCTTCACTCCTTCCACATTTTGTTGCTCAAAGCAAGGTACAGGGCCAGTCGAAATTCAAGGGGAGAGGAAAAAGGTCCTACCTCTGCATGTTAAAGAATGGATGGTGGCCATCCTGGAGGACTGTCTATCTGCTCTGAACTGAATGTTCGTGTCCCCCCAAAATTCACATGTTGAAGCCCTAATCCTCTATGCAATGGTGTTTGAAAGTGGGGTCTTGGGGAGGTAGTTAGGGTGAGATTAATTCATGAGAGTGAGGACCTTGTGATGGAATTAGTACCTTCACAGAAAGAAGAGACACAGGGTCTTTCTCTCTGCCATGTGAGGACACAGCAAGAAGATGGCCATCTGCAAACCAGGAAGTGAATTCACCAGACACTGAATCTGCTGGTACCTTGACCTTGGACTTCCAGCCTCCAGAACTGTGAGAAATAAATGTTTGTTGTTTAAACTGTCCCATCTGTGGTATTTAGTTTTAACTGACACTCTATGTTTGCAGTAATACACCTCACCACCCCAGGTATCCTGAGCACAGCCCTCTCTCTTGCAAACTGACAGAGTCCACGTAACCCGTCGGTTTTCTTAGCTGGTAATTCTTCCTTGTGACCCAACCCTGTTTATTGGAGCCCTGATACAGGCAGGGCTTTGTGGGTGGGGCAGGGTCTACAAACATCACTGACCAGAGGCAGATCATACCCTAGTTGAGGATGTGTGAACAAAGATTTAAAAAAAAAACACGAGCTAACTTTTGAAACAAGGAAGCCTAAAAGCATGGAAGGAGTAAACAAAAGATGAGGCTACTTGAGAAGAAATTAAATAGGACACCCGTGAGAGGTTCCAGCAGAAAGTTAGGAGGACATGTCAGTATGTTTCTCTTCTATGTATTAGGAAAAGCTTTTTTTTTTCTCTCTATTTTAAAAAAAATGTTATTGAAGTATAGTTGATTTACAGTGCTGTGTTAATTTCTGATGTGCAGCTAAGGGACTCAGTTATACATATATATTCTTTTTCATATTCATTTTTCTTCATATTCTTTTCCATTATGGTCTATAACAGGGTATTAAATGTAGTTCCCTGTGCTAGACAATAGGACTTTTTTGTTTATCCATCCTATATGGAATAGTTTGCATCCGCTAATCTCAAATTCTCGATCCATCCCTCCCCATCACCCACCCCCCCCCACCAGGGAAAGCTCTTTAGGGATCACTTTTTTTTTTTTTTTTTTTTTTGGCGGTATGCGGGCCTTTCACTGTTGTGGCCTCTCCCGTTGCGGAGCACAGGCTCCGGACATGCAGGCTTAGCGGCCATGGCTCATGGGCCCAGCCGCTCCGTGGCATGTGGGATCTTCCCGGACCAGGGCATGAACCCGTGTCCCCTGCATCAGCAGGCGGACTCTCAACCACTGCGCCACCAGGGAAGCCCGGGGATCACTTTTTAAGAGACCAAATTTCTTCACAGACTAGGGAACTAGGACTCATATCTTTTGAGGCTGAAAGTACAAGTCTCTTAGATTCAACCTGGCACTTAACCATCCTTGCATGTGACAAATGGCATGGAGTGTCTTCTGTGGCCGGGCCCTGCTCTTGACAGTGGGAGCACAGAGTGAATAACACAAGACAGAGCAGGTAGTCCCTTCTCAGAGAGACTGCATTCGAACGGGAGGAGGGCACTTTCTTCTGTTATGGTCACGGCTCAATCAATGAAAACCACATTCGTTTCCTCTCCACCCCCTTCCCGCCTGCTTCCCGCAACTTCCCCAGACACACAAACCCACAGCACACAAAGGGCTCTGTACCACCCCCCTCCCCTCCCCCAGGGAGAGGAAAATGCCCTGTAACTCATTCCGCCGGTTCTTCTCCTCTCCTGCCTGGGCTCGCTTGTCACCAGCTACTTCCAGCTGAACTGCATGGAGCCTCTCTCAGCAGGCAAGTTCTTCTGGCTTCCCTCGAGGGGCAGAGCTTTGGGTGTATTTTGCTTTTGTTTGGAAGACCAGCTGCCGTCTGGTGGCCATATGTAGCCACCTTGGCTTCCCAGGAGCCACAGTAATGACAAGGCAGGGTTCATCGTACCATTTGCGTTTTCCATAGCTGGGCTAATTTGAAGAGATCTATTTTATTCTTCATGTGAAGAAGATGGGACCCTCAAGTCAGGTTAATGGACCATTATATTTTTCTGCCCTTCACACACCCAGGGAGCGTCTTCTCTGCTCTGCCTTTCAGCGCCTCCCTTTATCCCGAGGCCCTAATTCAGGTCTAGGACTTGGTTCCTTCTACACCATCTATCAATCACTTTTGCTCTTTATGCAAACACAGACAGTTTTGTCATTATTCCAAAAATAGGTGCTTTCAAGGAGGCTGGTAACCAGTTTATCTTGTTCTTTTCTATAGCTGTTTTCACTTGTAGCAGTGATAACAAGACGTACACACTATTTTTCAAGGCAGTAATATGGTTCTCTCACCAATATTAACAGCTCACCTTCTGGCCTTGTGCTTTACTCACCAGGGAGCATGATTATTTTTTTTTATTGCCTTGTAAAATAGCTGGCTTGTCACATTACAGCTTAATTGGGAACACAAAATAATCAATAATTTAAAATAAGACCACTGCCTATACAGGGACGTGAATAAAGCAAGGCCCGGATTAGGTCCCTCTGGTGTCACTCCGGGGCTCGAGAATACTAGTGCTTTAAATAATATTTGGTGCCAAAGATGACTTCGAAACTTGTTCTGGAGTCGTTTCTGCCTCTAATTCCTTAGTAAAGATGGCTCAAATGGTTTTGTGTTTCTGTCAGCAGACTGAAAATTTCTTGTCATCACCGGGACTGGCATAGAGCAAAGAACAGATAAATGTCAAGAATCAAGAAAGCCCAGTGATTTTTTTTTTTTTTTGCGGTACGCGGGCCTCTCACTGTTGTGGCCTCTCTCAATGCAGAGCACAGGCCCCGGACGCGCAGGCTCAGTGGCCATGGCTCACGGGCCCGGCCGCTCCGCGGCATGTGGGATCTTCCCGGACCGGGGCACGAACCCATGTCCCCTGCATTGGCAGGCTGACTCTCAACCACTGTGCGACCAGGGAGGCCCCCCCAGTGATTTCTTACAAACTTAGACCTTTTGGTCTGAGGACCGATGTCTGTCTCTGAAAGGATGAGGTTGGTCACTTAAAGGGCTGATCTCTGGAGAAAGGAAGAAAGGGTCTGGGGTGGATGGACTCCCCTTTCATTGTCTCCCTGTGTCAACTTGGCTAGATTGTGGTGCCCAGTTGTTTGGTCAACAATGACTGGGTACTGTGTATATATATATATATATATATATATATATATATATATATATTTGTATGTAGATAGATAGATAGATAGGTAGATAGAAGTTGCTGTGAGGGTATTTTTCAGATGTGATTCACATTTACAATGCATTACAGATGAACTTATTTACAAAATAGAAACCGATTCAGAGACGTAGAAAGCAAACTTACGGTTACCAAAGGAGATGGTGGGGGGCAGTGGGAAAGATAAATTAGGAGTTTGGAATTACCACATACATACTGCTATATGTAAAAGAGATAACCAACAAGGACCTATTGTCTAGTACAGGGAACTATACTCAATATCTTGTAATAACCTATAATGGAAAAGATTCTGAAAAAAAAATGTATATATATGTGAGTCACTTTGCTGTACACTTGAAACGAACACAACATTGCAATTTAACTATACTTCAATTAAAATTTTTTTTTTTTAATTTTACCATCTGTTGACTTTCAGTTAAGCAAGTTACCCCCTTACTCTGACCCTTACCTAATCAATTGAAGGTCTCAAGAGTCAACAATGAGGTTTCCCAGAGAAGAAGGAATTTTGCCTCAAGACTGTGGAATAGGAATCCCGCCTGCAATTCGATCCTGCCCTACAGATTGTAGTCTTACCAGCCCCCATATCACACGAGGCAGTTCTTTAAAATAGCTCTCTCTATATATAGCTACATGTCCTAATAGTTCCATTTTTCAGGAGAACCCTGACTAATACACTATGATCTTGTTCTATTTTTAACTGTATCCATGTATTATTTTCTTTCTAGAAGTTTTTTACTGAAGTACAGTTAATTTACAATGTTGTGTTAGTTTCAAGTGTGCAGCAAAATGATTCAGTTATGTATGTATAGGTACAGGTTATTCCATTATAGGTCATTACAAGATATTGAGTAGAGTTCCCTGTGCTCTACAGTAGGTCCTTGTTGTTTACCTATTTTATATATAGTAGTGTGTGTATGTTAATCCCAAACTCCTAATTTATCCATGTCTTATTTTACTAAAAGAAGCTACTGGATTTCAGGGTGTAGACAGATGTGAAGCAAACTCTTGGAAGCGTCTTCGTTCTGTCCCTGAACGTGGAGACCGCCTGCGGCAGACACACTTCAGGCGTCCCTGGGGCAGTGTGGAGTGGTGTGTCACCTCGGGCGTGCGCTAACCAGAATCCAATTCCTAACGTTGTGCTTGGCTCCCAAATTGTGTCAGTTGTCAAAATGTAAAATGCGGTTTAGTGATCATCTGGGGCCTGTTGCATATTGTCAGGAAATCCTGAAGTTGCTGTCACGGAGTGTATGTGATATTGTTTCTACAAGCACCTGATGTTTTGAGGTGTAGGTATGGTTCAGGGTGCATCAAGAGACGATTTGCGTCTAACAGACGGAGGGGAAATCTAGCCATTTAACTAACTGTGGGACCCTCACTTCTCTGGACCTCCTTCCTGCCTGAAAATGAGAAAGTTGCAAGTAAAGGATCGTTTAAATTCCTTCTCAAATTCTACAGAGCGAAAAGCCCCTGTGGACACCGTACTGCCTGGTCCAGCTGGTGCCCAGGACCTTTGCAGCCTGGGGCGACTCCTTTCCCTCTGAGTTTGTACCCACGTGACTGGGTGAGCTGAGGATGGAAGGGTGGTCCCGTCTTGGCCAGCGCCTCCACTCAGGATGAGAAGAACAGATGAGCATGTTCAGCTGGAAATGGTGAGTCAGCCCGAGACGAGGTGGGAAACCAGAAACAGCCCTGAGGTCAGAGGGCTGAGGAAAACACCAAGAAGCTGGATGTGAAGCAGAGATTAGGGGAGAGCTGCGTGCGAGAGGAACGTGGATTTTGCACATCAGATGTCAACATGCACAATTGATGGTCTGGACCTTTCTCTGATGCAAATGGCTGACATGCCGTTACCTTGGAATTCTGGGTCAAGGCAGTGATTTCCACTGAGTGGCTGTTTTGTGCCGGGCACTTGGCATGCGTTACGTTATTTAATCTTTACAACAAACCTACGAGGTTGGTGTTCTTTTCCTGAGTTTTACAAGTGATGATCCTGAGGCTCAGATTGTTAAATAGCTCTTTCAGGATCGGAATATTAAACTGGGAAGTGGTGGAGCTAAGATTCTGACTGTGGTCTTTCTGACTCCAAAATCCAGAGACAGTCACTTATATACCTGAGCTCTGAATGATCGACTGATGAATGAATGAATGAACGCATATTTTGACTGGCTGGTTTGATAAATTACAACTAAGTGACCCCATCCCTTGCATAACACATTTAGAAATAATTTTCACAGTTGCACTTAAGGGGATGGGAAGAGGCCTTTAACCAATGTGGGACTTTGGTGTTGCAGACTCTCTGAGGGCAGGAAGAACACAGAAGCATTTCTGTCTTTTTTAGTCTGAGAATTTAGCCAAACAAGCCTTGGGGAGCCGGTAAAGGGTTGGGAGGTGGTGGTTTTAGAGACGGCACAGAGCCACCCACATGAAAATGATGACTTCTCCAAATTCCTTGCCTTTTTCTACCCTGGGAATTGGTGGCAGGATCTCCCTGTTTAGCGCTGAGCTGACATGCCGGCAGATGAGATACATCCTCCGCTTCATCTCCTCGTTAGTCATGCGTGCCTGCTTTTATGAGTAGTTTCTGAAGAAAGAATTCGTGACCACAGGGCCTGACTCAGGAGCAAGGGGTGTAGACAGACGGTGGCCCAGGTGCTGTTACCACAGGGGCCTCTCACCTGGGCCCACGGGAACAAAGAAAGCACCCCTTCCTTACATATACACACACACTCACGCACTCAGAAACATACAGACACTCACACACACACTCACATGTACACACACAGACACATGTAAATTCAAAATCACACACATTCACACACATACAGGCGCACGTACACATATTCACAGACATACACACACACGCACTCACACACTCAGAAACATACAGACACTCATATACACACACATACACACTCACAAATTCACACGCATACATACACAAACACACATTCAGAAACATATGGACACACACAGGTACACACACTCACACACTCGGAAACATACAAACACCCACATGCACACACTCAGAAACACACAGACATACACACATTCACACATATATACACCCTCGCACACATAGACACAATCCTCTTCTACAGAGAAAGCCTCTCTCTGAGAAATAGAGGTGGGCCCTTGCCTTGAGAGAGTCATTACTAAGTTACACATCTTCCCCCAAACAAGAGAGAACTATGGGGAATGAGCTGGCCCCTTGCCAGCCCAGCCCTGATGCTCACACGATTGTCTTATAGGTCATGTTCCTGAATCACCCGGGGAGAAGGGCCCTGAGGACTGAGGTGCTTCACTGCTGTGAGTCCAGCTGGGAGCCTGGGGACGCTGCGGGCAGCGTAGGCGGCATCCGGCCGGATCCAGTCCCGGCTCAGGAGCTGAGCAAGGGCAACCAGGGTGTGGACAGATCCTCTAATTTTCTAAGTAGGACATGTGCTCATTCTACATTTTGGATATTTTTTAGGCGGGTTACAAAATGGGGCAAACTAATTGAAAAGTTTGAACTTACTACTGATTAGATTAGTGATTAGTGATTAGTGATCCCAGTTTTGAAGAATTTCAATAAAAATAATTTGGGCTTTCTTTTAACGTTACAGAACACATTTTTCAGAGTGAAATGGATTGGACATAGTGCAGGAAGGGTGACCACACGCCTCCTCTCTCCTGTCTGGTTTGTCTGCAGGGTGCCGGGCGGAGGATGCCTGGGAAAGGTGGTCAGATGTATCTCCCCTGCTGGGATCCAGGCTGGAGTGGAGGATGGTTAACAGCAACCCTGGCCTCCACCAAGGAGAGGCTGCGAGCACCCTCTCTCCCACTGTGAAAACTGGAAGTGTTGTCTCCAGATATGTCCCCTGGGGCAAAATTTGAAGACCCTGCTCTAGACCTGTTCCTTCATCTCCAGGCCAAGCGCATGGACATTTCTTCTTGAAGGATTTGCCCAAGCAGCTGTAATTATCCAAACCACTATGGATTACATAGGAGAGACGAACTACTTTCCAACAAAAGCCATGTCAGACCCTGGTAACTGCACGGTCCCTTGGGGAGTCAGAAACATACAGACACTCAGAAGTCCCCAGGGCTTCTGGAGCAGTCTCTTCCCTCACAGCAGAAAGGCCATCACGGATCTGCCAGGAAGGACTCTCGGAGGTGAGGCCCCTGTGAGCCGATTTAGGGCCTTGATACATCCCAGAGATGATGCTGATGGGGAGACCGACAGTCCATGTTTGCCAGGACATTCCTGGGGAATGAGCCCTGTGCTCTGGGAGGCCCCTTAGCTTAGGGCAATCTGGACGGTTGGTACCATGTAGCTTCTCTGTTAGGCTGTCTGTCAATCAAAATGGCTTTGGCTGCTAGATGATCATTTTAATTTTGAGACACTGTTGCTCCCCCAATTGGCAGCGAGAAAGGAGGAGTCCACAGAGCCAGCTTCTCCCCGGACTTTAGGGAGCAGCGGATATCCCAGGCTTGTTGCTGCAATTGTTTCTCTCCTTTGGGAAATCAGGGAGTTGCTAAGAGGTGAGGTGAGGTGAGCTTCCAAATAAGAGGGGGCAGGGTGGGAGTGGGACTGGGGTGGGGCCTGTTCTTGAGCTCTTGCTGAAACCAGCATCTGTCCATGCCAAGACCCAGGTGGTTTCTGTGGGCATCCAGGTCTGAGTGCTGGAGCCGACTGCATGTGTGTCAGTGTGCTCTGGAAAGTGATCTGTCAGCTGCCACAGGTGAGGATGCACAGGTGAGGGTGCCACAGGTAAGGATGGACAGGCGAGGATGCACAGGTGAGGATGACACAGGTAAGGATGCAAAGGTGAGGATGCACAGGTGAGGATGACACAGGTAAGGACGCACAGGTGAGGAGGCACAGATGAGGATGACACACGTAAGGGTGCAAAGGTGAGGATGCACAGGTGAGGACGCACAGGTGAGGACGTCAGTCTTTGTGGTTGCGAGTCTTGTTGAAGCTGTGGTCGTGGAGGCTGGTGAACTGCTGCAGACGCTTCCGATCTGAGGACCTGCTCTGTCCTCCTGCCTGCTGTTCGTGGCGTGGCCGTGCATCCAGTCCCACTGTGAGCACATTTGCTGCTTGTATCTCCCTTCCCTGTTTGTGGTTTTTGTTTGTCTTAAATGTAAGCTTTTCTAGATTCCTTAAGTTTTAAAGGAAAAAAGTATTCTCTCTTTGAGGGAGAGATGATTGACTTTTCTCCCTTAAATTATGTAGATGGAGATATGTCTGCCCTTGGTTAGTCTCATGTCTACCAAGATGTCATTACTTACAGAAGAGCCTGGGGTTTTCAAGAATAGTAACATGGTAATTTGTCTTTCAAATACTGTTTTACTTATAGCAGCAATAACAGGAAATGTGTACTATTTTTCAGTGTTATAAACTGATTCATCCTTTGATATAAACAGCTTTATCTCATCTCATTGTTTATATCACATTCCTATTCCTCTGGAAAGAACAACATTTTTCCCCCTGAAAAGTAATATATTCTTGTCTAAGAATGGCTTAAATAAGTAACAGATGGTCTGTGTATGTGTGTGTGTGTGTGTGTGTGTGTGTGTGTGTGTGTGTGTGCCCTACTCCCACTCACTCTCAGCATTTGATCAGATATTAAAATCAGTATTTTTTGAAGCGTTTCATGTTCCTGAACTTACAGGTTTGTTTCCAACTTGGCTGCTTTTATTTATACGATGGTGGTGCTACTGGGATAGTTTTTAGAATATAGGTAATTGAATAAATTTATTTGCACTTGTCAAATAGAATATGCTTGAACAAATCTCTTTTCTGGTTCATAGTTACCCAGGATCGTCATGGGAAAGGCAGGCCAGAACATTCAGCATGCCACGTGATCTTGGCCATAAAACAGAGACTGCTGTGTACCAAGCCCTCACCATGCGACTTATTTATAACTTAGCTCTAATGTTAAAATTTGTTCTGGGACCAGGACTGAATTTTTCTTGTCAACACAAGGTTTCATTCCTTGGCTTGGTTCAAGGGAAAGACTACAGATTAGAAGCCGGGAGATTTCCGCTGTTGTCTTGCTACTCTGTGAGTTAAGGCAAGTCCTGGGACCACCTCTTGTCTGTTTTCCTATTTACAGAAGGCTGATACCTTACCTACTGCAAGGGTTGCTGTGAATGTAACATGAGGTAATAGTTATAAAGATGCTTTAAAAAGTCAAAAGCACTTTAAGCCTAAGGTATCAATATTTAGATATTAAAATCAAGCAATTAACTCTAGATGTTGCTTAATTATAGACTCACCTGTAAGACTAGTTGGTAGGTTAGCCCTTGTTGTCAAATGACCTTATTTCAAAAGATATAATTTCTTTGCAATGAGAGCTCCCATGAAAGAAACACAAATATGTGTGGGATTACTACTGCAAACTTCTGTAAACCGTCCCCCTGGAGCAGGGATTGGGGCTGATTCATTTCTGCACTGGGACCGCACAATCCTTGAGCCTAGTAGGTACTTGAATGTACATTGAGCAAAAATGTGAATATTGTCATGGAAAAGCTACCCTAAGGTCCTTTACAAAAATCTTTGGATTACGAAGGTGATACACTTTTGTGCTCTCCATTTATCCATTTTTATCATGATAGAAATTCTCTTTTTTCCCCTGCTAGAAAGTTGAGATCATGATCCCTTATGTCAAAATCTTCTCTTTGCTTGTTTTTGTGGTCTGAAAATAACATTTTTTCATTCATTACCAAGTTTACACATGATAAATGTAGAAAAATTGAAAAATAAAGACATATAAAAAAGAAATAGTCACTCATTATCCCACAGGTGTCATAGAGACTGATCTTCAACATATATTGGTAACGTATTAAGAAAACAAGTCACGGACTTCCCTGGAGGCCCAGTGGTTAAAACTCTGAGCTTGCAGTGCAAGGGGCACGGGTTCGATCCCCGGTCAGGAAACTAAGATCCTGCATGCTGTGGGTGCGGCCAGAAAAAAAAGAAGAAAAAAAAAAAGGAAAATAAAAACAAGTTACATAACAATATTTATATATAATAGCAATTATGTTACTGAGTCCAAGCTCCTTATGCTGGCCGTGAGACAGGCCAATAAATCTGGCAATGAGGTTATGGGCCAGGGAATAATGACTTTATTGGGAGTCTGAGAAGACAGCTAACTAATGTCTTAGAGAACCATCTTCCCTAAGTCAGAATTCAGGCTTCTTTTCTCCCAGAATGTGGAGGCGTGTGGTTGATTGTTGCAAACTTCTTGGTGTCACAATCCTTTGTTCTTGAGCAGTCCATGTAGGACAGGTCACCATGTTCCTGTAAACCTCCAACAAGACAAATCTTGTTCTCTGCTCTGTAACTTTGTATCTCTATATGAATGGAAAAGTGTTATACCCTTAAAGGTCAGAGCCTTGAGAATTGGGCTATCCTGTATATTTCAGGCTCTAGGCAACATTCTTAACTGCAAGCAAAAGCAGTAGAATACAAAGGTTAAGCTAAAAGAAATAGATCCAATATGGAGTCCGATTTGATCTTCCCTTTACAATTACATAAGGAAAATATATATACATTTATATATGTATATGGATGTATATACGTAGATATACACTATCCATACGTGTATATCTACGTATGTGAATGGATAATAGAGATAGGATGGGTACATTTAAATGCACATGTTATGTCTGGAGAGAAAGTGGACAGGAGAAATTCAGAGAGAGAAATCCTTGTGGGCAGGAATGTTTGAGGATTTTATGGAGGGGGTTGGATTTGCGATGAGCCTGTTAGGACAGGCACACTTGCAATAAAGAGGGAAGATTGGGAAGCACGTCCTGGTGGGATGCAGCCTATGAATAAATGTGTGGTGTGAAGCGTTGGCATGCGGTGCTCAGGGTGCGTGCAGTGTCTGCTCTCTCACGACCCTGGAGAGGGGGGAGAGTCGCTTGGAAAGCTGGACTGGGGAGACCTTGGGGGGATGAGAATGCCACTTTGAGGCACTGAAAGCTTTTGAGACGGCGAGTGAAATGAAAAATTAAGATTTCTTGCAGACCAGTCAGGCAGGGCTTAAGTGGAATGAATTGGAGCTGGGAGAGATGAGAGAGAGAGAGATGGCTTAGGAAAGGACTGTGCTAATCCAGGTGTGAAATGATGGGGCATTGGAGGAGGAAAATGCCACTGGAAATGGATGGAATGGACAAAGGTAGAAGACATTCTGAAGAAGTGATGGAACCTGGTGCCTGATCAGATACAGACACACGGAAGAAGAGGGAATCGAAGGTAATAGCTACAAAGTCTGAAGCCCAGGTGACTGAAATGATACTATTGACAGAAGTAGGAAAGGGGGAAACTGCACTGTATATAAAAAAACTTGATTATTATATTTTCTACTGGAAAAGATCTAAATGTTGGGAGTTGGTATGTGGCTTAAATTTTCAAGATTCTAGAGCTCTGGTTTTTGGAAGTGTGATATAAAAATGCTGTAATGTGGTATGTTGCTGCAAATTAGGTTTATTGATTTGGTATTGTCAAGAAATGTAACACCTCCAAAATAGGCAGACGAGTGAAAAAGATACCACTGGCAGATGTGGGTTGAACTGTGTGATTTTCTAGCACTGAAACACTCAAAAAGCCAGCAGTGTTGATGCTGGTACAAATGATATTGAAAGCACCCTTTTCTTTTTCCAAGTCCGTGGGATAGGAAATCTATGTCCAGCTGGGCTCCCCACTCCTAACCTGTGTATTTATAATGCATGTGGCGGTTCTTAACGGCCTATGGGAGAGAGCAGATGACCCTCTTTTGTCAATAGGGTTTCAATACAATAAGATCTTGGTTTATTTTTGGCTCGGGGAGAGGAGGGTAATAACTAGAGGCTGTGATTTGAGGGCTCAGGACAAAAGGGCAGAGGGAATCAGGGATGACCAAGAGGAACAATCCGGCTTCCTTACTGGCTTCCTGGAGTGCTCATGACTTTTATCGCTCACGGCCCAATACAGTCTTCAGACGAACACAGCTGTCTTTTCATGGCAGGAATTGTGTTCGAGGATCTGGTGGGAGTTCGTGATTTTTCAGGATATTTGTGTTATTTGTAACCTCTTATTTTTTCTATCAGTTACTTTGCTGGGATCGCGTTGTAGAATAGTTTTCACAGATTAAATTACTATAAACTATGAAAAAGATACAAATTTAACATGTTTTAACTACTAAGTTTAGCTGTAAAACATTTAAAAACCATCTGTTCACACAGTTATAATCACAATAAGAACTACTATGTTTTTATGATAAAAGAACCCAGATATTTGTTACTTTTATCTTTGCCTGAACATAGTTACTGGCCCTTTAAGAATTACACTTTAAAATCATCTAGGTAAATCGATTTCCTCTCTTTTGGTATTGATGAAAGAGTATTTCTGGCATTGTGAGAAGTAGGAAGGGAATATGTCCATTTTTAAAGTGAAATCTGCCTGTTCTCTTGTTTGGTGTTATTTATCGGTTACCAAAAAGTGGGCGATTTTGTTATATTAACCAGTTCTTTCATTTACAATTTTCTGAAATTTTGCCTGAAACAAGTCACAATTGACAACCATAAGATCATATTACGGACATTAGATCATGTCCAGAGCTCTCTGTGGAGCTGGGACATCTCTCCTGGGTCTCTTTTGCTCCAAGCCCGAGGATGGGTGTGTCTCTGGCCTGTTCTAGAGAGGTCCACCGCCCTCAGCTATGTCCCTCCAAAGCCCGCTCTTGGCAAGGCTTTTGTCATCCTGGATTATCCTCTGATGAGCCAGCTCTTCCTTTGCACGTGTTTGTTTATTTCCTTATTTTGTATCTATTTCGAGTGTGATCTCAACTGGCGGCTTGGGGAACTAGCAAAGTTCTTCTGCTGAAACTGATTCCCCGCGTGGAGACAGCTGAGTGGGTTGCTGGCCCTTCCCGCTGCGGGGGGAGCGTCTGCCACGTCGGCAGGAATGTGTACCCTGCGCAGCTGACGGAGTTGCCCCCTTTTCCGGAAATTGCCTCTTTGTTGCTGGTTTGGAGAGGCCCCGGGCACTTAGGCCTCGGGGTGACCCCTCAGTAGAGCACAGGGATTTGGCATAGCATGGAGGAGAGGCAGTCCTCACACGTGCCTCCTCTGGGGCCCCCGTGTCCTGGGCTTTGTGGCGAAGACCTTAGGTTTCAGATGGCAGCCAGAAGATAGCCATGGGCCCTGATGATCTACCCCCTGGTTTTCTGCTGACCAGTCCATTTGCTGCTCTGGCCAGACATTCTCAGGATCACAGACACCGATGCCTCAGAATTCAGACAACCGGCTAACATGCTTAAAAACTTCTTAAATAAAAACATCTCAAATGTGACAAGCATCAACAGTTACAGAAGACAGAAAGTATTTTCTTCCCCCCATGTTTCAAGGTTGTCATCTACCATTTGCTCAACTCTGAAAGACAGATCACGCTTCCAAAACATTTCAATCTGTTACCATTGTCTATTTCTGGAAAAATATTTCATTTAAGAGGATTAATATACATTTGCTTTGATTACATAGAAAACCATTCAAAAGTATACAGGATTAATATCTAGACTCTCAATAGATATTCTTAAGGGATAATTCAAATGAATCCAATTAATCCAAGAGTCTAACCCTGAGTTACCACGGCTAATGGAATATGTGTTTGGTATTCATCGTAATTTATCAGTAGGCAGAACCACCATTAAATTCACTAATAGCTTTAGTGTTAAGCTACAGATTAAATGTGTTCAAACTAATTAGGTATACAACCTTTTCTTTTATTCATATTTCTTTCTTGTTGATTACAAATTTTTCATCCGAAGGATCAACATAAAAACATCACTAGTTTGCGATACCTTCCTTCCTTTAAATAAACGCTTTTCTAAATATTACCTCAAACAACTTCAGTTTTTTTGCTTTTAGTACTCTTTTCCAAATAAACGCAGGAAAGTCTCCTGCTTCCCTAAGTGCTCAGAAGGGACTATGTAATCCCTTAGAATGTTCTCTTTGGCCATCACCCGCCTAGCATCTTACTGTTAATCTTTCCTAAGAAAAACAAGTCTTTCCTCTTGAAAGCTTGGGACTTTAAAAATAACAACTACAAAGTGTTTTAATGTGGTCAGTGCTCCTCATAAATTATTTGTTTTCCTGAGTCCTCCTGTGTCTCTTCTGGAAGAGCAGGGAGAAGGGGGAAGTTTGTACTGCGATCCACCCATCCAGGACCCAATAGTTTGCACTAAATTAACACTTCCTGGGGAGATTTTACTAATCCTGTACAAGGTGATCCAGTTCCTATGACTGTTCTTAAAAAAAAGAAAAAAACAAGTCTCTCATGGGAAATATACCCCCACTGGGCTGAAGCAGGAAGAAAAAGCTAAACTCTGTTTAAAATCTGGACTCTTTGACCCATGAACTTTCATCCTTTTCCTGCAGACTCCTCTAAAGGTCATAACTACCAAGATGCAACTCCCACTGCCAGGCATGAACACAAGCAGATGGAGGCTGATTTTCAAGAAACTGGGCTATGATTACGCTTTGATTATTACCAAGAAACCAAGAGAAACTCTCATATGTGCATAAGGAGTTTTTGTATGATGGTGGTCAGTGATTCAACTATTCCCAACCAAATTACTTGGTTCTTTGAAATAGGAAGACTTCAGCAAGGGTTTTCTTGCAATGAGAATCCCATTGAAAATGAGAGAAGGGCTAATATACAAACACAGACAGATGTGTATACACCCACATATACACATGTACATGTACACACACCACGTAGCCACAGGTAAACTGAGTGTTGTTTTTTCACTTGCCAGCCTTCACTGTTTTGGACGCTAAGGAATTCTATACCAAGTGATGAAATTGTCTCCAACTGGTAAAAAGTCAGTTGGGTTTTCTCAGAGCAGAGATGAAGATCATACTTGAGACAGTGTTGTAGGGCAAGAGGATGCATTCCCTTGGGAGCAAGTTTTTGTCTACTCAGTCTGTTGATGTTATCCATTGTCCAATGGTAATCTCAGTTTACAGGTGGATACATCTGCTCTGAAGACCTCTCACTGAGCCAAGGTCCAGTCTGGGGCTCCCCGGGAGAAGTTGGAAGCCTTTGCAGTACAGATAACATTCAAACCCTCTGAATCACAACAACTAAAATAATAAGCTAACAAACTCGGTTTGCTTATTTTATGCTCCACGTCCTGGAGACAATTGTACCCACATCAGGGGACAGATGCGCTCCTACCAAGATGGCAGAAACCACTGAAATGAGGGCTCACTGTTGCTCTTGGAAAACATAACTGAGTAAGGAAGACATTTTAAATGAGAAGGCAAATCTTGAAGCCGTAAAAAAAGTCGATCAATTGGTCTGAATGCAAAATTCAAATTCCAAGTCAAAATACAAAAGAACTGGAAACAAATATTGAGCCATCCTGGGGAACAATGACTATTTATGGTATGCAAAGAGGTTTTAAGTGTCTGTAATAAAACTCTCCAACAGGAAAATGATATGAGCAGAGACTTCACAGAATAAGAAATAAGAATACCTAATAGAAAACATGCTAAACCTCAGGAAATCCAAATCACTACAAAAGACATATTTAGAGTTGAAAAGGCAAATATTATTTTTTTTTATAACTTCTTCCTCACCTCTGTGACCCCTTCATTCTTCTCTTTTCCTCAACAATTCCCTATTTATTTATTTATTTATTTATTTATCTATTTTTTGCGGTACGTGGGCCTATCACTGTTGTGGCCTCTCCCGTTGCGGGGCACAGGCTCCGGACACGCAGGCTCAGCGGCCATGGCTCACGGGCCCAGCCGCTCCACGGCATGTGGGATCTTCCCGGACCAGAGCACGAACTCGGGTCCCCTGCATCGGCAGGCAGACTCTCAACCACTGCGCCACCAGGGAAGCCCAAGGCAAATATTAATACATACATTTGATCATTCTCTACGGGGGGTTTGGGGAAACAGGCAGTCCGATATGTTATTAATGGTATGTAAACTAGTAGAAGACTTTTGAAGAGTAATTTGGCAATATTTATTATAATTTAAAATGTTCATAACTCTGAACTATTCCTGCTACTCCAATTCTAGGAATGATCCTAGAGCAGCGATCCCCAACTTTTTTGGCACCAGGGACCAGTTTCGTGGAAGACAATTTTTCCACGGACCCGGGTTGTGGGGGATGGTTTCAGGATGATTCAAGCGCATTACATTTATTGTGCACGTTATTTCTATTATTATTACATTGTAATATATAATGAAATAATTACACAACTCACCATAATGCTAACAGGAGGTGGAGCTCAGGTGGTAATGCGAGCGATGGGGAGCGCCTGTAAATACAGATGAAGCTTCCCTTGCTCACCACCGCTCACCTCTTGCTGTGCGTCCCGGTTCCTCTGAGAAATGGATAATAAAAATAGCTGAACATGATGAGAACACGGGGAGACTTTTGGCTACTCCCTTTTTTCTTTCCTCCCCATTTTGGAAGAATTGTCTAACGCTATTATTCTGACACAGGCAGAGTCACAGAACCTAAAAAGAAAATGTGGTCTAGGCTACCATGTAGTGCTTGGTAAAATACCAGTCCCCGATTGGTGATACTGCACAGGCCCAGCCCCACCCGGAAGCCACTGGTCATCTCAGCTGGTCTCAGGGGAACCTGCTGGAGTGAGTCCCAGATTCCGTTCTTTACTCAAGGAAATATATTATTACTTTGTATACAAGGCACTAAGCTCGCTAATAATAAGAGTCATTTAAATCTCTTCCTAGTAAAATATAAATGAATATCAATACTTAAAATGTTCCTCATTTCTGGGATTATGTGTACCAGGCTAAATCAAATGAGTTGATTAATTAGAAAAATTTTGAGACAAATATATTCATTTTTATGGATGAAGATGCTGGGATTATTGAACTAATGGCTGAATGTATGTATGGGCTGGATAGGAGTAGCCGGATGGGGGAAAGAGCTGCCTCTGAAATGGATATTTTAAAATACTCAGATCTCATAATGGTATCTTTGCTTGGGTTTTGTGTTTCTTACTTTTCTCAGTATGCGCTATGGATCCTCTAAAGATGCATATATAATTGATGTTTTTTTAAAAAAATTTTATGTTAATATAGTAAAGTAGACCTTTCATTATTTTGGTCTTTGCATTTTAACATGTGTGTAACCATCACCCGAATCAGGAAACAGGACAATTCTACTGCTCTTCAAAGCTACTTATTTGTGGTTATACCCATCCTAACCCCTGGCAACCACTGACCAGTCAGGTGGCACTACTGTATCGTTTTATCTTTTTGAGAATGCCATCTAAGCACACTCATATGCTGTGTAATCTTTGGAGACTGGCTTCTTTTACACAGATTAATGGCTCTGAGATTCATCCAAATTGTGTGTATCAATAGTTTCTTCCTTTTTATTGCTCAGTAATATTCCATCATATGGATGTACAAGAGTTTGTTACCTGTGGGAGAACATTGGATTGTGTCCAGTTGTTGGTGATTATGAATAGACCTATTTTAAACGTTTGTGTCCGTCTTTCATTGTAAAAATAAGTTTTCTTTTTTTCTAGGGTAAATACCCAAGAGCAGGGTTGCTGGATCATATGGTAAGTATGTGTTTAATTTTGTAAGAAATTGGATCTTTGGAAATAGTATTGATTTTTGAAATTTTGGTTTCCAACTGTTCCTTGTTTGTTAGTATATAGAAATATGACTGATTTTTGTGTGTCGGTCTCATATCCTGCAGTCTTACAAAACTCACTTGTTAGTTCCAGGAGGTTTTTTTTTTTTTTTTTTAGATTCTTGAAAGTGGAGTGGTCACCATTAATCATAAAGATGGGAATCTCCCTGTAAGGATGAGGAAGGAAAGGGCCTGACTCACTATGAGCAGTTGGGCCAGCCTGGGTCTGCTGGCCGCTGGACCATGAGTCACGTGAGAAAATAGCCCCTATTTGCTCACACTCCTACCTTCAGATCCTGTTCTGTGAGGCCAAATGCAGCATCCTGGAGATACCATACACACCTGGATTTCTCTCGCTCTGAACATCTCTCAAAACAAGTGTCCTTCAGCGAAGATGAATTTAACTAGAGAGGAACTTAAGGGCCACCTTGATCCTCCTAATTTCTCTGATGAAGACACCAAAATTCAGTGACTTGTCTGATGTGAATAGTGGCATATGGATCCGGAACCCATATATGCTGCTGCTTCGCCCAGCTACCTTTCCGCCATTGCGTAACTGGTTTGCATTATGATGTCAGTTATCTCCCAGAATCTCAGTATCCTTACCTATAAAATCTAGGGAAAAAAATCTACCCTAATTCCTCAGAGGGTTAACGTGAGTGTAACACTCCATGACGCACACGAAAAGTTAGTCAACTCTTTAGGATAATACAAACGTAAGGGATTCTCTTCCTCCCTTTTATAAGCCTTTATTTTTAGTGGAAAATCAATAAATGTATTGTGACTTGAATTCATATTACTTACTCTGGCTGGACAAGAGTAAATTTAGTGAAATATGTTAGCTTTCGATTTAAAAATACTAATTGAAATTGTATCATGTGGCAAAGGGTGTAGAGGTCAACAAGACAGAAGAAGGCCCTGCCCTCATGGGCGTCACAGCCCAGAGGCAGAGGCAGACGTGAGTCAATAAACTGAACAAACAATTCCTTAATTGTTAACTGTGGGAAATAATAAATGATATTTTATAATATTGTTTTCTTGATGACACTGGTGCAAAGCTGACTGACACACACAGGCCCACGGTCGCCCCAAAGGGCCCAGAGCTCCGTGTTGATAACATCTTAAAAATACCAAAAACCCAGTGACGTGATTATAGGGAACCTGGGGTGTGCCATGAAAGCTTAGAAACCGCGCTTCCCTCCTTAGACAGGATCCACGTAATTCCCCGAGAAATTCCTCCAAAATTCACATTTTTGTTAACTTAGGTTTATTCCCCAAAAGTCAATTTGAAAAGAGATATAACTGGTCTGGCTTTTGTTTCACTCCGAGTTCTCCGTATTTTGTAAGTTTCTTTGTGATCTTTTGAGATGTGGGTCCCGTTTGAAAACTCTGATGTTTCTTCTACTTGTTGAGAGTTAGTAATTTTTTCCCTTCTGAAGGACTAGACTTCAAATGTACATGATCAGGGGTGATGGGATTAAAAAATTTAATGAATTACAGAAGTATTCTATTAAGGACTAGAGATTATTCTTATACACCATGAATTAATTTTTATGAATTAGGTCCAAAGAGCTTAAGTAAAACACAGCTAATATTTCATGAGTAATTTCAACCCCCTTTAATAGTACAGGTCTCTGGTGTGTAATATTTAGGTAATGATTTATCATAAAATAGACATCTTTTGAGGGCAATTACATGTTCTCAATACTTCTTTACGAGGGAGCTGGGAAGAGGATGTCATTACATTTGACAGTATATTTATCTCACCTAATATTCATGATATTCTGATGGAAGAGCGGTTATCTTACTCCATAGGAGGGTATTTCTGGAAGATCTGAATACTGATTCTGTGTCACTCGTCCTGTTCAGACATGAAAGGCAGTGCGACTGAGCCCCAAGAGTATTGGCTGTTTCCAGGCGTGCAGAGCCGGTGGTTTTGTTTATGAAAATAACAGTACGTCTGCAGAGTGAATTCTCCTGGGGGTAGACGGCTGGCTGGGGAGAAGAGAGAACTAAAGATGATGTGCTGAAAAGGAAGGAAGCAGAGCTACCTGGGCTGTGTCTGGGAAGTGACACATGCGTTTGAAGATAAAGGTGAGCATTTGGATTGTAAAGGAAATTGGAATGGATGGGGAAGGCCCTCAACAGAGGCAGTGAGCTAAATACGGCCACACTTATTTACTTATTTTTTCTTACTCTTGTTTTAGGACTAATTTTAACACGGAGGCTCTGATATTACCTTGCATTGTTGTAATGTTTTCTGGTTTTCATAACCATTTGGAAATATTTTATTTGAACCTCCCTGTATTCCAGTGGGAAAGGGAGGGGCTATTGTTCCTCATTTATAGGATTGAAAACTGAGGCTCAGAGTGTAATCCAGTTAGTACATCATGAAGCTGGAGCCCAGAACCCCTAAACAGGCCTCCAGCATCCTGAATCTGCCATCAGGTGACAGGACCGTGTCCGGCACGTCCTACAGACTTTCAGGGCTCACCTCACATCCTGGGCTTTGGGCTTTGTTACCCCCAGTGCAGCAAAGCCTGAGGATTCTGTACTCAGAGTTAACAGGGTCATCTCATGGCTCAGAAATTCTGGCTTTTGCTAATGAACCTATTAAGTCCGAGTGTGATAAAAATGGGAATGGAAGAAGAGAAGTGAGTGAATTCGGTTTTTGTTTTGTCTTTTACAGTTCAGGAAGGAAGGCATATAGAATCTGGAAAGCTCAATACTTGATTTTCTAGTCTCCTTCATAGTTTGGGATAGCCTTAGGATATAGTTCTGGGCTAATAACATTCAAGAGTGTATCTCTGGGGAGAACCGTCCTTCCCTGATAATCGGTAGAAGCCCTAAGAAGAGAAAGCCCTTCGTCCCTCACCATTCATCTTATTACACATTTGGACTTGATTGCTGGAGGTGCAGCAGCCATCTTGTGATTCTGAAGCAAGAGTCATTAGGAAAAGTCAAGGAAGTTAGAGAGACACTAGCCAAGTTGCTGAACCTAGACCAGTGGCCACCGACTTCTGCATGTCTAAATCTGTTCACGGAGGTTACTGTTAATCAGGTAATCTGTTCTTGGCTGATGCATGTGTACGAAGTTATTTCCTAAGCATCTACCTTTTTGATGATAAAGTGACGTGCCAGATAAGAAGGAAGAAATATTAAATAAACGGCCCACATTTCAAAAAGGCACTTAGCAGGAGTACTTCCCTTAACTCTAAAAAATTGCCCAAAATTCAACTTTTTTTTTTTTCTTTTCTGTTTGAGATTCAAACAGGTTTAATCATTTAGTAGCTGGCTGTGACTATGTTGCTATCCATCGGTTGGTATTGTGCCTTTTCAGAGTTTGAACGGGAAAGCACATCTGCTCCTGAGATTAAAGATGGAGGCTTTCTGTCCTAGGGTCACCCAGATTAAATCATATATTTTCCATTCCTTATGTATATGAAAGATATCTATTACTTTATTCCGTAACCTGAGTTCACTGCAGGTCTCATGAGCCTGGGGATATTAATGAGATCCCATCAACAGGAAACGTTCAATTTTGTGAACTTGTGCACCTGGAGGTGATGGCAAAGTGCCTCAGACCCCTCCCTCCCAAAGTCCCCACTCCCCATTTCTGGGGGTTCCTGGGGGCGTTTCACAGGGGATCTAACGGTACTCTAACGGTTCACCTCCCCTGATTGTAGTAATGCAAACGCCTGTGATGTAATGAAGCTCTGTCTGCAGCTCCCTTGGGACCTTCAGGAGCCCTGAACTTGTGTGAACAGCAGGCATCCTCGGCTGTCTCCCAGGTGCCTGACCTGTGCTGTATCTCCCAAGGGCCTTGAGGCCACAAACAGGCTGAATTCCAAGCCCAAGTGGTGAGATATCGTTTGTCACCTATATTTCAACACCAGGTCTAGACCCAAGTTGGCACCGGTGTGTCATTTAAAACAAGAAAAGTATGCAAATAATAAACAGTAAATGAGACTGAGCATGATTTTTTTTTTGAAGTATAATTAATTTACAGTGTTCTGTTAGCTTCCAGTGTTGAGCATGATTCTTAAAGCAGTGGTATAACATGACGACAATGAATACGGTGGGTCTGCCTGCAACCTCAGCTTCCCCCTCCCCCCTCAAGCACCCACCTCGGCTGTGGGAGCAGCAGGCGGGGCCTCTCGCATGCTGGGCAGGTCCTGGGCAGCCTCGGTCCAGCAGGTGGACCATGGCCCTTGCACATGATGGGCGAAAGCCTCCTCCCGAGGGCAGGTTCAGCAAAGGAGACCCCAGGGAAGTCTGGTAAGAGCTCTGTAAGACTTTTTTCTTGCAGATAAAAAGTTTCCCCAGAAGAGGTGACACCTTCTCCTACAGCCCCCTGTTGGGTGTGGATGTTCCTCCCGGAATTGTGGAGCTGCCAGCCTGGGAGCTGATACACGGCTGATACAGCCTGGCGGCCGTATCTGACACACGGAACAAATCCATTTCTAAGACTCCCCCTCCCCATTTGACAAAATGTTTTCTGCCATAATCATTTAATAATCATAGGAATCATTGTCTTGATCTGTTCTTTAGTTTTGAAACGAGCAGCTAACAATGTAAAAAAAGAAGCTTCCATTTTAAAAGGTAGTCAACTTCCATGAAATTGTTCATGTACGAAATAAAGTTTGCGCTTACTGAATAAAAATATTACATCTTGGGTTTGTACTGTTTCACTGTTAGAGATTTTAATCTCTCAAGGTTTTCACATAGATTGACAGAAGTGAAGTATCTCAGATTCTGAGATATACAATCTCAGAGATTGTATATCTCAGAGATTGAGGTATACAATCTCTGCACTTTCATGGATCATTTTCAAGCCCCTGTTTAAATTCTGGAATATTTAGCATCTCAGGGGCTGGGGATAACAGGGCTATGTCTGATGTGAGCTCAAACTATTCCAAATTTTTCGGAAGTTCCTCTTGAAACTTCTGTGCGGTACTCGTTCCTGGTGTATCAGGGACCAAGTATATCCCCAGGGGTTTTCTGATACTTTGTTTGTTAAGGGATAAGTAATAAATTGTGCTAATGTTTTTATGTGTTAAAGGCTTTTAATTTTTCTCTGAATTAATTCTTCCCGCAATACATTTATCAGTACCAACTATGTAGAAATTACTATGGTAGAAAGGAAAACCCACACACAAAAACGGGCACATTATCTGTCCTTACTGAGCTAATAGTTCACTTGGGGAAAAAAGTTCATGCAACATACTTTTTGGGTTTTTTTTCTTTTCTTTTCGGTGGGTGGGGAGATAAATTAGGAGGTTGGGATTAACATACACACACTACTATATATAAAATGGGTAAACAACAAGGACCTACTGTATAGCACAGGGAACTAATAACCTATAAAGGAGAAGGATCTGAAAAAGAATATATATATATATGTATAACGGAATTACTTTGCTGTACCCTTGAAACTAACACAATGTGGTAAATTAACTATACCTCGATTTCTAAACATTGTGCTAATTTGAGGCACGCGTGGATTACTAAAATTCAACAGTTACTACAGCCCTGGCTTAGCGTTTGTGGCACAAAAGCTTTGGTCTGGGGGAAACGTTCTTTTCACGGACACTGTTTAGCTTTGCCAGCTCAGGGTGATAACAGAAAACTTTGAGTTGGGCTTTGGGTGGGTTTTATTATTGTTTTCATACTCACTACAGATCACGAACCCCCTACTCCCTGTGCAGGCGGTCGCCTCTCACCTCGCCCTTGACAC
The DNA here is from genome assembly GCF_949774975.1 of Lagenorhynchus albirostris. NCBI lineage: Eukaryota > Metazoa > Chordata > Mammalia > Artiodactyla > Delphinidae > Lagenorhynchus > Lagenorhynchus albirostris. The sequence goes on along the minus strand of NC_083112.1, from coordinate 73,450,306 downwards.
GTCTCTGCTGCGGGGAGGTCTCCTGGCAGTCCTGGGCTTGCAGCCTGAGGTCAATGCTGAGTGCACTGGGGAGAGAGAAGGGGCAAGGTTTCCGGAGGATTTTGTCTGGGGCCTTGTCTGTGAGAAGACTGTTTTCCTTATTAGTTAACCAACGTTTAGTCAAGGTACTTGGGTTCTTATAGTGCAAGCATCTAACACAGGAGGCTGGGCACCTGGCCCTTCCTCTTGTCCCCCTGCTTAGCCCACCTGTGCCTGCCAGCCCTGCTGCATGCATGGGGAGGTCCTGCCCAGGGACCAGAGCCCCAGGCTCTCTTGCCTTGCGGCTTCCAGTCCAGCTGACCGATGGGAGGACCGTGTGATTTTAGAGGGTGGGAGGGGATGGGGGCAGCCATTGATTTACACCCTTTGCTTCCCAGTAGATGGCTCCCCAAGTTCTGGCTGAGCCGCATCTCTCCACGGGTCCAGCTCCGGCCCCCAGTGGCCCCCCTTCCATGTAGCTCTGGCTCTGCTCTGCTCACACCAGGCCCCTGCCTTGTCCCGCCAGGCCTGCGGCGCTGACATCGGCCTTCTGTGGTCCCTGGGGCTTCAGCAACCCTGCGTGCTGCCCGGCCCCTGCCCACATCCTCCACATTGCCCTCCATTAAATGAGCTTCAGTCAGAACTCTACCAGCTGTTACTGGAACCCTGCTTGACGCTATAGCTCTATTATTTCTTCCTTGTCTCAATGATCCCTTTATCCACATATCCTATCCCTAATTGCATTCAAAGACCCTAATTAGAAGCCTAATATTGTTTCCAGGTCTTTGTGGATTTTAATATGACGTCGAATTCCTTGAGAATCTTAGCTCTTCTCTGACTTTGCTCTAAATTCCTTCTGATGATTTGTTACCTGATTCCGCTCTGCATCCTACCCTTGGGTAATCTTTCCTGAAAGGATCCTCTTCGGCAGGCTGCTTCTGAGGTAATTCTCCCTCAGAATTTAGGTCTGTTACCCAATCCAGGCAATTCCTTCTTGATCCTCCAAACCCTGAGGGCAATTTTGTTCACCCTTCTCTCACGAAGGCCTCGGGCATGTGATGGACCTTTTCTCCCCTTAACTGCCTCCTTCCAACTGGAATTCCTCTGCCCACATCTGCAGCTCTCTCCTTGGCTCCAAGGCCTCTAAGACAAGCACACAGGCCTCTGCCCCTGCTGCTGAGAATGGAGGGGATGAACACAAGTGTTAGACCCAGAGGTAAACAGACAAGACACCTAGAAGGTGTTAGTCATCGTTTTTTGTCTTCTTACAAGTAAATATAGCTTTGTTTGTCACTGCTTTTCTTGACTCTCCTTATAGACCTTCTCATGGGGATGAGAGTCTTACCTGGGAAGGAGCCTGGGTGCTGAGTCCACCTGTGGATGCCGTGGAGGGTGGGGTGCTGAACGGCCACAGCTGGGGAGAGTCTCAGCCTTTGAAAACATCTCCTTTGTCTCACTGTCAGCCATACCCTTGGCCTCACAACCCTGTGGATGTGAAAAGGACTTCTCTTTTTGGTCTCCAAGTTTTCTCTTCTGGGATTTAGTCTATCTTGGATGGATATGGAATGATATCTAGGACTATCAGCCTTTTGAAAGCTGTATTAGTTTGCTAGGGCTGCCATAACAAAATACCAAAGACTGGGGGGCTCCAACAATAGAAACTTCTTTTCTCACAGTTCTGGAGGCTGGAAGTCCAAGGTCCAGGTGCCAGCCTGGTGAAGTTCATGGTAAGAGTGCTCTTCCTGATTTACACAAGGTTGTCCCCTTGCTGTGTCTTCACGTGGCAGGGAGAGTGATCATTTTTCATGTCTCTCCTTCTTAGGGCACTAATCTCATTCATGAGGGCTCCACCCTTATGACCTAATCACATCCCAAAGGCTCCGCCTTCAAATACCATCCTACTGGAGACTAGGGCTTCAACATACGAATTATGGGGGGACACAGACATTCAGTCCATAGAACAGAGGCTGAACAGCTAAGATCAAGGTGCTGGCAGAGTTGTTTTTTCTGAGGTCTCTCACCTCGACTTGCAGATGGCTGCCCTCTTGCTGTGTCCTTACAGAGCCTTTTCTCTATGTGAATGTACATGTGTTTAGCTCTTGGTGTTATGTGGGATATGGGCTTGGGCCATCATTTTGCTACCAGAAGACTGGATGGTTTGAGAGTCTGAGTGGGCAGGACACCCAGGTGTATCAGTGAGAAAACTGGCATAGGTTCTACCAAGGTATACGTTGTCTTTCCTTCCAGCAAAATCTTTTTGCTGAGATGGATAAATATCTATTACTACCTCCCCTGTCTTCACAGAGTGTTCCCCTGCCACTTGCTAATCTTAAGTAACGTGGAAATCCTTCTCTTTTTCAAGTCTCTAGGTCCCCAGCTCCCAGACTTTTTCTAGGTCAGTGTCTACTGCCTTGAGCTGCTCCAGTGCTGTCCTTACCTGTCCTGCTGGGTGGTAGCTACCAGCTACAATTTCAGTCATTGGTGTATTTTGTTTTAAAGAGGCAATTGACCTTAGTAGCAGAGTGAGCAGTTTCAACAGCAAATTAAAGGGAAATTCTATTAATTTCTTTACGCTAAGGCAGATAAGATAGTCTATATGAATGGTTCAAAAAAAGCATCTTGGCAGTAGAGTCTTTTTTTTTTTGCGAAAGAAATTTTACTTGGAACTTCAGCACGGAAAACAGAAAGTCGAAGGGGTCCCGAACACCCTTCCAGTTTCCTTTCCAGCTCAGGGAGGGGGAGGGGACTGGTACACACAAAGAGGCTGACCCAGGTCCCACGTGAAAGCCACTGGAAGTCCCTGCTGCAAGCTGGTTTTTAATGTACTGAAGGTAGATTGGCCAGTGCGGACACACTGATTAAGGGTAACGAGAGGTCAGTCTTGGAGAGACGGATAATAATCCGTCACTGAATAGGATGATGGGGTTAAGAGCATTCTTGGTAAGGTTGTGTCTACAAAGTAATAAGCTGTCAAAGTGGAACAGATTTAGTACGGCAAGTGGCAGCCGTCTCACTGAGCTGGGCTTATATTGGTAAAGGAAAGAGGGGAACTGAAACTCTTTTTTCCTTTAGGTGACAAAAATAGAGAACTTTGGGGGTCCAAATTATAATAATAATTTCCCCATGCTAATAATTAAATAAGTTATTGGGGAAGGAGAAGAATTAGTGGTGACTCTCATCTCCAATCTGAACAATAGATATTAAAAATGCTAAGTCGTTGAAGGCCTATTTGTGGGGTGACACTTTCAATGACATTTTACGTTTAGTGTATATTTTTAGGACGGTTTATTAAAAAATGAACAGGCTTTATTTTTAGCACAGTTTTAGGTTTAGAGAAAAATTGGAAGGGAAGTACAGAGTTCCCGAATACCTTCCTCACTCTCCTCCCTCACCCAGTTTCCCTTATTATTAACGTCTCGCACTAGTGGGGTATATATATTACAATTGATGAGCCAATATTAATACATTATTATTAACTAAAATACATACAGTTATCCCTTGGAATCTGTGAGGGATTGGTTCCGCGACCCCCAACGATACCAAAATCCAAGATGCTCAAATCCCTTATATAAAGCAGTATATTGTTTGCACATAACCTAATCACATCCTTTCATATACTTTAAGTCATCTCTAGATTACTTATAATACCTAATACAATGTAAATGCTACGTAACTAGTTGCCCAGGTGTGCGGCCAATTCAAGTTTTGCTCTTTGGAACTTTTTGGGATTTTTAAAAAAATTCTTTTTGATCTGAGGTTTTTTGCATCCGTGAATGAAGAACCCGCAGATACAGAAGGCTGAGTGTAGTTTCCACAGGGTTCAGTCTTTTGTGTTGGACATTCTATGAGTTTTGACAAACGTATAGCAACATATATCCATCATTTCAGCCTCACCCGGAATAGTTTCACTGCCCCCCAAAACCCTGTACCTCATCTCTTCATCCTTCACCCCATCCCCGGAACCCTGGGAAACATTAATCTTTTTTACTGTCTCCAAAGTTTTGCCATTCCCAGAATGTCATATAGTTAGAATCATATATACAGTATGGAACCTTTTCAGATTGGCTTCTTTCCTGCAGTAATATGCATTTAAGGTTCCTCTTAGTCTTTTTGCAGCTTGATAGCTCATTTGCTTTCATTGCTAAATAATATTCCACTGTCCAGATGTACCACAGCTTGTGTATCCATTCACCAGTTGAAGTCCATCCTGGTTGCTTCCACGTTTTGGCAATTAGGAATAAAGCTACTATTCATGTTTATGTCTTTGTATGGGCATAAGTTTCCAAGTCATTTGGGAAATAACAAGGACCACAAATGCTGGATTTTATAGTATTGAGTGCGTTTAATTTTGTAAGAAATCACCAGTCTTCCGAAGTGGTTATTAAGTTTTTGGACTTTGTTTTCATACTTACAGCCCTGGTTTCAATCTTTTTGTTAGTCGGGTGCTCACAACATTTATGAGTCTTCTATTAATTCTCTTGCCTATATTTTGCTTTTTAAAAAAGAGACATCTTAGAGAATATATATATTGTTCCAAATACAAGAATTAAAGTTTTTTTGCATATATTAATTTCTTAGAGGTATCAATAAATTTAAAGTTAATTTAAAATTTTAATTTTTAATACAATATTTCAAAAGTGCTCTCCAGTTTCCTTGTAAATACTTCTTCTTTGTATTTTTCCCTTTTGCTTTACATACTTAGCTTAGGAAAGCCCAGGATAGCACATTTTTCTAGTTGTTTTATTTAATACCAAACGAAGCCACTGAGTTACAGTTTGGTGGCTGAAACTGAGTCTAGACTTCAGGACTCCAGCTTCATATTTTAGCACGTTATCAATTAAATTCGCTGGCTTTCCAAAAAGGAAGATATGAAAGGTATGTATATATTTCGTTGCAGTGCCTGATTCCGGATCAGAGTGAAGTTCCATTCCAGCCTGATAAAGTCTTATCAAGCAGGGAAAACCAGAACAACCAGGAAATTTGAATGCTGAGATTAGCTGCACATCTGAGGCCATTTCTGACGATTAACTGAAGCTTTGAAAACTGTTTTCAAGATCGGGGATCACCTCTCCTCGATCAGTGAAAGTGATTTTTGCTCTGCTGTCAGGAGGTGCGTGCATGCACTGAGGGGACCAGCAGACACCAGTCCCCAGGAACTGATGGACTGTGATCCTTCCAGGGCAAAGGGAAATCTCTTTCGATTCCTGGTGAAACTTACCATTTGGAGGGCTTCAGGGATTTAAAGGTTGCTCTTTGCTGGAAACAATTCACATACCTCAGGGAAAACAATTTTTTTCATGGAAACTTTGGACCTGATGGTGATAACATACCGAAAAAAAAAAAAAAAACAAAACCAAAAGCCAGCTATTTGTTCAATCCGGGAAAAATAATTTTAAAAATATCAATTTTATAATAGCAGGTCTCAATGAGCTAATTTAGTGAAAGGCCAGAAAATATGCAACAACAGAGTCAAAGGATTGCGACTTTTCAAGTGTTTCTGAGTCCAGAAGTTGAAGAGGTACAACCCCGAGCCCCATGGTGAGCTAGCAAAAGCAGTCATAATGACTTTAACATCTGGAAAATGGAGCTGGATGAAGTCCTCTGTTTTTAATCTTCTAACGATTTGGATATTACCTGTATTTCATATTCCTTGGAATGTATGTGGAGGAGAAGGTGGCGGTGAGGTTCTTAGGTGAGATGCTCTGAGTGAAAGCTCGGGTCCAGGGGGAGAGGGTTCACCCATTTATTTGCTGTCACTGAGCCAATTGGCCAGTGTCTCGGACCAGAGGCTGTGACCAAAACGGCTTCATGGACATCCTCTGAATTCCGTGTAAGACCCCACAATTGTTTTCTAAAAAGTGTATTTTGAAGCATGTCGCGGGAAGGGATTGCATAATTGTTTCCCCAGAAGGCTAAGGAGGAAGCCCCCTGGAGTCCCCGGCACAGAGACAGCTTTTTGGTGTCTCTTCTGTTTCAGGGAAGGCAAATGCCTGTGCTCTGATCAAGTGTACACGGTAAATTTCTTTCCGGAGAAGCCCCTTTTGTGTACTTTTCAGGCAGCCTGTGGGTGGAGAGTGGAGGGGACCCCCAGCATCATTTGTTCCAAGTGGCATCTCCAGCCGGAGCTCTGGGCTGACACACACCTCACACAAAAGGAAAGCGATGCAGGTCCCATCTCCTTTGATATAGATTTTGCCATCATTGCTCCAGGTATCACGCCAGAGCTTATTTCCATATGTGTAGTTGCAACCATCTGCAGTCTCCTGCCTGTTGAACTGTCACCTAAGGTATTTTTAGAAATACATAATCTAAAGAAGACAGAAGATGAGGCAGGAAATCTTACAATGGCAACATCTGAACATCCCCTGCCACTAGAAGAATGTTAATTAAAAGATAACCTCATTCTGCTAATTTTAATTGCCAAGCAACACTCGATTTTTTTTTTTTTTTACCTGACACAAAATATACTTTAAACGCACGGCTTGGGTGTATAAGCTGTTTTCTCTTTCGCTAGGTGTGTGTCTGATGAAGACTTCAGCCTCCTTTGCGTGTGGACGGTTTAAGGGAGGTCCCCGCCCCCGCGCCGTGAGAGGTCGTGTCGGTTTCTCTCTGGACTCCCAGATGCCTCCGGGAGACGGAACATGTGGTTGTCAGAAAAACACAAGACCATATCATGAGATCTTTCATCAGTAGCCATAGCAGGTATGCACCAAAGGTTTAGGGCTTAATCAGAAAGCTCTTATCACACAGGGGCTTCTGTGGCCGATGGATTGGAAACCCAACACAGGCAGTCCTGAGGCTGGCTGTGCAGGATGACAAAGGGAAGACAAAAGGAGACCAGTTCTGCCTTAGGTTTCTGTGCGGGCTGAATTTTTTATTTTTTTATTTTTGAATCATGTGACTCTAGCAGTAGGAGGGGAATTAGAAAGCCCTGCAGCTGGGAGCCCCTCCTTGATCCTCTGGTCGCCTCGCGTCCGAGTCATTTCACGGCCAGGTGCTGACTCAGGGTGAGGGCTATGGGAACCTGATTTAATGTGTCTGGCACTGGCTCTCCCAGGTAGAGCCGGCATCCCCGGGGGGCGGGGGGGGAGGGCACTCCAGTTCCTTTCCTAAGTCACATCCCCCTGCCTGGCCGGGAATCTCACAGAGCATCTCTCGGCGCGGAGATAAAGCCGGGCCGTGTACCTTGGCAGCCTGGACCGGGGCTGCGGGGAAAAACGAGCGCGCGGCGGCCACGGCTGTTTTGACAGAGTGGTGTGTGTTTTTTCTGCCCGAGTCTCTGGCAGCGCAGGTGAAACAATGTGCTGCTGGTATCTTGGCTGGCCACTCGTTCTCAGGCTCGGCAGGGAGTGCCGGGCCAGCCCTGCAAATGTTCCCAGCAAAGCTGTGAAAACAAACGGGCCGATTAGTTGGACAGGCTCCCCAGCTCCGGAGTGTTAACTGCCCTGGCTGCCCCGGCTTCCCAGCCCCTTTCCATTCTTTTATTCGGCCGGCCGTGCATTTATCAATTAACACCGCGGGGACCACGGTCCTCTCCTTCTCCTCCTGGCATCCTGCTGTATCCAGCAGCATCTCTCACCTCTGGCCCCGAAATGAATGCTGATTCTGAGATTTTTATCTCCAAACAGAATATATAATTCATCATTAGCTTTTTTTTTAAATAAGGGCAACTTTCATTATTATTATTATTTTTCAAAGCAATCCATGTTCACCCTAGAGATATGAGCGAATGCAGATACACAACGGGAGTGACCTTTGAAGTATACATATTTGGTGCCTGACTTAAGCGTTATTCCATATGCCAGGAAGAGTTGTGTATGTTCCGTGTTACACTATTTAAACGAAAATTCTAAAAATTCTTCTGACTTATCCCGTAGCAGATAAGGACCATCAGTTTCTTCCTCTTTTTTTTTTTTTTTTTTTTCACAGTACAGTTGAGTATGTGAGTATATGTCAGTTTTGGAAAGGGCTCTTCAAATTCACTTGACGTTTTTTTTTTTTTGCCTTCCTCTGGTTTGATGTGAGCCAACCTGGAATAAAGGGAACTTGGGCGTCCCTTTTGAGGTGAAATCAGAGTGAATTAAAAAGAACGATTCCACCCTTCTTTAATCAAAGGCTCCAGAGATCATGTTTCTTTTAAAAAGGAAACATCAAGGAATAAGCTTGGAAAATTACTTTCATATTTTCTCGAGCATTTCAGAGCTACGGCACATTGTAAGAGTTGTCATTTGTTCCTAAACATGACTCTATTATCAGCCTTTTGTCTGCTCCTGTCCTTTGGTGTATCAGAAGGTACTGAGCTTGCCCTTGCTTTGTGGTGAACAAGCGCAAGTTGTCAAATGACTCATGCTCTTGGAATCTCACCGAGGCATTTATCCTGCCTCTGTTGCTGTGAGCCCTGTGTTCTCTTTTGTGGCATGTCACAATATAGGTAATATATCTAAAGTATGGCCCTGACCAAAAGGGACTTAGTTATAGCATCACAATTTTGCTTGAAATAATAATCATAAATGATTAAATCTAGAATTACCAGGTCTGCCCTATACATTCAGATAGGTTGTACACTGCACAATACCAAGAGCTTGGTTCTTTTCATCTGTGAGAACAAGCTTAAAAACAACAGTATCTGTTTGTGTGTGTGTTTGTAATTAGTCATATGGACTAATTAACTTGAAACAGCGTTAAGACAGTAAAAGAAAAAGACATTCACATAGGGAGTGCTGTTATTCAAACATTTCACAGTGACTAGGGGGAAATACTAGTTCTTTATGGAACTTAAAAATAAGAACAACTTATTTGTGAACTCACTTAATTGACATTAACAGTATTCCATGCTGAAATTCTTGTTTGCATTATTTAAAAATGGATAATCCAGGGCTTCCCTGGTGTCTCAGTGGTTGAGAGTCCACCTGCCGATGCAGGGGACGCGGGTTCGTGCCCCGGTCCGGGAAGATCTCACATGCCGCAGAGCGGCTGGGCCCGTGAGCCATGGCCCTGAGCCTGTGCGTCCGGAGCCTGTGCTCCGCAACGGGAGAGGCCACAACAGTGAGAGGCCTGCATACCGCAAAAAAAAAAAAAAAAAAAAAAGGATAATCCATATTTTAAAAGAAAGGCATCATCAGTTGTTAAAATTTTTAGATTGATAAACAGCTTTTAAAAATAAATATTTCCTGTCAGTTCCAGGAACTCAAATGGCTGAACGCTTCGCACAAGCCAGGTCTGGTACTTTAATTTGTTAAATAATAGAGAAAGGAAGAGAAGATATGTTTTTGTCAGAAACTAAATGCGTGTTTGTTGCTTAACCTGAGACCTTTAAAAATTAGTAGAGGCCAGAATCAATTGGAAGTGGCAGATTCTTCCCTCTCTCTCTGTCTTTTTTTTTTTTTTTTTACTTGTTTGTGTCCATTTTAAATAGAAAATAATACAATGACATTGTTAATTTTACCAGGCAAGCTCCGTTAGTGGTGCAACATTGGCATTGTGGGAAGTGGGATTTTTTTTTCCCTAAAGAGGGTAAGAATTCTTACAGTTCAAAAGCTGCATTGCTCTTATGACCCTTTTCTAACCAGAGATTGTTTAAAAAATTCCTAAATAATCAATTTTGTGAAGAATACTTGAGATTAAGACTAAAAGTTTCTCATGTCCTAGAAAACTAGAAAGACTGAAATTAAACTAAAATATCCTTTTACTTTTTATTTTACATTACTCTGTTTATTGGCCAAAGTTTTAGTAGAAGCATTTAAAATATAAAGTTAATATTCTCAATTTCTTAATATTTCTTCAGACATCATGCAAATGACTACAGATGACATTTTAATATCATTGTGCTTTATTGAAAGATATTTGATCCTAGGCTTGCTAAGATGAGGATAAAAAGCTTTAAAAAATATGTAAGTTAAAAAGAATTTTAGACAAAATTTGAGTTAAATGCTCCCATCAAGACTGTTTCAATGAAACCAACCTATGTATTACTTTTATGAAACTGTTATTTTTTCCAGTTTTGATTTCTCCCCAGCTCATCCCTTTACTATTTCTTCAATCTAGACCCAAAGTTGTATTAAAACAAAGAAGTAAAATTCTCTTTATTTCATTCTCTTCACATCATGGGTTCTGCTTGTTCACTAAGTCATCATATGTCGCTGGCACTAAGTTAATATATAAATGAAAGGCAGTGAGTAACAGTAGAATACACACATCATGCATGTTAACAAAGTCACTTTAACAAATAGTGTTTAAGTGTAGCTTATAATTGTGATTGTCATTAAAAGCATCAATACTTACGCACCCGGTATATGCATAGGACACCTATTGAGTCTGTTCCAAGAGGTGGTAGGGAATGGTATGCCATTTGTTAAAACAAATCCGCACATTGCATGCCTCAGCATAATTTCCTTTTACAAGGCAAAGGCTGTATGTGAGGTTTAAATACCTTCCAACCAGAGGCACAAGGCACCAACTTCTAAAATCTAGGTATGGACTTTCCTAAGCTAATAATTAGATTATGCTTTCAAATGGATGCAGAATTTGAATCTGAACATTTTTGATACCAGTCTTTTAATTACTTTTATTATTATTCCTTAAAGCTAGAGTTTAGGTAAAACAGAAAATCTTTTCGTAATCTTTTTAATCAAATGCAAGACCTTTATAAAGAAGGGTCAGCAATTAGGATTCCTGGATAACTTAACATTTGTGTTGGACTGCTTCTTGGTTGCCATTCCTGGTACGTAGCTCCGGCTTGGTTTTTATAGGTGGAGGCAAAGCTTTCCTGGATTTAAGTGACTTTGAAGCAGATATCATACATATTTCTCTAGAATGCTCATCATTACCTATTTGTCTTGGCAAAAGTAACACAGATTTTGAATGTATTACATTCTCAAAGACTATTTTGTAGGGTAAAGCATAATTCATTATTTTAAAATATATTGATTGTATATTTACTAATTTTACAAGGTAACTTCTTACATTGGGGCTAGGACAAAGTCTCTGGTTATCGATCCGGTTTATTTTATATAAGAGCGCTGCATTCTGCTGCATTTTACCTGCTTCAGAAGCTGTACCTGAGGGTCCGCTGAAGGCACAATTCATTGCCTGCTTTCATATGGTGTAAATAAGGTTTAGAGCCTGTTCAAAGTAATGGTTTTACTAACAGTAATGACATGTTACTGATGTTGGAACAGTTCAGACCTTGTCAGTGACTAACCTTTTTGTGCTGTAAGTTGATTTTCCCCATGAATTAAATTAAAATAGCAAGTGGGTGGTGAAAATTATTAGATTGGTCCACTAAGAGAATTTCATGTAAAATGCTTCCTTCTTCTAGTTGGTGGTAAAGTATTAGGTAAATTATACAGGAATTTTTGTTGGTTTGGTTTATTTATTTGATTTTACTTTCTATAAAAATGGAGTCTGTAAATGGGAGAGCAAAGCTTTTCTCAGATTTGTGGTAGTAGTCATGGCAGGTTTTAAAATATATTTGTTGCAAATGTAGACTCTGTAAATGTCTCTCAAGTCATGGTAAATTGAGATGTTTTACAATCAAGTTTTTATTTTATTTTTTTGCGGTATGCGGGCCACTCACTGTTGTGGCCTCTCCCGTTGCGGAGCACAGGCTCCGGACGCGCAGGCTCAGCGGCCATGGCTCACGGGCCCAGCCGCTCCGCGTCATGCGGGATCTTCCCGGACCGGGGCACGAACCCGTGTCCCCTGCACCGGCAGGCGGACGCTCAACCACTGCGCCACCAGGGAAGCCCTCAAGTTTATTTTTATTGTTTGATATTCTTTAGTTTATTTTTAAACTTTAATGTGTATATTTCTGCCGGGGACAAGTGTATACTCATAGTGTCACTTCTGAGTTATATGGTAATATTTTATAGGCTCAAAAAAGAAATGTCCAGGGGGAATATACTATAAACTTCTGAAAAAAGATCCTTTAGAAATGATCTTTTCTCAAAAAGTAAGATTCCAGATTTCAGGAAACAGCGAGCAACAGCAGCTGCAGAAAACATTCGAGTTGAAATTTTGATCATTTTCTATGAAAACGAACTTAAAAGTAACGTGGAGGTCGTGACCAGATTCATTGGGCTATATTTGGAAAATTGCTTTTCCTGCTGACAGGGCAGTAGTTCTTCATCAGGTGGGTTAATCTGCCCTCTTGTCTTTTCCCTTATAATATTTAGAAGATATTTTCCCTCCTTCTAAAATCGATGCAGCTTCAGAGAAGAAAATGCAGTCCTAAGACATGTAATTTTCTTTTTAATTTAATTTGTTTAAATTTGCATGTTCCTTAACAAACCTCCCAGCGCCTGTCAAGCGTCATCTCCTGAAGGCAGGGCTGGAATAGTGGCCGGGCAAGGACCAAATAGCCTGTGATGTCCCCTGGATCTATTAGGACAGCTATTAGCCTTTTGAAAAATAAAAGCAGCCCTATTTTCAGTTATGAAAACCCTTGCTAGTTCCTTGTCTCTGGATGCCAAATATTTTATAGGATTTCTCCATTGACAAATCAAAAGCAGCATTTTAACCTGAGAAATCCTATAAACTTACAGCCGACTGCACGTCTTCTATGAGTCTGTTTTTCTTTATCCAGTGTTAAATTTTTACGGTCTTGGGTGATAACTTTAAAGGCCTATCATGAAATTGAATTTTTTGTCTTTCTGATTTGCTTCTCTTAAGAGGAAGTGCAATGTCTTTCCTTTTTCATGTAAAAGACAAAAAAGAGCTCCTGTGGGTCCCAGAGGTGAAGTGGGCCTGCATCTCTGGCTAGATCTGAGTGCTGACTCAGATTGGGAACCCCCGTGGGCTCAGTTTTATGGTGCCTGGAAATTCAAAAATGACAGTTTGATGTTTAGATTTTGTGACCGAAAGGGAATTGACGCTAACACTGATGATTCAGGAACAGCTACCGTGTTTCCACTTCCTGCGTTTGGATTTTTAGATACCTGGATACTGAGTGTCTACTGGGCAGAGTTCTGGAGGGAAGCGAGGACGTGACTGCTGCTACCCCAGAAGCTTTTCTTGTCTTTATTTCATGTCAGGAGAGCAGTATCTGGCTTACACAGCCAGGATCTGGGGGCCGTGGGCTTTACTTGCCGGGCTCTATCTTTATGTCTTGTACCTAGATATCAGTTGCCTTTAAACTGGGAAAAAAGGCTGCAATCTCCTTTGATAAGGGGATTTTGGACCTCAAACTTTAGTATATAGGCGCTAGATAGGCATCTGTTCCTGGGAGCTGCCTTGGGGGATAGATGATGGGGAAAATCTACACTGAAAGCAAAAGGCTATGTTTAAAGTCAATAGGATAAGTGGAATTTAATCAGGAAAGTCAACATCTAAATCAATTTAGTCTTACTACTATTTTTATTTGCCAGTGTACGGAACAGAGCCCAGCTTCATGTCTCATCTCTTAGAGATCAAAGTGGACTCCGATACCGATTTATGGTGGAAGCAGATTTATATTCCCAACTGCTCTATATTCCTTCGTGTTCCTCATAATTTCCCAACCTTCAAAGCCCTTGTTAAGTCTGAAATGGTACCCTAAAAATGTTAAGCCACCCATATCTGGCAGCTTAGCAGCTGAGAGGACCGAGCCACTCGATAGCTGTGTGATCTCGGATAAGATACTTAACTTCTCTGTGCCATTCTTCTCTACGAAAAGGGGGTAATGGTAGTACACACCTCATAGGGTTGTTGGGAGGTTTACATATGTTATACAAAGCACTTAAAACAATGCATGGACTGTTGCAGGTCCTCTATGCACATAAATCATCTTACTTTATCCTTACCCGCCCTGTGAGCTTAGAAGCATTCTTTCTTATCTTCTGCCTTAGCCTGAGGTCCTTTAAAAGCAAAACCTGTGACCAGTAAATAATCCTGAGAGCAGGCCTCAAGGATTGGGGGGTGAAACAAGGACGGAGGGAAAATCAACGTAAGGATGCACATTGCTGTCTACCATCAGGTTGGGCGTGATTCCGTGGGGCCTTTTGAAAAGGCTTAAGAAACACACTCAGGAACTGTCTGCTTGGGGTGCAAAGGGGGGAATGTTTATCCATCAGCTTCCATCCTCCCATCAGTCACGTCTGGTAACTGCCCCACCCCTCCCATTTGTACCTGCTTGAGTATGTTACCATGGGTACCGCCTGCAGGGATGCCAAGGAAACCCTGACAACAGGCCTGACCTGAGATGCTTCCCTTGTACCTCCTCAAAGCTGGTGGGAGCTGGGCCCAACTGTTCTCTCCAGTAGTGGCAGGAATAAGAGGTGGGGTAGAGAATATTTGGAGTCACGTACAAATGTCTAATACATCCCCATTTTACCGATATGGAAACTGAGTGTCTCAGAGAGTAACCAAGGCCACCTGGCTATTAACTCACAGAACCAGGTTTTGTGATTCCAAAGCCTGGCTTTTTCCATTCTCTTATATAATCTCTAATCATGATCAAATCTCCTCCACTATGCTTTCTTTTTTTTTTTTCATTTTTTGGTTTTTCCTCCATTATGCTTAAGGATGTATTTATTTCTGCTGAAAGTGTGATTTTTGCACACTTTTAGGAGATTGGGTGAAAAAGTAGTAAAATGATTGAAAAATAGTTGAGATTAAAAAAGGAACATTTTTATATTGGGGAGAAATTCAAATGCAAAAGTTGTAACACAGCATGAACATCTCCAAATTTTAGTTAACGCCTTTTAATTTCTGTTGAAGTTTCCTTTTCTAAAATGATATTCAATTTAGTAGAGATGAAAGAAAATTCAATGAAAAACGGGAATGTTGCCAGTGGTAAAATTTTAACCTGAAATTATGACTAAAAAAGTTTTCTTTCTTGTTCTCTTCCTCCATTCTTTGCTCTAAATAAGGTGTGTGTGTGTTTTCCTGTGTACTAGGGGGTGTGATATTTCCCGAGGAAACAATACAATTATGATACTGCTTTCAAAAGACACGAACCGAACCTATGGCTTTGTTCTTGAGTCATACCAATAGTGTATCATTTTATTGTAGTTGAATCTGCAACGTATTTGATTACTTATACAATCTGAGCAACGTTTAAGAAAAGATAGGACTAACATTAGATGGAGCATATTATTTCTCCCCAAAACTTACAAATGAGAAGCTTCTAGATTTATAAATATTAGAGTCTCTGACTTAAGAAGTAAATACAAATCTTAATCAAATTTATTAATTTATTTGTTCTGCAAATCTGTATGGCAAGCTTTGTGCTTGGTGCTGGAGAGAGAAAGATAAAAGACATTCCTTGCCCTCCATGTTCACTGTGCCATTGAGAAGTTAGACTCTAATTGAGGCTCATTATTTCTGGAGTTTTATAATAGTTTTTTCCCTGATCTTTCTCCCACTCACATCCCTACCTGCCCTTACTTTTTCCCCCAATCCCAGCTACTGCTAACTCTTACCTGTTATCCTATTCCCCCACTGTGTCCTACAAATCTGACGTGTTTCAGCACTGAACGATTGGTAGCTCTTTCTGCCATACATAAGCCTCTATGCTTTCGCATTTCTGCTTCGAAGTGTGTTTTTAGATGGTGTGTGCATTTGCTGATTTTGGTGTGGAATTAAGAATTGCTCTTTATCACTTGTTTGGGGCAGTTTGATTTTATTGAGCCTTTGTGTAGTTTTCTCATGTTTCTTTTGTCTGGAGTTTGTTGAACTTCTTGGATATATGAGTTGAACTTGGACATGTGAATTTATATAGTTTTCATCAAATATGAAATGACTTTAAAAAAAATTTCTAATAATTTTCTTTGCTTTGTCTGATGTTAATGTAGCCATACCGCTTTCTTTTGATAGAGTCAGCATGGTATCTTTTTCATCCATTTACTTTTTTTTGTGGTACATGGGCCTCTCACTGTTGTGGCCTCTCCCGTTGCGGATCACAGGCTCCGGACGCACAGGCTCAGCGGCCATGGCTCAGGGGCACGAACCCGTGTCCCCTGCATCGGCAGGCGGACTCTCAACCACTGCGCCACTAGGGAAGCCCCATCCATTTACTTTTAACCTACTTGTGTTTTATATTTAAGGTGTGTATGTTGAAGGCAGCACAGAGTTAGAACTTGCATTTTTGTCTGTTTTGACAATTACTGCATTTAATTGATATGTTTGGACCATTTATATTTAATGTAGTTATTATGACTGTGTTTAAATTTGCCATCTTGCTTTTGTTTTGTACTTATCTGTTCCTTGTTTTCTTTTCTCTCATTTCCTACCTTCTTTTGGGTCGATTTTGTGACCCCAAATTAGTGATTTTGGTGATTCCATTTTATCTCCTTTTTGGCTTATTAACAATAACTCTTCGTTGTGATTTTTTGGGTGGTTGGTATATGCTTTAGAGTATGACTGGAACTTATAACAATCTTTATGTATAGTGTAAGAATCTTGTAACCATACATTTCCATTTATTGCATCTTGATTTTGTGCTATTATTAAAACATGTTTTATTTATACATTCATTATAAACCTCTCAATACATTGTTATTATTTTTTGCTTTAAACAGTCTGTTTACTTTTAAGAGGTTTAAATAGTTTTTTCTTTCATTACTTTAGAGATGCTGTTGCATTGTCTTCTGACGTTGTTTCCAAGGAGTAATCTATTATCATTCTCATTTTGTTTCTTTGTACATCGTATATCTCTTTTCTCTTGCTTTTAAGAATTTCTCTTTTTCTCCGGTTTTGGGCAATTTGATTTTGACATGTCTCTGTGCAGTTCTCTCCATGTTTCAATTGCTTGGGACCTGTTGAACTTCTTGGATGTGTGTATATACAGTTTGCATCAAATCTGAAAAGGTTTTGGCTATTACTTCCTTGATTTTTTTTCATTCTCCTTCTCCCCTCTATTTATGGGGGCCACAATTACACTTCCATTAGGACTCCTGAAGTTGTCCTGTAGCTGGGTGATGCTCTACCTGAGAACTAGAGCACCCTCAGCACCTCCAGACTTATGCAGCTTTCTCTCCTCAACCCAGAGAGCTCTTCAGACTCAGCCTGGGTTTTCCCTTCCAGTGATTCAGCTTGGAAACTTTCTCCAGGCAGGAAACTGGAGCAATCAGAGAACTCACCCCATTTGTGTCTTCTGGCATCATTGTTCTTTGCCGTCTAGTGTCTGACGTCTTGCAGATCATCCTTTCATATGTATGTTTCTGGTTTACTAGTTATTTCAGTTGAGAGGATAAATGCTTCCGTCCCTCTGGTTTGAATTTTTATTTTTCCTGCACCTATTTTATACTTAAACCTAAATTATAATCCTGAAACCAGTAAATAATCAATATTATTTATTGTTTAGCATACTTACTCTGTGTGGAAGAGAATAATGGGAGATATGTCTGTAAAATTAAGTAGAAATAAGATCAGATGCCAGGTTTAAGTTCCCAATTACAGATTTTTAAACATCTCAGTATTCAGTGAGGCTACGTCAAAAGTTTATGACCGGAAAGTGATTGAAGTTTTGCTGATAAATGTTAAACTACTGCTGAGAGGTAATATAACATGATCAATGAGAATATGCCTCTAGACTCAGCCTGCCTGGTATGAATCTTTGATCTACCATATAATAGCGATGCAACCTGAATAGAGTAATTTAATTTTTAGGTATCTCAGTTCCCTCATGCTTCAAATAGCATTGTTGTGAGTATTAAATGAGCTAATATTTGTAAAATATGTAGACAAGTGCCTGGCATACAGCTAGTGGATACAGCTGTGGAGGTGGAGTTTTCCATAAGCAGTCCAGGTGAGATGCTTAGGGGGACGGGAAGAGCAGTTCTTTATCTCAGGAGGGAGAGCCCAGGGTGAGAAATACTTATGTATGAGACGACGGCATGAAAATGATGGCTAGAAAGATGGTGTAGAGAGAAGAGGTCCGAAGAATGGCTTGTAAGGAATGAGGCAGAAGAGTTCTGGAGAAGCACACATTAATTAAAGAGGAGAATCATGACCACCCAGTATGATCTAATTCCTGGGAAAAGAGAGTGTCAAGAAGAATGGAGTCTATAGACTCAGGAATGAGAAAAAGCCGCGGTGTGTGGAGGATCATTGGTGACCTTCAAGAAAGCATTTCAGCCGAGTCTTAAGTATCAAAAGTGTGTGGAGGATCATTGGTGACCTTCAAGAAAGCATTTCAGCCGAGTCTTAAGTATCAAAAGTGACGGCAGGGGGCACGTAAAGGTGATGAAATCATGGAGAGTTTGCATAACCTGTTTCTCAAAAGAAGATTTTGTGCTGATTAGATAACATCAGGAAAGTAGATTGAAGGGTGA
The DNA here is from genome assembly GCF_949774975.1 of Lagenorhynchus albirostris. Lineage (NCBI taxonomy): Eukaryota > Metazoa > Chordata > Mammalia > Artiodactyla > Delphinidae > Lagenorhynchus > Lagenorhynchus albirostris. The sequence continues at coordinate 73,432,037 of NC_083112.1, read as the reverse complement.
GTTCGGTGAAGTCAAGAATTCTCTCTCCACCCTGCCCCGACATCACAATTTTACAAGCACATCTTGGAGACAGAACGTCTAACAAAAGAATTTCAGACATCAGAGCAGGCTGGCGAGGAGGGTTCTTTCTGACAGTGGTGGTTTTTCAGCATTCTTTGTATTACCTGACCCAGGGCCTCTCTGTGCTGGGCCATCTGTGTTTATATTTGCAATAATTTGTTGCTTATTTACTTATGCATCAGAGTCACCTGATGAGCTTGTTAAAATGAAGATTCCAGGGCCCTCCTTTAGAGATTCTGTTTCAATAGGTGTGGGGTTCGGTCCAGGAATTCGCACATAAAAATGTTTATTTAGTTTTTGAGTAGGCAATACATTCACATGGTTCAGAAGGTACGAAAGGATAGAGGGTGAAAAATTGCTTTCCCACACGTGTCCCTCAGCCGTTCAATTTCTCTATTCCAAAGCATTTGATTTTATCAGGTTCCTTTGTAACCTTCAGGGAATTTAAAAAACGCATTTGCCTTTTGTTCTTATCTTTAACAAATGGGGAGACTTGAGCTTAAATATAATCATAGGGTAGGGGCTGTTAGCTGAAGGAGAGACTGAACAATACATGTAAGAGAGGAGAAAATCAATGGAGGATTGAACTTACAGATATGATATGACTAATGGTTGGTGTGAACGGTAAGTAAACCTCTCCTCTTTAGACTTCTCATTTTCAAAATGCAAACTGCAAGGGTATAGACCTGGAAATAAATGGTCTTCACATACTGGCTTCCTGTCTACATCAGCTTTAATGGTAGAAATCTTGAATGTATGTGGAACCATGGTCAATTGCATGTATGTTTCTTCATTAAAAAAAATTTTTTTTAATTAATAGTTGATTTACAATGTTGTGTACATGTATGTTTCTTCTTGATTATTCATTTCCTACTTTTTTGCGGTACGTGGTCCTCTCACTGTTGTGGCCTCTCCCACTGCGGAGCACAGGCTCCGGACGCGCAGGCTCAGCGGCCATGGTACACGGGTCCAGTCGCTCCGCAGCATGTGGGATCCTCCCGGACCGGGGCACGAACCCGTGTCCCCTGCATCGGCAGGCGGACTCTCAACCACTGTGCCACCAGGGAAGCCCCCCATTTTCTACCTTTTAATATCAACTTTACTAGACTAAACAAGTGATTAAAAACTTGCCTCTCTGGTTCTCTGAAAACATGAACTCTATACATCTTTTGTGGTTTTCTTTGGATGTCAGGTCATATGTTCTCAGACAATGCTAAATGGATTCAAAAGATATGACTAAACAGCACCAAAAACATTTCAATAAATAAAGACAAGCACATGCTGCTGAATTCCCCTTGGTTCTGTCATGTTCTGTTTATCTACCCCACCCTCTGCATTTTAAATAACCTTCTGTCAACATTGTGGGTGTTCAAATTTCAAGATCATCTAAAGGTAAATGACCCTCTCACTAATAAGATTCTCCAGTTCTCAGCATATTTTTGGTAAAAGATTGTTATAAATATATAATGACAATAAAGAGTGAAGACTCTGGGGAGTTTTGTGTAGTTCCACTTTGGGCAATAGAGTTATATTTCTTCAAGGCATTTCTTATTTTTTAAAGTTATTTTAAAAAGAATAGTAATTTTGGAAAATCCAACTCAGATAGTTTAGAACAACATTTCTCCTCTACTCTAATTTAAGGTCTCATGGAAAAGTTCAGAATGCAACCGTCTCAATTAAAGAATGTTCCCACTGAGCTAGTACTAAACCCAAGGTACATGGGGAATGCTGACGCACATTTATAGAAGTGCTGTTTGAAATGAGATGGGTATATGGATTCAGGCTGAAGAGTGTGCTTTAAAATCTTAACAGTGATTGGATGTTTCAGGGGAAAAAAAAGGAATGAGGTCAAAGATGATAATAACCCTAAATATGAAGGGGAAAAAACCAGTCCCGTTAAGTATTCTTTCAAAGATTTCCCCTTTTAAATTATATTGAAGATAATTAGTTTGTGGACATTGTAGTTATGGAGGTGGGTTTTTTTCCCCACCAATATTAGGTTAATTTATATTTCAAAATCTGTTAATGCCTTTTAAGGGGTAGTCAGTTTAAGTTGAAGGTAAGTAGAGGACATTATTTCACTTTATTGGAGGGACGTTTAAAGATGGAGTTATTCTTCCTGGCATTAGAAAGTGAAATAAATGTTTGTTAGTGTGTATTTGTATTCATTTTGCCTTTGATGTTTCTACTAAAAGTACCTATATAAAATAATTCAGAGAGTAATAGAAGAATGGATATAAAGCATTCTATGACTTTGGGTGCTAGTTATTGGCATTATTCATATATAGAAAAAGTTGAAAGGACATTTGATGGTACTCTTTGAAGGGTATTCAAAATTTTCTAGCATAAGTTAAAATATGAATATAACACAATAAACAAAAAATATAAAACATGAATAAAACACTATTACATTTTATTTCCTACAAATAGCAAATGAATAAATATTGTAGATTATTTGAACTATGAAATAATTTTTTTAAAATTTGAGAGAACAAATAGCAGTAACATTTTCCAATTATGAGGAAGCATAAATGCAAACTTGGGACATCTAGCTTATGTCAAAATATGGGAGGCAAACCTACATTATTAATAATATCTATTGCTCCAAAATTTAATTATATAATTATCACTGAAGCTGATGGAAAGCTTTAAAAAATAAGCAAGAGTACAATTACTATATATATTTAGGAGGTAAGGAGGCCAACAAACTTGATTGGAACCAATAATACCTCTCAGTTTGCCAAGTTAAAAAAGTTTCAGACTTCTAATATGAATAGTGTGTAAATATGAAACAAGAATCTGGAGGTAGCTTACCACATTTAACCCAGAGCTCAGAAAAGTAAAATCAACGTTCACAAAATAATTAACTGATAAGGAAAATAATGAAAAATTTAGATTTTAATCCTAAAGTAATCATTAAAGAACACTATGAATAATCTAATCTTAAATTATGATCAGCGATGGTTTCCAGAATAATAATCATCTCTGTTTTGGTTATGTCATTACACAAGCCGTTGTGCTGGGGAAAAATGTCAGAGGAGTGTAAACCAGAAAATTATTTGTTAGGTGAAGGCATGATCTCTCATGCATTTTAATATTTGTCCTTGAAATTTAATTTTGTTCGAGAAATTAGGAGAAACCAAAAATCAGAGTACTCATGTACAAAATGTCTATTTTTTTCTTTAAAAAATATTTTTGCTGCAAATTCTTAGATCCCATTGTATTCAAAAGGCCAAAGTGTTGCTACCTGAAAGAGATGGTATTTCAGGTCCCTCCAGGACCTCCCATAGAGTCATCTTTCCTGCCTTTGTGGCCCATTTGATCGCAAAGATAGTTTTTTTGGACTGATGATAAGTCATTCAGGAGATTTATTTCATCAGTTAAGAATCAAAAAGAAAGGGGAAAGGAAACCAGGGTAGAATTCTGAAGTTCGACACTAAAATAATTACTGCTTAGATGGACCCATTTTAACATCTTGCGGATGTGGACTACGGTTTCCAATGTGCTGCAACAGTTTCCAAGGTGCTCCTTGTTTTTTCTAACTGCAGGAGCCTGCTCAGAGCTGAGTAAATGGAAAACAGAATTGCTATGAAAGGAAATTCACCCAGGAAACTGAGAATCTTCCTCGTCAATGACTATCCTAAAATTATAAGGCACAATTGCAAAACTTACCATAGGATCAAGTATGGGTTTGGATAACAAGACAACACTTTAAAAAAACAATTTAATCTCAGTGCTTTCCTTTACAAAGAGGCAAAATTTTATTGTTATCAATATGGGTCTAAAGAATCAGTATTAATATTTTTAGGATTGTTTTATGATGAGTAAAAGTGAAACAGGAAGTACTTATTTAGAAAAAATTTTATGTCTATGTATATTAGAGAAATTTTCCCTTTTAAAAACACTGTTCTTTAAAATAAATTAGAAATTTGTTAGTGTTTTTCCTTTATGAAATTGTCACTCATTTCTCAGTGAAGGTTCTGTGGCTTATTTGGTGTAAACAACCTTTGTCATTGTTTAGGCAGGTGTAAAACAGAGTTACCTTTGCCTTTCATTTATCTTTACAAAAGATGAAGTAGATGTTTTTGAAATACCTTTTTTTTTAAAAAAAGAAAACGTATTAATAGAAGAAATGGCCATTTTTAGACATAAAGATGCTGTCCGTCTTTTATTTTTTGGTCTTTAATGTGTAAGTTCTAAATTTATTCTTTGAGTAGAAGAAAATGAATCTTGCTGAAAGACTAAGAAAAGATTTTAAATATGCAGGCTACGTAATGATGCTTCTATTAAATTAGGTCTCTGCTTTTGCGGGGTGATTTCTCCTTGTCTTGACTTAAGGAAGAGCTATTTCCTTCCAGATTCAATTCTCCCTCTTGGCTTCCCTCCTCCACTTGGAAATGTGCCTTCCAGTGTCTTGTAATGTAAAATAGACACTTTTAAAAGTTCTGAACTATAGCACCAGGTTTTTTAACCCCTTTTTCTTTCTCTCTTATTTTTTTACTCTGATTAAAGTAAAACAGACTAAAAAAAAAAAAACAAAAAGGAAACAAGTAAAAGCAATTAAACAAACCTTATTAACAACTCAACTTTTGCACTATTCAAGAAGCCTTCCGTTGGTGAATGGCTTGGAAGGACCTATTTACATCAGAATGATCCCTCTTTGGTTTTCTTGTGTAACGTTAAAAATCACAGTATTTCCTTAACGGAAGCCCAGAGAGTGTGTGGTTTGTAAAATTACCAGTTTGTACAACTAGGTCGTTACTTCCATGTGAATTGGTCTCTTAGAATAGCGTCTTAGAATAAGGAAAGAAAGGAGTCCCCTCCTGGTGTGTGTGTGTGTGTGTGTGTGTGTGTGTGTGTGTGTGTGTGTGTGTGTGTGGTTTTGTTTTGTTTACAAGGGAATAAGGGCAATACGCTTGTTACACAGTGGCATTATTAGTGGTGTTCCAGAATTTACAGTGTAAGCAATGGATGCCTGGACTTGGTATACACTCCCTTAACAGGGGATGGTAATTTAAGAAATGCTACTAAAAAAAAAAAAACCAACAAAAACACACTCATTGAGAAAAATATGTTTTTGACTTGGTGTATACCTACAATGCTTTTTTTTTTTTAAAAAAAGAGCTATATTACAATTTTTTGACAAAGTTGACTCAATGAATTTATTCATAAGGAAAAACGTTTATAAATCTTTTACTGCACATTGTTAATCCTTGGTACACACACACACAATTAAATTAGACTTTTCTTTTTGTAAAAAAAAAACAAAAAGAAGAAAAAAGGTGAGTAAAACACTCTAACACAGAGACTCTTTCTCCTTGATGCAAATTACATCAAGAAGAAATATTGATGTAATGTTATATCCATATTGCTTGCAAGACTCGTTGCACGTATTTGTTGCACAAATAAATATTGATGCATATATTTGTTATATGGGTCAGTAGTTTACTATTTATTTTATTTTTAAAAAAATATTTATTTATTTGGCTGTGCTGGGTCTTAGTTGCAGCACGTGGCATCTTTAGTTGCGGCATGCGTGTGGGATCTAATTCCCTGACCAGGAATTGAACCCAGTCCCCTGCATTGGGAGGGCAGAGTATTAACCACTGGACCACCAGGGAAGTCCCAGTAGTTTACTTTTTAAATTGTGGTAAAATATAAATAACATTTGTCATTTTCACCATTTGTAAGTGTGCAGTTCAATGACATAAAATACTTTCATAATACCGTGTAACCATCACCACTATCTATATCCCGTATGTTTTCATTGTCCCAGATAGAAACTCTGTACTCATTAAACAGTCAAAATCCCTTCCCTCATTTCTTATAACCTCTACTCTACTTTCTGTCTTTATGGATTTGCCAATTCAGATACCTCTGCTAAGTGCAATCATAAAATATTGGTCCTTCTGTGTCTGATTTATTTCACAAAGTGTAATGTTTTCAAGGTCTATCCAAGTTGTACCATATATCAAAATTTCATTCCCTTTATGGCTGAATAATATCCCATTATATGTACATACCACATTTTGTTTATTTATTTAGCTGTTGATGGACACTTGGATTGTCTCCACCTTTTGGTTTTTGTAAATAATGCTGCTGTGAACATGAGGTGCAAATATCTACTGGCGCCCCTAATTTCACCTCTTTTGGATTCTATAATCTGGGAGTAAACTTGCTGGGTCTTGGGAGAATTCTACGTGTAACCTTTTAAATAACTGCTACACTGTTTTCCACAGCAACTGTACCATTTTTGTAGAGTAAAAATGTGGATTCTGAATCTGGTCAAGTTCTAAAGTTCATTTTGCCGTAAAACGAAGGTAGTCATTTTATTTCCTCCAAATATTTCTTATTCATCATGCTAATGGTAATGGAAATGTTCTGATTATAGCTGAATCTCTGGTATTCTGGGAAATTCATTTAAATTATTGCTCAGATGAAAATGATTTTAATTAGATTATTCTATGGAGAACAATAGAGAAATACAATGGTCCACATCCCGGCACTTTCCCAGGTAGTTTCTCTCTCTTTCCTCGGCCTCTAATCTCTTGCTTCTCTCCTTTTCTCTTTGCTTCACTGGCAGACTAGTTATTTTCAGTGACTCTTCATTTTCTACAAAATCAAGCTCAAACCCTGAGCACAGTATTTATTGCCCTGTCCAAATTCTCCGAACTGTATTTCCTATTCTTCGTTCTGTATCTAACCCTTCGTGTATTCAAAGCTGATGGCAAACCATAATTCTTGTTTGCAGTTTTCAGCATTTGGTCAGGCTATGACTTCTGCGATGAAGAGCACACCTAGTCTCTATTCTTTTTGTGTGTGTGTGTGAAGGTCTTTTTTAAAAAAAAATTTTATGGAAATATAGTTGATTTACAATGTTGTGTTAATTTCTGCTGTACAGCAAAGTGACTCACTTGTATCAACACACATACACACACACACACACACACACACACACACACACATATATATACATTCTTTTTCAGATTCTTTTCCATTCTGGTTTATCACAGGATACTGAATATAGTTCCCTGTGCTATACAGTAGGACCTTGCTGTTTACCCATCCTATATATAATAGTTTGCCTCTGCTCATCCCAAACTCCCATTTCCTTCCCTTTATTCGTTTTTACATCTCAGGCCTCATGCTACCTCCTTCATGAAATCTTCTGTTCCAGCTATTTCCATTTCCCTTTCCGAGTCCCCCATCTCTGGGTCTCAGGATGCTGTCTGGGCTTGCGTGGACAGGTCCCCAGGCCTGTGGGGAACCCTGGTGGGAGGTCAGGGTATTTTGTCCTTGGCTCCCACTGTGAGGTCACTTCTGGCTGGTGATAGCTTTTGACTGAAGATCGCTGCTTCTCTGCAGGAGTCCATCCTTCTCTGTTCACCTCTGAGTGAACGCTTGTCCCTTTGAGCTCGGGCGGTAACAGCTCCTGCTGCTGGCCCCAGGGTACCGGGTTGTGGTTTCCCAACACCCACACCTCTATTTACAGAGCTCCTTCTGTAAATAAACACTCTCAGAGTTCCCTAACTTGTAAGCCCCGTCTTCTCCAGAGACACTTACTGCCACATCTTCCTTCCTCACGCTGGCTGGAAATTGATCTCTCCTCCGTCCAAGTCCCTGGAGTGATTTGTCCCTCTTTTATGGAACTTAACACATAACATATTTTAGGGATTGATGAATATATTTTAGCTCCCATTTTCAGATGATAAATTTCCTATGGGAAGATATTGTTTTACCTGTTTTTACGTTTCTTGTGCTCCTTGTCTGAAAGAATGATTTTTTTAAATGACTAATATAGGGACTTCCCTGGTGGGGCGGTGGTTAAGACTCTGCACTCCCAGTGCAGGGGGCCTGGGTTCAATCCCTGGTCCAGGAACTAGATCCCCCACACGTGCCGCAACTAAGAGTTCGCATGCCACAACCAAGGAGCTGGTGAGTTACAACTAAGGAACCCACCTGCTGCAATTAAGGAGCCCATGTGCTGCAACTAAGAAGCCAGTGAGCCGCAACTAAGACCCAACACAAACAAATAAATAAATAAATATACTTTTTAAAAGGACTATTATAAAAGCCACACTACAATGAATACTTTTGGTTTTAGGTAAAGGGTTTGACAGCCATCGTAGACCCATTGTGCCCAAGGAGGATATATCCTAAAAGGTCACCTAGTTTCAAAGAAAGAAAAACGCTGAGATGTATTCAAAGCAAATGAAAATTATATTATTGAAATAGCTGGAAAGACCTTAATTAACTTGAGACTTTGAAAATTAATAGCTGCTTCTGTACGGAATCATTCATCTTGAAAGAGCTTGAGGTTGCGCTGCTTTAGGCCATAACAAATAGATACTTAAACCCACAGCAGAATATTTCTTTCAGGCAATATATTGGGTCCACAGAACTTACATATGGAAAGTTATGGGACAACATCTTGAAAATAACTTCACTCAAATTGGGAATTTTAGGTTGTTTGCAAACTCTTATTCCTCCCCACTGTGGTATTTCTGTCAGTGCACAGACATGGGGTGACATGTTTCAGATAAAAACCAATTTTTCTTAACCTAATATCCCTTTACAGGGACAGCTCTGTGGTGTGTACTCACTGCCACCAATCCCTACCTCCCATCTTCCCCTTAATAAATTCATTCCAACCCAGTGTTGCCCCGACCTTTTGCCCTAAGACAGTTCTTGTCAGAATTACCAATGAGTGTCACGGGAAATCCAGCCATCAACTCTGGTTCTCCTTTGGTTAGGAATCTCAGAGGCATCTGACACTTTGGACCAGACTTTCTCCCTTAAGACACAGCCTTCTCTTGACCCCGGGACAGCTCTCTCCCTGACGTCACCAGCAGATCCTCGTCCATGCATGCTTTCTGGGAGACTGCCTCAGGCCTCAGCTTCCTTCTCTACATCTCCTGTCTCTAAGGGTTCATCCTGTCTGGTGGCTTCAAACACCAGCAGTATGCTCATGACATCATCTCCCACCTGGAGCTTGCCCCTGAATGCGAGAGTACAGATCCCGACCTGTTCACCTGCCCCATCCGAAGGCTAACAGGCATCTCAGTTAGTCAGCGTTCCCCAGAGAAACAGAACCAACAGGATACGGAGCTACAGAGATAAGAGGGGATTTATTATAGGAATTGGATCACGTGATTATGGAGGCTGGGAAGTCCCCACGATCTGCTGCCTATAAGCCAGAGACCCAGGAGAGCTGGTGGTGTAATTCAGTCTGAGTCCGAAGATCTGATGACCAGGAAGGCCAGCATCTGAGCGCAGGAGAAGATGGATGTCCCAGCTCAAGCAAAGGGTCCCTTTTTGTTCTATTGACGCCCTCATGGATTGGATGACACCAACTGCCTTGGTGAGGGTGATCTTCACTCAGTCTACCAAACCAAATACTGATCTTTTCCAGAAACGCCCTCACAGACATACCCAGAAACAATGTTATACCAGCTATCTGGGTGTCCCTTAGTCCAGGCAAGTTGACATATAAAATTAACTATCCCTTTGATCAAGAACGACAAAAGACCCGACCTTCCTTTTATTCACCCGGTTCCAACAAATAACCACTCTTGTTCATTTACCTATACTTCCAGACTTTTATATAACTATGTAAGAAAATGAAAACCTCTATTCTTAATTTTCTCCTTTTTTTTACCCAAAAGGTAGCATATGAAACATCTTCTTTTTCTGCACCTCGTTTAAAGTCAGTTTTATTAAAGTGTAATTTATATTCAGTAGAATGGACCTTGAAAATGTGTATTTTTTAATGAATTCTGACAAATGAATACAATTGTGTAAGCACCACCATCATCTGGATATCGAATGGGCCATCACCCTTTATAAAATTTCCATCGTGCCTCTTTGAAGTGAGCCCTCCCCCAGCAACCTGTCCTTTGAGTTCTATTGCCACGGTTTTGCCCTGTTCCAGAGGGGCTGTAGGATCTGCAGCTGGCTTCTTGCACTTAGCGTGCCTTACCTCTCCATCCAGATCGACCAGGTATCCGTAGTATGTTCCTTTTTATTGCTGAATAGCATTCTGTCGTATGGGTGTCACACCTTGTTTTTCTCACTTAATAAATCCTTCCTTGCCAGGTTCCAGGAAACGTTTTCTTTGTCTCCACTGTTCTGAGTCATCTCCTGTATGGATGTACCATCATTTAACGTCTCCTGGAATCATAGCCCAAGCCCTGGCTTACCCCCCACCCCCTCCCCATACACTGGCCCTGACCTCTAGCCCTGGTGGCCCTGAGCGCGCATCTCACAGACCTCCTACAGGGAGTGTAATTGAACAAGGGCCCCAGCTGGGCTTTGCTGTGTTTGTGCCAAAACCAAACCTCTGAGGGCTGCTCCATGCTAAGGCCTCAGGGGCAGAGCTACTAAAGCAGCCGTTCCCGGGAGACATGAGCTTCTCTGCCGGCTGACTTTGGCTCAAGGATTCCTCGCAGGCTCGCCTCCCGGAGACTGCGGGGTCCGGGATGCTTCCACCCAGACTGTCACTTGTATGGCCCTCTGACCACTCTCCCAGCCTATTCTGACTCCCTCTCCGTTGCCTTCCATGAAAGCATTTCCTGTAATAAAATCCTTGCCCAGTTTACACTACTATAAATAAAATAGATAACTAATAAGGACCTGCTGTAGAGCACAGGGAACTCTACTCAATACTTTGTAATGGCCTAGATGGGAAAAGAATCTAAAAAAGAGTGGATATATGTATATGTGTAACTGATTCACTTTGCTGTACAGCAGAAACTAACACGACATTGTAAAGCAACTAGATTCCAATAAAAATTAAAAAAAAATCCTTGCCCAATGTATCCCATCTTGGCCTCTGCTTCTGAAGACCCAGATCAACACACCCCCAGTTTCCACGGTGACCTCCCTCCTCAGGCTGCTATCATTTCTCTCCTGGACCCCTCCCTCCAGTAACATTTACATAGTTTTCTGGCAAGCATCCTTGTTCTTGGACAGTCTATTTGTCACACAGATCACGATTCTCCAAACACGTAAAATAGATTCTTTCACTTCCTGCATACAACTTCAAAAGGGTCTCCATTACATTGAAATGAAAATTCAAACCTTAATGCATCTACAGGATCAAATCCTCGTCTTCCTCTACAACCTAATCCCTTCCCTTTGCCATCACGCTCTTGTCTAGGTGGGACTCCAGCTCTGTCTGACCTTGGACTTCTTCCGACAGATCTCTGTACAGTCTGGTCCTTTTCTCCATTCAAGTTGCCACTTAAATGTCACCTCCTTGGGCAAGTTTTCTTGAAAATCTCCTCAGCCCATCAGACAGTCCATATCCTCCGATCATGTTTTAGTTCCTTCATGAATGATCCAAGTCTCTGCATTTATACTATTGACAATTTATCTGCTTGCTAATGACCCATGCCCTTATCCAGGAAGGTGGTTCCACGTTCTGTGTTATATCTCCACCACCCAGGACATTTGCAGATACTCAATGGTTATTTGTGTAATGACTGAGTGGATGTGTTTTAGGGGCTAATAAAAATGACAAATTTGATGTGTCTGGTGTATACTGAGCACGTTTTGGTGAACATATGACTATTCTTTATACTGGCCATGGTCCAAGATGAGAGCTGAGACCACGAGGCAGCATTTCTAAGTCCCGGAGGAGGCAACATTTCACAGGACTGCTGGAGATTTCCCAATATGCACATGCGAGCCCGAGTGACTTGTGAATTGCATGTGAAATTTCATCCATGTCCTTAAAATGTTATCGTTTATTTAAGCATGATCCTTTTGTCGTAATGGATTTAGTGATACGTCCGTGAATCGATGGGTAACTAAACACTTCTAAATTGGGTATCCTGGCTGGGAGAACAAAGAACAGGTATTGCTGGAATAAAACAGGAGACCAACAGGGGTGGGGGCAGGAGAATAAAATATTCTTAATATTAATAATACAATATTCTTCTAGAACTTTCCATACTTATCAAAGTAGGAAGATAAAAAGAAATCTGTATTTTCTGTGGCCATGTTGGTCTAATAGAATACCATATGCAAATACATGCTTGTTAAATTAATTTTTTCCTTTTTTTTGGTAATGGTCTTGATGATTAACATTTCTTTACAAGCGTCAGTCCGCATCTGCTACAAAGCTGAGTGGGAACTCTTACTCCCACTGATGTAAGCTGTAGGGGAATGAACTCACCCTCATCAGTTCCTCTTCCTTGTTTTTTTTCTTTTTTTGAGTCAGCAGAGTAGAAGCCAGATAAATGGTTGAGATGAAAAGATTAAACCAGCTAACTGTAGCCTTTAGTTATGCTCTTTTTTCCTGGAATTGCAGACATTTGTATTTGTTAGACTGTTTTTAACCTGTTACTAGAATATTACTTCAAAATTCTGAAATTTTTCTTTAATATTTAGTACTTTTCAAGAATGACTTGCATTTAAATCTGTTCACTAAACTTTGTCATTTTTGCTGAAGAATAGTCACCTCTAAAAATTATCACCAACTGCTAATTGTGCCAGGGCTCCTTTTGGGTTTGAAGATGGGGGGAGCTTAACTAAATGAAGTTAATTTAGTTAAATATAACATATTTTATATTTTTCTCATAAGTTAGAGCGTCCCAATAATGATATAGAGAAAGTAACAATGAATTTGATTCTTAAGAAATTGTATAATTTAAATTTATTCCTTCTTCAAATGATGTGAAAATCTATTTGCTGCCTTTCCTTTAGAAATGGAATGAAATTAAATCCCAAAAGCTATAAAAGCAGAAAAAATAGATCTAGGAGTATCAAATGTTACTTTTGAGGGCAGAGACCTGAATATTTTAGGATTTCTTACCCCTTAAAAATATGAATACATTTTTTATGTGTCAGCACCCTTTGTATTGTATGTACTTTATGTCTTAGCACCATACTCACTGTATTTTCATGGAACATATATTATGTGTAGGTACATGCTTACCCTCAAATATGAAAAATGATACAAAATTATTTAAAATAAATAAACAAGTTGAAATTAAAGAGTTAAGAAGAGAGACAGCTGTGAGACGGGTGCAGAATGCATTACTTTTTGAACTCTTTCTGTGGTCAATTACCTTAAGATGGCTCAGAGTCTAAGATGGCTTTGGCTGGGTTGAGTCAATGAAATATTTATGGATCAAAGGGTCCTGGAGATGCTTCCTATGGGAACGTGTATAATAATATAGTATTTATGCAGTGCTGTCTTTGATGTGCTCAAAGACTTTTACAGACATTATATACTTCATCTGCACCACCCGTGAAGCAGGTTGGGGGTAAGAATGAATCTTGTTTACAAATGAGTAAAGGAATACAGAGCCGGACTCCACTGAGGTTCACAGGGGGGTAATGACAGAGCAGGAACCCCCCTGTCTGTTCAAAGGTGTAAGGAAAGAGATCCATTTCATCCCATCCACAGGGATTTTCCCCTCCAAACCTCTGATTTTCCTGGACCCCAGGATCTTGTACTTGATGACCTTCCAGTTTTAAAATTCTGCCTTGGATTCTAGAATTACAGGTGATGTGACTGAGGGAGAGAGGTCGGGCTCTGGAACGGGATAATTCTGGGTTTGAATCGGAACAAGTAAGTCAGTTCATTTGAGCTGCAGTTTCTTCCTCCATGAGATGAAAATGTAATCTCTGCCTCATGTGCTTGCGTTGAGGACCAAGTGAGATGATGTGAGGAAGCCCTGGTCCCAGAGCCTGGCACATGGTAGGTCCTCAGCAAACATGCCAGTGAGTGTAGCCTGTTTGTGAAGGCGGCAGAGATGGAAAGTGGATTTTCTCCTGCCTGCCCTCTGTGACCAAAATACAAGGACCCAGCCTTTTGGTAGGTTTCTAATACAAGCTAAAGAGTTGGAAATTATGGGACTTCCCTGGTGATGCAGTGGTTAAGAATCTGCCTGCCAATGCAGGGGACACAGTTTCGATCCCTGGTGCGGGAAGATCTCACACGCCATGGAGCAATTAAGCCCTTGCACCACAACTACTGAGCCCGCAAGCCACAATTACTGAAGCCCTTGCGCCTAGAGCCTGTGCTCCGCAACAAGAGAAGCCACTGCAATGAGAAGCCCGTGCACCGCATTGAAGAGTAGCCCCCGCTTGCCACAACTAGAGAAAGCCCACCCACGTGCAGCAGTGAAGACCCAACGATGAAGATCCAATGCAGCCATAAATAAATAAATAAAATATTTTTTAAAAAGAGTTGGAAATTCTGTCCTTTCTTATTACAAAGTTCAATATTTGAGATCAGTTTTCCTTTTTAGGCTTAGTTATTATACAGATGGCTTAATTAAACACAATATCTCTGAACCCAGTGTGTGTTAATAAAGTGTGTGTACAGATGGGAGTATGTCTGGGCACTTAGCGTGGGGCTAGTACCAGGGGCAACTTAGCGAGGAGTTTGCATGACACCGGTGGTTGGGATGAGGAACCATCCTAGGCCAGGGGTTCTGAGCTGTTTCCTTTACCCTGGAGGACCTCATGGAATGTGGGTTGGGAAAGAAACAAGACTTAGTATCATGACCAGATAGGAAGGACTCTAGATCTAAAAAGAATAATAAAAATCTTAGGGCTTCCCTGGTGGCGCAGTGGTTGAGAGTCCGCCTGCTGATGCAGGGGACACGGGTTCGTGCCCCGGTCCGGGAAGATCCCACATGCCGCGGAGCGGCTGGGCCCGTGAGCCATGGCCGCTGAGCCTGTGCGCCCGGAGCCTGTGCTCCGCAATGGGAAAATCTTAGCCTAATAGTGCCGAATGGGATATCTGAGGTCCTCTCTTCTGGCGCCCTCCTAGAATAATACTTCCAGTGTGGGGCATTGTTATTTCTTTCTGTAGTAATGCACACATACCCCAAAAATGTCAGGGATGTTCGTCTACTTTATTAAGAGAGAAATCAGTGTATATGATCAGAGACTGAAGAAAACCTCATCATAGTCATTTGTGATATAAAATTTATATTGATAATTCTGATGTCATCGATTTAGGATTATATTCAGTGATGTAACTCTACATTAACTGAACGTGATTAAATGAATTTGGTACATATATTATACACATGTACCTATGTATTTATGTACATATATTTACATAACATGTAAATTTTTGTATGAAAAGCTTGTAACATCTATGACATTTTGGTTATCTGTAGGTAACAAAGGGTAGTTAAATAGCATTTAAGGAACACACACTGTAACATTTTGTAATCAGCACCGTGAATATTTATATATTTTACTAACAGATGAAGTAGGAAAAAATCATCTCTAAAGAGAAAAATAAAAAGTTGTGGCAAAGTTCATGCATGAAATAAACACACTTTCAGGGTAAGGATTCATCACAAGGGGCTCTTCTTAGAGATCATCACGTTTCTTATGAGCAAATGACAAGGGGAAAGGGTTTGCGTTCTAGCAAAGCATGAGCCCCGATTTGTGGTGTTTGTGTAAATATTCATTCCACGGCCTCTTTCACGTTGCCAGCATGACATCACTGAAGGTGGGGAGGGAAGAGAAGGGCGTGATCAGCTTCCAGGAGGCACCAGGAGCTCCCACAGGCTTCTGTACAGACAGTAGCAAGAATGGACCACATTGAAGAAGGAGCCAGAAAACAGTAAGCACTGTCCGAAGGCCACAGAAACCTCAGCATTCTGGACTTGTTGAACATGGCAGCCAATAGCTGTTCTTCTCAGTGTAGACACAGGCGTTGATTACATGCGGTTGATGCTCTGAATAAAAATCAAAGCCAGCGTGGCTGAGGGCATCGACCCCAGAACAGGCTCCTGGCCCTGCCGATTTGGGGTTGGTTGTGTGCCTTTGTGCTGGGTCTCATATCTGTGAGGTGGCGGCGCTCACCGTGTCTACCTCCAATCATTGTCAAGCAGTTAAATGGGCTCCTACTGTGAAGCATAGGGAGCGCCTGGCAGAGTTTTAGGGCCTGCACTGTGTCCCCCCAAGATCCATCTGCTGAAGTCTCCACCCCCAGTATCTCAGAATGTAACCATATCTGGAGACAGGGTCTTTAAAGTGGTGATGAAGTTAAAACGAGGCTGTTAAGGTGGGGCCCCAATCCAACATAAGTAGCGTCCTTATAAGAAGAGGAAGATGCCAAGGTCACGAATGCACTGAGGCAGGACCGTGTGAAGAAGCAGAGAAAGTGGCCGAATGCAGGCCAAGGAGAAAGGCCACAGGACAACCCTACCCACCAGCACCCGATCTGGGACTTCCTGACTCCAGAACTGTGAGAAAATAAATGTCAGCTGTGTAAGTTCCCAGTCTGTGGCGTGTTGTTTATAGTGGCCCTAGTAGGCTACTCCACATAGCAAAGTGAGGGCTTGGTATTATTGCCAGTGAATTGTGTTTCGTTTACTTCAAGAATGAAAAGAGGTAAAGAAAGCAAAAGTGAGTTGAATAAAAAACAAGCCAAAAAGTGGTTTGGGATGTAAATTGGGCTAAAAATTTAGTCATTGAGAATGACTAGTTTTCTGAAGATTTCGTATGCAAAATGTGATGTTCTTACTTTTCAGGACTAATTTAATTAGTATGTATCAGAGGAAAAAGGAGTGTAATCCTAGCAATAAAAATTCCTTCTTAGAGGAAAGGGCAGATTATTGGTTATGTTATTACTGGTGCAGAGCACGTGTGTATGTTCAGGCTTGAAAGCAGATGACCTTTATTATAACAGTGATGTGTGTGTATAGCTGAGGGTAGTTCCTTGTGATGTGTTAGGTTTTTAAGCAAACCTGTACGTTTAAAATGTGCTGAAAGGTCCCAGGTTAATATGTCATCTCGAACCCTGCCTTGCTTTGTCATGTGTATTTACTGTGGATTTTTTTTTCTTCTATCTCCATGTTTCAGTATTAAGTCAACCATCACAGACTGAAAAGACTTCTGACCTCTTAGGGGGTGAACTCCCAGGTCGAAGGCCATTTCTTCAAAGACTAGATAAATGTGTCTAGTAACTCCTGAAGAGCAAAAAAGAAAACCAGTCTCTTCTGACTCTGGATGGGTCTTGCCGTTGTTTCCTTAAGAAGGGCTGACAGTTTCTGTGTGATAAAGAAGAGAATTTCCCCGTTTGCAGTGTCCTTCCCTGCAGGACACCCTCAAAGGCAAACTGCAGTGTGAACATACCCATGCAATCAAATACAGCTATAAAAATATCCCTGATCCATGCATCATATATCGGAATCACAGCATTTTGGGTACTTTTTACGATGGTCCTTGAAAACTGTCCATGAACTCTGACAAATGATGTGAACTTTAGGTGAAATGCTTGTGGAATAAGTTTGTCACCTTTTCAAAATCACTTTCAAAACAGAAAGAGAATTATGTAGATACAGACCACCAGCTCCAGAGTTACGTAGGTGCTTCTTGGACCTGATGAAAAATACCTCATGAAAATATTCATAATGGAGAATAATGGAAGCATATTGCTTTAGAGAAGTAAAGTATTTCGTTCAGCTGAGGCTAAGACTTCTCAACATTTATGGTGCAAAACAGTTACTTGGAGATCTTGTTAAAATGTAGCTTCTTGGGCTTCCCTGGTGGCGCAGTGATTGAGAGTCCGCCTGCCGATGCAGGGGACACGGGTTCGTGCCCTGGTCCGGGAAGATCCCACATGCCGCGGAGGGGCTGGGCCCGTGAGCCATGGCCGCTGAGCCTGCGCGTCCGGAGCCTGCGCTCCGCGACGGGAGAGGCCACAACAGTGAGAGGCCCGCGTACCGCAAAAAAAAAAACAAAAACAGAAAAAAAAAAGTAGATTCTTCATTTTAAAATTTTTTCTATTGAAGTAGAGTTGATTTACAATGTTGTGTTAATTTCTGCTGACAGCAAAGTGATTCAGTTATACATATATATACATTTTAAACTATTTTTTTCCATTCTGGTTTATCACAGGATATTGAATATAGTTCCCTGTGCTATACAGTAGGACCTTGCTGTTTACCCATCCTGTATATACTAGTTTGCATCTGCTCATCCCAAACTTCCACTCCATCCCTCCCCCAACCCCTTCCCCTCTGGCAACCACAAGTCTGTTTTCTACATCTGTGAGTCTGTTTCTGTTTCGTAGATAAGTTCCTCTGTGTTGTATAAAATGTAGATTCTGATTCACGAGGTCTGGGGGTCTTAGAGAAACCTGAGACTTTGCGTTTCTCACAAGATACTCAGTGCTACTGTTGCTGCTCACCTGAGGACCACATCTGAAGCGGCAGGGTCTCGGCAGGAGAGCTTCTTAAGTCAGGCACTATCGTACTCATCTTTGTACATCAGCACGTAGTCTGGTGAATGTCTCTGATTAGCTGATGAACAAATGTTTGCGGGATGGGTGGTGGGGGCATGTGAAGGCAGGGTGTGAAGCTTAGACAAGTGTATTTTGTTTCTGCTCTATCTGTGGGTCTCCTAGGATGCTAGGCTTACGGAAACCTGAAGAGCGTCTACCATTCTGGAATTTTCTATGGGTTGAACAAGAACCAATGGTTGACCACCTAGAGGGTTGGGATAGGGAGGGTGGGAGGGAGACGCAAGAGGGAGGAGATATGGGGACATATGTATATGTATAGCTGATTCACTTTGTTATACAGCAGAAATGAACACACCGCTGTAAAACAATTATACTCCAATAAAGATGTTATAAAAAACAGCAACCAATGGGTGGAGGCAAAAGGGAATTTTTATTCAAAATAAGAAAGCACTTTCTAAGAACAGGGGCTCTCAGTGTGAATTCTGTCCCTGTATGTGTTGGAGCATAGGCAGGACAACCATTTGGGATTTATTATAATGCAGATCTGAGCGACCGGCTGATCGGACCAGAGAACATTTAAGATGTCTTCAAGTCCCCAAAGCCTATGGGAATAAAGGGTGAAGCTGACAGAAATTAGTGAGGCAAAGCAGACAACTGGTTTAGACTTTATCACCCTTCGGGCAGTAGTTTACATTCTGGCAAGTACCTTCTCTGAGTTTCAGTTTGTTTGAAAACTGAAAAAAAAAATTGGCGGTAACAGTGCCTGTTTTGCAGTGTCAATGTGAGAATTAAGTACAATGATTTTTTTAATGACAGCGGCACATTCTATAGTAGACACTCATTAAACTGCTGCTTCTCTAACGTAGTGGTGTGCTGGTAAATGCTTAAAAATGGGCTCCCCTTCCCTCGCTCAAACCCTGGTTGTAATGCTTGCTGATTTCCACGCGGACAATTGTCTAAATATTCCTATTATGCTCAATTTCAAGCTACCAATGGTTTAACAGCCTGCTTGCAAAATTCCTGAAAGTTTACCAGCTGGCTTTTGCGAGCCACTGAAATGAGTCAGCTGCAGCACAAGGAAACACTTCTTACCTTAGCTTTGACCCTTTGTGATACTAAATCACTTGTCATCTATTCCTATCCCATTGCGTGAAACAGACTCAGGGTTTTAATAACCTCCATCTCCCATAGTGGATGAGGAAGGAAGCCCAAGAGAGGGAAAAGGACTCGGATTGAGATACGAAAATGCTGACCTAATTCACGAGAAACTGGCATAAGTGGATGAAAAGTCGGTTCTAAAGTGAACTCAGGAGCTGCGCAGATCCGCTCTAAGGAAAAAAGAGGGTCGCAAGGTCTGTCAAACAGTAGGAAAATTTGAGATAGAAACCAACCGAATAGTGGGCAGGTGTATTAAAACAGATGGCTTTTTTTTTTTAGTGTGTGCCTCTAAAATGTTCAGTGTTTAAAACACTCACGTGTTTCTTAGAGTGCTATATTCATGAACATAATTACTCAATAGTTCTTTATTAAATGAATTTTGAATTTTAAAACCCTATTCTTCCAAATTAGCAGTTAAAAATATGAGCATTTCTATTTGAATTTAATTCCATTACCTGACAAGTGTTAGGTCTTCATAATAAGGACGAAAGTGTGATTAGATCATTACATTCAACGCATCAGAACAGATTTCAAATGATATGCTCTTCATGCATTTGTATTAAGAGATGGCCTAACGCAAGACTAGGAATCAAATACATTTCAATCTTTGTTAAAAGAGTGACATTCTCTGGCCAGGTTGATGTCAAGTTGTATGAATAGTTTCATTCTTCCATTTATAAAATAAGATAGTAATGGCTAGTGGGAGAATTGGACAAGTTCATTGTTTAACGCAGCAAAAAAAATGTTTTATAATGAATAAGAGTACTCACCTGGCCTAACATTTCAGTACTGTTTTCTTTTTTTTTTGACTATTGATCCTATTTTTACATGAAATAAGCACAGACAATTATCAAGTCCCTCAGGTTGATTTATTCAGAAGTTGGTTAAGAGAGTTGTTTTGCCCAATTTCTCATCATACGCAAATGATGATATAGCTATGAATTGTGTTTCAGTTTTCTCCACTTTGGGGTTATTTATGAATCAAAACTCTTTGAAGATAATCCCTGAAATTAAATAGCGGAAAGAAATTAGTGACTGGGTCATAGCACTAATGCTTTGGATGTTCATTATAGCTTTTAAAAACATCCGTAAGTTTGATCGAGTTTCTTCTTTCCTGAAATTCTATGTGCTGATAAAAGAGGGACAGTCTCGAATTGAGCCCCCTTGTCTACGGGCTGGGTGCTACTTTGTGTTTTTAACCTGGACCCTAGGATGGTGCCAGAAGTTGAGGTAACTTTCTGTTGTAATATCCAAGTAGCTTCTTTTAACTTGGGGTTCAAAGAAAAGCAAAAGGATTAGTTGTGAAGAACTGAATTCCTGTTCAGGGATGAACCGCATAGAACTCCAGAGAGGTTTTTAAGAGCTAAATCATGTACAAATACTTGAAGAAAATGATACATAATTTATGGCATAATTACCTCGCAGATCGTAGGTTAACTAAAAACCTCTCTTCTTGTGTGGTTATCCATGCAACTGTTAGACAGAACCGGCCAGGATTGTGTCCTGTGGTTGCTTCCTGTCTTTGGTCATCTTGGTCTGTCTTCAGTTTGCCGTGTTCACTTGCAAGGTGTCTCAATAGACAACCAGAGCAGCCTGTGTCTCAGGTGAGATGACAGGTCCCCTGTGTCCTATTACAGCAACTAACCTCTACCAAGAAGGATCATTTGGAAACGGATGTTCCAACACTGAGGTTACTTATAAGCTCTCAGACCCTGACACTGATGACTCACGGGAGCCCACGATTTGAGGCAGCTTTGGTGGATTTGCAGAACTGGAAGGCCATCTCTCACAAGGAACCTGCCAAAAATCCTTGACGGTTCAACTTGATAAACTAGGTCCTCGGTTGCTAGCGAGTAAGAGGGATTTGGGAAGATCACCTACTGATGGCGCTTTGGACAGAAGGGGATTTCTTTTTTCTTTTTTCTTTTTTTTTTGGCTGCATCCGGTCTTAGTTGTGGCACGTGGGATCTATCATTGCGGCGTGAGGGCTTCTCTCTAGTTTTGGTGCGCGGGCTCTAGAGCGTGCAGGCTTAGTTGCCCTGCAGCATGGGGGATCTTAGTTCCCTGACCAGGGATCAAACCCACGTCCCCTGCATCGGAAGGTGGATTCTTAACCACCGGACCACCAGGGAAGTCCACACAGAAGGGGATTTCTGAAACTGGGTGTTGCCACTTGACGACTGACTGGTGAGCATCAAGGAGACATAGTTTCAAGATCACTGAAGCTTTCAGAATTTGGATGAATAATAACCCTGGTCCATGCTTCTCTTTTTTTCTGGCTTCACACTGGTTTGCACGATCTTCTGCCTTGTTTGCAGAAGATTAAAGTCCAGTCTTCAGATCCAGAACCTCTTTGTCACAACTATAAAACTTAACAAACTTCATTTCCATTGCTCTGTTGTTCTATTCTTCTTCCTGTTGCATAAAACTATGTAGACAAGTGGAGAGATGTGAATCTCTTGCTCCCTTTGAATGCAAAAGCTTTCCAAAAGTGATGGTGAGTTTGCTATGCAGGATGCCTCCAAGGCTGTGTGTTCAAAGGCCACAAACCCATTGCATTTTCAAGCTTCCTGAAGTGTCTTGTAATATGATGTTAGGTTCCCGGGGGCTTTGTTGTCTAATTGTTTCATATCTACTAAGGATTGGTAATTCTTGTTGGTTTATGTCCGCTGTGTCAATACAAACATGCCACACAGGGCTTCCCTGGTGGCGCAGTGGTTGAGAGTCCACCTGCCGATGCAGGGGACACGGGTTCGTGTCCCGGTTTGGGAAGATCCCACATGCCGCAGAGAGGCTGGGCCCGTGAGCCATGGCCGCTGAGCCTGTGCGTCCGGAGCCTGTGCTCCGCAACGGGAGAGGCCACAACAGTGAGAGGCCTGTGTACCCGCAAAAAAAAACAAACAAAAACATGCCACATAAACTTTAGCTGGGATAGTTCTGTACGTAATTGTTGTCTGTGTAAATCGACAGAATTGTAATTGAATTGTAATTCCATTGTGTGTTACTCTGACACCTCCTTCTTCTGCCTTAATTGGTCACAACGAAAGGTATCCTGTTGTTTATCTATTTGGATAGCACAGGGAGCTATATTCAATATCTTGTAAGAGCCTATGATGGAAAAGAATCTGAAAAAGAATATATATATGTGTGTGTATATATATGTATATGTATAAGTGAATCACTTTGCTGTACACCTGAAACTAACACAACACTGTAAATCAACTATACTTCAATTAAAAACAAAGGTATCCCGCATCACACGCGAGGATGAGCTTGTGTGTCTTGCCTGCACTGCCCTCTGTTACGTAGCTGGAGTGTTCTTGAATCCTCATAGTGTAATAATTACCACCAGCGCATTTCCACTCAGATGCTGTGCTTCGCGGCGATACGCAATGACGGTAATATTTAAAAATCATGTAAGGAGCTTTTTCTTTGCCATAATGAGTATGATCTGAGTCTGCATCACCTGAGACATCCTCTGCTTGGATAGAGGTGAAGGTTTGTTACCAAAGGGATGCAGAGGGAAAGACCAAGGAGACACTCAGCTCTTGATGTTCAGAACTGAAGCGTTTCGGAAAACGATAGCCTGGTAAGACAGGCTGTTATTTTGAGAATGGAATTCCAAATTCACCTCTTTCCACATTGGCCATATTAACAACTGAGCTTGGAGACTGTGACTGATAGCGTCTCTTGCTGTTTAGAAAAACCAGGAAGGCTTTTCTGGGGGCAAGAGGAGGGCATGATGCAAAAGATGGGAAAGAAGGGCCTCTTCCCTCTTGCAGCAGGAGAGGAAGGAGAGGGTGGAGGCCAGGTAAGCCAGCAGAGGTGGCTCCCAATTTCCCCCCTCCTGGCTTCGGTCTGGGGAGAGTGATGCATTGAAAAACAACAACAAAACCCTATCATTCCTAAAGTGCCCTACTTACTCACTTATTTTTATGCTTCTAATTAATAGTGTCTCCTATAAGTGTCTCATAACACTTTTTGATAATGATGAGCTAGCTCATGGTTAAGTATTGTATTTAAGCAGAAAGCTAATTAGGACCTGTGGACTTAAAAAATTATTCACAACTTAAAAATTGAGAGTTATGTTTTATTCAGCGGAAATTTTTAGGACTTCAAGCCCAGAGGCAGCATCTCAAGTAACCCCGAGAAAACTGCTCCGAGGAGGAGGGGGGCGGCTAGGGTTATATAGAAGTTTTGCAACAAAGGGCAGGTAGCTGGGAACATCAAAAGATTCTTGTTAAAGAAAACCAGATTTCCCAAGTTAAGGAATTCAGGCTTTTCTGCATATGGAAGATGCAAGAGCCTGGGCTCACTGAAATCATTCCTTTGATATGCCCCTCAGCTGTCTGGGGCCAGTACCCTGTGTCTTCCCATCCTGAATTTCCTCAGGGCTCATGGTAGGGAGTGGCCGCAGTCTGATGGCTGCTAGATGGCAGGTATTCTTTCCTTCCTGTGTTCCCTCAGGGCTCACCAGCTCCCTGCAGGCTGCGGCTGCAATCGCTGAGCACTGTGACATCCTTTGTTTACAGATGTGGCAGGCAACATTCCATTTCTCAGACTATTCTACAATCTATTGACCATGATACGGCTGTGATATCTTAGGGAATTTTCCGGAATAGATGAAACAAGGTTCTTCTCTCTATTGGCACCTCAACTTCAACCTTGTTTTTTCCTGTAACTGGCTGCCCTGTCCAAAAGAAACCTCATGCCAGAAAGGGAGGGCAGCATCAGTTTTGCAAGCGCTTGTTACAAACCGCTAGCGCCACAGCAGCACAAGTGATTAAACCCAGACAAGTGATGAGGGCTTCCTGGAGGACAGTTCTAGACGGGGTTCGGGAACCCGAAAGGGATGCAGAGGCATGGGCAATCAGGGGAAGCCTCCCATCTCCAGGCCAGGGAGGCAGGCAGAGGAAACGTCCTCAAGGCTTGGTGAACCCGGGTGTGGAGGGGGACCCCCGGAGAGCTCTGGTTGCAGAGATGCAGACGCTGCCAGGGGCCCACAGTCTTGAACTTCAACTAGGCCCTGCGACCCTGGGAAACAGCAAAAGTTAAGAGACCTTCCACCCTTTGTGTTCTGGGAGCCGCTTCCTTCCCGATGGGACTAGATAAGGCTCAGATGCCTCTTTGTCTGCTCAGGACAAGGCCAGATGCAGACCCTCCGAGGCCCATTCTCTGCCTCATAAATGATTAGCCCAACTGCTTATTCCCATGGATCAATGGAAACAAAATGCGTGTTAGTTAAACTTTGGTTAAGCTTCTCTCCTGCCCCAGGGGCCTGAACCTTGCCCATCCCTAGCCTGAGCCAACAGACGGCTCCTCCTGAGAACAGGCTGGCCCCCATAGAACATTCTCTGATCTCCTATCTGATTAGCCCCCCTTTCCCCTGACACCTGGGTCTTCCTAGCCTTGTTTACTCCCTTCTAGAAAAAAGGGAAACCCCCTTTTGCTCAACTCTGGTGACGCCTGCAGATCTTACCAGGACATTCTCTGTATGGCAACAGTTCCTTGACCGCTTGCAGTGATGCTTCTAAATAAAATCTCTCCTTACTCAATCCAGTTTTTTGTTTTTTTTCTTTAACTTGGAGTAGAGTTGCTTTACCGTGTTGTGTTAGTTTCTGCTGTACAGCAAAGTGAATCAGCCACAAGGATACATATATCCCCTGCTCCTTGGATTTCTTTCCCATTTAGGTCGCCACAGAGCATTGAGTAGAGTTCCCTGTGCTATACAGTCTGTTCTCATGAGTTACTTATTTTATTTTATTTTAATTTTGCTAAGACACAGCATCAAAACAGGAAGGAAGTGGGCAGGAAGTAGCCTGACCTCTCTCTTCTTGTTCTCCCGTTTCCCACCAGTGCCTCCCGGTGCTGGCAGCCCAAGGCTCAGTCTTCTGGGGAAGGTCAGGACAAGGGCACACAGGGGGTGAGGGCTGGAGGGTGGTGCTGACTCAGGTCTCTGTTCTTATCTGTGTTGGGGGGCTGCCTTTGTCCTGGTCTAGTTGTTTTCACCTTCCTGCATGGTCTTCTAGTTTATACTTTCTATTTCCACATTCCAAGTTTGTCCAGAAATATCTTTCACAGTTTTAAGATCCAGAAACCATTGTTGTTAAGAGTTTGGTGTGTATTATTTCCGATCTGAATATATGTATGTTGCATACACATAAACATTCAAACATACAGTTTCTTAACAAAAATGGTTTCATAGAGGTTATCTAGTTCGGTAACTATTTATACCTGGCACTGTATCTTGGATGTCATTCTGTGTCAGCGTATTTAATTATCCTTTACTGATAAAAATTCAAATAGTTTCTATTTTTTTCAACCTTAGAAACCATGTTGGAAAGAGCGCCCATTTTTTTTTTGTAACTTTGTGTGAGTTTTTCAACTGGGTGAATGATTAGAAGCGAAATTGTTAAAGAATGCAAATGTTAAACATTTAATAGATATTGCAATTTCCCCCTCCAAAAAATTAGCAAATTTTTGTACTCCCACTAGCAGCATATGACAGAACTTGTTTTCCCATATTCTTGCCAACCCTGGGAATTATTAATCTTTTAACCACTGCCAATTTGATAGCTGAAAAATGATCTCTCATTGTTATTTGAATTTAATCATTGGTGAGTTTGATTGGTTTTCAAATGATTAATGGCCACTTCTGTTTTGTCCTCTGTGAAATAACTCTTTATATCCCTTCCCACTTAAAAATAGATCAGGCATCCTTTCTCTATTGACTTATAAGAAGGTTTCATAATATCAAGAAAATTAGCTGTTGTCAGAAGTGTTGTAAATATTTTTTCTCAGTTTCGCCCTTCACCTTTTTTTAAAAATAAATTTTATTAATTAATTAATTTATTTTTGGCTGCCTTGGGTCTTCGTTGCTGCACGTGGGCTTTCTCTAGTTGCAGCGAGCGGGGGCTGCTCTTCGTTGTGGTGCGCGGGCTTCTCACTGCGGTGGCTTCTCCTGTTGCGGAGCACGGGCTCTAGGCACGCGGGCTACAGCAGTTGTGGTGCACGGGCTCAGTAGTTGTGGCTCGCGGGCTCTAGAGCGCAGGCTCAGTAGTTGTGGTGCATGGGATTAGTTGCTTTGTGGCATGTGGGATCTTCCCGGACCAGGGCTGGAACCCGTGTCCCCTGCAGGCAGATTCTTAACCACTGGTGCCACGAGGGATGTCCTTCCCTTCACTTTTTAAAGTTTATTTTTTGACGCAGAATTAATTTCCATTTTTAGATCTATTTATATAAATTATATAATATACATCTTTTACTTTAGAAGCTTTGCCTTGGGTGTAGAAAACTTTTACTTCACCAAAATAACAAAAATATTCAGATGTTTTTCTTCCGGTATGTTAATGTTTTACCTTTAAGTGTTAATTCCATTTGGATTTTATTTTAGTGTAAGAAAGTGAGGTAAAAAAATGCAGATTTATTCATTTATTTTTCAAATCGCTAGTGAGCTCTGTCAACACTGTAAAAATAAAAGCATTTTCCTCCAGTTCATTTGCAATGCTTTCTTGATTGTTTACTATATCCACATACGTAGATGTTTCTGGACTCTATATTTTCTCCCATCACTATTGCTCTGTATCGCCACGGTGCCATTTTAATTATTATTTAGAATTCTGTTGTTCTCTGTGCCTCAGAATTTTTCTGATTATTTGAGAACATATCCTTCGAAATAAACTTTGGAATAATTTTATTAAATTCTAAGAAAATATTATTTTAGAAATTTGACCATGATCATGCTTCACCTTCATATGAATTAGTGGAGAATTTATGTCTTCACAATATTGAGTACTCCTATTCATAAACAAATGATAACTTTTATATGTTACTCAGGAGAATTGTATCGCGTGCTTGATCCGGTGCCTTGGACTTTCATATTACGTTAGACTGGGACTCTTTTTACAGAATACTCAGACATGGCAGCAGAATTGAATTTGACTTGAAGATTTTGCTTCTGCCAATTTGTAATCCTCTCCTTGTACGAGGCGGTTCCACGATGGTTTGGAAATGTTGAGAGCCCTCACGCACGGGTCCACGCGATGCTTTGGCACGGATTTTGGTTTGCACGTGAGTGGCCCCTCAGTCACTACCTACATAACAAATCAAGCAGAGCTTGTGGCGCAAGTCCAGTCAAACTCTGTTAACCCTGTGTATCAGGAAACGGGAATTTCTCTCTACTCTTTCTACCTATCATAAACGGAGGGTCTGGGACGGTGATCTTGGAGGGGGGAGTGGTTCCCTAATGCATCACGTCAACCTGACAGATGGGCTAAGCCTTCCTAACGTAGACAGCAAAGTGGAGAGAAGGTGAAAATACGGGAAAGTGCAGACAAGGGGGCCTTTTCCCAGCAACTCAAGACTTAGTTGTCCTGGCAAAATGTGCATCTGTAATTCTGTTTATGTGTTGTGAATTACAAGGACATCAGACACATTTACATTAAAATGTAAGAGTGAATTTGCATTCTAAATTCAGTTACATTTGAGATTATCCACTGTCTTTAAATATTTCCACAACTTCACTCCATTTCCAGCTTCCTTCTTTCCCCATTCCCTACCTATAATTCTGTTTCATACACAGATTAAAATATGTGCTCTTTCTTAGAAAAAACAGTTGGCTTAAAAAAGGGTGAGTGTATAATTTTTCTTTTCAAGCTGCTTCTAAATTTCTAGTGGCTCACCCTTGTACATCTGTGCCAACCTCTTACCAGTAATCGACATTGCAAAATCCAGTGCCATTAAAAAAGGAAATTAATTTGAAAATTCATTATAAATTAGATGTATTCTATTCTGTCTTCCTTTAGTGTGTTATGATATAACAGTTCATCTGTTCTTGCTAGGTTATTAAATTCCAGGCCAAAATATCTTGTGATTGGGGGGGGAAAAAGCTCATGCAAAATATGATAGATCACATGAAGGGGTTTCCAAACTTTCCTTAGCCACAATTTTCATCTCATGCCAATACCTTTCTTTGCCAAAATACACTCGGATTATGGCAGTAAATTTGGATAACTTATGTTATAATTTTTGGAGGAGAGGAAATTCACAAAAAACACAGTTTACAAATTAAGAATGACTTGGAATCCACAATATTAAAAAACCCAGAAAGCTTACAGATGCCATTTTTCATATCACTTGGGTGTAATTGGCTCTGGAAAGGTTAGCTCCTCATATTTCATCTCCATGACATAATATGTGGTTCACCAGCTCACGCATATTTCATGATTGTCAAATAAGAAAGATGTATTAAAAATAAGAACGGAGGGCTTCCCTGGTGGCGCAGTGGTTGAGAGTCCGCCTGCCGATGCAGGGGACACGGGTTCGTGCCCCGGTCCGGGAAGATCCCACGCGCCGCGGAGCGGCTGGGCCCGTGAGCCATGGCCGCTGAGCCTGCGCGTCTGGAGCCTGTGCTCTGCAATGGGAGAGGCCACAGCAGTGAGAGGCCCGCGTACCGCAAAAAATAGTAATAATAATAACGGAGAAAAGGATGATTTAAAAATTTTTTGTGTCATTAATAACAAGTGATCTAGACAGTGATATGTTATTAATGCCTGTATTTTGGTGTACGTAGTATCATCTCTTTGAAGGAGTTTTAAAATTGTTCCTCCCTAAAACAGCTACAATTGCTTTTTTAAAAACGAAGCATTTACAGACCTAAATCTTTTTATTATCAATAATTTCAATCATTCAGAAAGAGATAAAATCATAGTAAACTTCTATAAATATATGTATTAGTTTCCTAGGGCTGCTGTAACAAATTACCACAAACATGGTGGTTTAGAACAACAGAAATTTATTCTCTTATAGTTCTGGAGGTCAGAAGTCTGATGTCAGTATCACGTGCCTGAAATCTGGGTGTTGCCAGGAGGCTCCAGGAGAGAGTTTGTTCCTAGCCTCTTTCAGTTTTTGGCGATTGCTAGTATTCCTTGGTTTGTGGCCACATCAATCCAGTCTTCAAGGCCAGCATCTTTTAATCTCTTCTTCTCCTTCTTCACATTGTTCTTTCCTCTGTGAGTGTCAATATCCCTTTGCCTCACTTTCATAAGGATACATGTGACTGCATTTAGGGTTGACCTGGATAATGCAGGATAATCTCCCCGGGTCAAAACCTTTGACATAATCACATCATTAAGGGCTCCCTTTGGCACATAAGGTAACATTCAGGGATTGGAATGTGGATATATATTTCAAGGGACCAGCCATTTTTCAGCCTACCACAATATATAACCTACATTTAATTTTTGCCCTATTGTTTCTGCTGTATATATTAAGTTATTGACAGTGTGACATTTACCCCTGAATATTACAGGTTGCATCCCAGAGAAACAAGAACATATACCTACATAATCACAATTCCATAACCTAACAAAATTAACGTCAATTCCTTAATAGCATCTAACAACCAGTCCGTGCCCATATTTTCCTAATTCACCCTCAAAATGTCTTTTATAGTTTCACAATCGAGGTTTCCATATCCCATTTGATGTGAATGCTTCCGCTCCTGGTCTTTCTCCTTTCCCCTTGGCATTGAAATGTCCTGGATTGCTTTCCCATAGAATATCTGACCTTCTGAATTTGTGTGACTGATTCCTCATGAGGGTGTTTAACTTGCTTCTCTATCCACTGTATATCCTATTAACTGAAATTTAGGTTTAAAGGTTTAATTGCATTTAGATTAAATATTTTTGGCAAGAGATTTTCCACAGATGACATTGTGACCTTACACTAAGTCACATAGGAGACACATCATGATGACTGTCCCAGCATGAGCCATGCTAAGATCTGTCATTACATTGGATTTGTTTAACTGTCTTTAACTGTATTTCAACCTCTTTCCTATCTTGAGTCTAATGAATGGTGCCTTATTCTTATCATCAACTGATTAAAAGATAAACATTCATCTGACTTTAAAAAATAGTTTTCTTCTGTCTTCTGATTATAAAAGTGGTCAATAATAGTTACAAACATTCAGGGAGAGAAAGGATGCGAAGACCTTAAAAGTGATGGAATCCCATCGTCCACACTGGTAACATTCGTTAAACACTGTGTGTGTGTGAGTGTGAGTGTGCTTGTGTACATCTGTCCCAAAATGTGTGTGTTTACATTATTGAAATGTTTGGACTCCCAGGTAACTCTGACTTTGAACCTTGTGGATTAGTTCTGAAACACTGCTGCAATTAAGCATATAGATGATACTTGATATTTATTAAAAGAAGAGTTTTCTTGATGATGCACGTAGGGATTTATTAACATAAAAAAATCATTCAGCTTTTTATCTGGACTCAAGAATCTCTTTGGGGTTGTTGTTTCCTCACTTTGAATGAAGTGCTGGTTTGAAGGGAAACAGGGCCCCACTAACTCGGAGTAATGAAAACCATTGGGGAGCAGTCACAGATTATGCTTGAGGAAGAATGGGGACAAGAGAGAACAAATGATTCACCAGGAAGTGACACCTGAGAGTGAGTTTAAAGCCGGAGAAGCATTTTGCCACACTTTAAATGGGACAGTGAGTGCAAAGACCTGCTAGTCAGAAAAAACTGGGTGCAAAGGCAGAGGTTTTGTATTTGTGTGTCCTTCTAATTTTAACTGAACGTTTTAATTGAAGTATAGTTGGTTTACCATGATGTGTTGGATTCTGGTATACAGCAAATTGATTTAGTATATATATAGGTATATGTGTGTGTATATATATATGTACATATATATATACACACATTCTTTTTCAGATTCTTTTCCATTATAGGTTATTATAAGATATTGAATATAGTTCCCTGTGCCATACAGTAAACCTTTGTTGTTTACCTATTTTATTATTTATTTATTTTTTAAAAGATTTTTAAAAAAAAATTTATTTACTTTTTTCTGTGTTGGGTCTTCATTGTGATACATGGGCTTCTCATTCCGGTGGCTTCTCTTGCTGCAGAGCACGGGCTCTAGGCATGCGGGCTTCAGTAGTTGTGGCACGCAGGCTCAGTAGTTGTGGCGCATGGGCTTAGTTGCTCTGTGGCATG
Organism: Lagenorhynchus albirostris; assembly: GCF_949774975.1. NCBI lineage: Eukaryota > Metazoa > Chordata > Mammalia > Artiodactyla > Delphinidae > Lagenorhynchus > Lagenorhynchus albirostris. The sequence goes on along the minus strand of NC_083112.1, from coordinate 73,400,582 downwards.
TGGGATCTTCCCGGACCAGGGCTCAAACCTGTGTCCCCTGCATTGGCAGGCGGATTCTTAACCACTGAGCCACCAGGGAAGCCCCTACCTATTTTATATATAGTACTGTATCTGTTAATCCCAAGGTCCTAATTTATTCCTCCCCCACAAGTTTGTTTTCTCTGTCTGTGAGTTTATTTCTGTTTTGTAGATAAGTTCATTTGTATCATTTAGATTCCACATATAAGTGATATCATATGATATTTATCTTTCTCTGTCTAACTTACTTCACTTAGTATGATAATCTCTAAGTCTATTCATGTTGCTGCAAATGGCATTATTTCATTACTTTTTATAGCTGGGTAATATTCCATTGTGTGTGTGTGTGTGTGTGTGTGTGTGTGTGTATATATATATATATTTATATCCCACATATTTGAGAAATGCAAATCAAAACTGCAATGATGTTTCACCTCATACCGGTCAGAATGACTATCATCAAGAAGTCTACAAACAATAAATGCTGGAGAGGGTGTGGAGAAAAGGGAACTCTCCTACACTGTTGATGGGAATGTAAATTGGTGCAGACGCTATGGAGAACAGTATGGAGGTTCCTTAAAAAACTAAAAATAGAACTACCATATGACCGAGCAATCCCACTCCTAGGCATATACCCTGAGAAAACCATAACTTGAAAAGACACATGCACCCCAGTGTTCATAGCAGCACTATCTGCAATAGCCAGGTTATGGAGGCAACCTCCATGTCCACCGACAGATGAACGAATAAAGAACACGTGGTTGGTTTGTTCTTTTTAAATGTTTTTATTACAGATAACTGTAAAAAGGAAGATAATGGTATGCTAAACCCTAGTGTGTGTGTGTCTGTCTTCCAGCTTCAACAATCATCACCTCTTGAACAATCTGGTTTCGTATATATTCTTATCCACAGCTAACTCCTCTCAAATTATTTAGAATTGAATCCCAGACATTAGATCACTTCACCATTACATATTCAAAATGTTTCTCTGATAGATAAGGACCCTAAGAAACAAAAGCAAAAATAAAATACCACTACTCGGCCAAAGCAAACCAAAATTTCTTAATGTCATCAGATATCTAAGAGCCCCATTTCTATTTTTCTTAGACATGCCAATTGTTAGGTTTTTAAATTTTAACTCAGCATCTAAATAAAGTCTATCCATTGGGATCAGCTGATATGTCTTCTAGTCCCTCTTTTTTTAAAACTGAGGAATAATTTATATACAATGAAGTGCACACATCTTAAATGGGTGATTTGATGAGTTTTTACACACATATTCCATCTTCCTAACCAATACCCAATCAAGATATAGAGCGTGCCCCTGCCGATTTCTCTCATGCTTCCTCACCACCAGTCTCCATGTTTCATAGGCAGCCACTGGAGAAAATGGGAAAAGGAAAGGTTTTTACCAACCACCCCCCCCAAAAAAAAACTGGAAAAACTTCAAAAATATATGTTGAAAAAGGACCTCAACTCCTAAATTACACAAACTTTCTAGGATTGGTATTTGTTTGGTGTATTTTCCCATCATTTTACTTTTAACCTATGTCTTTATATGCAGGTGTGTCTCTTGCAGGCTGCAAAGAGTTGGTCCTTGCTCACCCCTCCCCTTCCCCGTCTCCCATCTGAGAATTTCTGACCCAGGTGGACTGTTCAGTTCACTTACACTTCATGTAATTATTGGTATATTTGGGCTCATGTCTATGTTGTGATTTATTTTCTAATTTTCCCATCCATTTTCGGTTTTCCTAGTTTTTTTTTTCTTTCTTTTTATGGGTTAATTGAATATTGAATATTTTTAGCTCTCATTGTTAATTCCTTTATTGGTTTTTAAGCTGTGTTTCTTTACATTCTTTTTTCTTTTTTTCTTTTTTTTTTTTGCGGTACGCGGGCCTCTCACTGCTGTGGCCTCTACCGTTGCGGAGACCAGGCTCCGGACACGCAGGCCCAGAGGCCATGGCTCACGGGCCCAGTCCCTCCATGGCATGTGGGATCTTCCCAGACTGGGGCACAAACCCGCGTCCCCTGCATTGGCAGGCGGACTCCCAACCACTGCACCACCAGGGAAGCCCTACGTTCTTTTTTAAAGGTTGCTTTGGGAATTATAATATTCACCCTTAACTTAGTGTTAATATTATAACATTTTACAAAAACTATCAAATCCTTACAACTACAGAATTTCATTTACCCCTTAGACCTTTGTTCCCTTGTTGTCATATACTTGCCTTCAAATACATTAAAAAATACCACAATACAGTGCTAATATTTTTACTTTTAACACTCAGCTGTTATATTTACCCAAATATTTACCATTTTTGGTGCTCGTCATTCTTGTGTGTAGGTCCAAATCTCCCTTCTACCTGAAGAACTTCCTTTAGCAGTTCTGGTTTGCTGGTGATAATTTCTTTCAGATTATGTTTATCTGAAACTGTTTATTTTATCCTCATTTTAAAGGATATTTTTACAGCATATAGAATTCTGAGGTGATAATGGAAGATGTCATTATTCTTAGCTTCTTTTTGTTTAACTGAAAAGTAAGCTGCCATTTCTACCAGTGCTCTTGTATAAATTAGGTGTCTTTTTTCTCTGAGTGCTTTCAACATTTTCTCTTTATCTTTGGTGGTATTCAGCATTTTGACTATAAAAGGGTTAGGGGTGTGTTATGGGCTGAATTGTGTCCTCCCAAAATTCCTGTATTGAAGTCCTAAGCCCCAGTACATCAGAAAGAGACTGTATTTGGAGAGAGGGCATTTTTAAGAGGTGATTATGTTAAAATGAGGCCCTTAGTGTGGGTCCTAATGCAGTCTGACTGGTATCACTATAAGGAGAGGAAACACACATAAAGAGAGAGCTCAGGCACGCACATGCACAGAGGGAAGGCCATGTGAGTACACAGCAAGAAGATAGCCATCTGCAAATGATGGAGAGGGTTCTCAGAAGAAACCAAACCTTCGACCTCTTGATCATGAACTTCTAGCCTCCGGAACAGTGAGAAAAATCAGTCTCTGTTGTTTCGGCCACACAGTAGGGGGATCTTGTTATGGCAGCCCTAGCAAACTCATACAGTGTACTTTTCTTTGTGTTTATTCTGCTTGGAGTTCACAGAGATTCTTAAAACTATAAACTGATGTTTTCCATTAACTTTGGGAAATTTTGCCTTAATTCTTTAGATATTTTTCTTCCCCATTCTCTTTCCCTGCCTGTTTGGGATCCCGTTATGTGCACGTTAGACCACTTGCTATTACGGCATGTGTCACTGAGGCTCTGTTCATTTTTTTTCTTAGACTATTTTCTCTTTTTCTAATTATGTAATTTCTATTTGTCTATCTTCAAGTTCACAGCCTTTTTTCCTGTCATCACCTATCTATTGCTAAAGCCATCTTGTGAACCTAGGTTAGTATATCTACACTCAGCTGTTTCACCAAAATATTGCATTGCCTTTCTGTGTGGTAAAATTCCCCACTTTTATATAATACTTTTTTTAAAAAAAGGAACTCTACCAGCCTCAACAAAATTCCAGTGAAGACAAATTCAAGTTTGGATTTCTTGTTTGCCTTTGTCACACAGCATGGTGGAAAATATGCCATTTTGTAATCACAGACAGAAAATAAATAATTGTAATAAATCAAATCAACAATATCCTAACCATAAGAATGGAAAAATACCTTTAACAATCCCAAAGACACTGATTAGCACCTAGACTACTAACAACAATAAAAGTTGTTGAAGAAATGAATACTCGACTTGCATTTTCTGTATTGTAGTTATTTAATTAATACACATATAATGTTGTTAACATATTATTTACCACGATTAAGCATTTCATTTGACCTTTTTAAAACACATGTAAGTTGAAAGGCTGTTTAGAATGCAGCAAAATCATGCCAATAAGAAAGGCTTCTAAAACTTTTAAAAGAGTCAGGTGCACAAATGTGTGTGGTTAGGTTTATATGCAATGTCAATGCACTAGAGTTTAAAGGTGAGTACTGTAATGATTCACCCCAATTCACACTAAACACCATATTTTTTCACATTTACTTTGCCTTCCCGTTCTCTCTCCCCTTTGATACTTAAATGTAGACCAATTATCAGACTGAAAGAATATATCCACTTCACGATGTTTTGACAACAAATATAAACATCCCCCCAACAAGCTCAAATATGAACATGAGATACTTTTCTCATTGCTGTGATCATGTTAGCAATGGTATCAAAGAGGAGGTAACCTTCCAAGTATCCAGACTTCCAAGTTTGATCATAGTTTTTGGAGATTTGCAATTTTATAGAAATGCATACTATGTCAGAAAAACTTATTTTTTGGCATACCAGATAGGGCCAGGAATAGAAAGGACGATCAGAAATTTGTCCCCTGTCTGCACAAGCAGACATTTAGCTGGGTTTTTAAATTCTCTTTTTAAAATACATCTGTGCAAGAAAGGGTTAACCCTGTTAGTCATTTGCATCTTAAAATAGCTACTCTTAAAAAGACTGCTTTTCTCCAAAATACCTTAGGGAGTGCAATTTCCTTGAGTACAAAGGCATTTGGTTAAGGGGAGGGTGTTGCCAAGAATTAAGAGTTACTTGGAGGTTCTTGGAGGAGAGACAGCTCTCTGAGCTACAATGTGTTGGCCTCTATACAACCGGATAGAAATCGAAAAATCCTGAATATTTGGAGAAGTAGCAAAGAACTTACATCATGGGGATTGAAGACGTTTTTGCCCAGGATCTTATTCTTTCTGAAAAATCATACTTTGTGTCACTTTTATTTGAGACAGACCAGTCATCTGAATAATTGAATGCCTGTTGGAGTTTCCATGGATGTGTTTGGCTGTTTGGCGTTTCCTATTGTTCAGAAAGCACTATGGAAAGAAAACAAATAAAATATTTGATTTCTGCTCTGCGGGAACTCTTGTTGTGATGAAAAACTGAGCTTGAGTGGCGTATAGAAAGGTTGAACAGATTCAACAATTTTTCGCTTAGCTTCTTTTGTGTGCTGGCCCTCTTTTAGACTCTGGGGGTACCTTGGCAAATAAAGCAGACAAAAATTGCTACATTTGTGGAACTCACATTCTAGTGGGTGAAGATAGACGGTGACTATAATGAGGAAAGTACATAGTGGGTAAGAGATTATTTCTAAATATACATTATTTCTATATAGTATGTTAGAAATTACAGAGTTTGTTAGGAATTATTAAGTGCTGTTAAAGGCAGAACAGAGTGAAGGTCACGAGCACGTGTGGTAGAGGTGAGGTTGCGTTATTAAACAGGAGGGGTAGGGGGCTCACTGAGAAAGTGTCATCTGAGCTGAGACTTGAAGGAGGTAGGGGAATGGGTTATGCACATTTGGGAGAAAACAATGATTCCAGACAAAGGAGGACAAGAATGTGCTGCTGAGCTGGCAGCAAGCCTGACCACCTCAGGAACAACATGTTGGCTGTTGGAGTAGAGTGGGTGAGTGGGGGAAGAATTAAAGAGTTGTGGTAGACAGGTAGCAGGAGACCAGGTTGGGTAGAGTCTTGTAGGTCGTGAAAGAGAATTTGGAGTCCACTCTGAATGGGATGGGAGACCACTGGGTGATTTTAAACAGAAGAGTCACGTGATCTGACATATTTTAACAAGATCTTTCTTGCTGCTGCATGGAGAACATATTGCGAGGAGAGTGCGATTGGAAGCAGTGAGCCATGTTGTTGGGGAACCATTGCAATAGACCCCATTGGAGATGGTGTTACCCAAGGATGGCGGCAATGGAGGTAAAGAGCAGTGGTAGCACTGGGATATATTTTGAGGGTGAAGCCAACAGAATTTCATTTTGGATTGGCTCCAGGTATGAGAGGAATTGTGTTGTCAAGGATGATTCCAAGGTAGCTGGAGGGATGGAGTTGCCATGATCCGAGAGGGAAGGAAAAGCAGGGAGGTTTGGAGGTCAAGGTCAGTATCAAATTAGTTTTTGTTTTTAATCATACATATGAGAAACCATTTGGAAACCATCTGATGAGAACTGAAGTTAAGGAACAGTTGCCCTGTTTGGACAAGCAAAGGCATGTTTGTTTAGGATATTATACCATAATGGACTTTGTTTTGCTGTATTGTGGTAGCACAGGGTATTTTAAATGTGACAGGTATTCTCTGAAGCCAGAGTAATGGTGAGGTCTGTGTGGCAGGTTGAAGAAATGTTTAGGCTTCTTGGATTTATTTATTCCAAGAAAGTACTAAAACCTGTTGAATTGAAGGTTATTCATTTAGTGCTAATAATTTGGGAACTGAAAACTTAAGCTTCAGTATTCCAACAATATTAATTTATAATCCCCCTGAGGTCAAAGAAATCTTTGGGGTTCTGTAATATCTGATAGATTTTTTTTGAAGTCTACACTTCTCTGTGTTTACAACAGCTCAGAGCCCTGATTTTCTGCCCAGTTCCTACAAGTCTCCTTACTTATCGTGTCTGCTGTCGTCTTCCTACTCCACGACTTCTAATCTCCTCTCTTCACCATTGGCAAGGTTATAGACACGGTTTTGATTTTAAGCCATTTTTAATTCTTTGAAAAAGGTAGGTTAAATTGAATAGGAAACACTATATGGAACAGAAAATGAATGGGGGTTATTTGGAATTTATACATGCTTATGATGATTTTTTTATGATTAAATTCCAAGATCAGGGAAACAAACGTCTAAACCAGACATTTAGATAAATCTCTAACTGTGAAAATTCCACATTCCAAAATCTGCTTAGGACGTGGTGCTGGATGGGTCTCAGCTGTGAAGAGAAAGCAAGGGGGTGTATTTAGCTTGTTGGGGCTGCCATAACAGACACCAGACTAAAAACTGGGTGGCTTTAACAGCAGAAATTCATTTTCTCACAATTCTGGAGGCTAGGTGTCTGAGATCAGGATGTCAGGAGGATCAGTTTCTTCTGAGGCCTCCCTTCTGAGCTTGTAGATGGCCATCTTCTCCCTGTGTCTTCACAAGGTCTTTCCTATGTGTGTGTCTGTCTGTGTCTTAATCTTCTTTTATAAGGACACCAGTCATATCGGATTAGGGCCACTCATATGACCTCATTTACCTGTATCACCTCTTTAAAGGCCCCAAAAGAGTGCCATTCTGAGGTACTGGGGGTAAGGACTCCAACACATGAATTTTGGGAAGAACAAAATTCAGTCCATAACAGGGGGATGGGCTTAAACCGTTTTACCTGCAGTGAAAAAGAGCTGTCTGAAATGAAGCTGCCTGAGGGACCAGGATTGCAAGGACATTCCTCATCCTCCCCCCAGCCTCGTCAAACATTCTTACACCGAGACTCAGAAACCAGCAAATCAGGTCATTTCAGTTCATTCTTGAGGGACTTTTGCTGTGCTTAGAGATCAGAAGCATAAAAAGAAAATTCATTAATAAATGAAACTAAGAGACTGATTCCCCTTTGTTAGTGATAATAGCAAAAATTCATAACCAGTGAAAAACTTGTTGGGGGTTTGGCATTATTTGTTACTGCTTCTTTCCACATTATCCACATTCACATGGTCAGTGTTTTCACTTTCCCTGTGATTCAAGTAATTTGAGACTTTTAGGGTATAATGACACAATTCTAAGAAAAAATAACTATTTTCTAACGTAAAAAAAAATGGTAAGAAGAATGACATTTTTGACATATCTGCACCTCTCTTTAATGTCAAGATGAAGAAAAGAACTGCTGAATTCTCATATCTGCTTCTCTTTCACTGGTTACCATATGCTGTCTTGGTTGAAGAATATGAAGAAAATCCAGCCTCACCCAGATGTGTGGTGGGAACAGGTAATTAGGATCGATCTACATGGATGCTACACCAAACTCAACAGCTGGTCATGACGTACAAGTTACTTATCATGTGGAATCTGAAACTGCATAAATGAACTTCCTGAGACGTTACATCAAAGCCTATTGGTCTGTCTTGCACTTTGAGTGGCTCTTTTATCCATTTTTAAAGTAAAATTGTCTTCCCTGAAAAAAGTACTGACTAGTTGAGCACTTTTCCTTGAGACAACCTTTGTACTTCGGTCTGCCACAGAAGTGCTTTCCATTTTGCAGCACAGAATATTAAAAAAGACAGGTAATCAAAGGTTGAGATTTATAAAGTTAATAGTTTGCACTGTTCCGTCAAGTACACCAGAGACGAAACTGGTAATTTTCTTTTGTTGTGAGGGCACGTGGTGAAGAATAACATGTCTGCTAGTACCATTGGGTCCTACTGGCGTGATTCAGGCTAAGGTAACAGCAGTTTAACCCACCCTTGTTTTTGGTTCATCAGTGCAATTGTCAGGACAATGGAAAAGGGAAATATCTTCAAATCATTATGAAGGATTTTGACCTCCTGGGTCTCCTGAAAGGATTCCCTGAAAGATGTCCATGGACCAAACTGATTTATTTAATGTTGATTTAGGGAACTGTTCTTTTTTTAAAATTTTTAAAATTGGGGAATAGTTGTTTTACAATGTTGTGTCAGTTTCTATTGTACAACGAGGTGAAGTAGAGTTCCCTGTGCTATACAGCAGGTTCTTATTAGTTATCTATTTTATACATATTAGTATATATATATATATCAACCCCAATCTCCCAATTCATCTAGGGAACTGTTCTAAGTGTTGGAACATATATTTCATCATTGAATTCTCACAACAAAGCTGTGAGTCTTCTGCTTTTATGGTTTCACAGATAAGGAATCCGAGGCACAGAGAGGTTGAGTCACCTGTCCAAGGTTGCACAGTAGTAACTGGTGCCCTGGAATGGGATCCAGCCTGTCTGGCTTTAGAGTATGTGTTTTTTTGCTACTAAACTGGCCTCATCTACCTATTGTTTATCCCCCACTGCCTAATATTTAACTATATTTAATTATGATGGTATATTCTCTCCTTCACAACTATTATTTAGAATGACACCCTTTTTCAAAGAAATGAGAAAGATGTATTCACAGGTAGCTCTTAAATTGTATTTAGGTTTTATAACCACAACTACTAAGTTTTGCATTTTTTGAGCGTTAGCCATGCTCTTTGTACTAATATATTTAGTGAGAACCTGTATTGAGCCATTTGCTCTGTGGTAAAACTACTTTTTGAATATATTTATAAACAGATTTACACGAACCCAGGAAGAAAACTTCAAATTGATGCCACACAATAATTTAGAATTCCTAAGTTCACACAGAATGAAAGCTTTTCACTAGTATGTGGAATAAGAAAAAAGAAAAACAAGAATTCTGGTGGAAAGGCTCTGTCCAGAGCATCCTTTCAGCAATGAGTCAAATCGACATCTTAGGGGCTTCCCTGGTGGCACAGTGGTTGAGAGTCCGCCTGCTAATGCAGGGGACATGGGTTCGATCCCTGGTCCGGGAGGATCCCACATGCCATGGAGCAACTGAGCCCGTGCACCACAACTACTGAGCCTGCGCTCTGGAGCCCGCGAGCCACAACTACTGAGCCCGTGTGCCACAACTACTGAAGCCCACGTGCCTAGAACCCATGCTCTGCAACAGGAGAAGCCACCGCAATGAGAGGCCCGCATGCAGCCAAAAATAAATAAATAAATTTATTTTAAAAAAAAATCGACATCCTAGCCGTCAAGGTGACAACCCAGACACACAGCCTCGTAATTACACACTTCTGTCTTTTTAAGGCTTAAAGTGTCTTTTTTCTTGGCGGTGGACAGCTCCTGAAATCAAAGCCCTCAAGCCCAGATCAGGAGTCTTAGAGCCACTTCCTCCTAAAATCGGTGACTCGGGGGGGAATTTCTGCTGCTTCCTTCCTCCGAGATGCTCCAGCGAGGCGTCCACTAATCCATCAGCTCTGAAGCGCTAGTGCATCAGCAGCGGGCTTTTGTGACTGGGCTGCCCTCCGAGGACTGGATGAGAGAGCTGAGGCTGCCTGGACTCCGGGGAATAATAGCTGCAGATCCATGGGAGCTGGCTCAGCCTTCACCCTCCTTTGGGACGCTGTCTTGCTTGTTGATTGCCTTGGCGGAGCCCTGTGCTGAGGGAGAGGTCACTTTGAGGATGGAGCTTATCCCTTTAAGTCAGCCAAAGTCCTGCTGCCTGGCAGCTCCGTTTTTCCCAACTCTAGGTGAGGACATCCCAGGAGCTGCTTTCTCGCAGGAGGCTCAGGTGAGGGCCTTGGCCCTGTGGCCCCAGGTCTCCTCCTCTGTATTCCATTCAGAACTCTCTGCTGCTCCTGGATCCTCAGTTGCCCACAAGCAGCCAGCAACCCCTGGGTCCCTGGCTGCATCGTCCACTCTGCTAATTGGAATTGTGATGCTGGTACTTGCTCACCTTTTGTCCTGTCCCAGTCTCTCACCTGATGGGACACTTAGCGAAATACAATATGGCAGCACTTCCTGTTAGAAAGCCCGAGGGTATAAAGCCAGCAACTCTCATGTAGGTAACATTGCTTTTGGGAGGGACAGCAAACATTTTTCCCCTTTTCAATTCCGCCGAAATAAGCATATATCAAGGTGTGTCTGTCTTCACTCTGGTACACACACACGCACACAACCACTTGTTCTGTCATTATCAGTAATTCCAACTCATCACATTCAATAGAATTCTGACTTGCGACCCAGTGTAGTTCTGTATATCTCCCCTTTCACTATTAAAGAGTAAAAGTAAAATAAAATACATAAAATAAGAAAAGAGACAAACCTGTGATCAAGATTTTATCAAGTTTAGCATTTGAAATAAGAGAATGGACTTGGTATTGAAACTCGATGGGTCTCGTCTTCATTGAATCAGGAAGCCTTCCTGTCTCTTTTTTTTTCTCTCTATGACACAAATTCATTTTGGATTTTTATGAGATGTCAAACTTCCTTGGGTGGTGTGAGAAACAGCTAGGAGGTTTTGAGTAAAAGTTTTCAGGCCATGATTGACACAGTACGGTAAGGGCATGGCTTTCCTGACAAGCTGTAAATTCGGCAGTGAATTACAGTGTGCAGGTGCTTCTTAGGAAGGCTCTGACTAGATCATTTGTGAACATCAGCCTATATATCAGCGGCAGGAGCTTGCAAATGGCTCCAGAATTGGACGCAGAAGCATGTTTTCTTTGTGAGATGGGCTCCTTCCCTGAGCCCAGGAGAGAGTGTGTGTGTGTCTGTGACAATGAATTATGGCAGCCAATGGAAAAGGGGATTATGAATTATGTTGATGAAAAGTGCAGCTATCACTCAAACGAGCTTTGACAGAACCTTCCAATCAAGATTCCACTTCCTGGCCCTGGTGGATTAAGTTAAAAGAAAAAAAAGTGCTTGAAGTTCCATTGAGAAGCAGGCCACCTCTTCATAAATAAACCTTGACAACAGAGGTGCCTGAAAATATATGCTTTTCAAATTTAACGAATGTAAATCACGAGTGAAATATCTCTGTCTGAATTGCAGTGTCCTACTGACGGCTGGGTTTCTTTTGGTTAATAAGAACTTATTTCTTTTTATTCTCGTGTTAAATTCAGGCATTTTTTTTTTACCTCATCAGGACTTGAAATAAGACTGGGTATCAGAGGAGAGAAAGACAGAAAAAGTAACTTTATTAATAATATTAATCTACAGCGATTTGGAGGACCTTGTTTTATTTTAGCCATTCACATGACAATCTAGGCAAAGATTCCCTGCCCCTCCTCCACACCCAGCTACTGCCCTGGATTGGTTATTTTTGTCAATTCTTTGAAATTTGAGTTGGAATCTTTAAAGACATTTCCTATATTTCTATTTCCACTGATGTTCAGTTTTAAATTAATCTTATGTAATAGGTGAAAACTTGTAATTATTTCTTTGTGATTTTCTTTTGTAATTGCTTTATTTTCCTAGAGTCATATCTAGCAGCCTTTATAATAAGCAAGGGAGAGATATATTATTACAAAAAGATTCCAAAGGCATAATATTAGATGAATTATTCCTCCTGCTCCCAAGAGACAGATAACACCACATTTGTTCCTGACAATATATGCATCCCCTAATGACATGTTAACAAATAATGTATGTGCAGCTAATATTTTTTTTTTTCCTAAATAAAAGGACAAATCACTATACATTTTTACTCGGGTTACTTTTAAAAAGTTCACAAAATACAAGAAAATAACAAATTAAGTAAGTTTCCACTACGAAATAACAAAAGTCAGGAAAATATGATAAAACTGTTAACACATTAGAAAAAGTCATTTTTTTGGAATTTTGGAATTTTATTTATTTTTTGTACAGCAGGTTCTTATTAGTTACCTATTTTATACATATTAGTGTATGCTGATTATTTGCACAAGTTTCGAATAAAATCAAAAGAAAAAAGGGAAATAAATGGTACCTGGTAAAATCCAACTGTTAGAAAGATACTTAGTAATTTTTATTTCTCTCTTGGATTTTTATATTAAGAAAATAAAATATGACCCATAAATTTATTTGCTCTGTCTGCATGCATTATGTTTGATATAAAACAAGTCTGGAAAATAAAAGTTTAAATGAAACTTTAAATATATCAGGGAACATCATTTATGAGTTTAGTATTGCTCCATTATCAGTTTTCTCTGAGCATTTATTAAAGAATATCTTTTGTTTTAATTTGCCCAAGACGAAGCAGTTTAGAGACATTTACAAAGATGAGGAGGGAGCCTCAATTAACCTTCATCGCTGAGATGCCTTATGTGCATGAGTTATAATACAACAGGGTAATTACCTACTACCTTTTGTGGAGAAATTCTAATAAAGAAAGAAATTGATTTATACATAATGAAATTTAAGCTCTTCATTTCTTATCAAATTTTTTATTATAAGAATGGTTGTAAACTCATTTTGAGACCAATGGAAAAAGTTTCTAACTTATATATAAGGTTGAAGAAACTCCATTATTGTAATTTATTTCAAATTAAATTAATAACCAAGCTACAGTTGCAAAATGCACTCTTTTTTTTTTTTTTTCAAAATGCACTCTTAAAAGTCATTAGGTACAATGGGTGCTGAACTTCATTTTATTTCCTAGAGAAACTCGACAGAAGGGTCTAAAGTTTATTCAACCATGTCTAATTCTAAATTATTATTTCATCCAAAGGATGATCTTTTCTGGACTCTTCCATTTAATAAATAATTTTTAATCTGCTGTTTAAAACAATAATCCTTAGGTTACTTTTAGCTTCACAGGAAATATATATTTCTTTCTGAAAGTAACGGATGGGAAAATAAAGTGAAAAGCTTTGAGGATTACTTCAAAGTTTGAAAACCTCAAAAGTTGTTTGGACCTTAGGAAAGATATAACTTACCTACAATAGTTAAATTGACTCCTGAGTTTTCTTTTTCTTAAGCTCGGTGAAGAGCCAATTAACGTTAGTCGTGTTGGTTGTGTGGGCAAAATGGGCTCTTGTCTTTCCTGGAGCCAACGTGAAATGAACACTACTTTTTTTTTTAACATCTTTATTGGAGTATAACTGCTTTACAATGTCGTGTTAGTTTCTGCTGTATAACAAAGTGAATCAGCTATACGTATACATATATCCGCATATCTCCTCCCTCTTGCGTCTCTCTCCCACCCTCCCTATCCCACCCCCTCTAGGTGGTCACACAGCACCGAGCTGATCTCCCTGTGCTATGCAGCTGCTTCCCACGAGCTATCTATTTTATATTTGGGAGTGTATATATGTCAATGCTACTCTCTCACTTCGTCCCAGCTTACCCTTCCCCCTCCCTGTGTCCTCAAGTCCATTCTCTAATCAGGGCTGGGAAAGCAAGGAGGTTTGCACATCTCTGCTCCCTCCACCTAGATCTGTTTCCACCTTCACTCTCACAAACTTCAAGAAAGGTATGAAGAGAAAGGATATTGTTTATACCAGATGCTTCAGAGCAAGCAGGGGAGGCTGAAAATAGCACCTGAAAAAAATTGTGACAGGTTCCCCTTAATGAAACACACTTAAAATTTCCTCATCAGATTTTTATCCTACATGTATTAATTAAAGCAGAAGGACTTTTCTTTGGGTTTATTTAATGCTAACAAAGCCTGGTGTGCGCACACACACACACATATTCTACATCTAAAATATATAATAATCTAAAGATATAATAAGCTATCTTAATCATTGTGATAATTGTAATAGTATATTGCTTTTCAACGAAACTTCTGTTTTCCACGGGCTATCATGCACCATAGGGAGTTAAGACATAAAATGCCAAGTACTAAAATAACTGAAAAACTCAGTAAGATTTTTTTTTTCTTCCTTTCTTACGATGCAGTTTGGCATCGTAAGAGCAGAACCTTAATGGGAGATTCTAACAATAATGCTTGGAGTAACGTTGTATCTGGTTAAGGTTTTTCCACACTGTTTCTTCAAATTTGCACAATTAAGAATTTGCATGAACTGGAAGCAAAAGAACAAAAGACAATAAGACTTATGGTGGGATAAATTGGGAGTCTAGGATTAACGGATATACTCTACTACATGTAAAACAGATAACCAAAAAGGACCTACTGTATAGCACGGGGAGCTATACTCAATGTTTTGTAATAACCTATAAGGGAAAAGAATCTGAAAAAGAATAGATATACATGTATGTATAACTGAATCACTTTGCTGTACAGCTGAAACTAACACAACATTGCAAATTAACTGTACTTCAATTATAAAAAAGCTATATTAATAAAATTTTTAAGTGGACAAATAAAAGACTTACAGAATGTGATAATCAGTCACAAAACCATAACAACTGCGTGTTGGTAGAGCTGCCGAAGACAGTTAAGATATCAGCAAAGGGGTTAAAGTTGGAGTCCTCCTTCGCTGTCTCACTGGGAAACCCATTGGAGCACACTCCTCAAAACATTTCCTTCTTACTAAACCCACTCATGTTTTTTGGGTCTGAACTTGATTCTGTTCACAGCAGCATTTATTAGTGCTCATCGTCTCTCTCTCTCTCAAAGCACACCTCTCTTCCTCTGCCCCTTGGATACCAAGATTCTGTTCTTCTTCCCTCTCTAGGCATTCCTTTTCAGGCACCTTTGTTCATTCCTCTTCCATTGTACATTCCTTGAATGCTAGGAGTTGCCTGATATCTTTTCTGAGGTTTCATTCATTCTCCAGCTACCCTTTTACCTCATTTGTTTACTTCGATGAGTATCTATACGCAAAAAACTCCCTACTCTAACCTTCAGTCCAGACTTTTTACTGAGTTCTAGGCTTTTACATTCAAGAGTTAACTGAGCATCTTGACTTGGATGCATTCCTAAGTGTATCATTCCTGATGCTTCCTCTCCTCTCCCCCTCACACATTATTGGTCGCTTCTTCTTGTTGATTGCCTCTCCTAAATAATTTTGAACCTGTCCTGGACAAGATACAATTAACTGCTATTTTCCACCCAAGGATTTAGCCAGAGGCTCCCCCATAAGAGTCATGTTCTCTGGGGTGCCCAGGACATTATTCTTTCACATTCTTCATTCATCTGATTTATTCACGTAATTTATTTAATTAACACTTCTACATAGTATTTATTACGTACAAGACACTGTTCCAAGTAATTTACTAATAATTAATGAATCGATAGTATTTACTACTTAGCAACACCATGAGATGAATTATTATTATCTATTATCCACATATTGCAAAAGAGGAAACTGAGTACACAAGTTGCGTAAATTGTCCAGGTGTGTGCAATGGTAAGTGTGAGAGGCAGTATCCATCGCATGTTGAGGGCCCAGGGTCTACCTACTCTCTAAGTGACTCTGTATGCTGCCTGTTCTTCATTCTGTCTGGCTTTGTGGCTCCTTTTAAGTTAGTTTGCATCAGATCATCCTTCTAGACTTTCCCGGAACTGGACTTCATCACCCTTTGCTCCCCACCCCGGAGGTTCAGGCCAGTTCACCTCATTTCTAGGTTTCCCCACTTAGAACTCATCCTGATTCTCTTACTGGTTCAGTGGTCCCCCTAGCTGGCTGGCCACATGCCCAGACAGGGAGGATGCTCGTGCTGAAAGTACTCAGCTATATCAGAAAAGAAGTTTGTTTTAAGAAAGAAAGAGGGAAAAGAAACACAACTTATTTTTCATATCTTGAGTCAAATGGTTGAATGAAACGGGATTCCTTTAGAAGAGGAATCACTTGACAAATTAGGTTGAGTTAATCACTTGCGGGTTCAAGGAACAGAAAGAGCCTGGGTATCTCAGTTAATGGGTGATTAACCCCATCAAGACAAAGGACATTTCAGCACCCTCATGGCTAGTCTGCGGGAAAACCAAACATGACTCATTGCTGTTTAGGGCACCGCAGTTGCACTGACCACAGCTGGCAGTGGCCATGATGCTCGGTGACCAGCGGTGTCCCACCAGGCTCATGCCTCAGCCCTTCCGGCCATGTCCCTTTCCCCGCACTGACTCCTGGGTCCTCTCCCTTCTCTCTGCCTCCTGCTTTCTGCTTCCTGATGATGTGCGTTCTCCCTGGCTTCAAACTGAATATTAAATTTGCTTCTATTAGTGGAATAGGACTCTGAGGTCATCACTCATCTTTTCTACTTCTCTCTATCTTCTAAATTTTATCAAGGGAATGGACGTTTTCATGTATTACACTTTAAAAAAAACCCTGGAAAATGCCAGAGGTTGTTCACTCGAAAATATGGTCATTTTTTCTTTTTATATCAGATTCTGTCTTCCTGATAGTTCTCAAATATTTTAAAAATTAATGATAGATTACAGATTTCATTGTCCTGTCTTCAACATCGTTAAGGAAGAAAGAGGAATCTGGCCGGCGTCATAGAGTTCAACCTTATTTACCGTCCTGTTTCAGGAATTGTTTGTCCCTCCAAGTTCTGTGCCTTCCAGAATGGGCTGGACCAAGACCCTCCCTCCGTGACAGAGCCAGCCTCAAACAGGGGGTGGGGAACCTCACAAATCCAGAGCTCTGAAAAACCTCTCTTAGTGTCAGCCTCCTGCTACTTTCAAGAATCCACTATTTCCTTAGACATAATAGCAAGGGAGTGCGGCAGGCGATCAGCTTCTTTTTTTTTTTTAATTTTATTTTATTGAAGTATGGTTTATTTATAATGTTGTGTTAATTTCTGCTGTACAGCAAAGTGGTTCAGTTATACATACATATACATCCTTTCCCTTTATGGTTTATCCCAGGATATTGAATATAGTTCCCTGCGCTGTACCGTAGGACCTTGTTGTCCAAGAGATTTGCCCACAGGAACATTTCATTGCTCATGACAGTTTCTTCTTAAAATCAACATTAGGATTCATTATATGTTGATGTGCTTAATCTGACTGTTTTACTAAAATGAGAATATGGGGTTTGTTTACTACTGAGTGCCTGGCACATGGGAAGCATCCAATACACATTTGTGGGGTAAATTAACAAGTGAATGTAGGTAGGCATCACCTAAGTATGCTTTCTCCACAAGACAGTACCAGTTCTGGGTTGGGGGAGGGGAGCAGAAATAGCTTACTCTTTTTATGTATAAAGCACAGGTATACATATAGTACATAAACATATACAGTGTACCTGCTGCATTACAAGTTCATAGTGGGGGGCACTTACGGAAAAAAGGAATCTAAAAAGTTTCCTTAGATGGGGGGTGATAATGAAAAAATGCTTGAGAAAAACGTTGAGACAGACGTTGAGATGAATGTATTACGATAGCTTTCATTTTTGTTCATCCATAGATTTTTTTTTTTTTTGCGGTATGTGGGCCTCTCACTGCCGTGGCCTCTCCCGTTGCGGAGCACAGGCTCCGGACGCGCAGGCTCAGCGGCCATGGCTCAGGGGCCCAGCCTCTCCGCGGCATGTGGGATCTTCCCAAACTGGGGCACGAACCTGTGACCCCTGCATCGGCAGGCGGACTCTCAACCACTGCGCCACCAGGGAAGCCCCAGGGAAGCCCCATCCATAGTTGTTTTCATACCACATATAGCATTGCTGTGGGACTAGGAACTTGATCAAAGTTTTGTACTGAAGTTTAGTACTATACTTTCCCTGTAAATACGGAGAAGTAACTTTTATTTCCAGGACAAATTAATCATGGACTTGATATAATTTGGGGGGGAGCAGATTTATTTTCCTGTTACTATTTTTCTGTTACTAATTGTAACTAATATTACAATTTCTAAAGTATAATTAAAAAAATAAAAGACAGGTGTGTCTCTTTTAATTGAATATTTATAGCACTAGTCATATTTATTCTAAGTTATTTTTTTCAGAGAATTAAGGAGGCAAAAGAAAAAGTTGCAACACTGTATGATGTTAAATCATATATCTAGTTTTAACATCCTATGTTGATAAAGATTTAATTGTTACGTATTTAGTATTTATTTTTTACTTAAACACTTCAGCTGAATTTTTGGCCATTTAGAAATGTTATTACTAATACAGTAAGTCCCCTCCATACGAACAAGTTCCACTCTGAGAGTGTGTTCTTAAGTCCGATTTACTTGTAAGTTCAACAAAGTTAGCCTAGTTACCCAACTAACACAATTGGCTCTATACCACTGCTTTTACACTTGCTTCCGGACACCCTAGGCTTTAAATAAAGATACTTTACTACTGTACTCTATACTGTACTGTACAGTAAAGTACACAGAAGCACAACCACTTGTAGAGGATGCATGCATGTGACAATGTACACCAGACCCTAACTTACATGATTGGACATGTGAAGGAATGTGCATCTTTGAAAGTTCACAACTTGAAGGTCCATATGTAGGGGACTTCCTGGTATTTAAAGACATTACAATCATCCGATAAGAAGTATTCACTGCTTCAGTTTTAAAGAGTGATATTAAAATAATGCCATGGCCCTATGTGTCATTGATTAGCAAAAAGCTACTAAACAGGTAATAGTGTTTTGCCTTATAAAGGGAAAGAATTTTAAGCCAAAGTTTAATCTTCTTTCTTATTTGACTTAGAAAGGCAAAGTTGAACCTTTGTGACAATTTTTTATTTCATTGACATATAGTTGGTTTATAATGTCGTGTTAGTTTCAGGTGTACAGCAAAGTGATTCAGTTTCAGATTCTTTTTCAGAATCTTTTCCCTTATAAGTTATTACAAGATATTGAGTAAAGTTCCCTGCTCTATAGAGTAGGTCCTTGCTGTTTGTCTGTTTTATATTCAGTAGTGCATATATGTTAATCCCAAATCTTCCCCTTATACATCCCTCTCACTGATCATTTCCCCATTCTGCAAAGTGTTCTGAGGACCACATGCAACTGACTGTGTTTTATATTGCAAACTACAATTTGGGAGTTAATCAAGAAAATATTGTGTTAATTAATTTCCTTAGCACGTCTTATCAGTACACGGGCCAATTGTCAAGCTCATTTGAAGGAAATATTTTTGTTTCAGCTACTTATTAGGTACTTCATTGATTTCAAAGTGTATTTTAGGGAATGGTGAAATATGATCATTGTAGTTCTGCTAGATTTCCTAAAGGCAGGAAAGTGGATTAGACCAAAGTGATGAACAAGCCAACAAAGCAAAAGACAAGTTGTATCATACTAATTTTAATATGTGCACACAGAAAGAATAGAATTTCAGAGCAGAAACATACCGTCAGTTAAGTCATGTGATAGAAAATTGGTGCTAGTATCTTTCTACGATGCAAAATTTATTTAGAGTACTGTGTCCAAAACTTGTATGAGTGAGCACACAGGCATGGGTAAAATAAGCAGGCTTCCTAAATATTGATAACTCTTAAATAGATAATCTGGCAATGGTAAACGTAATTCTTAGAATATGTACCGTCTTGCTTGTGGTTTATACTTATCATTACTGTGGTAGACAGAATAACAGCTCCCAAAAGATGTTTATGTTATCCTCCATGGAAGGTGTGAATATTAGGGGTTACACAGCAAAGGGGAATTAAGATTGCAGATGGAATTAAGGTCGTTCATCAGCTGACATGGAGATGGGGAGGTTATCCTAGATTATCCTGGATTATCCAGGCGGGCCCACCACAATCATAAGCGTCCTTCAAAGTGGAGGAGGCACTAAGAAGAAATGGAGAGAGTCAGTGTAATACACTGTGAAGATTTGACCAGCCATGCTGGCTTGAAGATGGAAGGGGGCCTTGAACCAAGGATGTGGGAAGTTGCTACACACCAGAAGGCAAGAAAACAAATTCTCCCCTAGACCTTCCAGAAAGGAATGCCAACACCAGTCCTGCCAACACCGTGATTTCAGCCCAGTGAGACCTGTCAGACATCTAACCTACAGATGCGGGTGTTCTCATTGAATCCTTCAACAAGTATATGGGGCAAGGGTTGTGATTTTTATTTTACAAATGAAGAATTCAAGACTCAGAGATTTTTAGGTTGCTTGTCTAAATACTCAGAGCTAATGTCAGAGCAGGCCATGAACTCAGGCCTGTCTTGTAAAATCTGTCATCTTTTCTCCTTCTACAATGGCTTCTCAGCCTACCAGGTACCCAAAACATCACTGGAAGTATTTGATACACGTGTGTCTCTCTTTGAGACCAGAAGGTAGGTTTATTTGTTTATTGCTATTTATTTATTTTTAACACTCCCTGTTCATATAGTACTAGATCCAAGAGAAAAAAAGAGTTGCTCAATATGTGAATATTAAAAATATATATATAAAAATAAGTCAATGAACAAGTTCTATTGCTGCTCCAGACAAAGAGGTATGATATTTCAGCCAGGGGATCTCATGTACTAAGGAGAATATAATTATTACATTCTATTAACCACCAGTTTTTCTCTGTGAACTCTCTCTGAAGTTTGCTAAGCAGAATTAGCTGTTGATTCAAGTATGCTCAGATAATATATTTTCATACAGCTGAGAGAGCTTGGACTAGACCCAAGTGTGTCTCTCCAGCTAGATTCTGAATTCCTTGAGGAGCTGAAACACGTCTTCCTTATTCCTGGGTACCAAGTACCTAGTACATGTGCTATGAACATCCTTATGACAGAGCCTCTGGGAGGTACCCTTTGCTCACAAGTACCAGAACCAATGCTGAATAACACAAGAAAAGGGGTTTAGTGGAAAGATCCCGAGTGGCTCCTGGAATCAAATGAAGAGGTGAACAACCAGGTCACGAGAAGATGACCACCAGAGCAATTCATTGATCTCCCTGTAAGGGCTCTTTGACTCTCTTCGTTCAGTCACCTGGTGATTAACCTCCAGTTCCCTTCTTGCCCCAAGGTCTGTGCTCCGCATACAAATGCCCAGGAGAATCCGGCTCGCCCAGCCTGGGCCATGAGCCACCTCTGAGACCATGGGTTCTACCACACAGAAGGAGAAAGATATCATTTCCCAAAGGAAAGTGGGAAGTACCATAAGAAAGGGCCAAGAAATTGTGAATGGGCCAAAGTTATAGATGTCCTCTTCAAAAGTGCTTTGGAATAAGACAAATGGATTCTAATCCTCCCTTTCCCATCCACTATTTTACTCTATTTGAAATTACTGTCTTCGCCTCTAAAATAAAAGTTATAGTAGTTTCTTTCTTATAGTGTTGTTGTGATGATTAAATGAGATAATACATACATATGTCTTTGGCAAAGTGCCTGACACGAAGTGTGCAAGAATTGACATGTTTTAAAAAGAGAGGTGTCATACACCAAAACATGGGGAATCATGCCTATGCTGTTGAATTGGGAGAAGTAATTTCCCTTCGTTCTTTTCACTGCAGTGATTGGCCAGAGGAGATGCTTTTCAGTTGGTGTAAATAGCCAGTGTGGTCCAGTGGGGACAGACAAGAGGTTTCCTGGTAGCCCCAGGTGGCTGGGATTTCAGAACAATACAAGGGCCCATTGGTGGGCGAGAGATCAGATAGCATTGCTAACCCACAGGTTGGTAAATCTGCCCACAGATAAAATCGAGTTGATGGTTTTTACATTTCATCAGTCTCTTTTTCTGTCACTCAGATTTGCTAGCTAAACACTGACCAGTTTCAACCTGCTTAATTTATGAAAATTGATAAGATCACAGACCATTTATTCAATAGCTTCAGTAGTCTAATTTTCTTTTGCCATATGCATTCGAGTCGTTTGAATACCATGTGATTCTTGTCCTCGTCTTCCTTTTCATTTTTTTTTCCTACTGCATTGTTGAAGAGCTAAAGCAAAAGCTTTCAGTTAGCTGATCTGATTCTGTAGAGTTGACAGTCTCATAAGGTTAGAATTGTTTTATTACAAAAGCAAACATTTGAAACCAGAGATATACAGCTAAGAATGTCTGACTGAGCAGGTGACTTCAAAGATCAATAACTAGATAGACTTCTAGCGTTTTTTACGTTTTATGAAACGAAGTGGGACCTTTTTTTTAAAAAAAGAGTTCTTTAAAATGTTTTTTCTTTTTCCTGGTGATAAGATCGGTATTGTATATCAAAGAGCTTGATTTCAAACAGGCACAAATACACATCTACACCATCGCTTGTGTTTTATTTCCTTCATTCTTTTTGAAGGAGCAAATATTTTATGAGTCATAACAGATCAGTTCTCCGTGCTCCTGAACTGAATCAAGTAACCCAAATGGAACGGGCGTTTCAATGAAAGGCTTGGGCAAGAGGCAAAAGTGTTTATTTCAAGACCACACCTCACTAACCGTCCTCATTCTGTTGAAGCTTTTGTACCCAGGCGACAAACAGAACATGTTCTAGGAGTCTAACTTCTTAATTAGAAAAATGTCAGAGTGGTTACTTACCACAAGAGAAATAAAGTATTATTATTATGATGGTTTTTTTTTTTTTTTTTGCTAAAATACGAAGACTTACCTTTGATGAGCTCCAAGAATGAAACTTATTAGCTCCAACATAAAAGCCAACACTCGAATGACAGAGGAAGTGAGACTATATTGCTAATGATCTCTCCACAGTTGATGGCCGGTTTTGTTTGTCCCTTACCGATTATGAGGGGCAGTGTGAGATCATGTGACTTATAACACATATGGCCAAAGCCATCCTTCTCCTGCAGTTAATGCTCAGTTCACAGGCTCCTTCAGCTACACTTCAGGCAAATATAAAGAAGCCTTTGTTCCATGACAGAGTTAACTTTCTCCTCTGACAACTTGAAGTAAGAGAAACAACAGGATGTAGCAGCAGAAATGTATGGTTGAGACATGAAAGTGAAGTGAAGACACCCTTAGGTACGGCAAGATACGCCTCAGTAAACGGGGCAGCAGTTTTAGGAGGGCCAGTAGCATTTGTATCGAGAATCAAAAGACGATTTTGCTACAGGTACTGCTGTGCTGTTTGCATCCATCACTATGAAAAAGCCATTCAGATTCATTGCAAGTTTCCACCTCTCCCTAAAATGTATGATGCCTGAGGTTAATAGCTGCCTCGTCAGTGTCTGAAAAAAGTTGGCATATTGCTATAAATTGCATATTTCTTACCAAAGTATTTAAATAGTGCTAAGGAAGGTTTAATTGCAAGTAAAGGGAAAAAGGCACATTGGGAACATCTTTTTCCAAGAAAATGTCAAAAGCTAATTCGCTTAATTAAAAGTTTGAATTATAGCACCTAATTTTTTTTAATTGAATGAGAATATTATAATAATTAAAGGCAAACAATGTTTCTGAGCAATTGAGGATTAACATTAATCTTAGAAATTCAATATCCCACAGCGGACTTGATCTATGTTTCTATATTTTTAGAATCTATGTCCTATCTTTTTTGCGGAGGGGGGCGTTTTCATTAGCGGATTCTACAGGCTATGGCTGTGTGTATAGAAAATGACCTGAACTCCATTCTCATGGTTTATAGTTATGTGCTATCATCCTAAAAGCAATTCTTTATGGTATTCTATAGAACATGTGAGGAAACTTGGAGGTGATATGGCTATTCCCATGAACGGTCTAGAGTCTCTTATTTAAGATTCTTTCTGAGAAATCATTTGGTAGAACGATAGGCATTTAAAAGGATAGGGATTTAGTTAATCCTAAAAGTAATTAACAGAGTTGCCAGGACTTGGAAGGGGAGTTCTATCCTGCATGAAGATGGTTTGGGGGGACAAGTTCTCTATTTCCACGGAGTGGTATACCAGTAGCCCTTTTAAGCTGACATTTGTAACCTAAAGTGGGAAGCGCCAGCCATCTTGATGTCGAATATGACTAAAATGTATGATTCTCTCAAGCACTTGCCATTGAGACATTGTGTGAATCGATCCCATTCGCAACTGTACCGGGAGAAGGCTTGGAGCTCCCAGGTGGAGATGTGATGCTCAGTGCAAAAAAACACTTCCCAGCAAACCACCTGGCTCTTACCGTCCCAATTTTTTCCAACTGGAAATGGGGAAAAGAACCTTCATTCTGCTTCATAGGTTTGCTGGGTAAGATGTGCATTCCCATAAAAGGAAAATGCTAGGTCAATAAGAGGAACCTGTGTTCAGCCCCGGAGTATACCAGCCAGCCAAGTCCCTCCTGTTGGCTGGATGAGAGGTGAATTACACCTCAGCCTCTCGGCGTGGGTTTCGGTTGTCTGACAACATCCTTATTAAGAGTGACAAGCCAAGCTGGTGGGGTCTAACTTCTACACTTGGAGGAGAGGTGTGCTAAGAATAGGTCTCAATGAAGCTTTCTAACCAGGAGAGCACAAAACATGGGGCAGGAAGGAGCTGGCTTCTCAGGGGCTTTTAGGGGTAATCTCGTTAAGAAACAGAAGAAGATTATTTAAATGTCTCTTAAGCAGCAGTTCCTCCCTCTTGATATTTTCAAGGCCAGTAATCTGGTCTTTGTTTTATTTCAGGGCTGCCAGCCTGACTAGTGATGAGGTTGGCGTGAAGCTGATGTTGGCAACGGGCTCACCGCCGTCAGATGCCAGCCTAACTGGATGCTCCCAGAAAAGCCAGAATCCTGTGCTTCCAATGCCAGCTCTGATTTGTATGAAACCAGCAGGTAATTTTCTTTGTTTGGAGGGATGATTTTATTTTCCCCTTTCATGATTCACAATTAATTTTCTGGCCGGAAACACTCTCCAGAAATACTGTGTCCATGATACATTGGTACATAAAGTACCAGGTACATAGGAAGCAATCAGTAAAAAATGCATTTCATCAAGATTGTTTTGTGTGTGTGAGATATATCACCCATGTGTGTTCTGACCGATTGGCTTCCTGAAAAATCGAACCCGAAAGGCTTTATTGCAAGGGTTAATGCTTTTCTTACTATGCCAGGGAAATCGGAAAAGCTGTTTAAATGCTCAGTTACAACCTGAAGGTTTCTTTTTTCCCGATGCATTCTAATTTTGTACGTAACCCCTATGATGCATGGCAGTGAACATAAACTTGTATAATAAATTGAGAAGAATAAGTTTTTTTAGCTAGAAATGAGAAAGACACGGATTTGCCTTGAAACAGGTTGACATGATTCACTGAGGTTTTGGCTTATGATTGCTTCCTTCTTAAGGAGCTAGTTAGCTGAAAAACCTCAAAGCATTCGTCCTTTTCTTTTCCTTGCAGAGAAACCCTAAGTTGCAAAACCTGCTAACTATAGAAAGCCATTCTCAAAATACACGGTCATTTTCTTGGTAGAAGGTTGGTGATGGTGGAATGTGGATGGCTGTCCGTTATGCTAACATTTCGTCTAATCCCTTCAAAATTAAGTAAATTAAATGCTAATAAAACTCTTTTACTGAAGTGTCTACGAGCCCCGTGAAAGTCTCAGAGGGATACGTACAGCTGCATTTGGGGTTCCAATAGAGTGCAAGATTATTTTCTCAAGTTTCAAGCTTAAACAAGCTGAAGATTTTCCTGGTTCTGGGTTGAGGTGGGAGGTGATGGTGTAAGGATTAATGAAGCCGTTTTTGAAAACCGTTGCTAATTAGACTAAAATGAATCGCACATTTATTGGAATGTTGGCCATCGCAGATACTTCACTGTGTTTTGTGTGTGGAGCACACGTAGCCTATTTGGTATCTTTCATAAACTTGATTAAGTCAGCAGTAATTCCTTGTTAAATATCCAAACCTTTGGGGAATCAAGCTGTAATCCAAAGTAAACTAACTTTGGAAAGTCATGTGTATCTGACTATTATGGAATCTCCTGAAATGGGTACCAAGGTCATTCAAATTTCTATTTGACAATAGCCACTATAAAGTAACGGTTCCCTAGTGGCCAAGCTGGTTTTAAATAAAAGCATCTGAGGTATTTTCTGGAGGTTTAGAATATTGTTTTTGAAATATGTGATACAAAATTGGTTTGGAGAAAACATAAGAGTGCCTACTACATGACAATAGAAAAGAATATTAGAAAAGGTTTGTGTGTTTATGAATTCGTTGCCTGTTTATGATATTTTCCAAGGCACTATCAAAATTGTTTTCATGTTGTTACATGCAAAAAACTAACCCCAAATCGATTGTGTAGAAATAGCTCCTTTCTATAGGTGTTCTTTAACAATACGTTTTTGGACCGTACTTTCTAAAAATTCTATTTCTGTGATCAGAAATGGATATAAGTGCCCAGAAAAATGAAATCGTTTGCTTGCCAATACTTCTGATC
This sequence comes from Lagenorhynchus albirostris, assembly GCF_949774975.1. Taxonomy (NCBI): domain Eukaryota; kingdom Metazoa; phylum Chordata; class Mammalia; order Artiodactyla; family Delphinidae; genus Lagenorhynchus; species Lagenorhynchus albirostris. The sequence continues at coordinate 73,374,145 of NC_083112.1, read as the reverse complement.
ACTCAAAATATGATATGCTGGCTGATCACAGAAAATGTGGAATATATATAGTTACACAAGCTGAGTCTGTATTTTAACCAGAATGTGTGATTTTTGTAAGGAAGTTGGGGGAAAGTAAGTGGGGTAATTACACCCATCCAGCTCAGTTCTGCTCTGGCTAGGGTTGTGTCCATTACAGAAAACATGTGTTATCTTCATCATGACAACGGTTACCCAGGTAAACAGTCAAATATGTTATCTTGATCCATGGTTCTGCATACTGGTAGGACAACTTTTGTTAATGGCTGAAGCAGTTGGATTGTACACTGTTCTTTGGCTGTCAGTAGTTTTACACTGAACGGAGTTGACTGCAGCAGAAACTGCTTTTCAGCATTCTAGATTAGGAAGCAAGAAGGAACTGACATACTCAGTCCTATTTAAGCAGAATAAGAGCAATACAAATAAACTCTCGAGCAATTTCATCAGTTGGCTGCCTAGGAATGATGATTATGCCTTGTGTGTTTAGCTGGAGGTTCATGGATAAACCTCACACATTTGTTTAAAATTTGGGGGTGTGGTGGGTAAGGCGGAGTGGAATTTTGCTCAAGATAAAACTTGTACTTTGCTCTGTTGGGCAGGAGTATATAAAGGCTCCCCCCAGGCCACCCCACCCCACTTCTGTAGACATTCAGGATTTGATAAGGAAAATCAAATGAATTTTTGTTCATTGAAAAGACACGGTAATATGCAGCAAAACATATCGGAAACCCCCAGTTGGGAGATGCCTCACGACTCCGGTATGTATCGTGACAACTTCGGGATTTTTTAAAACATAAGTTGTGGTGCAGAAATACCTCTGGAGGATCTAAAAGAAAACAAAATTATATTAAAACTATGTTCTTGAATTGCACAGCTATTGAGTTGCTACTGTAAATTCAAATAATCTATTGTGTTTAGGGTCCTTCACAGCATTGTTAACGTCAATGTGTTATTTCCATGTGACCAACCAGAAGGCATGCTCGATTTTAAAATTATTATTTTTCGTGGTTATTCATAAATATTTGTACAACGTTTAAATTGGAAAATGTTTTAGTCATTGGCAGACATTTGCATGTTTTCAAGAATGAGGTAATCCAATATTGCAAGTCATGTTAAAAACATTGATGTATAATAAGAAACAAGATATATCTCATCTTCCCTAGGACTCTATAAGGCAAAATGAATATCAACCACGCTTTGTATTTTTATTCATATTTAAAGAGGGCAATGATGACAGAGTTAATCTTTGGAGTTACCACAGATGTGAGTTTGATGCCTGGCTTTTCTTTATGGTTTCCAGATACAGCTGATCCTTTAGGGAATGACTTTACCCACGTTTTTTCAGGGAACACTCCCGCTTGGCCTTCTGCAACTTTATGAGGAGTGGTACCTGGACACAGTCTGTTCATATCACCAGCAATTGAATGGGTCTTCTCTTGACTATTCATGCATTCGGTGGCTTATAAAAATCTTAGTTTTTAAAGAGTTTTTGAAGGTAATTTTAGACCCAATCCCCTCAGCAGAGATTCTCCTTTGCAACACGCCTGTGAAGTGCTGTGGCTCAGATGGGGATGAAGCGGAGCACAGAATCACACATTCTCGTTAAAATACAGACTCAGCTTGTGTAACTCTTAGCAGAGGCAAAGTCATGCTCCAGAGAAGCAGAGGGTGGATACGAACAGAGCACCACAATGAAGTAAAAGGTCTCAAAATCCAAGCTGCTGTGAGTTGAGTGGCCGATGGGAAATCAAGTCTGGGCCAACAAGAGCAGCCTTGGTTTCAGGAGTTTAGGGCCAACAGATGAAACTAGATCAATTTGCCTTAAGTTCAGCATCTTTGGTCTTGCATGACTTTGAAAGAATGAGACAATGTTTTCCTGGCCACATACTGAAATATTTAAAAAATATCACTCTGTATCTGACACTAAATTCTGGAGCATGTCCAGTGATAAGAGAACATAACTTCAAGGTAGGTCTTTTGATTATTTTAAAAAATATATAACGACAATCCTTTTTTTTTTGCGGTATGCGGGCCTCTCACTGTTGTGGCCTCTCCCGTTGCGGAGCACAGGCTCCGGACGCGCAGGCTCAGCGGCCATGGCTCACGGGCCCAGCCGCTCCGCGGCATGTGGGATCCTCCCGGACCGGGGCACGAACCCGTGTCCCCTGCATCGGCAGGCGGACTCTCAACCACTGCGCCACCAGGGAAGCCCAACAATCCTATTTTTAACTGCATTTATTATGAGCCTATTATTTTGTCAGATTATTATAACTTGAGGAGAGAGTCCTGTTGCTTCAGATAGTGGCAATTTCTCAAATACTGTTACATCTGCACATGTGATTTATTAATAGATGCTTACATTTATGATATTAATGAAGAATTCTTGAATTAAAAAAAATCACATATCTTCTGTGTGGCCTGAAAATATTAGCTGTTGGAAATTGTTTTGAAGGATTTTAGATCTAGAGAAAGAAAGGGTCCAAGTTCTGGACATGCTTCCAAGTGCCCAATGGATAGACGGTCAATCAAGAAGTTGGTGAGGGTTTGGATGGGGGCTGTGGTTGGTGGAATTCTTGTGGCGAAAGTTAGTCCCCATGGGGCTGCCCTTTGTGTCTCTGCCCTTCATGTCTCTTTGGGAGTTAGGGTCCCTCTGATGGGAGAAAGGGCACAGTCGGCCCTGGAGGGCGTCTTCTCCCATGTTCCACCTGGGCCTCGTTGAGGGTCTGCTCCCTCCCAGCTTCAAGACGATCCTGCTGCCTCCTTTGTCCCCATGCTTCTCTTCCTCCTTTTCTCTCTGGGCTACCATCATTTATTTAGTCTTAGGACTGGAGAAACAGGCTCTTCATGTATGTCTCTGAACCTTTCAGTCTAGAGCAGCTTTCACAGACTTCGTCTCTGTGTCCACAAGGGATGACCTGGCCCGTCAGCAAGAAGGGGTAATGAAGAGAAAGTCCTGCAGGAGATCCCTGAGATCCCTGAGGATGAACCTGAAGTCTGCCACCTAGGCTCCCCTCACATGTCCATTCATAGAAAAACATTCTTCCTCTGTCTTCTACGTGAACCCACACTCATATCCAAGTGATTGCCGTTTTTATGTCAAGATGACAGTCTTTCTACTAATACGTGGAAACGTATCTGGAAAAACGGAAGCGAGTACTAAGTGTCTGGGGGGGAGGATTTTTTTGCCACATTCAAGGGACGTTTGGGTCTGGAGGGTCATGGAGGAGAAGGGGGTGGGATAGGGCTTGTAGAGGTAGGTTTATGTCAGGCCCCGATGTCTCTTGTGTCTGCAGAAGAAGATAAACGGAGAAGGCCCGTTTTCTCCCCGGAGTTAGAAAGACAGGCTAAATTAAACCAACCAACCGACCCTCAGAAGCTTTCTCTGTGCTGGCGTACGTGACTGGAGAAAGGAGAGAAACAGGTAGATAGTGCATGACCCTGAAAAGGCCTCGTTTCTAGATGAGAATGAGAAATGAAGGGCAGAGAGTAGGGTTATATGGGTCATGGGAATACCAGCTGGTGTGGGCTTTGGGCAAACCAGTAACATTTCATTAGTTCTTTTCTATAAGGGAGGAATCGGCTTCAAACAGCTGTGACTACCTTGAAACCAAAACCTCGAATTTTTTAACCAAATCAAAGATGCCTCCTATATCTCATCCTTCATCCCAACTTCATTCTCAGGACCTACGCAGGTTGTTTGTTATATGATGTAGAGCAGTGGGTCTCCAATTTTAGCACAGCAGAATCACACGGATGGCATGTTAAAACCCAGGTTGCTGGGACCCACCTCCAGAATTTTTGATTCAATAGGTCTGGGTAGAAACTGAGAGTCTGCATTTCCCACAGTGTCCCAGGTGATGTTGCTGCTGCTGGTCTAGGGACCACACTTGGAGAACCAGTGATGTAGAGGAAAGCTTGGTGGGATTTATGTCAGAATCACCTGGGGGGGTTGGTCTGGGTGAAAGAATGCCTGGTAATACATTACCTGCTAGTAACTAAGCATTCTAAATGCAACTCCTGATAGATTTAGTAATGCCAGTCAGTGCTACATTCAAGAGCGTCTTGGGCTGGAAGTGAATTATGACAAGCTTGAAAGCTCTGCTCTTTGGAGAGTAAGTGTGTGATGGGAGAAGGTGATGGGAGTTTCTCTGATACTGATTTTTGGAAAAAATGTGTCTTAAATTTTAAGGAGCATCAGTCTGACACGATTCAAAGCTTCGACTTCACTAAATCAAAATTTTCATTTTTAAGTCTGGAATTTATATACATTTTGATCTTAACCAAACGACTAAGCTTATAAACATATTTTTCTTCCCCCGCACAATGGCAGCCTTTTAATCACTTTGTTTTTGTAAGAAGCTGTATGAAGTATTTTGCATGAATAATTATAGTTATGTAGACTCCACTGCAAATTTTTTGTACTAAGTAAAATGATTTTTACTGTAAGGACTTAAAAAATACTTGGCTAGCATACTAAATACTTTCATGTGTTGTAGTACAATAGCATATAGTTTTAAATTTGCAATTAATTCATAGGTGACAAGAGTGCTATTCAGATTGTATTTTCCATTCTAATAGATTTATATTTAAAATGAGTAACTGACATACACCAGGAATGAAAAGGCAAATTTTCTCTATGTATGATAATAGGTGCATCTCATGCAGGAGAAGCATTTAAAAAAAAAAAGGAAAAAAGAGTCCAAACATTCCCTATTGTAGGATCACTTTCCAGTATATTTTATATTTTATTAGGTAATGTGTGAATATATGTATAATTTACTAAAAAGATATGTTTAGCTACTTACCTAGTTATTCTACTAAATATTTTACTAAATTCTTACACGTAGTATTTCATAAACAGGTTCTGGATTTGCCATCTCATTGTTGAATTAAATTACTTAACTTACTGAATTAAATTATAGAAGGAAAATATGAATCATATTAGGGAGAGGTCTGTTTCCCAGTTGCCTCTTTCTCATGTGGAAGTCCCATGTTTTTATTCTCACCTGTTCTCTGCTGTCACTGGGACACACTGTACACTCAGGGTTGCAAACATGGCGGGATACACTTCTGCTCTGTAGTTGAGGTAGCCAGGGATATTGTTCTGAAGTGGATTCAGCCTTATTATTACACCTGGCCCACTGCTCATGTCTTGGTATAGATGCAGTCCTAGAGCTTCTGGTCAATTGGTGGCTGACCTTCCTTCCACGGTCCATTTTTCACAATGTGAGCTAATCATCGAGCTTCATATTTTTTCACCTTATTGGCTAGTGAATACAATCTGGGACATTTTCTTAGTTATTATCACATCCTCAGGCAGCTTTCCTTACAACATAGACAATGTTAAAAATAGGGTCCAGTACCTACTTTTTCACTGGACACGAACAACCTCCTTGTTTTGACATAGAGGGTCTTGTGTTCTTATTGCTTAAAAGAGTTGCCCAGTTCTCCTTGGACCAGAACCAGTGTCTTCCTATTTTGCCCCACCTAAACCTAGGCATCTCTTATTTTATGTTAATATAGGATGAAGAACCTAATTTTGATTTACAAGTTAGAGATGTCAGAAATCTGTTCTGTTAAACTCAATGTTTACCAAAAGGTGCAGTTCGTTTTTGCAGTTCTCTTTTCCACAGTCTTACTTTCTCAACACTGTTAACGTCCCTTTTCTCTTACTCTTGGGCAGTTGTCGCTCTTTCTCTTATCTTCGTTAAAAAATAAGTATAGTGAACGAAAGGAAGGAAACAAAGGAAAGCAAATTTACTGAGTGTCTTATTACTTGGGCCTATTTAAAAGTCTTGTACTAAATTTCCCTTGAAAGGCTTTTCCTGATTGAATTCTAATTTCAGTTAGTATCTGTTACCTAAAACTTCACAATGATATAATATTGATTTTGCTCCTTTGTTTTATTTTTACAGGAACTTATTTAATATAGAAAACAACATCAGCAAAACTTTCAAATCAATAGAGCTTTACCTACGTGCAATAGTGCGTGTTTCTTATGAACGCATTAGAGCAAGTAAAAATTCATTTTTAACTCATTAAAAATTCCTAATTATAACCTAAGTGTTGCCTGGATGGGAAATATTGTGATTTATTTTTTGGTCTATAGATTTAAAATCTTTGTTCAGTATGAGGCTTTGAATGGATTTAAGTAAAATTCTAGTTTGTAACTTATTTACATTTTTATATTTATTGTAAATCTCAAAGCAGGAGAAAAAACCAAGGTTTGAGTTAATTTATTTCACATTTTAGTTCTATGATAAACGTTTAGTTAAAAAAAATTAATTCTTTTCTGAGTATTAAACATTGATTTGGTAAGTGAAATAAGAGAAAGACAAATATATGATATCACCTATTTGGGGAATCTAAAAAAAATGATACAAATGAACTTACTTACAAAAGAGAAACAGACCCAGAGACACAGAAAACAAACTTATGGTTACCAACGGGAAGGGGGGGCGAGGGATAAATTAGGAGTTTGTAATTAAAGGCTACACACTACTATATATAAAATAGGTAAACAACAAGGGCCTACTGTATAGCACAGGAACTATATTCAATATTTTGTAATAATCTATAATGGAAAAGAATCTGAAAAAGAATATACATGTATATATAACTGAATCACTTTGCTGTACACTTGAAACTAACACAACATTGTAAATTAACTATATCTCAATAAAAAAGCAAAGAACAAAAACCCTACAAAACATTGATCTGATTCTTTCATATTATTGATCCAAAGCACATGGAAGAAGTAGAAGCACTTACACCTGAGATGATGCAATGCAGGTTAGGGATTATTCTATGACATTCTTGATATTGGAAGACTGAGACTTTTCCAACTTTAAATCTATGTTATCCTGGAATTCTTCACTATAGCACGTTTCATTCATCATATTCATTAGCAGCTGATTATGGTTGGAAAAAACCAGAAAATGTTGTTTTTATCTGAAGTACATTAGAAAAATAAAGATTCAAAGAGAAATCCATTTCAGCTTTTTACTTTTAATAATGTAACTTTTAGGCTTATGAAAGACCAGTAGTTATTTTCCCCTAAATAATTATCATTTGTTGAATCTACTCATGAAAATATAAGTTAAGGAAGGTGATCTTTATTTTTACCTTCTCTCCTCTTGAGACAGAAAATCTTTTCAAGATTTCACGCCATGGCAGCTCAGAATATATAAGGTCTATTACATCCCTTTGTAATGTATTTTGGGTCATTTTTGAGCTTAAGCCATACAAGGGAGGTGGCACCTTGCAAGGTTCTCTGACAGCAAAGGTATTAATTGTCTGTTACAGATGGATTTATTCCTAGATTTTAATTAAATATGTTATTCTTAAGAGAAAATGAATGCATACTATTTTATAGCTTGCCTGCTGGCATCTCCAAAGAGCCTGGGATGAGCCCTAAGAGCAGGGGCTTTCATGGTGACCTGGACGATGATATGGGCAGAGGTGGGTTATCACTGATATTCTTGCATAGCAGGCAAAGAGGAAATGACCTTGGCTTCTGTATGAAGCTTCTGTCAGTCAGCTGAGCCCCAAATCATAGATTCTAGGCTGCACTCTCTAGGTTGAGAGTTTAGACAATAGATGAGCCTTGACTCACTGTTGATATTAAATTATTTTCTTGTCTGTTTTAAAAAGTTTTTTCCTACTGAAATAGAAACCTGTTTTGAAGTATGGAAAGATTTGGTAAACCTTGATATCTTAGCCCTGACCATCCCTCTCTCCTTCTCCTAGGTAACAATAATAGCTATAGGATAAAATAATTTGATGTGAATACAAAACTTTCTTATAATGAGCTGATAGAAAATCTCCTATGTCTGTGTAATAACACATATTGACAATGACTAATGTATTATAATATAAAAAGGTAGAAACCTCCCAGATAAACTAATCAGGCGAAACACATTTTTGATTGATTGACTCTCCCTTTAAATGCAACGGGACTTTGAAAGAGCAAATGTTGTGTAAGCTTTACGGTCACACCATGAGCACAGTTGGGGGCAGACTCTGTGGAATGCACTGGGTCCAGTGGAAAGTGGCGTAAACCCTCTCTTAAATTGTAGAGCAGTGAGAACTCGTTATTCCAGTCAAATCATCTCATTTGACTTAGCAGCGTCTTAGACATTTGAATAAGTTGCTGTAGTTTATTAAACCAAATGAGTTGTCACGGGATGTTAAGACTCAGAGTTTGTGGGCAGATAGCAAGTCTCAAGGTGTGTACTTTTCTCTTTCCTGTGGACGTGTCCTGTCAGAATCACGATACCATTCGCCATGGGGGAAGCTCCAATTGATTTTTCCTCTCCATCGAATGGAATTTCTGGAAAGCTGTGTCAGCTGAAGCATACAGCTAGGAGCTTCTGTTTTTCCCCACCCTCTCCCTGTCATGTTAAATTCCTAGATAGACATTAACTCTGCCCTTGGTACCAGGGCTGTTGAAAACAAATTCATCAGCAAGGTTAGCTGATGGAGCTCTGTGTGGGAGGTTTTTTTTTTTTTTTCCTTTTAAGAAGTGTCTTGAATTCTGAGACAAATGTACATTTTATTCCTCAGATCAATTCTTGGCCTCACTTTGTAATTTTCCTCCTGTTTGTGTATAACTTTGTTTAATGGTGGACTTTCCATGGCGTCTTATATGGTAACTTCAGTGCTTTAGGACAAGTTAGAACAGTATTCAGCTTGTAAGGGTCTTTATAATTTTTAATGGGCCAGACTGGTGAACACTCATAAGACTTAGTAAAACAACTGGCAGGAAAAATTAGGATTTCTCAGGGAGATTAATGACTTTTAGGATTTTTCTTTAGATGGTCCTGCCACTGGGCCTCCGGCCTTAATCAAAACCAAGTGAAAACTTTGAGCCAGTGTCTAGAGTCAGTGCCTTTATAACGTGGTTGGAAAAATTCTAACAGGTTTGAGTTTCTGCTACTTCTGATGATTGATGTGTTCATTCATTCATTCGTGTAATCAACACACCTACAGTGTGCCTGGGAAAATAAAACCCAAATGATCCTCTAGCATCTCTTAGCTGGAAAGGAATGACAGATGTGTAAACGCATGGCCACGACACAATATAACAAGTGGAGACAAAGCACCAGGGCGGTTCCACTGGGGATGGTCTTGGAGAGAAAAGAGGCCTTTACAGGGCGGGCGGTTTCTGGAGGGTCAGTAGGAGTTGCCCATGTTCATTGAGCAGGAGAGTGCAGTTCAAATAAAGAGAAGTCTGAAAACAGATGAAAGCGGGAAGCAGCCTGATGCGCTCACAAACGATTAATGGCTTGATGTGGCTGGACTGCGGGATGCAGGGGTCAGGGAGCTTGCGAAGTGGACAGTGGGAGTTGCACCCAGAGAAAGATGGAGGCCGTATTATCACAAGCATCGCACACTGGGGTCAGCTCTTTGGAGCGCCGGAACCACTGAAGGGTAGTAAAGCAGATTGTGACATGCCAAGATTTTTGGTTTTGAAAAATCGCTTCAGCGACAGAGAGGAGAGTGAATGAGAGGGCCTCGGGCTAGAGGGAGAGAGGTAAGTCAGGAGGAAAATGAAACGATCGAGGAAAAGGATGAGGCTACAGCACCGCTGGCGCTCTAATGAACAATTAGAGGAACACGACGTTGGTAAAATTAATTAGGATGGTGGATTTGAAAGGACTTTGTAAACTGTGAAGCAGCGTACAAGTATTAGATGTTGCGGTTATCTTCCGTATGCTAATAGAATCCAGTGTCAGCGCCAGTCAGGAGGGACACATGGATTTGTCCTGTTCCATAGTCATAGAATTAAACCTGACCCAAGTCATAAGCTCATGAACGCGTCATTGCAAAGCATGTGTCTTACCAATAATATGGCATAAGCTTCACCTCTGTGTGTAAAGAATATTGTACAAGTAACCCCGGATATTCTGGTAAATTTTCCTTCAGTTTAACCAACTTTTCTAGAGCTCCTCCTATGTCTTGTGTAGAGAGTCCAACAGTAAACAAGACCCAGCCCCTGCCTGGAGGAAATCACAGGTTAGTAGGAATTTCAAGTACAATTTCCCCAAGGGGAAACGCACGGGGAGGGCTGACTGCAGGGCAGCTGGGGAGCACGTAGCTGGTCCTAAGGGGCCAGGAAGGAAGTCACATCTAAGCCCAGACCTGAAGAGAGACAGGAGTTAGCTAAGGGAAAGAAGGCCGTTGGGGGCAGAGGAGAAACCTTGCGATTTCTGGAGGTGGGAGAGAATCTATGTTGGGAGGACAGAACCGCAGGATGAGATTATCAGGGAGGAAGAGAACTAGTGCATGGAATGGTCACCGAGCACAATGAGGGCCGTGGTTTAGAGGAAGCCCAGACCACACAAGGGAGAGCTACCTAGGACGTGACAGTGTCCTGTTCATGCCACGGTGGAGAGACATATGAGTGGGTGGGATGGAGCGGTATTTGGGAGGTCACAATGGCAAGACTTGGCAATGGACTGGATGTCGGGGCGGAGAGCCAGGGAAGGTCAGGTCAGAGGGGCTGGCTCTGGCTTGTGCAGCTGTGGTGAGACGGATGTGCAATTAATCATGGTGTTAATCTCCTACAAAATCATAGCTTCGTATTACGTTTCATTTCACACTTTCCTAGGAGATTTATTTATTTTTGCTATATGGTGATGTAATAAAATACCCCAACTTGCTCTTTCATGGAGGAGGAGAGCTACATGGGGGGAAGAGCAGTTGTGGAGAGAGGATGAAGGGTTCAGGTGCTGAGCTGGAGGCGCTGGTGAGATAGTTTCTGATGGGTAGTGTGGACTGTGGGATCAGAGAAAGAGAGAGATGAGAGAGAGAGAGAGAGAGAGAGAGAGGGAAGGAGGCAGGGGGTGGGGTAGGCTGGAGGGGGTGGGTTGGGGGCTCTGAACAGGACATACAATGGATGGTAATTGAGCCTATCAGATCCGATAAGACCCATCTCATATACAGATCCTCATCAAAACAATATTGATGATTAATATAGAAAATTCCATACCAAACCAGGATTACATAAACAAATTTAAGGGAGTTAAATTTTTAAAGATTGAAACTTGTATGAGGAAACTCCAGGCTCTTTGGATCCTCTGTCACGATAATACTAATCATTTGAATGTCTTAAAAAATTAACTCCTTTGATATTATTAACTAATGACATTTGACTTTCCCATCAGAGAGTTTATCTCGCTGGCAAATCTTTAGTTATTTTTTTGCAATGCCATGGTGCTAAAATATACCTGTCTGTGATGGGTCGATACTTGTCTTTGTATTTAAAAAATGTTTCAATGTTCTAAACATGCTCACCTTGTGAAACTAGTTTTCTCATATTTCCCCATAAATGGTCCATTGTCAGTGGAAGGAGGTTTCCTTTTCTGATGGAAAATATTTCAATGTATTTGAAAATACACTATTTTCTATCTCTACACTCAATTTTTTCTTTCTCATAAAACATATATAAGTACAGAAAACTTATACTAAAACTTTCACAATTCTATGTTTTAATTATGTTATAATCTAAAATTTATTTCAGTCATTTGCCTTACAAAATAATATGTGCTCATTTTAGGGACTTCACAAGCTGTTGTAGGTGTAAATTGAAACAAATTATCTCCTTCTTTCCTTTTCCAGTGTTAACCCCTTGTAGTAACTTGGTAACAATTGCTGTGTACTTTTCCTTCCTTTGCGTATTACGTTATGTACAAACATGTCCAGATATTTTTTGTTTTTTTGTTTTACAAAACATTCTGTATATGACATTCTAAAATTAGTAGGTTTTCCTACAATTTTATCATGGAGTCCTTCCAAGTATGTATGTATCAATCTACCTTAATCTTTGAAGGCCCCAAAAGCATTTCAGATGTGTGCGTCATAACTTAAACAATATAACCCGACTGATGGCTCTTCAGGTTGCTCCTGGTTTGCCATCATTACCAACAGTGCTGAAAGGAGCAAACTTATTCATGTAAATTCATGGGCTGGGACTTTTGTTTTTATAGGGAAAAATAAGCAAATGAACAGGAAAAAGAAGAATGACTCCACATACATCTAGGTAAAAGGATAGGATTTGTTATAGCGAAAGAAATGCAAAGGACCAACACGTGTATGAAGACATTCATATCATCAGTAGTTAGGGAAATGCACATGAAAACAAAAAACATAAAAAAAATGAAAATAAAGAAGGAAAATACCAATTTTCACCCGTTGTGTTGGCAGAAGTTAAAAAGTTATAACAGCCAGTGGTGGCAAAAATGTGGGGGAGAGAGTTCTTGAACATTATTATCTTACATTTTTGAGAAAGACTTTGTCAGTGTTTCATAAAATTAAATACGTACAAACCCTTTGATTCAACCATCTGACTCCTAGGAATTAAATTGGGCTATTTTTAGAGAATACCTAGAAACAATTGAGAAATGAGGGATGTGGTAAAAAATTTTCCCAAATATTTTTATTGATAAGAATAAAGCAAATACAAGAAGCAATTGTAGGGCAAGCGGGATGGGAAGCAATGAGCAATTCCCTCCACATACTAACATTTATCCTACCCTGCATATATTTTCTCATGATATTTAATGGCTCCTTTTGAAAAAAATGATATGTACCCGTGTTTTCTAATCTGCTCAAAATGCATGCATGAAGGGCATAAATAAGTTTTAAGCCAATGAATTAAGTCTCACCTGAAGTTTAGAGACACATGAATCCTGTCCGGTTGTTCATGAGATGCGTGAGGCCCCATTGTAGCGGCTCTGGCTCTCCAGACAGAAGGAGGGGCTGGTCCTCTATGCCCAGCATATGGCTCTGAGTTTATCTGTAACCTGAGTCTTAAATAGGACACGGCTTGATGTGAGAGGGAAGGGGCAGATTGGGAGCTCAGAGCACCAAGAGCATTAGGAAAGGTTGGACCCTATTGTGATTGGTACTGTACAGACGCATCCCGGTTTGCAAAACCAGTAGGAGGCAGACCTAAGCTCTCAGTGCAAGGGTCTCATCGCAGACTCTGGAACATAACTATTGTGCCCTTGGAAGTCACCCAGGACTTCTTAAACATAGACCTTTGCTTCTGGGCGCCATTTCTGTAAAGCCTTCCCAGGCCCCCTTCCTCCCTGATTTTACACAGAAGGAACCCCTGTCTGCTTGAACTCCACTGTGATGGCTCTATTATTTCATTCATGAAAGTACCTTGCGGGCTGTGCCCCATTGTACTTTGTGAGCCTCAAATGAAATTAGGAATGGAAAAGGACTTTGGAAACCCTCATGTGCCAACTAGATATGAATTATTTGTGGTAACGTCCTCTTTTGGGAAGGAGATTGGTTTCTCGGTCACTGTCCTCTCTGTCACTTTCTATTCTTCTGCTTGAGATCCTCCCTGAAGTCCACAGCATTTCTATGACTCTGCTCTTTTCACTCATATTTCTTAATAAGTTCTCAAGTCTTGCTTGCTTGGAGGTTTGCTAAGTATTTTCAGAGACATGTTAAGATAATGTGTGAGAAATTTCAGAAGCCTTGACGTCTGGTGGTGGTAGGCACCTCTTGTTTCCCTGGGAATGGAACTGGAGCCAGTGGACGTGATTCTGATTGTCTGCACTGATCCAGCCATCATTCCAGCCCCTTCCAACCGATTACTCTCTCTTGTGTACGCCGGGACTAGCTCTCTGGATTTCACAACCTTAGGATACCTCCTCTACATCCCATTTGCCCTCAGAACTCTAAACCAGCAGATCCCAAGACGGGAAAATTAGAAAAGGAAGAGGTTTTTAAGGTCAGATTTTTCCTATCAAGTTTGAAATGAGATCCATTTGCATTCCAGAGCACGTCGGGTTTAAAAATCCAGCTGACTCAATTTCAATGCCATTTTAGATCGATCATGGTCTCACAGAGGCCACCTGTGCTGGGACCAGTATGGGTATGGGAAGGCTCTTAATCTCCACTGCATGAGCAGATCAAATGGTGCTGTGCCTTTCTCTCTCTCTCCCTCTCTCTCTCTTTCTCTCTCTGACTTTTTTCTCTGGACACTAGCCCTATCGTGGAACACTTAGAAGTGGAACTCCTAAGTTGTTCCATATTCATGGTAATTTCTACAGCAAAGGTAAGAGGTGTTTGGTGTAGATTTAGTGTCAGCAATAACACAAATCTCTCCCATAGTACCTGTGGGCAGAACTAGTTGATGATTGAGAGAATTTATGACCTGGGATATCATATATTTCAAATAAAATTAAAAAACCCAAGTACTACTTTGGGATTTTGGAAAACTTTACTGTTCAATTCCCAGAGTTGAAATACTTGACATATAGAAAGTGTCACTTTACTAAAAAACAATGGATTAATCTGTATCCTTGAATTAGAGCCAGGACAAAGAATACTGAAAACAGAGAAGTCATCCTTGGGGGATGTACAAACTCAGTTTCTTGCTTCTAGAATATTCACATACCCGTCTGCATATATGACAACTTAGTAATCTTTTAATGTCACCCTTTTTTAGTATGCAAAAATGATATGTAATAATGATACATGTCATTAATTGAGGGTTTACCACCCTGTGCTGGGGGCTATGCTTTGATGCCTCTCTGATTCTCTCTAGTTCTCACTATATTTTATCAGGTGGTACAATTTCCCTTTTACAGATGAGAAAACAAGGAGGTTATGTAACTTGTTCAAGATCATACAACTGGTAAGCGTAAGACCTGGATTCAAAACTAGCAGAGTCTATATGCTTTCGATGTCTGAGCTCTTTCCAAAAATACTGTGACACCTCTCCAGAAACTGTTATCAGAATGAAGCTTTACTGAGTGACATACTTGGAGAAGAATATTTACAAATTAAGAAACATTCAAGTAAGAGTGATCAAGTTGGTAGTTGTCCGGAAACCATGGCATAAGAGGAAAAGTTGAAATTACTGGAGTTAATTAAGTCAGTGAAAGAATCACATAAGAATAAAATAACTTTCTTCAAATACCTGGAGAGCTGTCACACATAAGGCTGGACCTAGTCTGTGGCGTCAAAGGGTGGGTAATGGATGAAAGTTAAAGAAGGTGACTTTGACCCATAGGAGGTCAGAGCTTTCTGAGAGAGCTCGCCGGGCAGTGGGATGGGGAGTGAGTTGATCCTTGGAAGTGACAGAGGTGTTTGCTTTTCCAGGGTATTGAAGAACAGACTGTTATATTAGGTAGAAGTCTGGGCTGGATGGCCTCTGACACATATTTCAGTTCTGAGGTTATCTAAATGTCAATTCACAACACCTTGGTATGAATAAATTGACAAATTCTTCTCTTAGTGATGGGGGAAGACTAGACGCCATGAAAACGTTGAGTGCCTGAAAATGGAAAAGTCTTGAAGATACTTTGCCTGTTTAACAATTTCACTCAGGACTGGCTTATATTTACATTTTTCATCACAGAAGAACATGAAAATTCCAGTAATTGATTTTCTCAGCAATTCTGTTTCCGAATTTGAAGAAAACTGTATTTCAGTTTTGGTAAAGTCTAATGCTACTTTTAATGGATTTGGGAGTTCTTCTGACTCGATGTTTAATGGATTACAAAGAAACTGGTGGGAGGTTTTCCAGGATGTAATGGGTGTAATTGAGTTGTGACAGGTTTTCAGAAAGGACTCAAAACACAGGTAATCCATTGCAGACAAGAAGAATATTATCCTTGAACTCTGAATCAGTAGTATTGGTATATTAATATACTACGTTTGGGTTTATGTTAGGAAGTGCATTGTAATTGTTTTTTAAATGGGTGTTATGCTCATAACATTTTAAAAAGAGTGACGCTCTGGAAAACACAAAGTCTTGACAAGAAGTCAGGTTTAATTAAACTGTGGGGACTGTATAAATTGGAGGCATGATTTTATTAAACTAAGAAAACTAGCCAGGACCCTTCTCTG
Organism: Lagenorhynchus albirostris; assembly: GCF_949774975.1. Taxonomy (NCBI): domain Eukaryota; kingdom Metazoa; phylum Chordata; class Mammalia; order Artiodactyla; family Delphinidae; genus Lagenorhynchus; species Lagenorhynchus albirostris. The sequence goes on along the minus strand of NC_083112.1, from coordinate 73,358,251 downwards.
GAAGAGCTGTGGATGGTGGGGACACATTAGCTCTCATGACATTTATCATGTATTTGTTAATTTCACAAACACTTTTAACTTGTATGACTGGATTCATCAACTCTAGGTATGTACACATGAGGTCGCATCCTCTTTTTTTCCGGTTACTCTCGAGCTTCCAGTGTCTTTCTTGTGCTGAGGTTTCCAAAGCAATAGATCATTCTTGTTTCCAGGTGTCAGCAACTACTGTTTATTTTTTCTGAGACAGTGTCCCTTTGGGGATTGGCCTGTCTCCCTAGGCCACTCCCATCCATCATGGCAGGGAAACAATTGCTGGTCCAGGTTCCTGCACTAGCCAGGTGGTACCCCTCGGTGGGGCTCCAAAGATAATCACTCAACACTTAGAGTTTCTATTGACTCTGAACCACCAACATAGACAAACATAGGGATTACATTCCATCATTTTTATTGCCTTTTTTTGTCAATGAGCGAGAATCTTGATTGAGGCTACCTTGGTCTACCTTGACAGCTCACAGAAGCTTCAGTTATCAGAGAGTACATGTTGGGATGGCCCTGGGCCCATTCCATAAAGATGTGATCCACTTCTTCCTAAGTGGTTAGTTTTGTGACCAGTTGATATAGACCTTGATTAGTTAATAAGAGGTCTGCTACATCCTATTCCTTTGCCTATATTTACATAATAATACAATAATAATAAGTAATAATACTTACAATAATACACAAAATATACACACATGTATATAAATATTCATATAAGAGGAGATCATGCAAGTGTACTTTTCAGAAGTAAAAAGATAGGTCTCCATACATAAAACATGGAAGAGATTGGCATATATTTAAGTAGCTCCTTCAAAAGGCTGGCCAATTAATTTTAGTCTTTTTTGTTTCTTTGTTTGGTTGGCTTTTGCTATTTACTTATTTAATTATTTATTTTAATCTTTATTGTGTATTGGAGCATAATTGATTAACAATGTTGTGTTAGTTTCAGGTGTATAGCTAAGCGATTCAGTTATATATATACATGCATCTATTCCTTTCCAAATTCTCTTTAGTCTTAAATACTATACATGAGTGGAGACAATAACAACGTCATTGAACACCTACTGAGTACTCCATATCTGATAGGCTCTATAATCAATATTTTACATACACTAAAGCCTTACAACGATTTTCTGGAGATACTACCATCCCCACTTTACAGATGGGAAACTAGATTTATAGAGGTTGAAAGCTAGTATGTGAGTCAGGAATTGAAATCAGGCTGAGGGACTTCATTTCTGAGCCTTTGACCACGATGTGGGGCAGAGCATTAGGGCCTCTCTGCCTTGATCGTCCCAGTGGCCAGTGGTGAATTTTGAATGTTGATGGTCTCACACGTAGTTTTATTTTCATAAAAGGGCACAAAGCGATGCCTTTTCAGAGTCCCTGTGTGTATGGAAATGTCTTTCTGTTGAGTCCACACGTGAAAGATAACTTGGCCCTGGAAGCAATTGGTGGATCACAGCCTCTTTTCCAGAGAACTCTAGCTATTGTCTTGGCATTTGTTATCCAGAAGTCCATGATGACTTTAATTCTTGTTTTTTGCATTTGTGTTCCCTCCACCTTCAGTTCTGCCCAATGTTTATAGGATTTTTTCCCCCCGGTCATTATTTTTAAATCTTTTTGGCCAGGATATATTTAGGTTTAGTAAATGTTTTCTTGGTTTTTACAGACAACGCAGTGAATTCTTTCAACCAAATATTGTAGATCTTTTTTTTAGCTCAAGAAATTTTTCTTCTTGATTTTCCTTCCCTTTTCATTAAAAAAAATATCCTGGAGTGCGAATCATGTCTATGTTGTATGTCTCGCAGGGCTACTTGTCCCTCTCTAGAGATTTCCATCTCCTTGTCATTTTCCTCTCCATCCTTGGGCAGCTTTCCAAGTTTGCCTTCCATGCTACCGGTTTCATTTTCTTCAGTGTGAATTCTGCTCTTCCCTGTCTCCTATGTGGATTTGGAATCTGATATGTTACTATTAATTTGCTGGTACTTTGTTATATGTACAAGGATCTACTGCATCTGTATGCAATCTCAGAGGAAGAAATCCACATGTTATTCATGTGTTTATTCTTCACCAAACTGCTCTGCTGTCTAATTCCTCCCTGCACCTCCAAGCTTTGCCCATCTTGGAGCAGAGCAGAGGCACATCTCACAAACCACTACAGCATTCAAACGAAATTGAATCCTGTTTCAAAGATACAGAATAAGAGCCGTGAAGAAGTGTTTCCAGGGACCTGGAATGGTGTGAGTCACGGACAAATCCCCAGCAAGGAGCCACCGCTGTGTGTTAATGTATAAATTATTTTAGCGTGCGTTTGTGATCCGCAGAGCCCGGGGCAGGCTCTCAGGGAAGCACCACTTTTCCTTGGCTGGTACAATGAGTCTCTGAATTAGGCAGCAGACGTCCAAGGAGTTAGGAAGTGTCTTCCAACCTATTTGGAGGTTTTCTATGCTCTGGCTATCATTACTGTGCCCAGGAAAGCAGATTCTATCCTTGTAGAAGAAACAAACATTTGATAGAAAACAGGGAATAGGCCTTGAACATTTGTTATGCTGTGAATCTAGGAGAAGTTCTTTAAACACTCGATGTCGGCTTTTTTCACCCAAAATATAAAAACTAATTTGTAACATTTTCAGCCAAAATGGCTACAGATCAAATGTCCCATATACTCTTCTGGAATGAAGAGTCACAAAAGCCTCACATTCCAATTGTCTCCTATTTAAGTGACTTCCTTATTGCTAGTCACCAACCTTCAGAGGTTGCTTTAACTATGAAAAATAGCAGTAAATTACTCCGTGGGTGTATTAAATAGCATTTAGAGAATTTAAAAAGTCAGCTTGTTAGACTCAAGCCAAGTTTTTTTTTTTTTTTTTTTCCGGTACGCTGGCCTCTCACTGTTGTGGCCTCTCCCGTTGTGGAGCACAGGCTCCGGACACACAGGCTCAGCCGCTCCGCGGCATGTGGGATCTTCCCGGACCGGGGCCCGAACCCGTGTCCCCTGCATCGGCAGGCGGACTCTCAACCACTGCGCCACCAGGGAAGCCCTCAAGCCAAGCTTGTTAGACTCAAACATAAGCCAGTGTACGTCCTGTTTAGAGGACAATGAGTAATCTGAAGTGATCACAAGCTTCCATTTGTGTTGGTTTCATGTGTATATTTTGCAGTTTACAGGTTCTTATCCATATATGGAATATACAACAGAAGTCACTTTTCATTCATTTCAGACTGAACTATTGTCTTATGTGAGTGATTTCAGACAATGACCTAAAAGGGGGTAATCTTCACTCTGCAGAACATGCTATCCAGTTACTGACTATAGTCTTGAACACCCATCAGAAACAGCAAAGGTATTGTGGTCAGTTACCAGTCACTAGAGAGATTTTAAAAATAAGGATGTAGTTATCAAAACGCTTAAAAATTCCAGAACATCATTTTATAAACCATTCCTATTAAAGATCTTCAAAAACAAAGTACTTAATGCTCTTTTTGTAGCGAGAAAAAGCCTCAGAACTTTGTAAATTGATCAATACTATTCAACTTTGTCCCTTCTCAGTTTTCTTTACCTACTTATTAAACATCTTGGAATTTAAAAGAGATATTTGTGATTTGAATAGCGGGAGAAAGAAGACCAAGGTAAAGATGATTAGATGAATAAATATATTAAAAAAAACCTTTATTTTGAAATAAGAAAGCAAATGCTACTATTTTCCTTGAGCCCTTAATGGATGAAGTGGTTTGACTGTGTCAGCAGGGATCCATAACTCATGAAATGGTCTCTGACTGATTTCACAATTGGAAACTGATCTAATTTTATTGTTCACTTATGTTATAATTTAGGACTTTTCTAAGTTAAATCATCCACATATTTAATTCTTTCTGTTTGAGATGACTACTTCACACAGATTTTATTTTTTTGTTTTTGGTATTACTTTCTTTTTCAAGGAGTGTACTGTATAATCACTGAACTCCTCTATAATTACACGGCAAAGACTATGTAAATACGTAATTATGTTCATGCAGATTACTTGATAATTATACTTCCAGTTACCAAGTAATGAACGGAATAATCATCATGCAACTTGCAGCTCTTAGACTTTCAGCTTGGTCTTTGTTTTAAAAAAGGAGAGAACTAGATAATTACTCGATGGTTACATGGCACTCACATTGTCAACAGTCGTGTATTTACGTTGCTATTACATGGTTATTTTTTACCTTGTAAAATAAAGTGCGACTGCCTCTGAAAGAAAGCCTGTCCTCCTCCTTTCAATAGGAATTCCATGTCTCAGGCTGGTGAATAGCAAAGCTGAGCCGCTCTTTTGTATGTGCTTAAATACACGGAGTGGCACAGAAGCAAAATTGGAAAAGTCTCTGAACTTATCTTTGCCAGGATAGAAGTAAAAAAAGAGAGGGGGGGGGAAACCCCTATACGTCAAGCTGTACCAGTGAAACATGAAACACACAGTTCCTAATCCTAAATCCAGGAGACTCATTCCCTAACCAACAGTGATTTTCTTTCTGTTGTTTAGCTCATCCGCAGTACCAGTTGTCCACTCTTCCCTCTCCCTGGAATGTGCTTCCTCTATTTCAAGAACCAGCTCTCTTGCCTCGCCTTGGACGCATCATTGTATCATTCCCAAACCCTCTGTGTATGTCCTCTGCTTCCTGCTCTAAACCTGCATACATGCCTTTAGGTTAGCGTGGCTCGTGTGTTATTGTAGGAAGTCTTCCCTCAATGTCCTGAATAAAAATCCATCAGAGCCTCTGTGAGTGACAGCTTTCCATCTTATCTCCAGGCTTATCGCCAGCGCATAGGCATAACTAGTTTATGAATATACTTATAATGAATAAATTAATTAAAAGATAGATATGTATAGATAGATAGAAAAAAAGAGATGTATGATATAGTAGATACACATACCGGGGAATGAATTCTCAAGATCATTATCTTTTGTTATTTCATTGGTCTAGCTGTGCCTGGATCCAATGACAAACACTTGTGACAAATTCAGTAGAGTTATCTTAAAAGGTTTGTTTCTTCTTTTTTTCTTTTTTTTCTTTCTTCCTATGGCATTCTTTGTCTTTGACTTTGGGAGCTAATAGAAGTTTCAAGTAAAAATATAAGGCATTGGATCCATACATTTAATTAATACATTAATTAAATAAAGTGACATTTAATTAATACACATTATATTCAATGTGTTGTGATCAGCCCAGAGGAAATTCAAAGAAAAAAAGCAACTTTTTTTCTCTCTTTAATGACAGAACTTCCATTCATGGGGGGAAGGAAGAGCATCCGTTTTTTAAGTGGGCTATAATATAAAACAGAAGAAGCTAAGAACTATATAGTACAAAGGAACAGAACCATGAACACTGCTTTCCTTATGATTTCAAGTCATTGTATATTTTACTGGCTACTTTTTTTTTTTTTTTTTTTTTTGCGGTACGCAGGCGTTCTATCTATCTGGGCTTTCTATCTTACTCCACTGATCTATCTTTCTGTTTTTGTGCCAGTACCATACTGTCTTGATGACCGTAGCTTTGTAGTCTAGTGTGAAGTCTGGGAGCCTGATTCCTCCAGTTCCATTTTTCTTTCTCAAGATTGCTTTGGCTATTTGGGGTCTTTTGTGTTTCCCTACAAATTGTGAAATTTTTTGTTCTAGTTCTGTGAAAAAATGCCAGTGGTAGTTTGATAGGGATTGCATTGAATCTGTAGATTGCTTTGGGTAGTAGAGTCATTTTCACAATGTTGATTCTTCCAATCCAAGAACATGGTATATCTCTCCATCTATTTGTATCATCTTTAATTTCTTTCATCAGTTTCTTATAATTTTCTGCATACAGGTCTTTTGTCTCCTTGGGTAGGTTTATTCCTAAGTATTTTATTCTTTTTGTTGCAATGGTAAATGGGAGTGTTTTCTTAATTTCACTTTCAGATTTTTCATCATTGCTGTATAGGAATGCAAGAGATTTCTGTGCATTAATTTTGTATCCTGCTACCTTACCAAATTCATTAATTAGCTCTAGTAGTTTTCTGGTAGCACCTTTAGGATTCTCTATGTATAGTATCATGTCATCTGCAAACAGTGACAGCTTTATTTCTTCTTTTCCGATTTGGATTCCTTTTATTTCCTTTTCTTCTCTGATTGCTGTGGCTAAAACTTCCAAAACTATGTAGAATAATAGCAGTGAGAGTGGGCAACCTTGTCTTGTTCCTGATCTTAGTGGAAATGTTTTCAGTTTTTCACCATTGAGAATGATGTTGGCTGTGGGTTTATCAAATATGGCCTTTATTATGTTGAGGAAAGTTCCCTCTATGCCTACTTTCTGGAGGGTTGTTATCATAAATGGGTGTTGAATCTTGTCAAAAGCTTTCTCTGCATCTATTGAGATGATCATATGGTTTTTCTCCTTCAATTTGTTAATATGGTGTATCACGATTGATTTGCGTATATTGAAGAATCCTTGCATTCCTGGGATAAACCCCACTTGATCATGGTGTATGATCCTTTTAATGTGCTGTTGGATTCTGTCTGCTAGTATTTTGTTGAGGGCTTTTGCACCTATGTTCCTCAGTGATATTGGTCCGTAGTTTTCTTTTTTTGTGACATTTTTGTCTGGTTTTGGCGTCAGGGTGATGGTGGCCTTGTAGAATGGGTTTGGGAGTGTTCCTCCCTCTTCTATATTTTGGAAGAGTTTGAGAAAGATAGGTGTTAGGTCTTCTCTAAATGTTTGATAGAATTCACCTGTGAAGCCACCTGGTCCTGGGCTTTTGTTTGTTGCAACATTTTAAATCACAGTTTCAATTTCAGTGCTTGCGATTGGTCTGTTTATGTTTTCTATTTCTTCCTGGTTCAGTCTCAGAAGGTTGTGCATTTCTAAGAATTTGTCCATTTCTTCCAGGTTGTCCATTTTATTGGCATAGAGTTGCTTGTAGTAATCTCTCATGATCCTTTGTATTTCTGCAGTGTCAGTTGTTACTTCCCCTTTTTCATTTCTAAGTCTATTGGTTTGAGTCTTCTCCCTTTTTTTCTTGATGAGTCTGGCTAATGATTTATCAATTTTGTCTATCTTCTGAAAGAACCAGCTTTTAGTTTTATTGATCTCTGCTATCGAATTTGTAAGTCTTCTACAACAATGTGCAAAGTGTGCATTGGTGATTACATGTAACTTTTCAAAAAGAGAATTGCTAACTTTTGTTAACTTCTTATAAGGGACAGCTGCCCCACAATAGGTTAAGAGCATTCTTCACCTAAGGATTTTATGCTTCATAATTATTTTGATCAAGTGAAATAACAGACTTTAAAATGCTTGGACAGACAAAATCCTCTACACAGATGAATTAGTAGTGCTTACGTGGTAGTTTTTTTGGTAGAAAATGCTGTGTGTTACTTGTATGAAATCATTATTTCCTTTTTTTGTGTAATTCATTGTGTATAATGGGTGTGATTACTTGTTGTGGGTACTATTTAGTGTTATTACTTAATAGATTGACCACATCTGATGGAACTCAGATGTGAGAAAATCCATTCTGTCACTTCTAGGAGCAATTGAAATATAAAACATAGGATTGTGCTTAGCCGGACACATCACTTATGACAGTTGTCTTCTTTGTTTTTTCACATTTTTCAAACTTTAAAAAACTGGTTTGCTCAAAACTACAATGAGGTGTCACCTCACACCAGTCAGAATAGCCATCATCAAAAAATCTACAAACAGTAAATGCTGGAGAGGGTGTGGAGAAAAGGGAACACTCTTGCACTGTTGTTGGGAATGTAAACTGATACAGCCACTATGGTGAACAGTCTGGAGGTTACTTAAAAAACTGAAAATAGAACTACCATAGGACTCAGCAATCCCACTGCTGGGCATATACCCTGAGAAAACCATAATTCAAAAAGAGTCAAGTACCACAATGTTCATTGCAGCTCTATTTACAATAGCCAGGACATGGAAGCAACCTAGGTGTCCATTGACCGATGAATGGATAAAGAAGATGTGGCACATATATACAATGGAATATTACTCAGCCATAAAAAGAAATGAAATTGAATTATTTGTAATGAGGTGGATGGACCTAGAGTCTGACATACAGAGTGAAGTAAGTCAGAAAGAGAAAAACAAATACCATATGCTAACACATATATATGGAATCTAAAGAAAAAAAAATGGTCATGAAAACCTAGGGGCAAGACGGGAATAAAGACACAGATATAGAGAATGGACTTGAGGACACGGGGAGGGGAAGGGTATGCTGGGATGAAGTGAGAGAGTGGCATGGACTTACATAAACTACCAAATGTAAAATAAATAGCTAGTGGGAAGCAGCCTTATAGCACAGGGAGATCAGCTCGGTGCTTTGTGACCACCTAGAGGGGGGGGGAGGGTGGGAGAGAGGGAGATGCAGGAGGGAAGAGATATGGGGATATATGTGTATGTATAGGTGATTCACTTTGTTATAAAGCAGAAACTAACACACCATTGTAAAGCAATTATACTCCAATAAAGATGTTAAAAAGAAAACAACACTGATTTGCTTCAGAAATTTCTTTCTTCCAGTTTAAAAATAAAAATTCTTTCACTGGTGTTTGAACTAGGTAACACTATTTTTTTTTTTATTGAGTTATAGTTCATTTACAATGTTGTGTTAGTTTCTGGTGTACAGCAAAGTGATTCAGTTTTATATATATATATATATATATATATATTCTTTTTCAGATTCTTTTCCATTATAGGTTATTACAAGATATTGAATATAGTTCCCTGTACTATACAGTAGGACTTTGTTGTTTATCTATTTTACATATAGTAATTTGTATCTGCTAATCTCAAACTCCTAATTTATCCCTCCCCTCCTTTCCCTCTTGGTATCCACAAGTTTGTTTTCTATGTCTGTGAGTCTGTTTCTGTTTTGTAAATAAATTCATTTGTAGCACTTTTTAGGTTCCACATATAGGTGACACTACTGGATTGAGTGCCTGTTGGATGCAAAATGGTGTCCACTTTACACACAACAGTTTCAGTGTTAGAGGAATCTCAAAGGTGAATCAGTCAGGGCAGATGAATTTATGCTGTGTAACAAATAACCCTGAGTACTCTGGCTGAAAACAATAACATTGTTGTTCTTCTTTTTATTGCTCATTCTATGTGTCTGTTCTGAGTCATCCAGGGCTCTTCTCCACATCATTCCACTCAGGGATGCAGGCTGTGGGAGGCTCCTGGAACCACCCGGCAGGTCACTTATCACTTTGACAGGGCAAAGAGGACTAGCAAATTGCATGCTGGCTTTTAGAGTTTTCTACCTTGAAGTGACACATGTCCTATAGGCTCACATCCACTGGCATAAGTGATGTGGCCATTGCCTAATTTCAGGAGCATGGGAAGTACAATGAGCCCTACTGTGTGTCCAGAGGGGGAAATTGGAATATTGCTCAGCAGTGGAGGGACAGCCATAGTATAAGAAGTATTATTTTGTTTATTTAATAAATGGGATAGCTAAGCATCAGAGTCTGAGTAAATTGGGTAAGATCAATAGCTGGAATTTGGGCAACACACTGTGTAGTGAGGACAGATGTTGCTATGACCATTGGAAACTATGAAAATACTATCAAACTTAACATTGATTTAGTGATTCTGAGAGTATTTAGGAGGGCATTAAATTGTTCAGATTTCCAGTGCAGCAATTAATTCATCAGGGCTGTAACATACTGTAAGGTGCCTCAGGATGTATCAATGATGAACAGTTTTCTCCTGCTTGCTGCCTCCAACTAGCTCTGCAGTCTTGAGCAATCACCGTACTTTGCTGAGTCTCAGTTTTCTTCTCTCAGGTCAGGTTGTCGGGTTTACAAATTCCCCTTCTGCTTTGACCATCTGTGTACTCAGTTAATGCTGGTGAGCTCTGACTTCTGATTCCCTTTTCTCTGATTTGATAGACAAAACAAATCCAGCAAGTAGATCAGGAATGTAAGTTTATTTCCAGTTCTAACATCACTCCTTAGAACTCCACTCCGGACGCGCAGGCCCAGCGGCCGCGGCTCACGGGCCCAGCCGCTCCGCGGCACGTGGGATCCTCCCGGACCGGGGCACGAACCCGCGTCCCCTGCATCGGCAGGCGGACTCTCAACCACTGCGCCACCAGGGAAGCCCTCCACTTTTTATAGCCTTATTTTATCTCAAATCACCTAAAGCACTCTCAGAAGTCTTCCCCCTCCTCAGAATCATCCTCCTTGTGACGATTTTTAGAAACGCAATCCAAAATGAAGCGGCCATTTTTGGAAGTATTTAAAGTCATTATTCAAAACTTATCTTCTGTTCAACAAGCAATTTCTGAATATCTTATTATGTGGAAGAACCACCTTGGGTGCATGAGGTTGCGAAGATATCTGATCATTTTCTACTCTTAAGGGCCTTAGCTTATCCTAGAGAGACTAAGGAAAAGTTATAGAGCTATTGATTACTTAAGAAAATAAAATATTGCCAAAATACAGAGCTTTTTGACCCAAAGCTTTTAGATTTAATACAGAATGAAAGTAAATCTTAAATAAACTTAGATGTATATACCTCTTCGTTTTTTACGTGAAACATTTTCAAGGCATCGTTTAAACAGATCTCTTATAGAAACCAAATAAACTAGAGATAACACATCAGAGCAAACACTGTAGGGCATTTGGATTCTATTTCAATTAAGAGCCAAGAAGAGTGTAATGCAGAATTGATTGTTTGTGGTCCTTTCCTCCTTCCTCTCCACCAAGCATCTCCACTAAGTCAGCACTCCCTGCTTGTTGATTTCTCCCATGTTAGTTAGAAAGAGTAGTGAGTCTTTTCTGCTGTTGCATTTCCCTCAACCAAAGTGTCCCCAGAAAAGCCTCTCCTCCGCCCTCGCCACTTGACAAGGGGTCAAGTGATTGAGAGCCTCCCGGTGGTCTGCCCACCATAAGGTTCTGAGGCATTGCTGATGCATTTTAAATTAGCGTCAAGAGCCTTCATCAGCAGTGGGATACAGCCCAGGGGCAGCCCTGCGAGTCCTGGGGAAATGCAATGTGAAAGAACACAGCATTGTACAGAACAGGCTGCCTTTAAAAAGAGACAGTCCTGCGTAGAGAATAGATGTGTGGTTGCCAAGTGGGAGGGGGGTGGGGGAGGGATGGATTGGGAGTTTGGGATTAGAAGATGCAAACTATTATATATAAAATGGATAAACAACCAGGTCATCCTGTATAGCGCAGGGAACTATATTCAATATCCTGTAATAAACCATAATGGAAAAGAATATGAAAAAGAATGTAGATATATGTATAACTGAATCACTTTGCTGTACAGCAGACATTAACACAACATTGTAAATCAACTAGGGTTCAATGAAAAAAAAAAAAAGAGGCAGTCCTGTATGTGTAGGTTCCTAAAAATTGGCCAAACTATTTTATTTTCACCACACCATTGGAAGGTAATTGGGCAAGCTTTTTGCATTTTACATTTTAAACATTCATTGTAAAGAAATTACATAGGGATAAAATGAGCTTTCCAGAAAAACACAGGGAGATTGGAATTAAATGAGACTCAATGAGGGAAAGGAGTAAAAGTGCTTTGAAAACTTGTAAACACTGCATGGCAGTGTAGTATTCCATTATGATTTGATTTATAGTTTTGGTTTCGTCTGTCTTTAGAGACAATACCATTTGGCTGGAAGCAAAACGAACCTTTCTTTAATGTCTATAAAGGGCTTCAAGTACCATGCATCGATCAGAACAAGAAAATGTATTGTCCCAGCAAGAATTGCCTTTTCGGAGTTGGCTCACAGAATGACTTTGTCAGCATGGCGGTGAGCCCGCTTAGTTTCCGCACACCCTCTGTTATCCTCTGGTGGCAGGAGAGACATCTGCCCTTCACTCGGTTATCTTATGCTTGTGGTTTGTTTCATCTCAGCTTCATGATAATATCTTGAGATAGATAGGGCAGGTGGCATTACCCCTAACTTATGGATGAGTAAACCAAGTCCTAGGGTAAATGATCAACCAAGATCACACAGATACTAACTGGCTGGCTAGCAGGTCAGACCCCATTTATTCTAAATTTGCAGCCAATGCTCTCTCTCTAGTAAATGACTGCCAGACTACAGGCTTCCTGAAGACAAAGATGGGGTCTGTTTTGTCCTTCTCTGAATTTCCATGACTTAGCACTGGGATCATCCAATGTTTATAAATGTTCACTGATTAATTGATTATGCTCAGCTGATCATTTCCCTTACTTCTACAAAATTAAATGTCTTGGGGAGGGAAGACTCATCATCATTAGGGAAGAACTTCTCCTTAGAGATACATTTAACTTCTCTAAAGTTAAATGCGGGAGCTTGAATCAATGGCAGTTTTCGTTCTATAGGATACTTTATCATCAAGTCATTCAGTTGAAAGAGTTCTTTTATACTCCAAAGTCGAGGAAATGAAAGAGTATCTCATCTGTCAATGAAACATATGAGATCGAGCACGAGGTTCCGTTAACAGTTGCCACTTCAAAACGTTTCTGAAAAAAGTAAATCGACAATTATATTTAAAGATGGGAAACAGCTTAGCTTTAAGAAAAAAAAAAAGGCATCTGGCAGGAATTTGGATTCTCTCTTTCTCGACGGATCTGTATTCTAGCCCTCCCTCAAGGCCACCTTACGGCTCTAGCCACAGCATTTGATCCATTTACAAACTATGATGTGTATCGTCTACACTGCATGGTGAGTTGGAATTGAGATTCGGTGTGGCTGGGATAAGCTAAGCCTATTTCCCGGGAAGGTGGAAGAATCTCGGCCACTGAGAACATGAGGAACTAGACCTCACAGGGACCTGGCTACTGAATCTGGGTTGTAAAATGAGGGTTTTATCAGACCGATCAATAGCTGAGTCTGTCTATGGGAGCTAGAATGCAAATAAAAGAAAGATGGCCTCTCCTCTAACTTGAATTCACTCTGGAGAGACCCCGAGGTCCTGCACAGGGGTTTCCCAGTGTCCTTGAGTGAGAAATGCATGGTGCTAGGAGCTAAGAGGCAGCAATGAGGGTACTAGATGGAAGCGTACGAAGCTAACATCCCCGAGGGCTATGGAGGAGGCTGAAAGCGGAAGGCTCTGTCCTCACAGAGTTTGGGACTATTAGAATAAAACTGGCCATTCCGTAGCCGAGGTTGACGGGAGAGCCTGAGCTGAGCTCCGTCAGCTGGCATGCAGGTGGCCAGTATCCAGGAGGCCTGTGGTCCTCGGAGAAATAGTGCAAAGGACCTGATGATGCTTGCTGGGGACGTTGCCATGGTCACGGCGCCGTGGGCTAGCCAGGATAGGGACTGAATGGGATTCTCAGGCTGATCTGAGTCTCTCCACAATGTGAGTGGCCTCGGTGGGACTGAGCCAGTGGGAGCTCCGCCTGCTTCTGATCCAGCTCAGAAAGAACAGACTGGGAATCCACCAGCTGCAGGCATCCCTGGCATGAGGGCAGACTGAGCCATGCAGGGCACTGGGGATGCTTTTGCCCCAATGGTCAGTGAGAATCCAGAGAAGGACAGGCATGGCGACTTCTCTGGTGGTACAGATCAGCTGCCTTGGTGGGGAGCGGTGGAGGGGTGACGCTTTGAAGACTTGACTTTCTACCTGGAAGGTACTGTGGTAAACTAAGAGGAGAATGCACTGGAAGCTGGTGGCCTATTTGCTTCTCTGTCCCTCAGTGGGTGGGTACAAGGAGTATGTGGCCAACTATAGAAAAATACAAAAACCTCCCTTTCTTTGCACAATTGAGTATGTTAACTACTTTTGCAACACACTACTTGTGAACCCTTTTGAAACTGCAAAGTTGGGGGGAGGGTTTTGTTTTAAACTGTGAAAATAAATATTCACCTCTATCCTACAAGGTCTCAGAGGACTATTAGCCCATTTTATAGATTGTATAAATGGGTGAAAGAGCGATTAGAGTACAGAGGTTCATTTACTTTTCTAAGGTTTCTGAAGAAAACATGGTTCAACCATGAATTACCCATGCTGAATGCATGGGAAGTAATGTGTTTACTACATGTTGTTATGTTTATGTTTGCATATCTATAAGTTAGTATCTATGTTTAAAGTATTACATAGGAAGGCATAGCTAGAGCAGAATGGAGGGAGTTTCTCCCCAGTTGTACAGTTTTTGAAGCCTGACACTGCTCCCAGGATGCCCACCATGATGGCAGGGGACGTCTATGACCATTTTGTTCTTTCCAGCTCTTTTCTTCACTACGTCACATGCTGGATGATTAATAAATCAACAAATTCCAATGAAGTTAATTAAGATACACCTGCTAACAGAGTCCTAATGACCAAGACAAATAAAAGAAACTTTAATAATTTGCAATGTCCTCATAAAACACTACAACATATTAGATGAGAAACAAATCAAATCCAGTATGTGTGAGGCAGGAACTATGTGTGGGGGGATTTGGGGTTGATATCAATAAATAACATCTCCATCTTGGAATAATAGTCAGGCTTTGCAGATGGATCTGTCCATATCAACTTCATGGATGTTTCGCATCATTAAGAAGGATGCAGCTTAAAACAGTCATTCTGCTTCTGCCCCTCAAGCCAGTTCTTAGGGTGATGTATGCTGAGTTAACACGATCGGATGAAGTTATAGTGGTCCATTGACTGACGATGCCTGTCACAAGGAGTCAAATCCCTTCAAACGCCTTTCATTAAAAGGCCACTTTATTCATCTGGGGATGATTTTTGTTGCTGTTGTTATCCCTTCCAGGAGCAGGAGAAATAAAAAGTATACGAGTTGGCTTATCCATTTTGCCCTGGTGTGATTGCCCCTCACCTGTGGTGAGCTAGAACACTGCCCTCCGTGGACCATACCAGTGTACACTAGCACACAGAAGCCTGGCCGGACAGGGTCCATCCAAGGGAAAGTGTGCAGACTAGTGAGGATTTTTAAAAGCACCAGAGAAGTGTTATTAATCCTTTGAAAGTGTGAGCCTTTCTGATATGGCAGCCAGACTCCTGGGGGAAATTGCACAGGGTTTTGTATACGTGATAAAGAAAGTGTAAAGCAAAAGGCAATGAACTTAATGACCAAGAAATTATTATGAGAGGAAATGAACGCCATCCTCCAGAGATTTGTGACTCTTTGCACAGAGTTTGAAAGAAGTAGAGATGCCTTTCTATCAAGCTGCCTTTCAGTTTCAGTCTCATCACATCCATTTGCATTCTGTCCTGTGAAGATGAAGGATTTGGCTTTGAAAGAGGAGAGACTCTTTAGTGTTGGAACAGGAGCCCAGGTGGCAGTCGTGGGTTGAGTGTCTGAGAGATGTGTGCATCCCTGAGGTCTTCTTTGGTTGTCTGCTCACCCATCATTTTATATTTGGGGCGATCATTTTGATTTTGTCCAAAGATCGTCTCAGTATCGGACTCTTTGGGCAGAGAAAGTTTCCGCTGACATTCTGTTTTACTCCATGGCTTCAGCTCCACATCACACCACACAAATAAACCCCTGTGCAGAGGGCCCCCTGTCCCAACTTCCCACTGCCATCTCACCTACGGGGAGGGGATAAGGATATACACAGGAGGATATGCAGGTGTTGAGATGAGATTTCCATCAGCAAGGCATCCCCTTGTCCATTTCATTCTCTCTGGAGCCTGTGAGTGGTAACCTTCACCTTCTCAAGAACTAAGAAACAGAGATGAACTGTGCTTTGAGTTGTATCTGTGCTGGAGATGGAGGCCACAGTTCCGCCGAGATTTTCTAGCCACTGCTCATCAGCTCTGGCCGGTCAGCCCTTGAGTGCAAACAACTTTCCTTATGCCTAGAAACTTGGACATTTAGAGCTAGAAGAATCCAAAAAATTATTTAGTGGAAGCCCTCTACCGTATCAACCAGGAAGATTGTGAGCTAATCAAAGCTACACATCGATTTAGCCAGAAACCAGGATTTTCTCATTATTACATCAAGGTTTGGGCTTTTTTTTTCTGGGGGGTTGGGTCAACCCACCCTTACTCAAGTTTTAACTATCCTTTTCCAACAAAGTAATTGAAAATTTTATTTATTTATTTATTGACGTACAGTTGATTTACAATATCATGTTAGTTTCAGGTGTACAGCAAAGTGATTTGGTTATACATATACATATATATACACATTCTTTTTCATATTCTTTCCATTATGGTTTATTACAAGATATTGAATATAGTTCCCTGTGCCATACAGTAGGACTTTGTTATTTATCTCTTTTATATATAGTCTTTTGTATCTGCTAGCCCCAAACTCTTAATTTATCCCTAATTTTTTAATTAATTATTTTTAAATGGTAAAGTTACATTAGGTAACATTTTTCTATCCTGGAAAACGACCTTACATTCTTCCCTGAGAAGAGACAAAGAGAAGTCGGGGAAAGGAGCCAGTGAGAGGCTGGGTCAGTCATACATCCTGAACATCTTTCCAGGACACCTGAAAGGTCCAAGTGCCTTTCCCAATCCATTCTCCAGAGGCCTCTTCTGAAGGGAGATTAACAAACCATCAGTGATTCTTCCTCCACTTTTAATTTTATGACCAAAGAGACCCCAAAGTCTGATGGGAGAATATTGGGTCTGTTTATTATACAAATTAGTTAATTTCTCCTTCATGGACTTTTATAGATTCTAGGAGTGAAACCACTTTGGAAAGGAACCAAGTTTCTTACTAAGAGGTCTGAAGAGTGTCTTTGTCGTAACAAAATTAAGCCAACATATAATTGTCATTTGCTTTATTCTTATGGAAATTGAACATTAGCATGTGTATAATTGATCTGAAATCCAGACACATCAAAAACATGAATCTATGTATCTATGTGCTTTTAATATAATTATAAGGAACTACATATGTTCTTACTCAAAACTTGTTTTTGCTTTAAAATTTTTTTTTGAATGGAAGGAGATGTCTTTTATTCTATGCCCCTGCCCCCAGCTTTGAAAAATCTCTCTCCTTTTTCCCTCAAATGACCGGAGATACAATCATCAGCCTCTTCCAGGGCCCTTGAACTGAACACTTATTCTTTTAAAAATCATCAACACAGGATCGGTTGCCAAGTGGAGAAGCTGACTCTTCTCTCCATCCTCTAGGAAGTATTTTCTTTGTAGCGCTGTTGGCATGGAGGTTAAGGGCCTGGAACTTGATATTGAAATGATAGAGAATTACTACTGGATATAGTTTATTTCAGAATTTAAAGCAAACACATCCAGAAATTGCAGTCAGAATATTCAAATAGAAGCATGTGAGAAATTGTAAATATGACTACATGGGTATCTCTTACATGAGATCAATAGAAAACTAAGTATATATTTTTTATTATCACAAAGTACACATAGATTGGCTATTACATCAATAATTTAACTCAGGGAGGAAAGAAAACTCAGAAATTAGGACAAAATTAATTGTAAATGCTCTGTAAAAAAACATGTATTTCAGACTTATATGGATAGCTAGATATTTGGTTCCCATTTCTTATGATAATGGTAAAATAAATAAGAATCCTTATTTAATGAAAGGTAACCATAAAGTAGGTGTATTTTTAAAAAGGGGCTAGAACAATTTCGAATTCAGCATGAAGTTTCTGGGATTCTTTCATGCAGGTGGTACATGTATGGTTTATGCATAATATAGAGAAGGTATATGTTTTCGATACTGTGTATTTGGGAAAAATCAATGTGCTACAAAATACAACAAAATGTTCCTGCATGTATATAATTCTGTGAAAGGTGAACAGATAGTTGGTTTTTCAAACTTGCCTCTATTATATGTTGTTAAGGTTTTCTAAGAGGGCTGAATTAATATTTTCTCTAAAGCCAATTTCACTTGAGAAGGGAAGGCTCGTAGAGTTAAGGTGTGTTATTGGAATTACAGATGTTAGTGTTTTAGGTTATGTGTATGTGGATATTACAAAGGGCTTATTACTTTGACACCTGGGTAGTTGTGTGTGTGTGTGTGAGTGCATGCACACGTGAATGTGTGGGTGAAGAAAAATGATGTCTCCTCTGGGACCATACACCCCAAAAATTTTAATAATAGCATATATAAGAAAATTTTGCACACTTAAGACTTATTAAAAAATCTGTCTTTGATCCCCGACTGGGTCATGCTGTATGTAGACATTTGATATTTTGCAGAATAGTTTTCAAATTTTAAATCAATTTCTAAAAAAGAAAGTCCATATATCCAACTGTCTCTTGACTGTTAAGTTTGTACATGACAAATTTAAAATGTCTAAAATAGAGCATTTGGTTCTCCCTCAAATCTGTCCCTCCCCTAATCTTCCTTGTCTCAGCAAATGACACCAAAATTCATGGAGTTGTTTCTATGCATTTCTTAATTAAAATTTTGTGTATGTGTCTGAAGAGGAGTGGTCTGTTGTATAATCACTGGAAGTTTGCCATGTGTGTTCCCAATTTACACTATAAAGTTCCTCTTAAGGGGGATCTTTGTGTGAAGACAGAGTGACTACTAGAAAGTTTTTCATGAGTGGTGCTAGATTATAAAGACCTGGCATAATCACACGTACATTCATATTTATCGAGTGCCTACTAAGTGCTCAGCACTCTTTTAAGCACTGAGAATACGTCTCTGAATCGACGTACCCCAACTCTGCAGAGACAAAACCAGATGGATGAATCATATAATCTGATGAGGGTCAACTCCACTACTGCAGTTTCCTACTGGGGACACACAAAACAATTGTCAAATTCCTCTCTATCATTAAGAATGTCTTATTTTTGGTAGAACCAATTTAAAAAATTAAAAATAAAATGAGTCCAAAATAACTCAAGCGATCTTTAAGTCAATATGAGCTAGCGTAGCTTATACAACATACATGAATATACGTGCCTGAGGAATTCAGAGGAAATAAAAGAATTGAGTCATTAGTTAAACAAACTCATATTGAGAGCTGGTTAACCAGTTGCGTACGTTTGGTACGCTCACCTACCAGAACAGTCATGACTGTTCCTTGCTTCTTTCACTCAACACATGTTTACTGACTGTCTACACTCTGGTGGGCACCAAGCTAGGGGCTGGGCATAAAGGTTGCATCAGACACATCCTTTGTCCTCCTGGATTTCATGCAGGATGCACGGGGTCTCATGAGAGGACCATTTTCTAAGTCATTTATATTTTCTGGAAGCTGATATTTCTTGTTGCTTATAGGATGACCACTTCATACATGTGGTCGCAATTATATGTCACCATCTGCAAAATACAGGGTAGTCACCCTGGAATCAGGTCCCATTTCAGCAAAGTTTTAAAAACGCTTGGCCTCTGAATTAGCTGCCTCTTTTGTAAGATCTCTGGGCCTGATCTTGTGTCCTGACCTGTGAGTTGAGGTAGCTTTTCTATTCTTCTCTGCTACCCACTGGGAGTTTCAGAATTTGGATTTCCTGTTGTTCTCAATTCTCACTGCTTGAGCCTTCAAGCCCTGGATGGGGGGCGGAATGAGCTTTCAACTGGAGGGACCAGAAAACGGAGCCTTGAGCTGAGCAGTGACCCCAGCTATGTAGCTCTTACTTTAGTAGATTTCAGTTTTCTCTTCTGCACAACAAAGAATTTAAGGAATTTTAGGGATCCCTAACAACAGCAAGTATGAACCTCTGAGTCTCAGATGGTCTATAGAGCCAGGGTCGGGGGATGAGATGTGGGGAGGTGAGGAGACATCTTGTCTGTTCCCACGCTTCCCTTGTAGGTGTGAATACGTGTCACGTGCCTACGATGGGGAGAGTGTTGATATTTGCCCTAAAACCCTTCCCCTCCTCATGCTTGCTAGGCAAGGAAACGTCCTGCCAAGTTCATCACAGGGACTTGGAGAGATCTTAGAACTCTTCCATTCACCCCATTATTTGGTAGATGAGGAACTTGCGGCCTGAAGGGGGTCAAGGCAGGAGAACCTAACTCTCTTGACCACCAATCAATCAATTATCCTGCCTTTCTAAATTTGAACTAATAGGCTACGTTTTTCAAAATGTTAAATTGATGATGAGAATTCTTTAAAAACTGGTATTGTGCTCTACCTCCTTTCTTAGATTACAAAGTGAACTTTGCCTATTTTTTAAAACTCAGGGGTGTATCATTATGAGCTTGATGGAATTGTTAATTGCAGAGTCTCTGGAGACAGAGCTGGATTCAAGTCCGGCTGTATCGCTGATTAGCTTTGTGATGTTGGGCACAGCGTTTAACCTCTCTGATCCTGTGTCCTTTCCCACAAAATGGAGTCATACTCGTTGGTTGTCTACTGGGAATTTTTCAAAGAACATCCTGCTCTGTGTAAAATGATCCCCCACTTTGACCCCAACGATCTCAGTGAACTGAGAAAAAAGTCTGAGCTGCCTGGTGTGATGGTGTTTCTGGAAGGCTGGAGAAGGGCGTGGCTTGCCTGTGTTGGTCTGTGAGGGACAACAGCCAGTCCGCGGAATTTAATGTCTTATGCAAAAGTGATGATAAAGCTGAGAGACACCGTTAGGACACATAATGATGGATGATTTTATTTCCTCTATGTTTTCATTAATAAAGTAATTGCTTCTCATAGGCGATCAGCCAACACATACAAGAACAGTTCCTCAACTAACAAACAGGAAATCTGTTCTTAGCTGATAATGTACTCCTGCTGACCTTTCACTCAACCTGTAAAACACCATACCTGCAGCTTGGGATCCGGGGCATCATCGTAAATACCTTTATCCCCAATATTTGAATCAGCCTTAGAATGATTGAAAAGCCCTTGTTTTCTAAACCTTTTAACAATTCAATTTCAGAGTTATTAAACTGACAAAATTTCTCTTTTGGTAAAAATCCTCCCTGGGAATGTATGTTTATACATGTTAGTGGGCATATGTGAGCATTTGTGTGTGTGTGTGTGTGTGTGTGTGTGTGTGTGTGTGTGTGTGTATGAATTGCAGGAATCTTCTGAAAGAAGCCATTAGGAAAAAAAATAACCAATGTAACTTACAGAAAACACGACTGACTATAACAAAATGTCATTCATTAGAACCCCAAAAGATAGTTTAAATATTACTAGGTTGACTTTTTTGGCATGAAAATCAAATTATGATGAATTTCACATAGCTTAATTTTGAAATGATTCTAAGAAGTGATTTTAAGTGAATATGTTAAGCATGACATTGGGTGGATGCACCAGGAATTCTGAGAAGTCTGGGCTAGAGACAGGAAGTTGGTTGCCCTTGGGAGCTAAGTGGTATTTTAAGCCAAGTGAATGGATTAGATCGCTCAGGAAGAATGTTCTATACAATCAGTAGACAACCCCATCCATAAGATGACTTAATATGTCAGATTGAACAAAGCTTTCAATATCAGGTGGGATTAGCTTTAAAATATCTATCTTTAAGGAATTATTCCTTCTGCTACCTTCAAAGTTTATAATTTTTATCATGACTAAATAAGATCCTTAGAGAACTTTGAATAGTTTGCTAAATCCTTAGCAATATTCTAAAGGTGGCTTATATGTAGTGACTTTTTAAAAGACTATATTTGATGTTCACAATTGGTAGATAACCAAAAACTCACTTCTCACTTAAAACTAATGCATTACCAATAGAAATAGTATAAATGGTGTTTGAATTGTCAGGTCAGTCCTATAACTGAATTATAATCTTCTAAATATGTTTATATATCATTAAACATTTGTTCTTTTATTTATACATGTGGAGAAAATAAAGATCAAAGAGGCTAAATAATTTGCCTACAAATGCAATGATATCTGTGAAAGTTCTTTATACATAAAGCCCTAAAGGAAGGTATTTTCCTTAGCATCACTTTGTACATGGATTAGAGCATCTCCCTAAAAGCACTTATGAAACATCCTACCGATTATTCACCGGAAAATGTCCTTTTGTGGTAGACAGCATGTCATCTGCTAACTGTTCAATATAAACAGTACTTGTCTGGAGCTCTTTGTAATGAGAGAAAGAAAGAATCACTTGTCTAAAGAGCACTTGGACCCTGCCGCGCAGTAAATGAGAACCAAGGTGAGACCTTGTTGTTCTGAGAACACAGGCAAGAGTTTGAAGTGGGGTGTGTGAAGATGCTAGAGCAGGATGCATGGTCCATTCAGTGCATACCAGCTCCTTTCCTGCCTTCACACTATTCTGTCATGGACACTCCCCGTGGTAGCGATGTTCATTACACACCATGGCGCTCACTGCTGCCCTTGAGCTGGGAGTGGCTGGTAGTCATTCATGCTGGAAGACTACCTTGATCTGGTGTCTGAAGACCCAGGTTCAAGCCTGCAGTGAGTGTGTCGATGAGAATCATTCTTCCTACTCTTGAGTCTCCGTGGCATCATTAGTCAAACTAGAAATGCCTTCAGGTTGGAATTCAAGTTACCCACATGGCCCAGAATGTCGAAAAAATGGGCCTGCATTCTTCTGAACTATGGAAAGGGGTCTGAGCTTTGTAGTGATAGAAATGTAGGCTGGGGCCTGAAAGGCTTGTCAGTTTATTCTGGGAGCGAAAATAGAGTAAAAATAAAAATAGACATTTCTCAAGGGGTGAGGTCAAGGAGAGGCTGGCTTCTAAGGACTGGGTCGATGTCTCCAGAGCCAAGGAAACGTGGAGAAGGATGTTTGCCCTGAAAACTTCTTAGCACGTGGCGTGCTTGAGTTTCTACGTTCAGCTTGTGGCAAAGCCTTAGGACTAAGAAATGATTGGAGGGAAATTTGGGTGTTGTTTCTGTAGGTCTCAGGAAGGCCTCAAAGAACACCCACCAGGCAGTGGCAGGAAGTAGAGAATGCCTGAGATTTGGCCAAATCACTGATAGATTCTCGTGTCTACGGAGGGGGTGCTGAAAAATGCGCTGGAGGCCGACTAGCTCCACTGGCTAAAACATTCCGGAGGCACTGAAATCTAACAAAAAGCACAGCTCAATATCTAATCCCGAATCCCCTTCCTGGACTGGGAGAGATCTTGGTAAGGCCATCCTCTACTACTTTTCAGTTTCCTAATCTAAAATAGGAGTGATACCCATTCCTTCTTACCTGTGAACATGTTGTGTAGATTAACATGATGGAGTTTGAAAGGTGCTGTTTAGATATAATATGTTATTAAAGTATTATCATTCTAGTTGCTGGTGATTATCTACAAAGCTTTAAATCCCCTGGTTATTTCCGGGATTCAATTTTCATTGTCGGTTGCTATCTCTCCTTTCAAAGACATAACATTTCTTTGTCACATAGCACAGACTTTAGAGTTTTGAGTTTTGGAGTAGGGAACACAAATTTGTATTTCACTTGAATGCATTCAGAATTGTGGTATTGGGGCTTTTTAGACGTAGGTTGCTTAATAATTTTAAAGGAGTTATGTGAGGTCATCTTTAGGATGAGTTTTCACCTGGTCTGAAAATTTTTATTTGTGGGGGATGAAATGAAAGATGTGGTTCCGGTCATCATTATTCAGCTACAGATGCAATGAAATATGAAAATCCAGAGCTTACCGGCATAGCAATTCCGTGCGCCTGGCATATATCTGTATAGATTCTATCCATTATTCGATTTACAGCTCAACTTTTAAAACTATATGCCATTCCCCAGAAGGCTGTCTTTTCTTTGCTCTTTCCTTTATGGATATTGGTTATTTCTCATTCAATAACCCTGACCCAGATTTTTTTTTTCTTTACCATAAAAGTATATCTATTCTAGGTAGAAACCTTTATAGTCTGGGCCAAGTAGAATTCTTTTTCATTTGAAGTGAATGTTGCTTTTTTCTAAACCGCTTTTGCCTTTTGACCCCTTTATAATCAATACCGGAATGTTTTCACTTTAACTTATTAGGTGGTTGAAAGAAAGGTGATTGAATGTCTGTTTACTGCCTGAGCTAAGATATTTCTAGCTTGTTATACAAGTCAGTGGAACGTGGGCTACGGGATCCAGTGTGGGGACACAAAACAATAGCATAACCCTTCCCGCAAGCTTCAGAAAGCACTTTTAAGATTCACTTTTCAGAATAGTCTTATGATTTTTTTCCCTTAATTTCACTGCATTTACATGCTTGACAAAGAGTCAAAAGACCCATTCACACTTTTATGACTTGTATTTCCCCTTCAATAACCATAGCTGCTTCCCCTAATGTCACTGTACACTCCCTCAAAATGCAAAATTCCCTCCTGGAATCTTTAATGAACTTCGAAACTCTAGTCACTTTCTTTTCATGGGTGGTCACCTGGTGACAATGAACAGATGGATATAACTTTGTGAAGTTTGGGAGAGTTTTGCTTTAAAAGTGTTACTTTTATGACTTTCCTACCATGTTCATGTACTTGTTGACAATTCATCATGAACGAATTTACTTAAGAAACAATAAACCTAAAAACTGAGGACTTTTCATTCTTGTAGACTTTGACCTTTCCATTTTTTTAAATTAAAGTGTAAATAGGTGATTCACACTATTGGGTTAGTTTCGATTGTACAGCATAGTGATTCAGTATTTTCGCAGATTATACTCCATTATAGGTTATTACAAGATAATGGTTATAATTCCCTGTGCTATACAGTATATCTCGGTTGCTTATCTATTTTATATATAGTATTTTGTATCTGTTAATCTCATACCCCTAATGGGGAGAGGGAAGAGGTGAGGGACAAAACAGGGGTATAGCTTTTCCATTTTTAACATGCGATGTGTCTTTTCTTTAGTAGAATTCTCACTCTATTAAGAACTGAATCACTGTGCTGTACACTTAAAACTAACACAACATTGTTAATCAACTATACTTCAATATAAAATAAAAATTAAACAAGAACAAAAATAAAACAAAACATAGACTTTAAATATTTCTCATTTTTCTTCAGAAAACAAAAAAGAACTTTACATATAAATCACTCAGAGAAAACTTTCCAATATGTTTTCAATTAAAAGTGACTCTAGTCTCCTGGTTTAATTAAAATAAAAGAGAAAAGGGATAACTTTTTGGTAGATATCAAGGCTGCAGTTATTTATACAATGCTCGAGACACACAATGTCCCAAAGAAAGCAAATGGCGACATATTGTGTAGCTCCAACTTCCTGCACTGCTGAGCATTGTACAGTCACTCCCTTTGCTTATCTGTTGGGCAGGCCCTTCCTGACAGAGGTGCACACACTCTGTCTTAAGAATTGGGGGCATGTCCATTTGGGAGTGTGTTTCCCCACTCTGCGCCTCACGTGAACAATGGGGAATTTTGTTATCTCTCCGTCTGTTGTCTACGATGGCATTCAAGTTCTTACCATGCCAACATTTTCAGTTCCTCCTGTGAGCAGAAAAGAAGAAAGCTGAGTATTACAGCTATTGTCCAATGGTATAAAGTGGCTTATAGAGATTAATTTGAAATGACACTGCGGAACTCAACAATGCACGATGGCCATTTTCATTTACTTGACAATTTCGCATGCTTCTGGCATGAAAGGGCTTCCTTGGGGAATGACCCTGTTTTATTGATTGTTGTTGTAAATGAAATAAGTGTCAAAGCAAATGATGAGCAGACCCTCATTAACGTGTAAATTACTGTGCAAGATACTTTTTCAGTAAACAATTACTGGCGACTAATCAAGAAATGCAAACTCATATATGATGCAACACTCAATCAGTAAACACTTCCCCATTATTGCTTTCAAACTCTTTTCTCCTTTCCACAAGGAAATGCCATGCCAATCAATTAACACTCACGATTTGGTTTAATTGGCATGCTCACTTACCAACTGTTGCTCAGAAATTAGGATTCATGGAACATTTCTAGGAATCTGTCAAACTCTCCATTTTTAGCAGGCAAGGATTTGTCGAGGCAAAGGGGAAAGCTCAGTTTACTATGTGAGTGGAAACGTTGAAAAGCTGGGGTAGGGTCGTACCAGCTGCCGCGGGCTGCCGTTTATTAGAGAATTGTGAGGATATGTGTGATTCCAAAACTGTCCTCTTTTTAAAATCTACTGTTGTTTAAAAAAGAGGTGGTTTATACCCTCAGTGTGAACACTTTGTTATCTTCCTGTGTGACAACCTATCGCATAACTCAAGCAACCCCATTTCTCCTCTGCGTCCTTGAATCTCACCTCTCTCCTTTCTCTTCTGTACTCTGAATTCAAAATACGGCTTCCAAAATAATTTAACCCGTTATTTTTTTTATCATAATATCACTTCAGTCGGGAAAGTTTCATTTTTCCCTTTTATCTGAAATTGTAAGAGCTAAATAAAAAGTAAAAGAAAAAAATGGTCAGGCACCTGATTGCCAAATATTCAGATGCCTGGTGTTAGATACACAATCTGAACGAGTGACCCAATTTTTTAATTTCATCCGGACATCAAGATTTGAGGAGGGAGGGAGGGAGGGAGGAAGGGACGGAGGGAGGGAGGGAGACAGAGAGAGAGAGAACTTGAACGCCTTTGCTTGTTATTCTTGGAGGTTCTCATCACGTTCAAGCAAATTACCTCATTCTTTCCTTGGCCTCCTGTCTATTCTTTTCCATCTCTTTGATCTACTCCATTATTTTTCTGAAATCGCAGAATGATCGATCAATTAACGAATTCCAATCACTTGTTAAACCTCTCTAGAATGCATAGTACTGTAGACGCCTGTGAAACGAGGCAATTCTGACCTGGGGGAGTTTACATTTTTGTGATGTGATGATCAAAACATCCAATGACTCAATAACATGATCATATTGCATATTTATGGATGCAAAACAGTGTAATTCAAGTTGAATACATAAACAGGACATGGAAGATGTTTGGTTTAAGATATTTTTTAGAGTTGCAAATTACATTTACTGTAGATAAAAGGTAGACGAGCAGTTTCTTAAAGTGAAATTGCATTTTCATCTCTTGGAAATTGGAAGGAATTATGGTTATTCAGAGGAAGGAAAAGACAAGAGGACTGAAATACTTTTCTTTTCCTTGCTAGAGTTTGAAAGTATTAAAAATCTCTGACCTTTTCCATTATAGGTTATTACAAGATATTGAATATAGTTCCCTGTGCCATACAGTAGGTCCTTACTGTTTATCTATTTTATATATAGTAGTGGGTATCTGTTAATCCTAAATTCCCAATTGATCCCTTGCCCCCTTTCCCCTTTGGTAAAGCTAAGTTTGTTTTCTATATCTGTGAGTCTATTTCTGTTTTCATAAATAAATTCATTTGCATTATTTTTTTAGATTCCACATATAAGTGATATATGGTATTCATCTTTCTCTGTCCGACTTCACTCAGTGTGATAATCCCTAGGTCCATCCATGTTGCTGCAAATGGCATGATTTCATTCTTTTTTTATGGCTGAGTGATATTCCATTGTGCATATATACCACATCTTCTTTATCCGTTAACCTATAATGGAAAAGAATCTGAAAAAGAACATATATATACAGAATACATATGTATGCATAACTGAATCATTTTGCTGTATTCCTGAAACATTGTAAATCAACTATACTTCAATAAAAAACAAGCAAACAAAAAAAACTATGACCTTATTTATTGTGTTAATTGCCTAATCCAGTACCATAGGAGTCATTTACTGGTTTGCTTAGTGACTGTGTTGTGGAATTGGATGGGATTTTCAATGTTGATCTCTTGCTACTATTACCTCCCATTAGGGGTCCAGAAAGGAGAATATTTTTATTACTAGTATCATTGACTATCTGCTCTGGGAATCTTAACACACCAGAATGTGGTGAAATCTACATACAGTGCTGGTGACCAGATTCTCAGGACAGCAGGCTCCTAGGCTTCATTTTTAATATTTCATGATGCCGCATCCCTCCACGCCCGTCTCCTTCAGCTCCTCTTTTCCACGCATTTATTTCACAAATGGGGGCAGAACTTAGCCACTCAGATTCATCACTGAATACCACCTCTCTCTCTCCCCTCCACAGCCTATTTTCACAATCAATTCCAGCAGGAAAAAAAAGCATTGAAAAGTTGCCAATAGGGTATTTATTTGAAATGAGGAAAATTGGGGTAAAATTGTATTCTCTAAGTTAAATACAGACTGCTCATCTTACTTTGCCTAATGTGTATGATGTCGTAAGTCTGAAGAATGTATCCCATCTGTCTGTGGTGCTTGTCTTGCAAGTTGGAGACATTGTATGGCTCAGTCTTCCCTCAAAGACCCAGCAAGTCATTTTTAGCTGTCAGTAGCAATCGATATTGTAATACCTTTAGATATAGGAACCCCAGTTCTTTCCTAACCTTTCTTATCTAGGTGGTAGGAGCGGTTAGACACTGAGAGATGTTGCTGGGCAGGAAGTGAAATCTTCCCCGGTGACCTCAGCATTTAGATGATGTCACTTTGCCTGTTTTTACCTGGAAGCAGGCATATGTCCTGGAGGACATCTAAGGGACCTCTCAGCTCTGCAGGTGGGTCTACCTGGGAGAAGAAAAAGTGGAATCCAATCAGAATTTATACTTATATCCATTCTGTCCTCTCCATGTGGGAACTTTCAGACATTTATTTCTTGGGCGAAGCATAAAGAGGGGGAAGATGTGACTCTATTCTAGTCTTATGTAAGAGGGTCTTTGCAAGTGCAGCCCTTGGACCTACAACCTTACCAGAGACACTATAAGCGTCTGGTAGCACGTTATTTTAATTTCCGACAGATCACAGTCTATTACAGAATGGCTCACCTTGAAGACACTAAAGCATCCTTGTAATTCTTTCCTTTCCAACGGTCTCATCCAAAAAGCAGGGCCAATTTCTTGAAGAACTGCTTAAGCTGGTGGTTTTCCTGAGAAAACAGAAAGAATTAATGCTTTTTTTTTTTTTGCCGTGCCACGCAGCTTGTGGGATCCTAGTGCCCCGACCAGGGATTGAACCCAGGCCCATGGCAGTGAAAGCACTGAGTCCTAACCCCTGGACCACCAGGGAATTCCCTGCAGTTTGAAATATATACATGTATATAT
Source organism: Lagenorhynchus albirostris (assembly GCF_949774975.1). NCBI lineage: Eukaryota > Metazoa > Chordata > Mammalia > Artiodactyla > Delphinidae > Lagenorhynchus > Lagenorhynchus albirostris. The sequence continues at coordinate 73,329,323 of NC_083112.1, read as the reverse complement.
CATATGTTTGTAATGAGTGAGCCTACCTAATCATTCTCATTTAAGGAAAAGAAGAGTAATAAAAGTATCATAAAGAAGTGGGATATATGTTTTTATTTTCCAAAGAATTAAATAGATGTTTCTTCCTCTAAAATGGGAGAAATAAATTCCTGAAATTAAATATATATTATCTGATGCTGTGAAATAGGAAGTCACCTTATTCCTTGAGGAAAATTCTTGTGTTAAGACACAATACATGGCTTAGATTTGATCACAGGTAACCAACCCCAGGACAACATGTTCAGTTTTGTCCCATCATTGTTCTGTTGTTCATTCAAACAGGCCGAGTTGTTGATTGGTGGATTATGGTACAAATAGCAGCACACAGAGAAGTTAAGTGAAAAAAAAACCACCGAGGGTTAACGAATCTCAGAGACAGCAGACAGTTGCGTCTACAGTCGACTTGCCTTTGTCTTTCTTCTGACATTTCTCTCACCACATTGTGCGAAGGGGTAAAGCATCATTGAGTGGACAGGACTGAAAAGCTTCATGAAATGAATGGGTCTGAAGGAGGTTTTAAAAGGGCTCTTCAATAGCAAAGGGTGATGGCTCCAACAGCAGAAAATTCCCCGTCTTCCTTGAGTTAAAAGACTACAGAGAAAGGAAGATAGTCTTCTTTGTTTTAAAATATGGTAGCACTTACCTTTTAGTTAAAGGAAAATCATGCATGCAATTTTTAAAAATCTCAGCCTTTTACATTTTATGGCCGAGTAAATACATTTATAATATGAGGAATGTTATCTTTTCCTATTCAGAGGGGTTAGTTTGTGAGAACTTGAAGTCTGAATTAGGTGAAAATGGAAAATTTACTTCTTGTTTCTTTCTTTCTTCTATCTTAGTTTTTCCTAAAGTGCAAGTGATTTCAGGGCTGGGAATTGTTGGTTAAAAAAGACATAAATAGACTCTCCGGAAGTGATCCCCTCATAATTTGATGTCGACTGGCAGCTCATGGCATTCTAGTACATTCGTGCAGGTTCATACCACAAGGAATTGTCCCTAGGGGTCCTACATTTTTAATTATTTTGGTAATAATTGCTTCTATCCAATGTTTACTTAATCGTCTCGCTATATATGCAGATGAAAAATTTTTTTATTGACGTATACTTGATTTACAATCTTGTGTTAGTTTCTGGTGTACAGGAAAATGATTCCGTTAGATACATTCTATTTTTTTTTTTTTTTTTTTTTTTGCGTTACGCGGGCCTCTCACTGTTGTGGCCTCTCCCATTGCGGAGCACAGGCTCCAGACGCGCAGGCTCAGCGGCCATGGCTCACGGGCCCAGCCGCTCCGCGGCATGTGGGATCTTCCCAGACCGGGGCACAAACCCGTGTCCCCTGCATCGGCAGGTGGACTCTCAACCACTGTGCCACCAGGGAGGGCCCCGTTAGATACATTCTTTTTCAGATTCTCTTCCATTATAGTTTGTTACAGGATACTGGATATATTTTGCTGTGCTACAAAGGAGGACCTAGCTGTTTATCTATTTTATATACGTAGTTGTTTGTATCTGCTAATCCCAAACTCCTAATTTATCTCTCCCCATATGTAGGTTTTATACATATATAAAATATGTGTTGCATATATAATATATGTACTCCAACACACGACTTTCCATACACTTAATACTTTTGACCTTCATCATTACTTTCCATTGGATTTTACCAGTACTAGATAGTACAACTGATTGATATTTATTTCCTTTCACTGCTGGAGGAAATCCTTACAACTTTCAGACTTCCCAGGAAAGCCCCAGTTTAGTGCTGATGGTTAATGAACCCTCCCGTGCACCTGGTTTTATGGTTGGGAAGAAATCATTTCTCTCAAGGGTCCCGTTTCTGTAAACCTCCTTTAAACTAGTAAGAAGATAGAATATAGGCAAAACTCAGGTTACTCCAAATATTTGGTCTAGAATTTGCTTTTGAAATCCAGTGGATATGAGAAGTAAGGATTTGAAATCCCCTGGGTACAAGAGGTTACTATTAAAATTGTGAATGTTTTAAAAGGATTTAATTCAGATAAAAATCCTTAATTTTCAATTTATATCACAGACGGACTTAACCCTGAAAGGCTAACTAAATTACATGACAATTTCCTTAACCATCTGAAAAAAAAAAATGTGCTTTTTTTTCTTAAACCAAGTTTAATAATGATAACATCTTTTATTTGGAGTAGGGATTTAGGAAAGTATTATTTTGGACTTACCATAGAGCTTTATTCTCTCAATTTGATTAAAAAGCCCTCCTTTTAGTGGTTTACCAAGCTCAGTTAGAGAGGTCCTAGAGAGAATATGGCTCTGGGCCCTGCGTGTCCCAGAAACCAATTGTTCTCTTTACAAGTAGTTTTGTGGTCTTTGGTTCAAATTAATGCCCCCTAGGTAGAGGTTTACATTTGGTTTAATTTTGGTTAAGTATAACTCTCGAATTTGAAATACAAAAAGTTTCCTGAGAAAAGCTTGTAAAATCTTTTGGGCAGTGCTGTTCAAGTGAATCAGAAACATATGGGTTCAAATTTCTCTGAAAACACACAGTTATATGTGTTTGGGAGGACAATTGGGGATTTCACTGCACCCCAAACTTGAGATATGTGGCTTTTTAGGAAAGAACCTCAGGAGTGTAAGAGTCCTCTCTGCAGGGCTGTGTCCACTCTTCCCTCACAGAAACCCTCATCAGAAAGCTCTGGTTAATATTTCTATGTTTTGGGAAGAAAACATGGTGTGAATTTATTTTTCATGCCACTAGTGGTCTAGATGACTGCCACAAAAATTTTACTTTAACCAACGCTGTGCTCTATCTTTCCGATGGTGAAATATTCCCTACAAGCTTGAGCCATTTGGTTTTCAGGGGACCTCACCGTTGACAAAATGAAAGATGTGATTTGCTCAGTGAATCTCAGTTTCCTATTGTGTCAAGTAAGAAATGAACTGGGCCTGACCACAGGGGCTGGTCTGGGTTCAAAGCTGGGCGAGAATAATGCTTCAGACTCCAAAATGTTGTTTCCATTCATTTTACTATCAAATGAACAAACAAGCAGTGCAGAGACAAAAAAGATCACAGATAAAAGTGAGTGTATGCAACTGTGGGATGTTATCTTTCCCCCTTAGTTTTTTAAGGAGGTCGTCACGAAGTTTGTGGTTGCCTTGTGCTTTTGAGGAATGAAAACCCCCAGAGCAGAGAAACCAGAGCTTGCAGATTTTTATGGGGTTACTTTATCTGAGCGGGCTGGGCGAGAAGGGTACACACCAGTAATCAATGGTCGACCTTATTCCTGTATATGCAAATTCTTGCTACCCGAAAGTTACCCAGTTCCTATTTGATTTCTTCCTGGGTTGGAGCCTACTCACCACCTTTGTGGAGGAGATCCTTCCTCAGTCTTCCAAAGGCTGGATTAGTATGTTAGAAAATAAAAACAAGGTCCATTTCCAATTTAAATCTCTGATATTTTGAACCTGAAATTGTCTCATGTCCACTGAGAGCCTCTTAGTCAAAAATCATGACATTCACTTCGATGGAATCAGAAAATCACGTTCCAGGAGCAAATGGCATTTAAATTTCTAAACAAGCTGGAGAGATGTGATGCGTTGATTTCCGAGTGTGTGTGTGTGTGTGTGTGTGTGTTTTAACGTCTTTATTGGAGTATAATTGCTTTACAATGGTGTGTTAGTTTCTGCTGTATAACAATGTGAATCAGCTATACATATACATACATCCCCACATCTCCTCCCTCTTGCGTCTCCCTTCCACCCTCCTTATCCCACCCCTCTAGGTGGTCACAAAGCATCAAGCTGATCTCCCTGTGCTATGCGGCTGCTTCCCACTAGCTATCTATTTTACATTTGGTAGTGTATATATGTCCATGCCACTCTCTCACTTTGTCCCAGCTTCCCCTTCCCCTTCCCCATGTCCTCAAGTCCATTATCTGTTTGTGTTTTTATTCCTGCCCTGCCCCTAGGCTCTTTAGAACCCTTTTTTAAAATTATTATTCCATATATATGTGTTAGCATATGGTATTTATTTTTCTCTTACTTCACTCTGTATGACAGACTCTAGGTCCATCCACCTCATTACAAATAACTCAATTTTGTTTCTTTTTATGGCGGAGTAATAGTCCATGATATGTATGTGCCACATCTTCTTTATCCATTTGTCTGTTGATGGACACTTAGGTTGTTTTCATGTCCTGGCTATTGTAAATACTGCTTCAATGAACATTATGGTACATGACTCTTTCTGAATTATGGTTTTCTCAGGGTATATGTCCGGTAGTGAGATTGCTGGGTCGTAAGGTAGTTCTATTTTCAGTTTTTTAAGGAACCTCCAGACTGTTCACCATAGTGGCTGTATCAAGTTACATTCCCAACAACAGTGCATGAGGGTTCCCTTTTCTCCACACCCTCTCCAGCATTTATTTGTAGAATTTTTGATGATGGTCATTCTGACTGGTGTGAGGTGATACCTCACTGTAGTTTTGATTTAAATTTCTATAATGATTAGTGATGTTGAGCATCCTTTCATGTGTTTGTTGGCAATCTGTATATTTTCTTTGGAGAAAGGTCTATTTAGGTCTTTGGTCCATTTTTGGATTGGATTGTTTGTTTTTTTGATATTGAGCTGCATGAGCTGCTTGTAAATTTTGAAGATTAATCCTTTGTCAGTTGCTTCATTTGCAAATATCTTCTCCCATTCTGAGGGTTGTCCTTTCATCTTGTTTATGGTTTCCTTTGCTGTGCAAAAGCTTTGAAGTTTCATTAGGTCCCATTTGTTTATTTTTGTTTTTATTTCCATTTCTGTAGGAGGTGGGTCAAAAAGGATCTTGCTGTGATTTATGTCATAGAGTGTTCTGCCTATGTTTTCCTCTAAGAGTTTGATAGTGTCTGGCCTCACATGTAGGTCTTTAATCCATTTTGAGTTTATTTTTGTGTATGGTGTTAGGGAGTGTTCTAATTTCATTCTTTTACACGTAGCTGTCCAGTTTTTCCAGCACAACTTATTGAAGAGGCTGTCTTTCTCCATTGTATATTCTTGCCTCCTTTATCAAAAATAAGGTGACCATAGGTGTGTGGGTTTATCTCGGGGCTTTCTAATCTGTTCCATTGATCTATATTTCTGTTTTTGTGCCAATATCATACTGTCTTGATGACTTTAGCTTTGTAGTATAGTGTGAAGTCTGGGAGACTGATTCCTCCAGCTCCGTATTTCTTTCTCAAGATTGCTTTGGCTATTAGGGGTCTTTTGTATTTCCATACAAACTGTGAAATTTTTTGTTCTAGTTCTGTGAAAAATGCCATTCGTAGTTTGATAGGGATTGCATTGAATCAGTAGATTGCTTTGGGTCATATAGTCATTTTCACAATGTTGATTCTTCCAATACAAGAGCATGGTATATCTCTCCACCTGTTTGTATTGCCTTTAATTTCTTTCATCAGTGTCTTATAGTTTTCTGCATATAGGTCTTTTGCCTCCTTTGGTAGGTTTATTCCTAGGTATTTTATTCTTTTTCTTGCAGTGGTAAATGGGAGTGTTTCCTTAATTTCTCTTTCAGATTTTTCATCATTAGTGTATAGGAAATCAAGAGATTTCTGTGCATTAATTTTGTATCCTGCTACTTTACAAATTCATTGATTAGTTCTACTAGTATTCTGGTAGCATCTTTAGGATTCTCTATGTATAGTATCATGTCATTTGCAAACAGTGACAGCTTTACTTCTTCTTTTCCGATTTGGATTCCTTTTATTTCTTTTTCTTCTCTGATTGCTGTGGCTAAAACTTCCAAAACTATGTTGAATAATAGTGGTGAGAGTGGACCACCTTGTCTTGCTCCTGATCTTAGAGGAAATGTTTTCAGTTTTTCACCATTGAGAACGATGTTGGCTGTGGGTTTGTCAAATATAGCCTTTATTATGTTGAGGTAAGTTCCCTCTATGCCTACTTTCTGGAGGGTTGTTACCATAAATGGGTGTTGAATTTTGTCAAAAGCTTTTTCTGCATCTATTGAGATGATCATGTGGTTTTTCCCCTTCAGTTTGTTAACATGGTGTATCACATTGATTAATTTGCATACATTGAAGAATCCTTGCATTCCTGGGATAAACCCCACCTGATCATGGTGTATGATCCTTTTAATGTGCTGTTGGTTTCTGCTTGCTAGTATTTTGTTGAGGATTTTTGCATCTATGTTCATAGGTGATTTTGGCCTGTTGTTTTCTTTCTTTGTGACATTTTTGTCTGGTTTTGGTGTCAGGGTGATGGTGGCCTCATAGAATGAGTTTGGGAGTGTTCCTCTCTCTCTTATATTTTGGAAGAGTTTGAGAAAGATAGGTGTTAGTTCTTCTCTAAATGTTTGATAGAATTCGCCTATGAAGCCATCTGGTCCTGAACTTTTGTTTGTTGGAAGATTTTAAATCACAGTTTTAATTTCAGTGCTTGTGATTGGTCTGTTTATATTTTCTATTTCTTCCTGGTTCAGTCTCGGAAGGTTGTGCTTTTCTAAGAATTTGTCCATTTCTTCCAGGTTGTCCATTTTATTGTCATATAGTTGCTTATAGTAATCTCTCATGATCCTCTGTATTTCTGCAGTGTCAGTTGTCACTTCTCCTTTTTCATTTCTAATTCTATTGATTTGAGTCTTCTCCCTTTTTTTCTTGATGAGTCTGGCTAATGGTTTATCAATTTTGTTTATCCTCTCAAAGAACCAGCTTTTAGTTTTATTGATCTTTACTAATGTTTTCTTCATTTCTTTTTCACTTATATCTGATCTGATCTTTATGATTTCTTTCCTTCTGCTAACTTTGGCGTTTTTTTGTTCTTCTTTCTCTAATTGCTTTAGGTGTAAGGTTAGCTTGTTTATTTCAGATGTTTGTTTTTTCTTGAGGTAGGGTTTTATTGCTATAAACTTCCCTCTTAGAAGTGCTTTTGCTGCATCCCATAGGTTTTGCGTTGTCGTGTTTTCATTGTCATTTGTTTCTAGGTATTCTCGGATTTCCTCTTTGATTTCTTCAGTGATCTCTTGGTTATTAAGTAGTGTATTGTTTAGCCTCCATGTATTTGTATTTTTCACAGATTTTTTCCTGTGATTGATATCTAGTCTCCTAACGTTGTGGTCAGAAAAGATACTTAATACGATTTCAATTTTCTTAAATTTACCAAGGCTTGAATTGTGACCCAAGATATGATCTATCCTGGATAATGTTCCATGAGCACTTGAGAAGAAAGTATATTCTGTTGTTTTAGGATGGCATGTTCTATAAATATCAATTAAGTCCATCTTCTTTAATGTATCACTGAAAGCTTGTGTTTCCTTATTTAGTTTCATTTTGGATGATTTGTCCACTGGTAAGGGTGGGGTGTTAAAGTCCCCTACTATGAGTGTGTTACTGTCTATTTCCCCTTTTATGGCTGTTAGCATTTGCCTTATGTATTGAGGTGCTCCTATGTTGAGTGTATAAATATTTACAATTGTTATATCTTCTTCTTGGATTGATCCCTTGATCATTTTGTAGTGTCCTTCTTTGTCTCTTATAATAGTCTTTATTTTAAAGTCTACTTTGTCTGATATGAGAATTGCTACTCCAGCTTTCTTTTGATTTCCATTTGCATGGAATATCTTTTTCCATCCCCTCACTTCCAGTCTGTATGTGTCCCTAGGTCTGAAGTAGGTCTCTTGTAGACAGCATATATACGGGTCTTGTTTTTGTGTCCCTTCAGCTAGTCTATTTCTTTTGGTGGGAGCATTTCATCCATTTACATTTAAGGTAGTTATTGATATGTATGTTCCTATTACCATTTTCTTAATTGTTTTGAGTTTGTTATTGTAGATTTTTCCTTCTCTTGTGTTTCCTGCCTAGAGAAGTTTCTTTAGCATTTGTTGTAAAGCTGGTTTGGTGGCACTGAATTCTCTTAGCTTTCACTTGTCTGTAAAGGTTTTAATTTTTCCATTGAATCTGAATGAGATCCTTGTTGGGTAGAGTGATCTTGCTTGTAGGTTTTTCCCTTTCATCACTTTAAATATGTCCTGCCAGTCCCTTCTGGCTTGCAGAGTTTCTGCTGAAAGACCAGCTGTTAACCTTATGGGGATTCCCTTGTATGTTATTTGTTGTTTTTCCCTTACTGCTTTTAATATTTTTTTCTTTGTATTTTATTTTTGAAAGTTTGATTAATATGTGTCTTAGTGTGTTTCTCCTTGGATTTATCCTGTATGGGACTCTCTGTGTTTCCTGGACTTGATTGATTATTTCCTTTCCCATATTAGGGAAGTTTTCAACTATAATCTCTTCAAATATTTTCTCAGTTCCTTTCTTTTTCTCTTCTTCTTCTGAGATCCCTATAATTCGAATGTTGGTGCATTTAATGTTGTCCCAGAGGTCTCTGAGACTGTCCTCAATTCTTTTCCTTCTTTTTCTTTATTCTTGTCTGTGGTAGTTTTTTCCACTATTTTATCTTCCAGGTCACTTATCCATTCTTCTGCTTCAGTTATTCTGCTATTGATTCCTTCTAGAGAATTTTAAATTTCATTTATTGTATTGTTCATCATTGTTTGTTTGCTCTTTAGTTCTAGGTCTTTGTTAAATGTTTCTTGTATTTTCTCCATTGTATTTCCAAGATTTTAGATCATCTTTACTATCATTATTCTGAATTGTGTTTCAGGTAGTCTGCCTATTTCCACTTCATTTGTTTGGTCTGGTAGGTTTTTAACTTGCTCCTTCATCTGCTATGTGTTTCTCTTTTTGCTTACCTTACTGTGTTTGGGGTCTCCTTTTTGCAGCCTGTATGTTCGTAGTTCCCGTTGTTTTTGGTGTCTGCCCCCAGTGGCTAAGGTTGGTTCAGTGGGTTGTGTAGGCTTCCTGGTGGAGGGGACTAGTGCCTGTGTTCTGGTGGATGAGGCTGGATCTTTTCTTTATGGGGGGCAGGACCACCTCCAGTGGTGTGTTTTGGGGTGTCTGTGATCTTACTCTGATTTTAGGCAGCCTTTCTGCTAATGGGTGGGGTTGTGTTTTTGTCTTCCTAGTTGTTTGGCATGGCGTGTCCTGCACTGTAACTTGCTGGTTGTTGCGTGGAGCTGGGTCTTAGCATTGAGATGGAGATCTCTGGGAGAGCTTTCACTGTTTGATATTACGTGCAGCCAGAGGTCTCTGCTGGTCCAACGTCCTGAACTCGACTCTCTCACCTCAGAGGCACAGGCCTTACACCCAGCTGGAGCACCAAGACCCTGTCAGCCACACGGGTCAGAAGAAAAGGGAGAATAAAAAGAAAGAAAGAAAAAAATAAAATAAAGTTATTAAAATAAAAAATTAATAGAATTATTAAAAATGAAAAAATTCAAAAGTAATTAAAAAAAAACAAAAGAAAGAAAGAAGAGAGCAACCAAACCAAAAACCAAATGCACCAATGATAAGAAGTGCTAAAAACTATATTAAAAATAACCCCCCCAAAACCCCAAAACAGACAGAACTTTAGGAAAAATGGTAAAAAGAAAGCTACACAGACAAAATCACACAAAGAAACATACACATACACACTCAGAAAAAGAGAAAAAGGAAAAAAATATATATATTTATTAAAAAAATAAAGGAAGAGAGCAACCAAATCAATAAACAAATCTACCGATGATAATAAACTCTAAATACTAAACTAATATAAACAGAAAAGGAGAAACAAATTAGATGTAGAAAGCAAACCCCAGGTCTGCAGTTGCTCCCAAAGTCCACTGCCTCAATTTTGGGATGATTTGTTGTTTATTCAGGTATTCCACAGATGCAGGGCACATCAAGTTGATTGTGGAGATTCAATCCTGAGGCTGCTGGGAGAGATTTCCCTTTCTCTTCTTTGTTCGCACAGCTCCTGGGGTTCAGCTTTGGATTTGGCCCCTCCTCTGTGTGTAGGTCGCCTGAGGGCGTCTGTTCTTCACTCAGACAGGATGGGGTTAAAGGAGCAGCTGATTAGGGGGCTCTGGCTCACTCAGGCCAAGGAGGGCAGGGAGGGGCATGGAGGGCGGGGCGAGGCTTCGGCGGCAGAGGCCGGCATGACGTTGCACCAGCCTGAGGCGTGCCGTGCTTCCTCCCAGGGAAGTTGTCCCTGGATCCCGGGACCCTGGCAGTGGCGGGCCGCACAGGCTCCCCGGAAGGGGGGTGTGGAGAGTGACCTGTGCTCGCACACAGGCTTCCTGGTGGCGGCAGCAGCAGCCTTAGTGTTTCATGCCCGTCTCTGGGGTCCGCGCTTTTAGCCACGGCTTGCACCCATCTCTGGAGCTCATTTAGGTGGTGTTCTGAATCTCCTCTCCTCGTGCACCCCAAAACAATGGTCTCTTGCCTCATAGGCAGGTCCAGACTTTTTCCCGGACTCCCTCCTGGCTAGCTGCGGCACACTAGCCCCTTCAGGCTGTTTTCATGCCTCCAACCCCAGTCCTCCCTGGGGTCTGACCTCCGAAGCCCAAGCCTCAGCTCCCAGCCCCTCCCGTTCCGGCGGGTGAGCGGACCAGCCTCTCGGGCTGGTGAGTTCTGGTCGGCCCTGATCCTCTGTGCGGGGGTCTATCTGCTTTGCCCTCGGCAACCCTGTTACTGCGCTCTCCTCCATGGCTCCGAAGCTCCCCCCTCCACACCCGCAGTCTCCGCCCACGAAGGGGCTTCCTACTGTGTGGAAGCATTTTCTCCTTCACGGCTCCCTCCCAAAGGTGCAGGTTCCATCCCTATTCTTTTGTCTCTGTTTTTTCTTTTGCCCTACCCTGGTACGTGGGGAGTTTCTTGCCTTTTGGGAAGTCTGAGTTCTTCTGCCAGCATTCAGTAGGTGTTCTGTAGGAGTGGTTCCACATGTAGATGTATTTGTGGGGAGGAAGGTGATCTCCACGTTTTACTCTGCCGCCACGTTGAAGGTCCTCCTGAGTGTGTTTTTAACTGAAGTGCTTCACTTGGAGGATAACAACCCTTGGTTAATTTGGTGGTAGAGGAATTGAGGTGCTCTATGGAAAAAATTTTCCAGATAGTAAAAAAGCACTCAAGTATCAACACTTTGGTCTTTTAACTCTTTTCAAGAAATATATTTTCCGAATGTATTTCATGCCTTCCTACCACCATCTTTAAAGGTGGGGGACATGGGGTCTTCCCTGGTGGCGCAGTGGTTAAGAATGTGCCGGCAGATTCGAACCCATGTCCAATTCAGGGGACATGGGTTCAAGCCCTGGTCCGGGAAGATCCCACATGTCGTGGAGCAACTATGCCCGTGCGCCACAACTGCTTAGCCTGCGCTCTAAAGCCCACGAGCCACAACTACTGAGCCTGTGTGCCACAACTACTGAGCCCACTTGCCCAAAGCCCATGCTCTGAAACAAGAGAAGTCACCACAACGAGAAGCCCACACACCGCGAGGAAGAGTAGCCCCTGCTCGCTGCAACTAGAGAAAGCCCACGTGCAGCAACAAAGACCCAATACAGCCAAAAATAAAATAAATAAATAGAATATATTAAAAAAAAGATGGGGGGCAATTTGATCTCCTCAACAGTTTCAGGGTCACCATTACACATATAGGAAACAACTGAACATCCATGAAAATTATTCAGTTATCTCATTAGTCTGATGACGTGTATATTCTCATACCAACTTTTAGAAGAAGGTAGAAAGATGGAGACTCAGAAATGGTACTTTAGCTCAGGCCTATCTGACTCCAAAACCTTTTCTCACTCCTCTTTTCTAGACATGCTTCTTCCTTGTGCTAAGACATAAGTATGTGGAACAGAATACAACTCAACCTGAGCTTTTCTTTGTGGCTTGAGCCTAATGCTTTTGCCCGTTCTTTGAGTGGGGTGACTCATTAGGAAAGATGAAAATATTTCTTTTCCTGTCCAGGGAGGGAAAACCAGAATTTATGTTTTTAAGGGCTGGGGCTCCATGGTGATGAGACATCAAATTCTTCTTGATGGTCAGCAAATACAATCTGAAAGAAAATATTCTGTTTAATGGCTTCTCTCTTCAAGGGCCCAAGGAGGGAAAACAGAAGGTTGGAAGGAGGGAAGGGGATTGGGGTGTTATGGGGAGATATGAACGATGGTGGTGCTGGCTTGGGAGCTTGTGTTAGTCTGTTCGAACTGCTGTAACAGAATACCATAGACGGGATGGCTTAAACAACAGAAGTTTATTGTCACACAGTTCTGGAGATTGGAAGTCCAAGATCAAGGTGCTGGCAGCATTTGTTTCTGGTTGGGCTTCTCTCCTTGGCTTGTTGGTAGTTGCCTTCTCACTGTATCTTCACACGGCCTTGTCTCTGTGTATGACATTTCTGGCGTCTCTTTCTGTTCTTATAAGGTCACTAGTCCTTTTGGATTAGGGACTCACCTTTATAACCTCATTTAACCTTAATTATCTCCAAATATAGTCAACTTTGGGAGGTTAGGGCTTCAATGTACAGATTTTGGAGGGGACACAATTCAGTCCATAATAGAACTGCTTTAGGAAGTCTGGGACACCAAAGAGAGAATTTTCTCACATTGAACTCTAACCAGAGGACCCATATTCAGAGAATGAGTCTTGCTTGGCCCTACATTCATTCACTGGCAAAGATGATTCCTTTGCCTGTTTTTAGTTAAAATGTTTACAATAAGCATGTATCATTTCCATCTTACTGTTTTTTAAAAAAGAAATAAATTTATTTAGTTTTGGCTGCATTGGGTCTTCATTGCAGTGCATGGGCTTCTCACTGCAGTGGCCTCTCCTGTTGTGGAGCACGGGCTCTAGGTGCACAGGCTTCAGTAGGTGTGGCACACGGGCTCAGTAGTTGTGGCTCGCGGGCTCTAGAGTTCAGGCTCAGCAGTTGTGACACAGGGGCTTAGCTGCTCTGCGGCATGTGAGATTTTCCCGGACCAGGGCTCGAACCCGTGTCCCCTGCACTGGCAGGCAGATTCCCAACCACTGCACCACCAGGGAAGTCCCTCATCTTACTCTTTTTTTAATCAACTTTTTCACTAAGTACAGGTGTCAATCATATCAATTAGGAGAGCTTCTTCTGTATAAAACAGACTTATATTGCTAATCAGAAAGGATAGTTTTGTGTTAGAGGGTAGGAAGAAAATTCAAAATGATATTGCTAGTGTAGAATTAAATTAAATTGAATAAGCTTGCAAACGACAATTGCATAAGTTCAGGATAACTAAAACTGGCCTCAGATCACTGCAAGTGAATATTTTCAGGGAAATGGGACTCCAGGTAAAGGATAGGTTATGAGCAAAGAGGTTCAAAATTCCATGTAGTTTGGGGAACGAAGAGGTCTAGTCAGTGTCATGGACTGTACTGGCTGTAAAAGATAAGGTAGAAGTTATTCTGTAGGAAATGGGAAGTCATTAAAGATATCTCCAGTGAATTTATAGAAAGGCAGGTTTCAGTTCAAGTTAAGCGTACACGTATCACCCCTGAAAGGTGTTTGAGAAATGCGTATAGGCTTTCTTACGAGATATCGTCACTAAAGCAAGTCCAGGATCGGAGCTCTTAACTTATTTTTGTGTTAGGGACCCCTTTTGGCAAACCCTTCTCAAAACAATGTTCTTAGATGTATAAAATAAAATACATAGAATTTCAAAGAAAACAAATAATATTTAAAAACAATTATGAAATAATGAAAAAACATACTTTAACATAGTAGTCTGTGTGTTTCATTATGCATACACGATTAATAAGATCTAGGTGTGGGTCTATTTGATGAGCATGATGAATAGAGATATCTGATATGAAAATATGGGTAATTTCAATTAGTGACAAAGTGCCAGGTATGGCTAGCGCTACTGTGGTTTTTGCTTACATTCATCATTGAAGGAAGTGAAAGGGAAGGTACAATTTTATTCATTTCCCTATCCAAGTTCATGGATTTTCTGAATTCCTTTCCTCAAATAGAAGATATTCAGGCTTACGTGATTCTTCTGAGTGACAATAACTAATTAGAAGCATTCAGAACTTTCAATAATACATAAAGAGTAACTGACATGTTTTGTTCACCCTGAGGTTTTCAGAGCTTTTCAGGAGAGAGGATTTACGAGAGACTTTCTTTTCCTAAACCATATATTTCTAAAACTTAAAACGTTTCACACAGGTTCATCTGTGTGAAAGGGCACTATAGTAATACCCTCTCTGCCTCCCAGGCTTGTGTAGAAGCCAATCATCGATGCCTAGATGTGACAAGCCTTGCAGACAGCAATCTCTAAATAAATATGTGTGATCATTTTGCAATAGACACATATGTAAAATCACTATGTTGTATACCTTAAACTTACACAATGTTATATGTCAATTATATCTCAATAAAGCCTGAAAAAAGACATTATGGCAAAACAAGCAAGCAAACAAAAAGAGTAAATAGGAAATAAGTTTCTAAAATCTGAGGAAATTCAATAAACAGTTTTATCGTCATCATCTTGGGCTCAGGAATTGCCAAACATTTGTACGTATAATATTTTTTATATTGAAATAGAGTTTACCACAATTTACCATATTGTGTTAGTTTCAGGTGTACAGCAAAGTGATTCAGTTATACATATATATATATTTTTATATCCTTTTCCATTATAGGTTATTACAAGATATTGAATATAGTTTCCTGTGCTATATAGTAAATCCTTGTTACTTATCTATTTTATATATAGTGGTGTGTATCTGTTAATTCCATACTCCTAATTTATCCCTCCCCCCATATAATTTTATTAATTAATAAAAATCCAGGGTTACAGTCAGGGTATTCTATAATGAATTGTAATTGAAGACTGAAAACTTTACTTGAATATTAATTTCAGCAAGGAAGTTCCAAAATTTTAGTCAGGATATCCGTAAAATATACATCCAATTATTTGATGTGGTATTTAGGTTGGTTTGACTGATCTGAACTATCTGGTGTCAGCTATATTGTATGAGACTCAGTATATAGATATAGATATAGATATAGATATAGATATAGATATGCATCATTGTGACTTATTTGGGTCAGACATTGATAAAAAATAATGTAAAAATTTGAAATTCTGCTAATGTCGATGTTATTTGCTGATCCATTCAGCTCCTTAAGTAATAACACAGTATTATTTCAATAGGAGTTCTCAGACTATATCAAATTTGCATCGAAGAGTAAGGTCAAAATACCGAGATTCAAGATCTGTCAGATGTAAAACCATCAGGGATTCGGGGAAGATGAAAAGATGAGACTTTTGATGTGACCTGATGTAGCTGAGTAACTCGCAAAGTCACAAGTCAGTGTCTGACTATAAAAGAGACATCTGATCAGATTGTCATACTTCAGGTTTAATGGAGTGTTACGGGGACTTTGGCACAAATCATTACCCACTGTTTACTTATTCAAGGCAGAAACGTACTGGAAAAATGACCGAGATTATCCATACTTTAACAGCTTTGAGCTGATTGCATTATGAGCAAAACTTCTAAAACACGCCCTTCCGAAGACATAGGTATTAAACACTATTGATCTCTGTTACAGTACTTTAATCGTCCTGTTTTACAAGATTATTTCTATCCCTGGAATATGAAGTAAGATTGTGTATTTGTGGGAGAATTTAATACCGACATTTGGATCTGTGGTTCGTCCGTAGCTGTGCTATTTGGAAGGATACTGTTAGCGCAGAAAGTCAGTTAGTTTTCACACTATTCTTTTCTCAACCATCCTGTTTCATTTCCAAATTCCCAGCACTTGTTCTTTATTTGGGTTCCTTAGACAGAGTTACATGGTAAACCAAACATGAACTTTCTTGTGTTCTAGGCTGATTCAAAGAAAGCTTTTCAAGTAAGACATAATAGAACTCTGAAACTCAATGAACAGTTCAGGTACTATTTTTTTTTTTTTAATCAGTTGCTAACATTATATGGGAATGTGCTTAATAAATTAAAGCTATGTTTAAAATTGTCTTTTCAGGCCCTGCAAAGTCATAATGAACAACTAAAATGGAAGAAATCATCAATAAATATTAATGTGAAGTTAGAAGAGGAAATTTTAAAAAGTATTAAATGAACATTTTCCAAAGATTCTTTTAGCCAAATAAGTTATATAAACTGCTTTACTGACAAATGTCTTATGTATATTATATAATATTATCCTTTAATTAATGAATATAATAGACAACAACAGATTTTTATAAAGTTTTCCTGTTTTTGTTACTAAGTTTTTCACATTTGATGCATACTTTTATCTGCTTTAAGGTATTTTCGAAGAAGAGTTTTGCAAAATGAACCAACTTAACAATAAAAAGTTGCCCAGGATCTAAAATCTAATCACTCATATCATGATGTTTGTCCCAGAATAATCTTTTGATCCTAGTTTCCTCACCATTTGAAAGTCTGGCGCGCATTGTAAGATAAAATTAATTTTTTCATCGTATAGTCTAGTGGCATCAAGATGGGGCCTAAGGTTAATCACGTCAGTCAAATACCCAACTTGAGAAAAATGCCACTGGAAAGCTCTTCAAATATCAGCAATGACATTTGCAGTAATTGCAAAGCTCAAACACCAAGTTAAATGAAAGGCTACCCCCCTCCGCTATGTTCTCTTTTCTCTAGTTGAACATTATAATGTTGAAAGCATCAAAGTACTATAAGGTGAATTAATAATGTGGCATTTTATTGATTGCCTATAAATTCATTGGAGAACTCTATTTTTCAGCCTAGAGATTTTATGGAAAGACCATTTCTAAACACATATTGTACAAAGTTCTGAAAGCTATTTTTTTTTTCAAATGCTGCTTAAAGGGCAGTCAATTCTGAAGGGCCCTTAGGTCTTATTTGAGCCACACATTCTGCTTCTAAAATTATACTCATAACAAACTTTTTCAGGCAGTGCCACCTAATGAGCCTTCAAACAGTCATTAAAGCTGTAATCCAGGAGATTAAAAATAGGCTACTATCTCTTACTCAATGTACTTTAGTAGACTGGGAATGGATGGGAAGAAACTAACTGAAATTGACTTATATTGGTGACAAATTGAGGCTTTTCATGTGAAACGACTTGATAGGTGTTTAATAGATATGACATTTTACAAAGTCATGACAAAATAACTATTTTTATACTTTTAATATGTTAACAGGCTCCTATTAGGAATATATGCACTGTATAGAATTTAGTGCATTGACTAATGAGAATAGGATGTATGTGAAGAAAGGAAGATGAAAACAGACAGTCCCAGACACCGAAATTAAGCAACGAGGAAGAGGTGGGAGAGGTACTGCTTTCAAGCTGTTGATATGGGGAATGAGCCGGGTAGATAGACACTTGTCACCTAAGCTGTATCTTGCATTCCTATACTAACCAGAGGCTGGGAAAACATCCTCTCAAATTAAGCTTTGTCAGCTGGTCCCACCCTGATTTTCGTTCTTGATGGGTTTTCAATACCAAGTGTAGAAATGATAATGTGGGGACTATTTATTTCGTAAATAATATTTGTTTTGTTTTCTGATTATGAAAGTAGTCTATGGCGAGAATACAACAGCTTAAAGATGGAGGAAGCCAAAAAGAAAATTCAACACAACCATGAACCTACACCCCAGTGTTTCGTCTTGCTGCAAGTCATACACATAATTATTTTACTTAAAATAATTCTTTCAGGAATGTGTTTTGATCTTAGTTGTCTAAAAGTGTGTTGCATCTCCTGGACAGTAATGGGGCAGTGAGGGGACTTCAGTACAGGAGGTGACATCCTGTTTCTTCACTGTCCTCACCAAGGTGATGGGGCTGTGGGATGAATCTTCTAGGAACTCCTGGGCTGACCTCAGCAGAGTGTTTTTTTGTTTTATATCTAGAATGCTTGTGCATCAGTTAAGATGCTTTCGGGTACAAGTGATATAATACCTGATTAAGAGAAGTGTGGACAAAAAGGGATGGTTTCAGGACTCTGGATTCACTTCCTTTCAGTCCTTTCTGGATTGTCTCAAAGTGGCCGTGGCTACAGACATCGTGAATTTCCACAACGCTTCTCCAAAGGCAGGAAGATGGTGTGGTGGGGAGGAAGACACGTGCTTGGGATGGGACAGGAGTTCTCCTCTCATCAGGGAGGAACATCTTTCCAGGAAGATGCCCAGATGACATCTGAATTGGTCAGAACAGGGTCTGACCCCATTCAACAGATTGGGTTTCTGTAAACTGAGGAAAAAAAGGACAAAAGAGGCTTGTGGTCCACAGATAGTACCTGCTCGCATTTTCAGCTCCGCAAACGGCCATCAGAATCATGTCACAATTCTGGTCCCCATCACCTTACATAACTGTAAAGCTCACCTGTGTTACCAGGTTGATTTGTCTTTAACAAATTAGAAGGATCTTCTGAAACTTAAAACAATAAAAAAAACTCATCTGATTTTTTTTCATGACTCCACATTTTATACTGTCCTACTTACTGTTTTTTAAAAAGTGAAAAAATGAATGAAAGACTGAAGGAAACCTCTAGTTCCAGAAACAATTTAAGATATTTTTACAAAATTATGTATATTTAACAAAATAAGCGAAAAATTAAAATGACAGACAATGGAAATGTCAGGGTTGAAAAGTAAAGACCTAAGGGAGATAAAGTCGGAACACAAAAGACACGTCAACGACTCCGATATATTTGTTTGGAGTGTGCCATACATTTTGCTCTAAATTTCTTAGAAATCAACGCGTAAAGGGTTGTCCTATTGATTATAAGACACACAGTACCTATACTGAATCAGTTAATAGATGGATACTGAGATTGGCAAGATTTCTCCCATGAATTCCCACTGAAATCACACTGGATAGAATGAATCGCATCCTTGGTAACATTGTGAGAATGAACATTATTATAAGCCTCTTTTTAAAGACATATCCTAATATTAGGTTTACAATAACCTCCAAAAAGGAACCCTTTGGAAAGAGAAACAATGATATAAACATGATCGGTGTCCATTGGGACCTTCCTGGGCAAACCATGATGGATTGCTGCCCCTGCAGTACCAGAGGAGCCATAACTTCAGAGGACACATCTCTGGGCAGGTCTTTCTCCTAATCCCCCACAGTAGACATTTCAGCCCTTTCTTATTCTTTCTAAATTCCCTAGTCTTTCCTCCACCTTGTCGTTTTTGGCATATAACCTCATCTCTAACTTCAAGTGTAAAATTAAAGTTACTTGGCAGACACTCTGTCCCCATGAGTCCCGCTTCCTCTCCAGGTGCCCTATCCAAGCTTTCTTTTTTTTTTTTTAATTTTCCTGAGCTTTTGGGTTATATTTTTTTAATTTTTAAAATTAAAAAAAAATTAAATCTTTGGCCGCACTGTGCAGCTTGTGGGATCTTAGTTCCCCGACCAGGGATTGAACCTATGCCCCCTGCATTGGGAGCACAGAGTCTTAACCACCGGACCACCAGGGAAGTCCCCCTAGCTTTCTTGTGTCCTTCTCTCCTGTCACAACCTGAAAGGGCCTCAGGTCCCCCTTCACTGCTGTCACTTCTTTGAAGAAGCATCGCTGTGCAGGGAAGGACAGAGTTTTCTGTGCTCGTCATCTTCATTTCCGTTCCTCCCTTCTTCTGCGCTGTCTACTATCTCATGGTTTTTGCCTCTAACTCTGCATAGAAAATACAGGAAAGCCCACCAATCCCAGCCCAGGGGCCACTTTTTAGCCCTGATATTCAAGGTCCCTTCTGTGTCACAGCGTTCTCAGTGACTCCTTCCTTGACACCCAACCTTTCTTGATCTTCTGTGACACCACCACACCCTCTGCTTTCCCTCTTTCTTCTCTGATTGTATTTTCTGGTTTTTCCTCCCTTGGATTTCTTCTGCTGGTCCCTTAAATGTGGTGTCAACACAGTCAGGGACAGTACTGCCTGGTGGTTAGAATGAAGACTGAGTCCAGATCATGGGGGTTTGGGTTCCTTACTGTACCATTTACTCTATATGTTACCTTGGGCAGAATGAATACTTTACCTCTTTGTTTCTCAGTATTTTTTCAACAGTAAAAAAAATGAAAAGGATGCATTCATCTCCTATTCTTGCTGTGAAGATTAAGTGAATTAAGATATACAAGACAGAGGCTTCCCTGGTGGCGCAGTGGTTGAGAGTCCGCCTGCCGATGCAGGGGACGCGGGTTCGTGCCCCGGTCCGGGAGGACCCCACGTGCCGCGGAGCAGCTGGGCCCGTGGGCCGTGGCCGCTGGGCCTGTGCGTCCGGAGCCTGTGCTCCGCAGCGGGAGAGGCCACAGCAGTGAGAGGCCCACGTACCACAAAAAAATTTTTTTTTAAAATAAAAAATAAAAATAAAATAAAATATACAAGACAAACAAAAGAACACGAAGTCTCCTAAAAGTTTCTTTTAAATGAAATAAAATACATAAAGCACACAGAGCTCTATATAGCTATTACTTTAAGAAGAAAACAAACAAATTTTCCCTCTGAAGTCTGTTCTCTTTGTTGCTAATGAAACATTTATCTCAAATGGCTTCTTGGATCAACTGTACATCGATACACCGGTCTACTTTGCCCCAGTCCACACCTCCTTGAGCAATAGATGCAAGCTTGCTAATGGACATCTGCACTCACCTCAGACCAGTCATCCGGGATGAGCTCATCACCTCCCCTTAGTCTTTCCTGATTTTCTTTCTTGGCAAAGTGTGTCCAAATGCACCAGGTGGGATTTCGGGGACCATTTTTCATTCTTCCTCCACCCCACGTCTAATCAGTCGAGTCCCGTCAAATTCACTGACATGGTATCTCCTGCCTCTCTCCCTTCCCTCCCTTCCCTTGGCCCCTCCCTGAGTCCAGACACTCTCCCAGTCCTGGATTAGTGGATCAGAGCCTCGTTCGTGTTCTGGGCTCCGATCTTATTCCTCTGCTCTTCGTTCTCCATGGAGCTACTGTGGGGATTTGACTTGACTGAAGAGCTGATCAGATTACTCCCCTTTGAAAAGTGATTCATAGATTCCTAATAGTATTCAGGATAAAGTCCAAAGCCTTTAGTATTACTTGCCTGATCCTTCATAATCTTATCCTCCTACTTCTACAGCTTCATTTTTTGACACTTCTTCCCTTGAAATGTACACTTCCGCCAAAGTGATGCACATATGGAATCAATAGGCTCTCATCCTACTGAATTAACTTCAAAGTGAATTTTTATCGAGAGAATGTTTTCTCTAGCTGATACAGTAAATCAAAGTATTGCTTGTCTAAATGTTTATGTAGCACAATTGAATTGTATACAGTTTATTTTGCGTGTTTTAGTTACTTGAAAAAATCTGATTGGGAAGATGATCTCGTGTGTTAATATTATACTTGATATTTGATTTGTTAATTAGGCACCACAGTATCAGTGCACTTAACACATTCTTTCACAAAATTAAAATTTCTAATTCATTTTTCTTCCATTGTAAGCTTCACATTGTACCAGTTCCTTCTTTCAAGTCTATTTTGCTTTTTTTTTTTTTTCTGGGTAGAATTTTGGAGATTAAAAATTTACCATGTTTAGGTTTAGCCCTTATTAACGTTTTTATTTTGTTCATTGTAATTTCCAATATTATTTATTATGGATTGAATTAAAAACTTATTCCATGTATCTTCATTTAATTGAAAAAACTATAATGAACAGTTCTCCCAGGCATTCCAAGATTGTTCGGAACGGTCAGATGATCTATTGTGTTGATAATCTATTTGTTTTGTGTATGTCCTACCATTTTCTCTGACACTTACAGTCCATATTTTGGCAGAATACAGAATAAGGAACATGGTTAAAATGGCAGGATCAAAATATCAAGATAATATGGTCAAAATGGTGGGTTGGAAAGGAAAGTTACAAATACCTTTTTCTGTATTTGCTGTATCATGGATGTGCCACGTTTGTGTCATCACAGGTTTTTCTCTTCCTAGAATGCCTCTGTGCTAGTCAGGACCCATTCAATTGAGAGTGAACAAAACCCAAGTCAAATAAACTTGAGAAAAATGTGCATCTAGTTGCTATCATTAGAGATTTTCTCTATCAGCATCCATGAAGAAAATCTCAAGAAACTTTTCTGATTGGTCCACTTTGGGTCATGTGTTCACCCTGGACCAACCACTGTGGCCAGGAGGATGGGGCATTATGATGGGCCATTCTTGGGTTATGTGCTCACCTCTATGGGGGAAGGGCCAGGAGGTGGGAGTATTGGCTGGAGAGGAGGATGGATTAGCACTCCAGGCAAAGAAGGCTGCTGTCTCCAGGAAGAGAAGAATGGATACTGGAGAAATGGCAACAAATTGCTTCATCTTCTGCGTGCCTCTCCTATTTGCTCCCCAAACACTTTATACATTTTCTCATGGTTTTGTAACAAGACACTGTAATTCTTTTTAAGCATGATTGTCTTTCCCACTAGCTGGGACTATCTTTAAGATGGGGAAAACTCTTTCTGCACTTTTGTGCACCTGTTTACCTAATGCTCAACAAAAAGCAAGTGATCAGTAATATCTGTGGAGAGAGTAAACAAAGGAGGGGTAGTTTGGGAATTCACTGTTTTAAATTACTTTATATCTGATCCATGAAACTCGGTTCTTGGAGTTTCAGATCTTCACTTTGGAGATATTTTTTTCATCTCAAATTCAAATTCTGGCTAATTTGCATTGAATTTTAAAGATGAGGTTACCTACTGATCATGAACTGACTTCGTAGAAAGAAAAATGAAAAAGTAAAGTCCTCACATCTGGTAATTTTTGAGCCTTAGAGAGAAAGTAACCAAGAAAGATAAAGCAATGAAGAGAAGAGAAGAGAAGAGAAGAGAAATTATTTTTTAAGTTGCTTGAAATATTATGTACCATGGGAGCAAAACCTTTTTGAAAGATCATCTAGTGAAATGATAAACTTGGGGAATGAATGGGGATAAGTGATCACCAGGGTTGATAAAAGGCAATGACTATCAGCCGTTTTAGACAGAGGTAACATTTTTGCAGCCACTTAAAGTCACTGCCACACATAAGGTGAAGGCGCCTATGAAAATCACGGACAAAAGCATAGACCTGGCACCGCACAAGATTTACAACCTTGCCAGGCAATGAACTCAAAGGTCACTCCTGAATTAAGTTACCTTTGTATGACTTTCTGTTCTGGTTGTGAAAATACACAGGATGGTGAAATCCGTTAAACTACAGTTGACAGCAAGAGGGGTTCATTAATTTAGGAGTGGGAGTAGGTTTGCCTTTCTGCAAAAACCTCGTGGGAACGCGATGGGCATGGTTTGGTTCTTGGCGCCAAATGGAGCATTAAAAGAGAAGACAGCTTTGGGAATAAAACCAGGCACTAGAACCTCTGCCTAAAAATAGTCATTGCCTGAACAGGCCATGCGGTGGCCAGGGAGAAATCACATTTGTCACAGAGCATGAGGGCTTTGTGATAATTACATGGCGACAGGAACTGGTAAACCACTCCCAGTACATGTTGGATAAATATAGTGTCACGGCAGTGGTACCATCACTGCAGGTAGCAAATGAGCAGCTGGTAGAAGCTGGCGTGGCTTTGCAGTGAGGCTGCAGTGTGCATGGGGCAGAGGTCAGGGTCTCTCATACCCAGGAGGAATTCATCATTCCTTGAAGCCAGAGGCTTGATAGTAACAGAAAGACTGCATTTTCTCCCCAAAATGGAATTAGATGCTGTCCCTCCATGGTTTAATGCTTTAAGAGATGTGTTTAATGAATAGGTTGCTATATAGGGGAATCAGGAGGCTGCCAGTGGTCACCGATGAGAAGCCTGACCCAGGATGGGAGGACCCTGACCTCCACCCTGTTCTCCCCAGGATGCCATGCTGACATGGGAGAAAGCAAACAGCAGTGCTGGTTTAGACGTGTAAGGGTGGCAGCTTGAGAAGCATGACAACACAGGAAAAAAAAGAACAAGAGCCATAACAACCATCAGAAACCCTTCCTGTGAACGATCTTTTTCAAAAAGTGGGTGAGGTTTTTCAGCTGGAGAACGAGCAGGTGCCTGTGGTCCCAATGCTGGAGAACCAGGTTGGAGCCTGGGGTTCATCTGGGGACACCTTCTTGTGAAGAGCGAAATCCCGATGGGCACTTCCTTTTTGTTGTTCAAAGAAAAGCTCAAGCCAGGGAGAATTCCAAGCTTATTTCCTTATTACTGAGATGGCTCTGCTCTTCAGGAATTAATCCTGGGCGTGTATCGTGGTCCCGTACAGCCTTTTGGAGGCAAGGAGGCAGGGACAGAGAGATCTTGAACCTGGAGATGTAGGAGAGGATCTTACTTTGGTTATTAAGTATTTGGTAAATTAACTAAGGCTATATCTGGGCTAACCTTAAATGCAAATGTATTCCTTTAGCCTAGTACAGTTAGTTGTATTGGAGAAAGTGGAAGAAATAAGCCTCTGATATTTTCTGCATCTGCTGTGCCACTGCTGGTGGGGTCCCTCCGTCTGGAAATCTTCTGAGGTCAGTCCTATAGTCACAGGCATGGCCAGCATCCCCCCACGGGCTCTGGATCCCTTTCCCTCCTGCTCTGGCAGAGATCTTACTTGAGCCATTTTCAGCAACTTCACCACGCCTGGCTCTTCTGCATTCTTCTGCTCAACATTCAGACAAGCTGAATTGTCTTTCACTTGCAAAATTCTCTCCTTGAATCTATCTTCCTTTTAAACTGCTGCCTATATGTGCAGACACATACTCCCCCCCACAGCTGGGGTGTGTGTGTGTGTTCCAGTGTGTGTGTGTTTTGGTGGTAGTAGGTGAGGCATCTTGAAATCTCAGAGATAACCCCCCACTACCTGCTGCCTGTAAGGATGTGGACCGTGTAGAAGCTCATACTCCCTTTATCTTCCAACGTGATGTTGACTCCATTTCCATTGCTGGTAATACTTGGTATTATTTATCAGTCATTTTCTGGATTTATTTTAGATTTATCAGTCATCTTAATTATTGCCAATCCGATGGAAGGAAACAGTTGTCTCATTTTGATTTCTCCGAGAGCTGGTAAGCATGTTTTATGGGCTTGTTTATTATTTATATTTTTTTCTGTGTGTTGCCTCTTCATATTCCTTTCTCATTTTTTGTATTGAGCTCTTTGTCTTTTTTTATCAACTTGCAGCAGCTCTCTACATATTATGGATATTAATTCTTTGTGTGTGTATATATATATATATATATATACATATATACATATATTTCCGTCTATCTATTGTTGGGTCACAAACTACCCTAAAACCTAGAGGCTTAAATCAACAAGGTATTATTATCTCATACAGTTCTGTGAGTTGACTGGGTCCACCTGTGAGGTTTTCTTGCTTTGTGTCTTTCATGTAGTTACAGTCAAGGAGCAGCTGGGACCTGAATTATCTAAAGGCTTGACCGGGTTGACCATCCAAGAGGCTACCACACAGGGTGGTAGGTGGTGTGATCTGTCCCTGGCAGCTCTGCTGTGGGTTCACTGGGGACTGATGGCCAGGGTTCCTCCATGTGGCCTGTCCATGTGGTTTGGGCTCTCACAGCCTGGTGGCTTACTCCAAAGTACAAATAGTGTAAGAGACAGGATGCAGAATGTCCAGTCTTAAATCCTAGGCATGGATAGTAGCACAACATCATTTCTGCTGTAATCTGTTGTTCAAAGCAGTGGGGAGCCCACCCAGATTCAATGGGGGAGACAGGATGAATATTAAAAAAAAATGTGATCCTCTTCAGTTCACCACAGTCCACTCTCTTACCACAAATTATTAACACGTTTACATATTTCCCACATGCAAAATGTACACAGCCCCTGCCTTTGCCACCACTTCCTAACACCCCCTTTCCACCTGAAGTCTCACTTATACTGAGATAGCTTCAAGTTCAAGTTCCATTTTAAGGGTCAGGGTTTATGATCTAAATCAGGCCCAGGTGTGGTTGAGTCTCTTTGGGTGTGAACCCACTCTATTTGAAGACCCGTGAACCAAAGAGAGAAGTTATCTACACATACACACCAGACATACAATGTTGGACAGGCATAGAAAAACCACAAATGACGATCCCATTCAAAAGTGAGGAAAATGGGAGGCACTTGGCAGTCATTGGTCCACAGCAATTATGAAATCCAGCTGGGCACATATTGCCAATTCTTTGAATTATCTGCTCCCTGGGAATGATTCTCCATGGCTCTTGGCTTTGGGCCCTGGTTTCTTGTTTCTTCCTTCAAGTCATCTTTCTTTTTCCATAAAATATAGACTGTTCACATCTGAATGTTTCCTCTGCTTTCTTTCTGCCCACTGTAGTTTGAGGAGGGGGTAACCAAAGTCCCCCTGATTCCTTCAGTCCAAGCTGATATAATTCTTTTAAAAACATCATAGATTCCTTGTGTATCACATTATAGTACAATTCAGGAGACAAAAGTCAGACTCACATTTTTCTAATACAGTCTCTTTATATGAGCCAAGAGTCAGGATGCTGTGGGAAAATACCCTTAACATCGCAGAAAACTTTTTGCTTCGTTGGAAGGGTCTTTGAAGCATCTCAGTGCTTACAGTACCCAGAGTCTAAGAGAGAAGATCTCAGAGTAAAGGCCTTAAGATTATTCGAGGTCCTGCCAGGCACACACATAAAATATTCTGAGGGTGCATCTAAAGCTTGCATAATCACACTATTAAAGTCTTTACACTGAGGCCATACTTTACTGATAGTACTCTGGATATAATATTCATCCTGAAGCCATTTCTTATTTTTTGAGTTTTTTGCTCTCTGGATCAACTTGGGATAAGAATTAGTTTAACTTTCTTTTTCTGTTTATTTCTTAAAATTTATTTTTTATTGAAGTATATTGGTTTACAATGTTGTGTTAGTTTCTGGTGTACAGCAAAGTGATTCAGTTATATATATATATATTCTTTTTTGAATTGTTTTCTCTTATAGGTTATTACAAGGTATTGGGTATAGTTCCCTGTGCTATACAGTAGGACTTTGTTGTTTATCTATTTTATATACAGTAATGTGTATCTGTTAATCCCAGTCTCCTAATTTAGCCCTTTCCCACTGCCACCGCATCCCCATCACTCTTTTCACTCTCTTCTTTTAGAACTCCTCTTTGTTGTATGGTTAAAGTACTGGATCTATCACTTTTGTTTTTGTCTTTTAACCTTTTCTCAAAAAATAATTTCACATTTTCTATGCGTTTTGGAAGAATCCCGTTGTTTCATGTACTTCTGTTGATTTGATTTATCTGTTTTTCTCTGCTTCTCAGATCATTTAAATTTTTTAAAACAGTGTTTTTAATTTCTTGGGATACTTACTGACTTTTTTTCTTGTAGTATCCTGCTTAAAGTAACTGCATGTGATGTATCTTTCCAAATCTGAGAATAATAATAATAATTCTGAGAATAATAACTCAAATAAAACTTATTTGAAGTTTTTTTCTTCCATTGATACAGCTTCAGGAATTATTTGCAATGTATGTGATAGGCAAATAGGTCTTTGACTCATTAATCCCACCTGTAGGATCTATTTTAAGGAAATACTCTGAAAAGTTCCAGAAGATATATACACAGGGTTATGTAATAACAACCTGCTGGTAGAAAGAAAGAAAGAGAGAGAGAAAGAGAGAGAGAAAGGAAGAAAGAAAGAAAGAAAGAAAGAAAGAAGGAAAGAAAGAAAGTCCAATAATAGAAATTTGGTTAAATATATTTTGGTCTATCCATTAAAAAAATGAAAAAAACCCAACATATATTAACCTGGAGGTGCATGTATAATTTTGTAACAGAATCCCAGTGATAATCCCCTTTAAAGTATATATATATGAATAATAATGGAGATTTCTATAAAACACATTGATCATGGTAGTTATTTCTGATAGTTGAGATTAAGAAAAATCTTTTCCTTCCTATTTTAACCACTTTTATTTTTCACTATTTGCTATATTTGTCAATCAACATGTTATTTTATAATCAGCAATCTATTTCCATTTACAATTCAATACATGCCTGCTGTAAAAATACTCAGAAAATACCTGAAGGTATAAAAAAGGAAGTGAAAAATGACCCATAATTCTACATACCGACATAGCCTATCTTAACAGCTTGACACTTGCCTTATTTATTTTCTGATGTGCATGCACACACACACACACACACACACACACACACACACATTTACATGAAGGACACACACCAAGCATGCCCTTCTTACTCTTTTTTTTAACGTGGGTTTTACCTAGCAGTATTTTTGTACATCTTCCCGTGTCAATAAAGTCATGTTTGTATCTCTACAAATAAACACATCCTCATCGTCATCCTGCTATTTTATTGTTTATCACAACAGTTTCCACCTCTCTGTCTGAGGGCTTCTCACCTTCTCTTCCTGTTGCACTGTGTTTGCCTCTGTGAGCTTCTTCACCTCCACGTGAGCCAAAGTGCTTCATCCATCCCCACCTCCTCCCCACGTCCTGAGGGGGGTGCCTGACACATAATGGATTCTCCATGTTTCCCGCTGAGTGAATGTGTGTATGAGCAAATGAATGAGTGATTCCATCCACCAGAGCCCATTTCACCAAGCACACAGAGGCCAGCCATCATGTGTCTTTGGGAAGATCAGACCTTTCTCTGCGGTTAGTTGTCCATCTGGAAGCTGAGAGTAATAAATGCCACATCACAGGAAGTTTAAAAGGATGAAAGAGATAATATTTATAAAATACTTAACTTCTTTAGAAGGAAAATCCCCACCAAGTCCAATGTGTATACTATTATCATTGACTCTCCCCATCAATCACACAGAGGATTCGCTGGCTTGTGCTTTCTCTCAGCAGCTGCGTTGCTAACTGTTTTTTCCATTAAAGTATTCCAGGAAGTTGAGATGAACACTATTCTGTGTGAACCTCACACCTTCCTTAAAATCTCAGCGCGTTCTATGCAAATTAAAAAGGTGATGGTTTTTAATCCTCCCGACATCTCGCTGAGATAGGGGAGGGAAGCTGTTATTACCCTAATTTTGCAGTGAGGGAAACCGACACAGAGAGACACTCACTCACGTCTCACTAGATGGAAGATGATAATAGAGGCAGAACTTGAATTTGAGATCTTTTGGTTTCTATCCTTAAGCTGATGAGCTCACAATAAAATCACACTTTAGGATGCATTAAACTTTTCTGAGTCTGTGTGGGGGAAAGAAAACATTTTCCCCCCTTAAACCATATTACATTCTCGAAATAAAGTATTGACCATGGAGCTGTTAAGACAGTAATTTGCATCAATAAAATTGCCGGATTATACGGCCTTTTCTTATCGAAAGCATGTGGAGGGAGTTGCAGGGGACTGGTAGTCCCCTTACCTTGGGGCTTTTAGCTTGAAGTGAAGTCTCAAAACATGTTCGGGGCTGTAATTCCTATACAAGGTTGAAATCACGCCTGTTTGAAATGCTAAGCCCTCTTCTGTTGCATCGCACATAGCTTCGCCTTATTTTTCTCAGTGATGAAAACAAATTGCCCGTGTTAAAAACAGACTAATAAAGTATGGCTGCTTTCTCTATTAGTTATCCAAATATTTCTTGAGCCCCGATGACGTGCCAAGCCCCCTGGCTGTCGGAGAGACCGAGGTGATCAAGAGAAGCAGAGTCCTCTCCCTCACAGAGAGTCTACATCGCAGTAGGATCGACCATAAGTAAACAGTAAATAGAATAATTAAAAGTCACCTGGAATTCCTATCGTGATGAGTACCACGAGGTAAACAAAGCAAAGGGGAATTTGGAGAGTGACGCAGGAGGGGAATCAGAGGGGGCCTCTCTGAAGACGGGCCCTTTCAGCAGAGACTTGAATCTTAAAGAGAGGAGCTGCCAGCAAAGCTCTTGGGAGCATATTCCAAGCAGAGGGAACAAAATATATAAGGGCTCTGTTTCCCCGGCCCCAAAGCTTTCTCTGTTTCTCGTGCACCTCTCAAGATGAGCCCATGTGGAATTGCTAACCTTTTCTTCCCCTTGGGGCTCTTCGGCACATCTGCTTTGTACTTTATTCCAGCCCCTCGTAAGTGACAATGTGGCAACAGACTGTGGGCTGCCCCTCACCGGGACCTCCTGCAGTTCCTTGTGTTCACGGCACTGAGCAGAGCGCCGGACACACAAGCCTCCACACGACTTCCATAAAATACCTAGATCACAGACTTCTGTTGGGGCCCAGGCCTTGTACGTCCTGGCTGGGTCTGAAACCTTTATGGCCGCGATAAAGGCTTGATAAGAGATCAGCCGTCTAGCTGTTGGAATGAGGCATCCTCACGCTTCCAAAATTCTCCTTATCTTGTTTTATCTGCCCTGTTTCTGTTTGGCACCAAGTCGAGGACGGGACACAGGCAACACCTTACGAAAACAATGACTTCTTCCTGAAACGTCACAGATTTCTGGAACACGCTCTTGGCACTGGGCGGGGGACATTTCAACCCCGGGAGGTAGATAAATTGTGTTTTATGCTCTCAGGGCACATCCCTCCCTTTCTGGGTCTCAGACACCTCCAGGAACACAGGAACAAGACCACAGTTGTCTCTTTTTGGTCAGTTGTCTCTCTGGTCGGCAGAGGCAGCCAGGTCCCTGGTAAGGCTGTTGCTCATTCCTGCCTCTCTCGTCACCATTCTGGCTTTGTTTGGAGAGTAAAGAAAGTTTTTATATATTTTGAAGCCCGTGGTCCTTTGTGGCATTCCTGGGTCTTCTCTCCTTTCACTGAAACATAAAACAACCTGCTACTGTTTGCTCGTATCGCCCTTTCTCTTTTGTACACATGCAGGAGAATGGGGTATAATTCAACAAATTGGTCCTCTCCCAGCTTCTGTCACATTCCTTCTGATGTGAAAGGCTCGGGATCAAGAAACACTCGTTTGGAAGATGGAGTCACCCCAGGTGGCTTATCTCAAAGACGTAGCGGGGGAGAAAAAGTGCTGGCCTCACGTGCAAGTTCGACAAGGTGCAGTTAGGAGCTCACCACTCGCCTCCTACGTTTCCTAGTAAGGTACTCCTGGTAAATGATAATTAAGTCATGGCTTCCAGGTTCTACGGTGTGACTCCCACAAATGGGCCAACTCGACTCCTCAAAATCATATTCAAACAACGCTTTGATCCCACCTGCGGTCCTCACCTGTTTTGCGCCAACCCAGCAGCCTGCTGGGGGGCATGGGCTCTGCTCCCTGCACCGCCCCACCTTGTGCCCGGGATCACATAGACCTATTGCCCCAGCCCCTGTCCCCTGGCTTTGATCTCCAGGCATCGTGGAAGCCATCGGCTGTGACAGAGTTTTGGTTCAGC
This sequence comes from Lagenorhynchus albirostris, assembly GCF_949774975.1. Taxonomy (NCBI): domain Eukaryota; kingdom Metazoa; phylum Chordata; class Mammalia; order Artiodactyla; family Delphinidae; genus Lagenorhynchus; species Lagenorhynchus albirostris. Next base: position 73,298,121 of record NC_083112.1, on the reverse strand, counting down.
CTCATTGCCTTGGAATGCAGGTCTCAAGGGTTCTGCCCCTGGAAATTGGATAACGAGGTAGTACACGTTCCAGGAGTGTAGGCTGGCATGTTGGGACATCTCAAAGATGCTTTTCCCTAACTTCATTCTTCTGGGGACTGGCCAGTAGTGATGAGTAGCCCACAACGCTAGAGGTTGAAGAATCTCCCACGCCCAGATTCAGTACCGTCTGGATACAAATGCACTTTGCAAAGACAGTCGCTGTGCCATTCTTCCCCTCAGGGTTCTGAAGCAGTAGGCTTTCCTCTCTCTCTACAAACAGGTGGGAAATCTGTGTAAAAATTGGGGTTTCAGGCATTGTAAAGAGCTGGGAATATTTTTACAAGAGGAAAAACAACAGAGCTGACCCTTATTTAAATGGGACGTCTCGCAGCAGATAAGGTGAAACCTTTTTTTTTCTTTTCTTTTTTAAACGGGCCACCGAAAATGTTAAGAGTCGTTTGCCAAAACCCACATCTGACTCAAATAAGCAAATCTGTCGTATATAGCCTATGCATGTAAAACAAAATCCAAATGCAAGCATGCATGCTTTCATGTTGTTTCATGTTGTTCAATCCGTATCTTATTTGTGTGTATCTTTGATGTCTATTATGTTATGTCGTCTGAAGTGATTACACTGCTTTCATTTAATAAAAGTTTTTCAAGTTGTTTTAAGTCTCTGAATGGAAAGACCAAAAAAAAAAAAAAAAAGGCTGAATTCTTATTTGCTGCATCTCAGCTTTTATGTTGAAAGCAGCTTATGTTGAAGTTCTTAGTCTAAACAATTTACAGTTTTCCGGATTAAGATCATGTAGGAGTAGGATGAAAATCTTCAAGACAACGTTACATAAACGCTCCTGCAACTTAGGGGGAAATTAGACATTTGCAGATTCTAACTGCTGGGTACGATGGGAATTTTCTCAAGTGGGAAAAGGTGAGATTCCCTGGGAGAGTTACTGGAAGCGGGAAGATTAAATCTACTCCCCAAACCTGGTTGCCCACAAAGGCAAATATGCCCTCGTACTACAGCCAGGAGGGAGCACAAAGCTTTCAAGTTGTTGGAGGGGAAGACAAACTTATTTGCTGCCCATCTGCTGATAGGAAGGGTAGGAAGGGCTTGGGCAGCTGACAGAGCAGTTCCCTGTGAATTTGACTATTATTTCAGGTTTCTATCTTTTCCTCTTCGGTAGGAAGATATTAAAAGTAGGTCTCTGGCAAAAAAAAGGACAGAATAACACAGAGTCTCTGAAATTGCAACCTGTACAGATTCCTGGCCCCAAACCTTCATGTCTGGTGCTCGTCATCAACGAGCAGTTTGCAGAGTTTGCTATTTTAAAGGATTGGAGAACGCTGGACGATTTCAGAAATGTCATAGCCTAGAAATTTACAAACTCTTAAGAGGTGAATGAATACTTGTTCTTTGATGGAAGAAATTCCATGGGAAGAACTTTGAGTACTAGGATTACTGACATATATAAAAGCTTTCCTTTGCTTTTTTTTTTTTTTTTTTTTTTTTGCGGTACGCGGGCCTCTCACTGCTGTGGCCTCTCCCGTTGCGGAGCACAGGCTCCGGACCCGCAGGCTCAGCGGCCATGGCTCACGGGCCCAGCCGCTCCGCGGCATGAGGGATCTTCCCGGACCGGGGCACGAACCCATGTCCCCCGCACCGGCAGGCGGACTCTTCTGCATGTGCAGAAGCCGCTTAAGTTTTTTTTAGAACAATTATAGTTTGCATATTTATTTCTGGTAGGATTTACAGGTTATAATATCCCTGTACCTCAGCTCAAAACATAAATTATTTGATTTCCCCATCTTCTTCACGTCCTGTCTGTCTGGCATGTGTTTGTTTTCACATGAAGATCATTTAACAGCCAAGAACAAAAAGGTGGAGCTCACTAATTTGCGGTGTGGAAGACCCAAAAGAAACCCAGTGAACTTTCTTCCCCACCGAAACATTGTATAGGTCAGAGCTTTATTTAGGGGGTGGGTGGGTGGTAACACGAAAACTCTTGTGGAATTCAGACTCTTGAATTTACGAAGGGTTAAAATCGAGGTAGTAGACCTTAATGCAGTGCATAGAAGAAATCCTGTTTGTTAGTTTGCTTTTTGTTATGCCCTTATTTATTAAAATAGTCAAAGTATTCAGTCTTTCTATTCACCACAGGCCTCACCCATCCTTCAGCCTTGTTCCTCCATTCTTCTTCCCATCCACTATCAGCATGCTTTTGTTACAAACCAAGTCTGATTATGTTATAGTGGGTTTTTTGGCTGTGCCACATGGCTTGCGCTATCTTAGTTCTCCCAGCAGGGCTGGATCCCTTGACCCCACAGTGGAGGTGCCGAATCCTAAACACTGGACCGTCAGGGAGCTCCCTGCTATGCTTTTTGAAGGAGAAAATTCTCAGTGACTCCCCTGTAGCCTTCAGGAACGTCCAAAATACTCAGATCTGCAGAGCCCGTTGGGCACCTCCCACCTTTCTCTCCTGGGGGTTCTGCCCTTCTCCATCTACTCACCCATCACGTGGAATCACTGAGGGAAAACTACACCCTCTCTGTATCCGAGACTGCTTCCTCCTTCTGGAACAATCTTCTCCAAACCTTTGTTAACTCCTAAGCTTCCTCAGGACTCAGCCAAGGTATCGCCATCACCCTGACCCTCTGCTCCCTCCCGGAAAAACCTTCCCTGACCCTCCCTGCCGGGCCTGGGAGCTCTCTGCGTTTGCCTGATGCGCTGGGCCTAATGTAGCAGCACATAGCTCAGGGCTGTGATTGCTGGGTTATTCATCTGGGTCCTGGGCTGGATTAGGAGACCCCTGTGAGCAGGCAGTAGGGCTTTTATTCTGCAAGTGCAGCATTTACCGTGACCAGGCACACAGCTGGTTCTTAGGAAATATTTGCGGAATAAGTACATGATATTTGTATGGAGACCTGTGTACAGAGACACACATTTTATCTTTTTAAGAATTAGGAAATTTGATATTTGAATGTATATAATTTTATCACACATTAGCTTTTTTTATTTTATTTTTTGTTGAGGTATAGTTGATTTACAATATTGTGTTAGTTTCAGGTGTACAGCAAAGTGATTCAGTTGTATATATATATATACATATAATGTATATATATAATGTATGTATACATATAATGTATTCCTTTTCAGATTCTTTTCCCTTATTGGTTATTACAAAATACTGAGTATAGTTCCCTGTGCTATACAGTAGGTCCTTGTTGGTCATCTATTTTATATATGAGTGTGTATATGTTAATCCCAACCTCCTATCCCTCCCCCCACCCCCCTTTGCCCTTTGGTAAACATAAGTTTGTTTTCTATGTCTGTGAGTCTCTTTCTGTTTTGGCAATAAGTTCATTTGTATCTCTTTTTGCTTTTTTTTTAGATTCCACATACAAACGATATCGTATGATATTTATCTTTCTCTGTCTGGCTTACTTCACTTAGTATGATCATCTCTATGTCCATCCATATTACTACAAATGACATTATTTCATTCTTTTTATGGCTGACTAATATTCACACATTAACTTCTATTTTCTCTTTTGTGCCAAGAAACAGGGGTGTTTAGGAAAAGTAAAGCCAGTTTTGAAGCTACTTGCATGTTTCATTGGGATCCTGCTATGACCTGTTGCTCGTCTCCGCAGAGGAAACACCAGGGACATTTTTGACCTGAATGGCCTGCCTGGGAGGGATGGGAACGTTCTCGAAGATCCCACACTTTGATTGACATGACCAGGCCTTCCACCACTGGCACTGGAATAGAAGGTAGGATCCCACACTCAGTGACTGTTTGGGAGCCCGGGCTCTGGACCCTGAAGGTTTAGGGTCCAAACTTGTTTCTGTCCTTTTCCAACCAGAGCAGGTAACCTCATGACTGCCTCCCTCCTCATTTGTCAAATGGGACTAATGACAGGACCTGGCTCACGGAACTGGTGTTACCTGAGTGTTTTCGTCCACTGGAAACACTTGGGCGCCTGATGCACAGTAAACACTCAGCAAACGTTAGCAGTCACCATCCTCGCTGTTGTCTCTTTCCCAAATAGCAAGCCACTCCTCTCTATCCCCTTTTGGCAGGGGATACCCACAAGGCTCCTCTTGATTCCTGCGTGTCGTCTCCATGGTCCAGCACTGCCACCATGGGCAGCCTGCAGTCACTCTGACGGCCCCCCTTCTTGTCAACCTTCACTGTCACTTTTCAAAGTGATTTGGGTCATGTCTACTTTCTGGGTGGTGCTGAGTGAACAGTAGATGGAAAGAGCCTGAGATTAGGTGAGGTGTCTCTTTTGGGGCTTCATATTTAAACACAAATTCCTGGAAGAAATACAGAGCTCATCAGCTCTAAGGAAGAGAGAAAACCAGGTTGTGTTACTGAGCTTTTTTTATCCACAAACATGTAACCAGCCCAGAGAACTTGTAAAATCTGCAGAATGAGATTGATGTGAGTTTCTTATATCATTTCCTCAAGGGTATATTAATGGACTAAGTAGTTCTCATGAGGGGAGTTCCCATAGGGGATTCCAGATGAGACTCTCTTGATGAACCACATTTTTTTACACAGAAAGATAACTCTCTAACACACTCCCCATGGGGGATCTCTGCACGTCCTAGAATTATTAGCTGCTACAGCCACACAGAGGCAAAGAATAAAATAGGACCAAGATTTATTTGAAGAGGCTTGTTTGTGACAAATTTCCATAATAACAAAAGTTTAGAAAAACTGGTGTCATGGTTTTGATGGTGAAAGAGAACTTTGGTTTAAAATTTAGAAAGAAAAATATCTAGTTCCAGTCAAATAATGCTCTAGAGATTATGTCTCTTAGATATTTAAAAAGAAATGGCCCACTACTAAAACATCATTCATGAAGATATACCTTACTTGTCTCATAAGACCATGAGCTCTGCTGTATGACAGTGTAACCACAGAGATCGTGCTTTTTTCTTTTTGCATTTCCCCTTAAAGCCAATAAGGAAGACAGCAAATAGATTGAACTTAACTTTGCTCAAAAAGTTTCTTTTGGAAATTATTGAATAAAATGAGGATATCACAAACTTTCAAAATCCATGCCAGTTTAACCCTAAGTCAATGCTGGGATGTTCCAATGCTGCTGAGTGGGAAGACATGAAGGTATGAAGGGATGTGGTCTGGGATAAATGGCCCATTCTAGTTGTAGGTTGTCCATTGAGACAAAGGAGCCAATGCAGACTCCATCCACATTGGATTCCATCGCCAAAAATATCCAGCAAGTGTGAGGGGTAGGGCAGTAGGAATTTTGGTCAGACATAGGAGAGTGCTGGGTTCCAAGGCTGTTGGGTTTGGAACCAGTCCCCAGCCAGCAGCAGATGGTACAGAGAGCCAGGGACCCCACCCAAGTGAGCTGAGGGGTACAGGGCAAGACAGCATTTGCTACTGAGTGATTGGGAACATGTAATCCTCTTAGCAAACCAACACAGGCTGGACAAAGTGCTTAGTGACAGAGAAGGGAGTAAGATTTGGAAAGAAGCCTTAAGCTCAGTGAACTCACCTTTCCAAGTATCAAGGTATTCTTTCAGCAAATGCTATTGAGTGGCTTCCATATGCCAGGCACTGTGCTAGGCATGGGGAATATGGCAATGACCACTGTAGACACAGAGTTCATAGTTTCACGGGGGAGAAAGACTGGACATATTCCCATTAACGTGTAGTTACACACTGTGACAGGTGCTCTGAAGGAGAGTTATAGGGGAGTCTAGGAGAGCCTAATAGGACAACCTAGACCAGGAAAACTTCTTAGGCGGTAATGATGTTTGAGCTGAAGGACACCAAGCAGAAAGGCTGGAGTGAGGTGGGATGAGAGTCCAAATCATGTAGGCATGTGTGGGCCCCCTTAGGTTTTTATCTCAAGATCAGTGGAAGCCACGAAGGTGTTCTAAAGAGGGAACTAGTATGAACAGTAAAGAGGTAGCCCAGGGCACCGAGAGTGCAGTTGTCTAGGGAAAGATGATGGTCCTTGGCAGTGGAGATGGTGAAACCAGGACAGAAGTGCAAATCTCTTAGGGGGCATAAAAGTCTTAGTGGAGAGTCATGCCATGAACTGAGGCACAGTGAAGACCAGGTCTGGAGGAGAGGTTTCAGATTCGGGGAGTTTTAAGTGTCTTTGAGACATGTGAGTGGTTTAGTATGACTGGACTGGAGATAGAACCCTGGGACTCCGTGTATAGATGAAAAGGGGGAGAAATGATGGATGGAGATCATGTTGCCTCAGAAGAGATCATGCAGTGAGAGGAACAGAGCACTGGGACCAAGTATTGGACCTCAGTATCCAAAGCCTGAGTTGAAGATGATAAGCTGGCAAAGGAAACTAAGAAAGAATTGTCCCAGTGAGCCAGGAGAGGGTTGTTTCAGAATCTGAAGGGGAAATTTTTTCATAGACAATGGGAGGTTAACAAAAGTGAGCCCCCCAAAAAGGGCCAATTCAATTCAGTGACATGGAGGTTACTGGTCATCTCAGGGAAGACCACATGGCATGTGCTAGGGTTTCGGGTTTAGTCTAAATACAGCTGGGGTTCCTAATCAAATGAGTGAGCAGGTCAAAGGCCAGAGTGCCGACCCCTGTGTGGGACTGGAGATGGTAGAATGAGGCACAAAAGTTGAGTCAAAAGGAAATGACGATTTTGCTAATGGAGCTTCAAATACAATGGCACGCCCAAAACACGCACTTTCTTAAGTTTACTGGTGCCTATCCTATTGCTTTGAATGAATCCCTTGTTTCTGATGCCTTTACTATGACTCTAATAGTATCATGTTTACTATTTTTTAGCAACAAGGGGGAATGCAGGTAGTTACTGCAGGCAGATAGTTTGAATGACGACCACATCATAATTTATTGCCAAAGTATAATATTATCTTATGGATAATGGCTGGTTGGACGGGGTATGAGAATAGTGTAAAAATAGTGAGTAGGAAGTAACAGCAAATGTGACCAGGTAATGAAAATTTAAGAGGCCTAAATATAGTTTAGGTAGACTAATGATTACTTCTTATTTAAGAAGCTATAAAGCCTGCCGATTTGCACTGCACCCCATTATTAACCACATAGCCAATGGGTAAATGCAGATATGGCGGCAAACTCTGAATTCTGGTGCTTGTACTTGTTAACCGTCTGACCTTGAGAAAACGACTTCCATTTTCTGTGCCTCAGTTTCGTCTTCTATCAAATGGGGATAATAATAAAACCTATGCCTCAGGATTGCCATTAGTATTAAACGGGACCATCTACGTGTATCACTTAGAAGGCCTGGCGGATAGGAGGCACATTGTAAATCTAGCTCTTAGTATGTTACTGTTATACTGTGATCAACACATTTTCCTAAATCTGTGTCAGTTTTTAGAAATTAGATATACAGTAATAGAATCACTAGGTCAAAGCATAAAATCAAAATTTTGGTCTTTTAATTTTTGCAATTTATTTCTTTAAGTAATACTTGAGCTGCTTTTCAGCCATAACACATGGGTATGGACAGACTTAGTAAAATACCAAAATACGTGTATGGGACTGGTTAGTAAATAGCTGCCGGATGAGCCCCTCCTCCAGTGCCCCCAGGCATCCTGCCCCTTCCCAGGAAACCTCAGACTTCCCCAAAGCTCAGGAGAAACTCCAGAACCTTCTCCACCTCTGTGGCCTGCCTCTGATCTGACTGGTCAGGCCCATACCAAATCAGTTATTAATTAACTGATATACATTCTGACCAACGTGGCCATAACATATTTTCCAGTAAATGTTCACCAGTGATGCTTAGTATCATTATCCAATACTTATTTGCTAGCTATCGGAAAGACATTGCAATTTAATTCCCGTTTCCTTGATTCTTAGGGAGTTGACCATTTGGTGACGTATGCTTATCATCCATTTGCATTTCCTCCTTTGTAATTGCCATGCCGGTAATTTGGCCTGTTTTCCCTTTGGAGGTCTTCGTGTTCTTCCTAACGATGTATAGGTGTTCTTTATTTTATTTTTTAAGTTTATTTTATTGATGTTTACTTGACTTACAATGTTGTGTCAATTTCTACTGCACAGCAAGGTGATTCAATTGTACATATATATATATTCTTTTTCATATTCTTTTCTATTATGGTTTATCACAGGATATTGAATATAGTTCCCTGTGCTATACGATAGGACCTTGTTGTTTATCCATTCTCTATCTAGGTGTTCTTTAAAAATTCAAGTATTAACGAATTTAATGTATATTTACTGTGAATGTAGTTATTAGTTTGCTTATCTTTTAATGTTGTTAGTGATCTTTTTTCTGAAGTTTATGTTAAATATCAAAACTTTCCAATTTTTACCATTGCTTTGGTGTTCAGAAAGTTTCTACATTAGAGTCAGACAAAAAAATACTAAATTATGTCTTCTTGTTTTTTTAAGGCTTTTGTTTTTACGTCACAGACATTAAACTCTTCAACTATCTGTGGTTAGTCTTGGTGTCTGATGGAGAGCTAGGAGCTCGTCGTAGGTTGTTTTCCGATGGGGCATCGTCCCCAGTTCTGTTGACTTGGATGCCTCCTTTATTTTTTTTACATGACTTTTGGCTTATATGTCTATTTTAACACTTTTTGGAAAAAGAAAGTCTGTCCTGTGTTAATTTTTTTTTTCATGCATTCTACCTCCTCTTCTTCTTTTTTTTTAACATCTTTATTGGGGTATAATTGTCCTGTGTTAATATTTTTGCTTTTAAATATTATTTAGTATCTCTGGTTACCGGGCCAGTGCGATGCCTTCAGCATCTTTGTGAACCTTCGTGGGGTCCCTGCCATTGCTCTTTAGGAGCCAGAGTACCACAAGAATTTCTCTCAGCTGACCGGGTCTCAGCAGAGCTACTCGTTGCTCTAAAGTACTGACAATTTTGCCAGGACTTTGTGTATGGCCTCTGAGTTGGGACTGGAATACTTTCGTAGAGAAAATGAGGCGAGAAGATGTACTCATCACCTCTGACTCCGCAGACATTTGGCTAGGACAGGGTCTAATTTGGACTGTAAGGTTGTGCTTTCATAAACTAAGTTTACAAAAGAAAAAAAAAGTGTATGAATTTTCAGGGATTTATTTTCATCGAATTCATAGAAGAAAGACCCTGGCAATGAAAGGGATTCTTGGATCAAAAAAGAAATTTAATTACTTCTTCAAACTCTAATGACAGCACTTTTCTGTAATTTTAAAAATAATGTGGGTGAACTTTTCTTTTTGCTTCACTACCAAAGTGAGGCAGGGAGCAGAGATGGTCCAGAGGAAAAACAAGCATCGCTTTGTTTCACTTTCGACCTGTCAGTCATTCCAGGTTAAACATACCTAAGGTTATGACATTTCTTCATGGGCATCATTGCATCATTGCATGTTGCTATTGTATCAGCTCCAAACTATGTATTTTCAATTCCTTACCTTTTAATATATCATTTGACAGTGACATTTCTGCACAATATTATGTCTTTCTCCTCTGTCTCATAATACTGGCTCTCCAGCTCAGACCAAACGGATGAGCGAATTTCAAAGAAACTTAGAGGTGTGTATAGAAAAAGAACACACAGAATTAGTGCAGAGGAGATTTTATAACATATATCATTAGAACTTTATCATAATACAGTTTTCTACAATAGGGTGATATTATAAGAGTCTATCTTACAAGGTAATTGGCGTACATTATTGAAGATCTAGCATTCTTAGTGCAGAATACTTAAAACAAGAAATGCATTTTATAGTCTCTTTTGTGGGAGAAGAATTCATCATATTATAGCTTGTCTCACTGGCAACTTATTTCCTACCTTGTGTATGTGAAGTTTCAGAAAAATAAAGAAGCGAAATTTAAATTTCAAACTTTATTTTAGGACTGATTAAGTATGTTATGCTGTCAACGTGTCAGAGGTTTTTTTGGAGTATGTTTTTTGTTAGCCCATCATTTTTAAAGAAACCTTTAGCAAATAGCATTTAGAACTAATACATAAATCTGTCAGTGCCTTCAAACGTGTTATAGCGTTTCAAAGAGAAAAACCATTGTTCTTTACCTTGCCCAATATAGCAATGAAAGTAGGGCAGGCTGATTTAGTATAAGATTCCAAAGCTCCACTGTCATGTCACCAAGGCTTAAGAGCCCTTAATTTCCATTTTCAGAAAAAAAGTTATAGAATTAAATATCTTTGAACCAGCAAGACTGTTCATTACAGGAAGTTATTATTTTGACCAGGCTGTTGGTTTCTGAAGTCTGTGGCAACAATACAAAAATAGCTTTCCCTTGTTGATAAAGAACAATCTGCAAAAACAAATTAGAAATGTGTTAAGGACAAAATAAACAGACATGTTATTTTTTAAACTTGGGGGCCTCTGAATTTCACAGACTCCTGGAATCTGGGGCGCTCCACCCAACTGCTACACATTTTATTGCTCTGTTATAGGTTTGGCACGAGACGAATAATTTTCCAACTGTTGGAACAATGTGGATTCACATTTTTCCAGTAGGGGAAAAAACCTCTATCTTACATATTAAATTCCAAATAGAGAAACAGTGTCTGTATCACTCTTCCCATTTTATGATGGAATTTGAGAACTAAGGGAAAAATTATATATAAGAAAATGGTATATCTAAGTGTAGTTGAAACCTTCATCTGGTGAAAGAATTTTTAAATCGGTGGAGAAAAGTCAATTCACAGAGCTAAGCTCCCATGTTGTGAAACCCTACTCACAACAGTCACTTGAGGCCAGTCACCTGGGATTTGTTGAAATAACTCCTGTCTAGTTCTTACTGTTACATATTATACACGCACTGCTGGCTGCCAAAGAGAGCTTGGTATAAGTTTGGCCAAGAAATCGTTCTTTGAATATATAGATACCATGCGTTGCTTAGTCTAATAGTTCCTTCTGGGTGATCAGAAATTAATATTGACTTAACTGCCATGGCAACTGACACACCTGTTTCTGTGGGGTGGGGAGAGGCTTCTAAGTTTTTGTGTTTTTAAAAAGGATGAAATTGAAAAATTTTATATCGATGCAAAAGGATGATAGAAATAACCTTGCAATGGAAGGTGATACTTCCATATTTCCCTCCCTACTTTATGAAATGGGCAGAAAAAAAAAAAATATCCAGGGCTGTTCACAAGACCTGTAGGAGCAAATGTACTCAGCTGAGACTACGTCATGGCTTAGGCACCACAGGTAAAGTTGGTCATGTTCTGCCCTCCTCAGGTGAAGTGTGATGATGGAGTGAAGGGAAGGAAGTGGGTGAAGGAAGTGGGGGTCAGAGGGATTGGGGGGTTTGTTTATCGGGTGGGAGGGTAACAGCACTGCATCAAGGTGCAGAAAGCGTGCAGGTGTCTGCGTTTGTGGGAATCATTGCCTAAGCATTTTGGATGGTTATTCCTTTTGCTCAGTTGCGAGTAGTCGTGCTTTTTAAACTTACGGCAATGTTCACACGCAGATGACATGCTTGCTGGCATGTCAGCCTAGAAAACTGTGTTTTCCCTGGCTTGTCCTCTCCACTTCCTGATGTCTGCATGTCTGCTGTCCCAGGCGGTTCTTTTGTTCTCCCCTTTCCCCTCTCCCTGGTCCCCACCCGGTGCTGACTCTCCCTGCCCTCTGTCTCTGTCCCCTTCCCTTGGTCCCTAGCCTCCTTGTTCTCTTGCAGGGGAAGTTTCCGGAGGGGTCTTGGCAGCCAGCTCAGACCAGGATTGCATTGCCAGCTCCCCGATGCAGGTGACATGTTGCAGGGTGAAGCTGCAACTCAAGGTAGGGGAGGCTAGGTGAGATTTGTGACTTCTGTCCTTGGAAAGGCAAGCAAAGCTGATACCACAGTGTTGAAAACTTGAGATCTCAAGAGACCATCTGGTGTTGCCCTCGGCTTTCAGTGGGGTGACGTACCGTTACCCCCAAGAGGCAGCTGAGGTCTTGAGAGGTTAAGTGATCTGCTCCAAATCTCACAGCTAATGAATGGTGGCTCTGTGTGTGTGTGTGTGTGTGTGTGTGTGTGTGTGCGTGTCTTAGAGAAACTAGAACACTGGTAGCTTCTTTCTAGAGTTGACATTCCCTGCCTCATTTGGAGAAACTTTTAAAATACAGAAAAGTACAAAGAATAATATAACAACTGTACTCTCATCACTCACACTTAAAACTGTTAAACATTTTGCAATATATGCTGCCTGTGTCTTTTTTCTATCTATAGCCTTTAAAAATCACACAGCAGGAAAAGTATGGGTTCGTGCTGTTGCGGAAAAAAAGGCAAAAACAGAAAAAAGAATGAATGCATTAATTGTCTTTGAAAAGGCAGAAAAGAGAGAGTACATCCTGCTGTAACACCAACACCCCTTTTGCCCAACACCCCTCACTACCTCATTCCCTTCCCTTCCTTTTCAGAAACTACACAACAAGCAGCTTCATTCTGATGAGAATCCTTTCAATGTTACCTACATATCCATTGCCATAAACAGAATACAGTACTGTTTTACACTTGCTTCCCTGTCGTATTTGATGGGTCATCCTGAACCTTGCTTTCTTTACTAACATCATTTTGCTGAGATGAAGCACACAGTTAGTTTATTAATTTAAACCATCATGCAGTGATAGACTGCATGCACATAACACCTTTTATCCAGATGGTTGCTTCCAAATGTTTTGGCTCCCAATTTATGATTTGGGACTATCCCATTTCTATTCCAAAGCATACCAGAGTAAACATGTGGGGACATGTCTCCCTGTGCACATGTGAGGGCTTCCCTGGAGATGAAATTGCATGTGTTCATCGATCATGCACATTTCCCCTTGTCCTCCATATTGCCAAACTGCCGTCCAAAGGGGCTGCAACAGAGAGACTCCTGCCAACTTGAACAGAGATTCTGTTTCCCTAAATTCTTCCCCCAAATCAAGGGTCTCAGTCTTTTTAATCTTTATATAGCAATTGAAATATAGTTCATCATTTTTGTTATTGTGTGAGTAAGAGGTAAGAGACTAGGTAAGTGTTCAGAAAACTCTGGCGTCTGCTAATCCCAAACTCCCCATCCATCCTGGGATTAGCAGATGCACACTTTTCTATACGGGATGGATAAACATTGAGGTCCTACCTTAGAGCACAGGGAACTAGTCAATATCCTGTAATAAACCATAATGGAAAAGAATATGAAAAAGAATATATAGATATATATGTGTAACTGAATCACTTTGCTGTACAGCAGAAACTAACACAACCTTGTAAATCAACCATACTTCAATAAAATAAAGTGAAAAAAAAAAAAGACAATTCAACGTATGTGGAAATGTAACTGTGATGAGAACCTATAAGACTCAACTCCACCAGAACTGTGAGTTAATGCAGAGGGCCTGGAAAGCTATTAAAATGGCCACTTTTGCCATTTTTGAACATTTGGGGGCCTATCGATGACTTAGCTGCTGTATGCTAAAGACAGTGATATAGACAGATTAACTTTGTACGAAAAGAGCATTTGACACGTAAAAGTCTACGTATCCATATTTGGATGGTTTCTCACAAGTCAACTGCTTGATTATATAGACAGAAAAACTAAAACCCAGAAAGTTTAACGACTCATCCAAGATCTCATAGGAAGACTTCTTTTAGAAAAAGAAGTTTTAGAAAGATTGAATAATTGCCTGCACCAAGAGCACAGCCCGGATTATAGAAGATTCTCAATAGCTATTAGCTGAATTAACGAATAAGTTAATCTCTGTGGTGTGTACATGTATTTGAACCAGTGCCCAGAAGATAAAAGTATTCTGTCTCCCAGGGAAGTACAAATCCATCCTCTTCCTCCAGTCCATCCCCTGGTTGCCTCTCTGGTCCCTACATGAGAATCTTAATGGCAGACTGACCCAAGTAGAGGGAGAGGTTGAACAAAAGGCATAGTACTGGATACACGGGTTTGATGGAAAAATTTTATGCAATAAAACAAGGCACAGGCGGGAGTTCCCTGGTGGTCTAGTGGTTAGGATTCTGGGTTTTCACTGCCATGGCCGGGGTTCAATCCCTGGTTGGGGAATTGAGATCCTGCGAGCTGTGCATTGCAGCCAAAAAAGAAAAAAAAAAAAAAAACCCCAACAGGGAACATGAGATATAAACATCACTAGGGTTATGGGTGGGTAGGATCTTTATTTAAATTTTGTGACAAATATCATCAGTAACATGTACACTATATTATGGGACAAATTATATTAGCTTTAATATAAATTGCTATAAAGGTGTAGGAACAATGTCTTTTTAATAACTTACCAACGGGAGGAAATCGAGAACATGGAGCAAAAATTAGTCTCAACGTTGGCTGCAGAAAATTAAAAAGGGTCATTTTGCTGTGGATAAATGATTAACTTTATTGATTAAAGGAAATGGTTTTTAAACGAGGCATCAAGGCTTAAGGGCACTCTTCGTGGGTTTTGGAATGTATGCCTGCTTACATTTGGAGAGGGAATCTGGCATTAAAGGTAGTTATTTCACGAGCTTTAGGAGAATAGGTTTATGTGGAAACTAAGAAATATGCAAGTGACTATCAAATTAACAAGAAAGAACTGGAGGAAGAGACCCCAAGGACAGGAGGCGTGGTGTGTGGTTTGAGAACCAGACAGTCTTCTGCGAATGCCTCTCATCCTACTCCAGAGAAAGACAATCGCCTTTCTTAAATGCAGTCATTTCTGCAGCTGTGATTCGCTCGGATGGTGTCAGAGAGCAAGTATCTGCACCACTGTTCTGAATCAAAAGCCACGCTTCGGGGCGGAAATGAAGGAGAACGTTCCCATGTTTGGAGGGAACACGTGGAACAAGATGGCATGATACCGCTCTCTCAGAGGGGCTGTGAGGCTTTCGCGAATCGTGGTTATTACTCATCTGAAGGCCAAAGCCTCCACCCCGCGGGGGCCCCTTGTGGCAGATGGAGGATTCTTTTATTATAGAGCATCTATGTGTCACGTTAAAAGTGTTTACCAAGCATTTTATAGTCATTATTTACTGTTCCTCATGGCAACCTTACACTACACTCCAGCCCTGCCCTTTAAACCTCAGGGAGCAGCTGCTGGGCACACCCAGTGCCAGCCTTCCATAGCCTCCTATTGAAACCTTTTGCTGGGGTTCTGATCTAATCTTAAAGTTAAAGTTCAGTTGTCATGGTTGGAAAAGAGGATAGCTAATTTAGCTGCCTTTGGAGTTTCAGGATTACAATGATAGCAGATTTGTAAAAAAAAAAAAAAAAAAAATCCCTTAAGATTAAAGGTCATGTCTTTGGCGCTGGAAATTTCTCTTTGTTCTAAAATGAATAAGAAGATATTAAAAGTAAAGAAAAACACACAGGTACAGAAGGAGTCATTGACATTTATTTTTCAAGCTATGTGTTGAATCCAATATAGGAAAGAGTCAGCAACGGGATATTTCACACGAAAGGGATTAAAGTTACAAACAGAAATACCCAAGGCAGTTTATTTCTTTTAAACCTAATTGTTTTTAGCATTTGCTGCGTATATTGAATTTACAGCATGAAATGTATTAAACATACCATCCATTCGTTG
The DNA here is from genome assembly GCF_949774975.1 of Lagenorhynchus albirostris. NCBI lineage: Eukaryota > Metazoa > Chordata > Mammalia > Artiodactyla > Delphinidae > Lagenorhynchus > Lagenorhynchus albirostris. The sequence goes on along the minus strand of NC_083112.1, from coordinate 73,282,572 downwards.
CTTGATGTGGAAGGAATTCAATAAAGCAAACGTCTTAGTTGTGCTTGAAAATTATGTTGCGAGCCAGACCAGGAAGGAAATTTATCAGGTTAATTGAAAATTTTGCTGATTTTAATTTCATCCATTAAAGCGGGAAATGGTGCTTATGATTTCAGTACACCTGAGGAAGAGTCTATGGAGGAGAATTCGTGGAGAGTTGGTACATACCTGAGTCATTTTAAGCCAGACTGGATTCAACATTCAGGAACATTCCTTGGGGAATTTCCTGCAATTGACAATGACTAAGACACCTGAGGAGAATCGTCTTCTACTTCTGGGGCTATTTCCCATCCTTCCTGCCCTAATTTGTCAGTCCTGTGATTGAAAAAGAACCTGACATGTTCTCGTTTTGTTAGTGCCTATTTTATGAGACCTCAGGTACAGAGTAAAATAGTATTTGTGAAAAAAAAAAAAAAAGTAGCGAAAGCAAAGAAGACCGTGAGGTTGCTATCCAAAAATAAATTTTCAAGGGAACATGCTAACTGTCAGTGGGTTTGAAGAATTTTATTGAGAATATTCCATTGCATTTGAATAAGGAAGCAGACTGAAATCTGCTGTTACTCTTCATTTCCCGAATCCAAAGTGAAAAGAGTCACACAGGAAATTAAAATCCCATGTAAGTGACTTAATAAGCATAGAAGAATAATTCAATTCTTTTTGACCCATGAGTCATTTTCATTTCATAAACTGGTAACTATTGGTAACGTAAAAACAGAAACTTGTGTTCATTTTTTTTTCCTACTGATAATAATACGGAACGTTGAAATTCATCATGGAAAGGTACTAGTCAAGTAGTTTAGGCGTGGTAAACCTGGTTAAATGGTGTCTAAACAATTGTTTGCAGGGTGAACGCAATTGCTGCCATTCGGGGATGTTCCTCTCAACTACGGTGTATATATTTTTAAAATTTTAGAAACCGCAACTGGCTTATGTGCACTGTAATGATGGTAATATTATTCTCCCAAGAGATAGCAGCATTCCTATAGAGTCTAAGTAGAAATGACACATTTATGGCATATATTTATAGGCTTCCAGACACAGTGCTTCCCCATCACCACAGTCAGATCTAGGAACAGAGCCTGAGAAGTTAGCGTCTAGTGTTTTATTCTAACAGCACTCCATGCCCTATAAAAAAAAAAAGTCATCTTACCTTGTCAGGAAGAAAGTACCTTCAGCTCTGGTAAATTGTAGGGCTGTAATTCAAAAAGAAAAAGAAAGGGAAAAAGAGGGGAGGAAAAAGTAAGGCAACCTGCATTCAAAATGTTTAGGATTTCAGTAGGACATATTGCTTTTATATCTTTGAGTCCTCTCAAAGATTTCCGCTGAAACACTGTGCAATGTTTCCTAAGCGCACAGAGAGAGAGCTCCCACTCGCGTTTCACTCTCCCTCTTTCCCGTCTTCCTACAGCACAATGAGCTTTTCCTCTCTGGTCCTGCGCTGTGCATTCACGGAAGGGGCTGTGTTTTCTCATGAAGAGCAGGAAGTTGATCTTGGAAGGGGTGCCTGCTCCCTGCTGCCCTGGGATTACGCACCCTCTTGATAATGGGTTGAAACACTCACATTTTGGCCGCGGGTCGTGTCGGTGTTGTCACATCGCTATTGGACATGACCTGTTTGAGCACAGAAAATATTTTCCCCAGATATCTCCAAAAATAGTTTTACAAAATTGTTTTTTTGCTGGTGGTATCGCTGTTTGCGTTCCTGCAGGATCTACAGTGAGACGCTAAGTGCAGAAGGGGAGGTGTGGCTGTACCGAGAACTTTGACCTCGTCCTGCTCTTCAGCTCTTGGAGCTCATCAGAATCAAGTCAATTTCAGGAAGGTCTTAGCTTAGGGATGCACAGCTGTCGATGCTGCTCCCGGGGCCCTGAAACCCTCACCAAGCAGGGAGGGGACACATGAGCTGCAGTTTCCTCTCAGAATCAGTCAGCTTTTATGTTTGTCCCTGTGTTCCTTGTTCCTGTTTTGTATCTAGACTATAAATTAGAGTTGGAGTTGCCGCGTAGAGTTTTCTGCACTATTTTCCTATTGAAATGTGTGTGTGTGATTTTCACTTTGTTCATGGTTATTTCTGAAAGCTGGTCTTTTTTTTGTTGTTGTCAGAATAGGGTGAGCCAAGCCATATTCTCAGTGAAATGCAATATCATTTGTTGTAATATGAAAGCAATTAGGACATACACTTTTAATGCATTACTCGGACAATTGTATTATTTTTTTACCCGAGTCAGCCAGTGATCAATTAGTTCAGCAATGATGGCAATAAATCATGTTAGTGTCAGGGGCCTCGGGACTCAGCCCCTGGGCCTCTTCTTTTCTCCATCCCCATCCATCTTCTTGGTGTCCTCGCCCCGTCTCCTGTCCTGCTGGCCGTCTATTTACCAAAGATACCCGAATTCATATCCCTAGTTCAGAACTCTCTTCAGAATTACAGACCTATAGATTCAATTGCCTGTGATAACTTCATTTAAAAGTCTAAGAGAAATTTCATTCTCAGCAAATCCTACTTCTGATCAGCTTCCCAAATGTGCTCCTTTGCTGAAGCCCACGTCATGATCAACCAACCACCACACCAACCTTCCAGAGGATCCCGCCAAACATTTGGAGTCCCCTTTGTCTCTTTTGTCTTCCTGGACTCCATGCTCAGAGAGTGAGGAAAGACTGTTGCCTTGACTGCAGTGGCTCCCAGATCCCGTGGCTTCTCTGCCCCCCCCTGGTCCCACCCCCATCATGACGATGGGGTCCCCAGCAGCCTCCCTGCTTCCATCTTTGCTCCCAACCCTCTAGTCTCAACCCCATGGCCAAAGAAATCCCTTTAAAACACAGGGTGAGTGATGACATACCTCTGTTCACACCCTTGCATTGCTCCTCCCTGAGTCAGGAATAAAAGCCACATGGTCGTGGGGTCCTACGAGACACTCCAGGATCAGACCCCACAGCTGTCCAGGTTACATCTCAGAGTTCACCTCCTGCAAAGTCCCCCTCAAGACTTTGTCACCAGGTCCTTCCTGTGGCTCTTGGAATGGGGCCGTCTCCTGCCCGATGCCTTTTGCATTGGTTGTTCTCTCTTCCTGAAAATATCCCCACGGTTAATCCCCTCCCCTCCATCACCTTTGCTCAAAATCTCCTTCACAAAGATGTCTACCCTGAAATCCCTCTTTAAAATGCATCCTCAACCCCACAGCCTCCATGACCTGCCCTACATCTTGTTTTCCCCTCACAGTTGCCTAATAACTAATTTACTCATCAATTCCTCTTCTTGCCTCTCCACCCCCTGTGCAAGATTCAGCAGCGCAAGATCTTTGCCTTTTTAATTCTGATGTATCCCAGGCACCTAGAACAGTGCATGACACATAGAGAGGCTGAATAAATATTTCCTGAATGAATGACATCATCAAATCATGTGGAGTTAAAGAAATGCTATAAAAATAATGTCTATTCCCTGAAAATCTAAAGGAGGGAGAAGGGAAACCCAAATGAAAAAAATCAGAAGAGCAAAACCCACAGAACGTCTCATTAGACAAAGAAGGCTAAAACCTGTGAAAGAACAGAGGAAACATCTAGAACAAACATATTCAGGGAGGACCTGGGTGTCTTTAACTCACTGCTGTCAGTTTGCAGGTGATGGAGCCCGACTTGGGCCAGGCAGCAGCTAGTTCCCTGAGGATCCCTTGTAAAGCGTAATGCAAAGGTTAATGGAGTGGGATGGTTGAGAAACTCTCTCTCTGGTTCTCCTACCTTTGAGCCTTCGTACAGGCTGTTCCTTCTATTGAGTCACCCTTCCCTCTCTTTTCACCTGGCCAACTCTGACTTCTCCTGCAGGTCGTGGTGTGCGTGTCGCTTCTCAGAGATGCTTCCCAAACCTCTCCCCTCTCCCAGGACTGGCTTCCTCTGCTCAGTGCTCCTTTCTCATCAGACTAGCTTTTGAAGTCTTTCTTCCTGACCAATGTATAAATTCCTCAGGGTAAGGAGTATCTTTGTTCTGTTCTAGCTAGAATCCTAAGGCCCAGCAGCCGTGGAATGTTTGTGGGATGGATGACTGCCAGCCACACCCTAATCCATTACTACCCATTACCATCCACTGAGAACCTGGGATTCCACACTGACAGGCTCGGGTTTCCCAGAGTGTCTCCCAGTTCCGCTCTACCTAATACCTTTTATTCACAGAGGAATGACTCAGCAGAAATGTTTTGTAGAAGAGAAAGGAGGAATCTAAAAATCAGAGCCCGTTCGCTTTGTGTGATGACGCATTTGGCACATGTAGAGGGCTTGGAGGGATACAAAATTGCTGAAGATGTTTCCTGCTTGTAAAGAGCTCGGAGGCTGGCTTCGGGGAGAGAGAGCAAAAGTCATTTAGGACATTGAAACAAGCGGTGTTAGAGAGATGTTCCAACGTGACCACGGCAGCACTGTGCTTAGGCGTGGAAGGTTCCAGCACTGTCTTAAAGAGCAGGTTTGGAACAGAAGTAAGGAAAGGCAATACAGGTAGAGCAGGGCTTGGGAAACTATGGCCCGTGAGACAAATCTGGCCCGTTACCTGTTTTTATGTGGCCTGGGAGCTAAAAATGGTTTTTCTATATTTCAGTGGTGCAGCAAAAAAAGAAAAATGATATTCCATGACCTATGGAAATTATATGAAATTCAAATTCAGTAGCCACAAATAAAGTTTTATTGGAACACAGCCATGTCCATTCATTTGTGTTCAATGGCAGAGTAGTTAAAGACAGAAACCATATAGTTCAAAAGCCAAAAATATTCACTATTTACCCCTTTACAGAAAAAACAAAACAAAACAAAAACTTGCTGATCCCTGCTTTCAAAGAAACAGCATCTGCAAAGCTCTATCTGCAAGCTATCCAGCTTGATTTGAGCGTAAGTTTTTTGTGTGTGTGTGTGTGTGTGTGTGTGTGTGTGTGTGTGTGTGTGTGGCATGGGTATGTGGAAGGGGCTAGGAAATGTCACGAAATGAAGTTGCATAGATGTTGTACACCAGGCTGAAGGACTGGGTCTCTTCTGCAGGTGCTGGAAAGCTCGCGGAGAGCTTTAAACAGAAGAGTAACCAGCTCAGACTTGTATGTTTTGGAGCTACTCTCTCAGTAACTTGTGTCTGTGTGGGGTGGCCTGGTGGGTAGAGATCGTGAGACTTCACTTGGTAATTAATGCTGTCATTGTCATGAAATGTATCTCATTGTTTATGTCTTCACCAAGACTATTCTCAACCTATAGCACTTACTTTTTTTCCCCTCTACCCTTTCAAGGAAGGAAATCCAAATAAAAGGGGATATATGTATACGTATAGTTGATTCACTTTGCTGTACAGTAGAAAATAACGCAACATTGTAAAGCAACTGTGCTCCAATAAAAATTAATTAAAAAAAAGAAATCCTTTAGAAACCATTATCTTAGTCATGAAAACTAATTTAACTTGTGTCGGGAGGACCTATATAGACATATATAGAGTCTTTTAGAGTTTTCATGGGGAAAATGCTGCACTTAAGTTACAGTGCAGTTGTGATTCACAATCTTTTTGTTTGTTTGTTTCTAGAGAGATTTGCCAAGAATATCCCTGGCCCATTATTCTGGAAAAATGTCTCTCCATCTTCCCTCAAGGATTCTTTAGACTTCAAAGACTACGTATAGCTGGCAGGGGGAATAAGCCCCAGATGGAAATGCTACCAGCACCCACGTGTGCCCACCTCTGGAAACGGTCATGTTTTAAAATTGCAGCATTAGTATCCTCTGGTCACCTTTTGGGGCCCTCTTTGAGGTATACAGTTTAGCTATTAATTCTATGCTTCAAAGAGTGTGCAATTCATGAATACAGCTGCAGAGCATTTAAAATATTATTCCCACCACTGTGGTCTCCTCCAGTTTAGTCTTTAAAATAACAAAAATCAAATGTAAAACTGTGGTTATGAATAATTAGGGCAGTAGAATTTCTAGAACAGAAGATCATCTATGTCACATTTCTTCTAGAGACAGCTTTCCTCTTGCTTTTAAATGATATTTGTAAGGTTTGACTTTGCTGTCATTCAGGGAAGTGTTCATGTTTACGAGGAAAAGATGATATATAACTATCAGTATCTTTGATGGATAGGAAATGTGGAAGAAGATATATTTTCACCTTAACATATGAGTTTCACTGGGTGTGAGGAAATGAAAGGTCAAGCTTTTAAATATTCTTTGTGCTGTTTTTGCTAATAATTTCCTCTTCATTTATCTTTTATTTGTTCCAAAACTGACAGTTATTAATGACAGAGCAACAATTTAAAAACATTAAAAATCATCTTTAAAAAAAGTCATGTATATTATTAGTTATATGAAAACATTCTGTCAGTTACGTAAGTGATGACATTCTGTTTTGTTTGCTAGCATCAAATAATGAATTCTAATCACTATTCACATTAGTTCATTGATATTTTCCACAGCGTGTCTCTGACGGGTTCAGAGACCTTATATCCCATGTCAGCATTATCTGCAAAATCTCATGCTTCTAATATGTGGCCTTGTGTTATCAACTGTATAGTTGTTTTAAAAATTTTATTAGAGTATAGTTGATTGCCAATGTTGTGTTAGTTTCAAGTGTACAGCAGAGTGATTCAGTTATACATACACATACATTCATTCTTTTTTAGATTCTTTTCTCTTATAGGTTATCACAGAATACGAAGTAGAGTTCCCTGTGTTATGCAGTAGGTCCTTGTTGGTTATCTATCTTATATACAGTAGTGTGTGTATGTTCATCCCAAGCTCCTGATTTATTCCACCTCTACGTTTTCAATTGTATATGTTTATACTTAATGTTAGTTACTTTTTACTTGGGTACAAATATATAGGAGGAATAATGGTAAAAGTACATGGCATTCTAATACTGTTTAAAGTTTATATTTATAAAAATTATTACCTAGGAATAAAACTGAAATGATGAACTCCAAAAGGTTGGTATTGGTAAATTTAACAGTGAAGACTTTTGGTTGAAAATTTTAGTAAACCTAATTCAGATTGGCTAAAACAAAAAAGGGATCTATCCATTGGCTCATTTAACTCAGATCACAATATGGGTTGGATGCAGGGGCTCAGAAGATGTCCTCAGGTTTCCGCCTTTTATCCACATCCATCCCTTGATTTCACGTCTGTGGTCACGAGATGGTGACCAGCAGATCCTGCATCTGGTCATATACTTCCTGTTTCTTATTGATGGGGAAGAACAAGAGTGTCCTTCTCAGTACCTCCGCTCGGAACTCTCACTGCCCCAGCTAAGGGGAAGGCAGTGCTGAAGGCTTAAGCTTGGCCATGAGCTCCACAGGGAGCTTGAAGCATGTGGACTGAGGGTTGTGGAAGGGGTGGATTCCTAGAGAAAAATCCAGTGCAGTTACTGGAAGACTTTGCGGGCTGTTCACTAGAGCACGGACTTAGGAGATTTTGGCAATTTCGGATTCAGGGCTCACCTGGTAGCAAAGAACGAGGCTGATGGAATCAAGTTTTCCTTAGAGAAACGTAACGCTGGTGTTTGTCTCCTCCGTTGCCTGGCTTTCTCTAACTGAGCAGCACACAGAGGGAAGCTTTGCGGCAGTGGTGTGAAGGCCCGAGAAATGGAGACAGTGAGAGGCTGTGCTGCCGATCTGGAGGCAAGTGGAGAGCTGGGTCCCACACTCACACCTGTGGGTCCACAAGATGTGGGTCCACCATTTCAAGATGGTGCCGCCATCTTGAAATTCTTCATGAGTTTTGAACAAGAGGTTTTGCCTTTCCATGTTGCCCTGGGCCCTGTAAATTATGTAGCCCAGCAGTCCCCAACCTTTTTGGCAACAGGGACCGGTGTCATGGAAGGCAATTTTTCCACGGATGGGGGATGGGGTGGGGAGGGAGGGGGGAGGGGATGGTTCAGGTGGTAATGGGAGCGATGGGGAGTGATGGGGAACACAGGTGAAGCTTCGCTGGCTGGCCCTCAGCTCACCTCCTGCTGTGTGGCCTGGTTCCTAACAGGTCCCCCGGGGGTTGGGGACCCCCGATGTGGCCGGTGCTGGTGAAGGGTTCCAGCTATATTGGGAGCTGGAAGAGGAGAGGTAAGCCACAGGGAAGGGGCCGGTTGAGGGTCATTGTCATAGCAGCCCCACCTGGGAGCAGTGCCTACCAATAGAAAGAGCCTGGAAGGGCATCACCAATGCAGGGGGGCAGCTTAAGTAATAGCCAGAGATGAAATTTTGAACTCAGTAAGGGAACTCTAAGGAGAGATTTTCATTTGGGGGTGGTTTCTCCAAAAACTCACAAATGCATTTACGACACAAAGCGCTTTGAAGATGCCCGAAGTCCAGAGAATGCCGGTGACTGTTCGGAACCTTGTCTGTATACTTACCTCTCGTTCCTCCCCCAAGCCGGGGAAGAGCCAGAGGCAGCCTAGTGGCGACAAGGGTGGGACGAGAAAAGGAGAAGGTGCTGAAATGCAGAGGCCAACCCCTGTTCCACTGCAGGACCCCAACCTCCGCCCCGAAAGGCAGGGGGAGAAGAAGAGGAGAGAAAATTTACCTCCAGACGAAGTTCGGGATTTTGACAGTTATATTGGTTTAGACTTTTACACGACTGAAATTGGACTGTATTTTATTAGCGAAAATGGCTGGAGCGCTTTCCTTACCTGAGAATGACCAGGACCGTCAGGTGACCTGTTTGAGTACTGTCCACAGAGAACACTTGAATGGGCAGTAGTGAGGAAGCGATATCATTTTCTCCTTGTGTCCAATCTCATCCTGCCCTTTGGGCTCAACAAAGAAGGCTGTAGGTGTGTTCTCAATAAACCACAGTAGCAGTTTTACAGAAGGTCGCTTTCTCAGTCTTTTGTTTTTGAAACAATAGACCAGGAAGTAAAAAAGCATTTAGGGCTTCCCTGGTGGCGCAGTGGTTGAGAGTCCGCCTGCCGATGCAGGGGACACGGGTTCGGGCCCCGGTCCGGGAAGATCCCACATGCCGCGGAGCGGCTGGGCCCGTGAGCCATGGCCGCTGAGCCTGCGCGTCCGGAGCCTGTGCTCCGCGACGGGAGAGGCCACAACAGTGAGAGGCCCGTGTACCGCATAAAAAAAAAAAATCATTTAAATATAAAATTTTATTAACATCATAAAAGAAATAGTTAATATGAGACACAAACTTTGTAAAGATAGAGCCTTCCAAAAAGGCCCTTTATGGTGGTCAGTGGGATTTGGTAGCAAAGGGAAACCGCCACGCCTGGGGCTCCAACTCGAGCAATCTGTACACTTAGTGATGACTGAATCTCAGTTGTGGTAGCTTATCCTATGAAGGTCATCCCTATGTTGTTAAAGAGAGGAAATTAAATGTACTAACCAAAAAGTCACTCAAAGTACATTAAGGTCATGACAGAAACGAATAAGGAAATTCCCAGTTTAAGTTTCCCTCCCTTCCATAGACTCAGAGGGACATCTGAGGGAAGCCGTTCAGAAGACACCCGGTGTGAGCTGGTGTTGGAAGTCAGTCTTTAACTCTTTATTTCCTTGTTTTCATTAGCTTGGGTTACACACCGAGACTTTTCTGAATGCCCTTTTTGGTAAGTGCACTTCCTTTGTTTTTCTTACAAGTTCCCTGGTAAGTAAGAACTTCTGTAATCAGTAATCACCCATTTTATTTCTATTTTATGTAATTTCACAAATGAAAGACAAACTTATCCATTATCTCATAATTACCTATCTTGTCCTGTCCAACAATACTTCCTTTGTATAATAAAACATTCTTCTAAGAATTTGGTAAAACCGGTCGAGCAGGTTCCCCACTAGAGCAGAAACCAGCTCAAAAGGTAGCTCACAGATGGAATCTCAAGTATTTATTTTCACATATGCGTGGGTAAACACTAAATATGCGACCAGAAAACTTTTTTTTTTTTTGAACATTCAAAGGGAGCATGAAATTGATGTCTGAGAATAAAACATAAATACCCCGGGTGTTTAGTGATCAGTCAAGACAGAGAAACTCAGAGCTGGAAATCTCAGGACAGACCCTGGGAGACCCACGTAACTGCACACTTATTATCACCTGCATTTTCATGGCAACCTTGGGGTGTACCTGTGGCCACCACGGCTTGAGGCTCTATTTCACTAAAGTAAAAATTCAAACGACTCCTTCAAAAATGAGTGTGTGAATATTATTCAATTCGTTTATTGAGTAAACACTGAAATTACATGGTTTACTTTTTTAATGACTCAAGTGAGTATGCAATTTCATTCCATTTTGCTTTCACTGATGTCAGTGAAATTGAGAAAGAAATGCACCCTCTGTTATAATAATAGTCCACCTTTAAAATCATAGTTTTTACTATTAAAATGAAAAAAAGAACAGTTAGGTAAAAGTTTAAGGTAAAATCCTTCAGCTTCTTTTAACATAGAAGTAATATTTGATCACCATCATGAAACGCTGGTATAACTTATCCCCAAAGCCTCCTCCAAGTAAACAGTCCCTCCAGGATATCAGTTTCCTGCAGCAACATGCTTAGGAAAAAAAACATAGTTCATATGCCAAGAATAAAATTCTAGCGCCCAAATATTTGCATAAGTAAACATTTTCAAATTCATATTCTACATACACGCCAAACCTCTTGGTGTTTATAAATGTTTTTGTGACTAGCCTTCAGGTTTTTGTTGGACAGATGTGTAAAACCAATAATTACAAGTGGGGTGTTAAGAGAGAAAACTAAGGAGAATGTTGTTCATTATTAGCACTTAAGATTATGCTTAGCTCTTGAGATGAAATGATTAAAACACCAAAAATCCCGGTCAAGAGTAATTTGAATCTGACCTGTTTTCAGATCCATATCTTGAATTTGTCAGGACCATTTCATGTGGCAGCAGGGGTGTAACTGGCTAAGACACAGGATGAAAGGATGCAGCGTCCTGGTGGGATATGATGGATTTTTTTTTCTTTCCAATTGAGGCAACCTCAAATAGTCTTGTCTATGTGACATTAACTCTGAGACCTCATAGCAAATGCATGTGTGGTGGATTAAAACAGCAGTATTTAGACACATCTAATTATATCCAAGTCACTCAAAAAAACCCCAAGTCCTAAATATTGGGGGAATAGAAAAACTTTCTAACAAGGTGTGATTTGGCCAAATCAGAAGATTGTGTCTAAATTTCATATTACTTCAGCACATATGAATTTCACTGCACAAATAATTTCTAGAAGACTTTCCTGAATAATTTTCTTGAAAAGAAGTCATGAGTATCAGTCATTTCAAAGGTTGAATCAATTGTTTTTCATGGTCCCAAAGAGAGCAGCTATTAGCATACATTCCCAGCTCTTTTGTCAAATGTTATTTTTTGGTTTTTGTACTCAAAGCTCCTTAATTTAGTGACCCCAGATACAGACCGGCTTTAGTGCTTCTATCCGACCCATGGGGGTTCTTCAGAGAAATTGTACTAGCAGGAGAGAGGAACCAAACTACTCAGTACTCACGTTCTCATGAGTTCTTCCACTGCACCTTCTCAAAAATTTTCTCTTTCACAGGAAAAAAAGATGTTATTCTGTCTCTGTCATTCTTCAGTATATTGTGTGAGATGTGGCTTTTAGTCATTATTTGTTCTTACATTTTTTAATTGAAATGTAGTTGGTTCACATGTTTCAGGTGCACATCAGAGTGATTCAGTTATACATATACATATATATAAATATATCCTTTTTCAGATTCTTTTCCTTTATACATTATTACAAGGCATTGAATATAGTTCCCTGTGCTACACAGTAGGTCCTTGTTGTTTATCTATTTTATATATAGTAGTGTGTTTCTGTTAATCCCAACCTCCTGATTTATCCCCCCCCCGCCCCTGTTTCCCCTATGGTAATCGTGAGTTTGTTTTCTGAGTCTATTTCTGTTTTGTAAATAAGTTCATTTGTATCATTTTTTAAGATTCCACATATAAGTGATATCATATGATATTTGTCTTTCTCTGTCTGATTTACTTCACTTAGCATTATATTTCATTCTTTTTCACAGGATTTGTTCAGTCTCTTATCAGGTATTAATTAAGCACTTCCTTTGTGCTAGATGTTTTGCTAGTGCTTAGAACCCAAAGAAAGATAATACATTCACCCTGCAAGATCTTATCGTACACTTATATGTGCTAGTGTGTGTCATATTTGTGCACTATTAATCATAATTTTAGGAAAAAGAACCTTCATAAAATAGCGTAATATCTTTATAAAGAAGCCTTTATGGTTTTCTTTTGCACCTAACTGGTGGATGTTGCCTTGTCAGTCATCAGCGTTGACGATGGAGATTCCAGGGGTGCTAATGGTACGGTGGTAGTTCCGAAAAGTGGGCTTCAGTGTGAAAAATAAAGACATAACTGTTACCGATTGGTGAGTCATGACATATTCGACGGAGAAAAAGAATTGCAGAAAAAGAGAGGTGCGCAGAAACCCTGAACAATCAAAGTGGTGTCTAACTGTATTTTAAGGAACTGAAATTGTTATTGGTCACAGCAGAGATAGCAAATTTGCACCCTCACTTTGTAAGATGTTTCCTAAAAATCAATCAGCACCTACTGATACCTGTCAACCCTTTCCAGTATTTTTTGTTTTAGGAGTAAGTTCCATTACAAGCTTAGTCGGTGTCTATTGATTTAGAGTCTTTGAAAATGAAAGGTTAAACTGGAGTGCTGGGGGACCAGTGCTGAGAGGCACGTGCAATGCTTGGTCCTATGTCCTAAAGAAAGCCCTGCATTTCAGGAGATGCATCTTGATCCCCTTTGGGAGGGGAGACGATATTTGGCATACGTCCACATAAGGTTGGCTTAATATTCAAACGACTTTAACTGGAACCCATTAGAATCTGTAATGTCCAGGACCACAGTTTTAAGGGAGTTGGCAATTGTCTCAGAAATCAAATACTAGCCCCCCAAATTTAGCTTTTCAGGAATAATGACAGTCATATCCCTCATTTTTATTGAGATCTTACAATGGTTGGGTATTAGAAGTGGAGCCTTTACAAACATTATTTGAACCTTTAAACAGTTATGCATGGTTGGTATAATTCTTATTTTACAAATTAAGAATCTAAATTTCAGAGAGAGCAATAGTTTGTCCAAGACTCAACAGCTCCAAAGCGTCAGAATTGTTGAAATCCAGGTGTGTCTCTAAAACCCAGGTTTTCACCATCATTCCATGTTACTAGTGACAAGACATAGTCATAAACTACATACGCCATAAACTTTATGCCATAAACTACATGACTAGGCATTTTTTAGACATAGAATTCTCCATTTCTGATATTTTCTTATGTTCTGAACAAACCTCAGTAGCGACAATAAACTATGGGCTCAGCTGTCTTGGTAGCAGAAGGACCTGGGGTGTCTGGATTCGTAAGGTGGTCATTCTTCATGGTTGCGCTTACAGATTCTGTTAGTTGACTCATATCTAGGAAATTTGTAGCAAACCAAGGGTAGACCAGTTTGTTTATTGTGGAATTGTTGAGACAGAAGGGCAGTGGCAAGAGCAGAGGTGAAACTTTGGAGCAAAGGCTTTTAGCTGTTTATTTGCTGCTCGGATACATTTGTCAAATGCTTTGTCCTGAGTGTATGATTTCTTGATGGTAACTCATGAACTGCTGTAAAGTGCTTTCAGAGCCAGAGATCAAAAGAGCCACATCAGAACTGATAATGCTGTGGCTACATTTGAAGTTATAAACACTTTTATTTTTGATATGGTTGTCCTTCCCTGATATTGTAGGGACTTAATTTTATCGTAGTTGCCTTTCGATGACGTTTTACTGTGGATTGATATATTAGTTACTAAGCTTTTTTTACTGTCACGTAAAAATTCCCATTTACTCAAGAGAGAGACTGTATATAAATCAGAGGTGAATAAAATAATGGCTTTAGTGGATGTAATTTATTAATATTATGACTTTAATTAACTTGTTCATAATAATGAACATGTGAATTACCCATGCTCCTGCCTGACAGATATATTAGTCTGTGTTTGCTCACCTTGAACATCTCAATGTATTAGACAGAAATCCACATTCAGTGAACCCCAGTCTTTCTATATTCATGAAAAGATAAAGTTATACACAAAATAATTTTTAATTAACCTTACTCATGAGGTACAAGAGAGTCAAATTATGGCCTATTACAAGGTTTGTAGTCTGACATTTTCCTCCCAGCTCTATTGAGCTGTATTTTAAATACAATAAAATTCACCCATTTTAGGAACATGTATACAGTTTGATAAATTTTGGTAATTGATACAATCATGTAAGCACTACCACTACAAATATACAGAACATTTCCATTATCCTAAAGAGTTTCCCATGTTTCTAGCTCCAGGGAATCACTGATATGCACTGATATGCCTTCTGTTGCTATTGTTTTAATTTTTCTGTAATTTCATATAAATGGAATTTTAGGATATGCAGCCCGTATTAGGGTTCTCCAGAGAAACAGGAGCAATAGAATTCCTTTTCCTATCTATCTATCTATCTATCTATCTATCTATCTATCTATCTATCTATTTATCTATCTATCAACCTATCTATCTATCTGCCGTTCTATCCATCTATCTATCTATCTATCTGAGAGATTTATTTTGAGGAATTGACTCATTTGATTATGGGGATGGGCAAGCCTGAAATTTGCAAGGCAGGACAGCAGGCTGGAAGGTTCGGCAAAAGTTGAAGATTTGATGTCGCATTCTTCAGTCCAAAGGTAATCTGGAGGCAGAACTCTTTCCTTTTGCAGGAGACCTCAGTCTTTTCCCTTAAGGTATTCAAATGATTGGATGAGACCCACACATATTATGGAGGGTAATATGCTTTATTTAAAGATTACTGATTTAAGTGTTAATCACATCTAAAAAATACATTCATGGTAATATCTGGACTGGTGTTTGAAACAACTAGGCACCATAGCCTATCCAAGTTGACACGCAAAATTAATTATCACATAGCCCTTTGTGTTTAATTACATTCACTCAAGCATGATCTTTATGAGATTTATCCATGTTATTGTATGTATTAGTAACACATTCTTTATATTGTTCAGGTGTATTCCATAGAACGACCATACCACAATTATTTACCCATTTACCAGTTGATGAACATTTGGATTCTTTCCAGTTTTTGTCTAATATAAGAAATACTGGGCTTCCCTGGTGGCGCAGTGGTTGAGAGTCCGCCTGCCGATGCAGGGGACGCGAGTTCGTGCCCCGGTCCGAGAGGATCCTGCATGCCGCGGAGCGGCTGGGCCCGTGAGCCATGGCCGCTGAGCCTGCGCGTCCGGAGCCTATGCTCCGCAACGGGAGAGGCCACAACAGCGAGAGCCCCGCGTACAGAAAAAAAAAAAAAAAAAGAAAGAAATACTGCCGGGAACTATGACAATTAGATGACGTTTAATATGACTTTTTGAGTCACATTAAAATGTGATCAATTTTACTCCGTACATTGCTGCATCCAAGTGGCTAATGTTTATATTGACTTTAGTGTTTACACAGTATGTTTGCATTTTTTGCCTCATTTAATTTCTACCATATAATTATTTCAATAATAAACGTGCAAAATAATGCTTTTTGTTTCCATGTAAGTTATCTCATTTAATATTTACAACAATTTCATGATTTAAATGTTTTTTAGCTCCTTTTTGCAGATGAAAAAATGGAAAGTTAGCGATATGTACAGACTTGCCTAAAATGACCATAGTAGGAAGTTACAGAGCTGGAATTCAGACCAGGATGTTTTGAGTCCAAACCCAATTAACCTTGCTCACTGGTGATAGCCAAGGGTGTGCCCAGAAAAATGATAAAATTTCAATAAAGCATTGGAAAGAGGTATGGTCAAAGTTCAATCAACCTGAAGAATTAATTTTCCTGATGTAGAAAGAACACAAAGTCTTGCCCAAATTTTAGGATTGGAAAAAGTCAATCTCCTCTCATGTAGTTACGGAAATCTCCATTTTACAAATAAGGAAAAGTGAGATCCACTGCGATTAAATATTTTGCTCTGAAAGACATAGCTCATAAGGGGCTGAGGTACAGCTAGAATTCATGTGTCTGTCTGACTCCAAAGTGATTCCTCTCATCCAGGGGTTGGCCAGTGTTTTCCGTAAAGGGCCAAGTTGTAAACATTTCAGGCTTTGTAGGCTGTGGGACAAAATTGAGAATATTATATAGGTGCTTGTGTACTATACTATCTGTGTCAAAAGTACTCAGTTCTGTGCCTGTAGTATGAAAGCAGACATACATATAAACAAACGGTGTGGCAGTGTTCTAATAAAACTTCGTTTACAAAAACAGTGCATTTGGCCCATGATCTGTAGTTAGCCAACATCTGCTCTAAGCTATGCTCTATTGTTCCTTTCATTTGGGGGAGGGAGGTCTCTTTTCTAAATTAGTTTTAAGTTATTGTATAAGTGGAACGTTTTAACTTAATGGTTTCCTTAGAAAGTCTGATTAAATGCCGTTGAATCCAATCCCATTTTAGTGCCTCCTGTTTATGGAAGCACAGGAAGATGGGAAAATTGTCATCTTAGGTAATGCTGGTAGACTTAAGAGCTCAGCACACCTGTTAGCTAAATAGAGAACGATAGTTAAAACTTGAAAAGAAAAGCTAGATCATGTGATAACCTCTAATTCTCTAAAAAAGGAAGTATTTCAGTCCCTGTCTGTGTAAGTCTCTGTTTTATGGTTTGAGTCTGTGAACAGTACATCATACCAATTGCATGAGTTTCCTGTTGCTGCTGTAACAAACTGCCACAAACTTAGTGGCTACAAAAATACAACTTTCCTTTTTTTTTTTAATTGGGGAAGAGTTGCTTTACAATGTTGTGTTAGTTTCTGCTGTACAGTGAAGTAATTCAGCTATATGTATACATATATCCCCTCTTTTTTGGATTTCCTTCCCATTTAGGTCACCACAGAACACTGAGTAGAGTTCCCTGTGCTATACAGTAGGTTCTCATTAATTATCTATTTTATGCATAGTGGTGTATATATGTTAACCCCAATTCATCCCACCCCCCTTTCCCCCCCTTGGTGTCCATACATTTGTTCTCTACATCTGTGTCTCTGTTTCTGTTTTGCAAATAGGTTCATCTGTACCATTTTTCTAGATTCCACATATATGTGCTAACACAACATTGTAAAGCAACTATACTACAATAAAAAAAAAAAAAAGCATCCAGAAGGCCCACCCACCTAAAACAAAATAAAACGAAACAAAAAATTCTAAAAAAAAGATACAACTTTACTGTCTTACAGTTCTAGGGTAAGAAGTCTCAGTGAGCTAAAATCAAGGTGTCTGCAGGGTTGTATTCCTTCTGGAGGCTCAAAGAGAGACATGGTTTTCTTGCTTTTTCTAGCTTCACAGGCTGCCCACAGCCCTTGGCTCATGGCTCCCCCTCATCGGTCTGACCTCTGCTTCTGTTGTCACCCCTCCTCTGACTTTGATCTCCCGCCTGTCTCCTAGAAGGACTTTGTCTTGACGTTGGGCCCACCTGGGTAATGCGGGATTACTTCCCCATCTCGAGATCCTTAACTTAATTACATTTGCAAAGTTCCTTTTGCCATGGACGGTACCATATCCCCAGGTTCTATGGATGAGGACATCTTTGGGGGAGCATCATTGTGTCTATCACAGCAATGATGTTGAGCAATGGTGAGGGGCAGGGAGAAGACCATTTTAATAAGACCGTGTTCCTCCAGAGGCACGTAGCACCCTCCAGTTTGGGAAAGTCTACTTAGGAAGCAGTCCTGGAAATTTTCACAGGAAAAAATTGGAAGCGTTTCCCAGGTCCCTCCACCATTCCCCGGCTGAGTGTGTATGAAGTGACAGCCGCGCTGACTTCATTTGAGTTTGAGGGTTTATCAGTATTTTGGCACGCTCCTTGTCTCTTTTAGCCAAGTAATTTGTACCATTAAAAATGTAGCTATTGTTAAGGAAATGATTTAAAGATGATTCACATGTTGATGGTATTTAGCACCTACTGAAGGGATTTGTTAAATTTCCTTCTTTGCAGTGTTGCATGGAGATATGTAAAGGCTCTCTTTTAAAGGGATTTATAGATGGTCCCTGACTTACGATGGTTTGACTTAGGATTTTTCAGCTTTGCTATGGTGAGAAAGCCATAAGCATTCAGTAGAAACCGTACTTCAAATTTTGAGTTTTGCTCTTCTCCTGGACTAAAGATATGCAGTTTGATACTCTCTTGTGATTCTTGGCAGAAGAAGCAAGGCATACGATCACAAGGGCAAACAAAATGATGCACTTACAACCATTCTGGACCTAGACAGCCATGCTGTTTTTTACTTTCATTACAGAGTTCAATAAATTACACGAGATATTCAACACTTTATTATAAAATAGGCTTTGTGTTAGATGATTTCGCCCAACTGTAGGCTAATGTAAGTGTTCTGAGCACGTCTATGGTAAACTGGGTTCAGCTATGATGTTCATTAGTTTAGATGTATTCATCTTGAATGCAAAACAAAATACAAAACAAAAACCATTGACTTAATGGTATTTTCAACTCACAATGGGTTTGGCGGGATAGAACCCCATCGTAAGTGGAGGAAGTTCTGTATATAAATATGCCCTATGTGATTACGGCTGTAGAACCAAACTATGCAAGTGTTATTTTTCGCCCTCATAATTGTTCACACTGCATCGTCAGTTTACAGACACAAGATCTTTCAGAATTTCGTGGGGAACACCAGGTAAGGATTTTCTCACCATGAAAAACAACGATTGGATGGTATTCGCCTGGTCTGTACCGGGGACTTGAAAGCAAATAGAAGGATATTCTTTGCACAGGGTCAGTTAGATGAAGGGAAAGCAAAGTGATGAGCCAAACTCTGATTCTAAAGGCGCCTCAGGAAAAATTCGGGCAACTTTGTGGTAAATAGCCATCCCTACTAGTATTCTGTTGAGCTCTGAAAAGATGTGTAAGCATGTCATTACCACACTGAGGAGATCAAAGACAGTAATGAACCTAGAGTTCTGTATTGTAATGTAGAAGTGGCTTCTCTGCGTCACGTTGGCTGGACTGAGATTTGTGTGGAGATGGGAGCTCAGGCTCATGGCTGAATCCAAGAGCCAGACTTGTTCCCCAAATAGGTTACCATAATATCCTGTGGCTCTGTCTTTGGCTGCAGAAAGTGTGAATAATGGGATTCTATTTTCAAAAGCATCAGGCTTCAGTTATTTCCATGTGTAGTTAATCTCTGGCAGTAATACCTATGCTGATGAGTAATTTCCCAACTTTCAGATCCCTCCATGGAAGGATATTCCCCAACTTAAACACCATGAAGCAGGATTTAAGTTCAGTTTAAGAGCTGGCAGATGGTAAGGTTTATTAAATACTGAAACCAGTTCTTGAAGGAGATGGCAAAGTCTTCACTGGAGGTCTTTAATAATGGTTTAGGTACTGTCTTGCCTGAAGGCACAGGATATTTTTAATGGGGTGAATTCACATATTATGAATTTCAGGAGATCTTTGAGAGAAAGTCCTTAAGATACTCAGTGGGGGAAACAGGAAACGTATGGACCTAGTTAAAGTATTGTAACTCTGTGTGCCTTCACTTTGAACAGCTGGTCATAATTTAGAGATGAGCTACTCCACAACTCTCCTGGTTTAGAGAAACTATGAGAAAAAAAGAAGTCCATTTTAGACTTTTCCAAGAGCTTTTCAGTTACCAAATATTAAATCTACAGCTGAGAAACAAGGAAATTCAGAAATTCTTCAAAGTCTCGACTCTACCGTAAGTCTTGGTTATGGGGTCCATCCTTACTTAATGTTAAACTGGGAAATCCCAGGGTGATAGAAGTTTTCTCAATTGTGCAGAGATCTGAACTTCTGGCTTGTGGAAAAGCTGTGGCCTGCTCAAGAAGAACATGATCCCAAGCTTTTCCCTCTCTTTTGGAAGGGATGTGCATTACCATGTAGGAATGTCAGGCCAGCAACAAGAAGCATGGTGATTGAAACTTAAGTATATTGGTTTATTAAGTATTATCCCAGAAGAAGGGAACAGACCCTGTCAAAGGAAAGGGTACCAGTTGGTGATTGTCCCTCTGTAACTGGAAGGGTGCTCAGAGCTGGGAGCGTCCTTCCTTCCATGCCTCAGTGCTTCCTGCCTCTCTGGGCCTTTCTTTGGTTGCATTAGTGAAAAAGCTGCTTGCCTTCAAGGACTTCACCTGCCAGGTCAGTGGAGACCCTTGGATTTGTGTGTTCCTCGTTCTTGCTTAGAGTCCACGCTTGAAGCCACATGCTAGTTCAAGACTTTGCTAATGACATGAGTCAAACCTAAGAAACCCATGCTGGTATTTGTGGATTGCACGAAGCTGGGAGTAGCTAATACAGTGGATGGCTGTATCAGGAGGCTAAGCGGATGTGTAAATAGGTAAAAATATAGACCAGAAACAGAAAGATGAAGTTTAATGGCATTTAGTGTAATATCCTGTGATTCAACTTTTAAAAATTACTTAGTTACATAATATAAGGTTCTCATCACAGTTTATCCTGGGAGTTCTACACCGTAGGCATCAGATAAGGAGATGGTCTTTATCCAATAATAAGGACCTCCCCTCAAAAGAAGCTGATGAATTTCACAGTGGTTGGCAATTAAGAGGTGATCAATGAACATTTGCACAAAGATTAAAACTCAAGTGTAAACTATATGTTTCCTAAGACTTCTTCAATGCTCTTTTTTTCCCCTCCAATAATATCTTGTTGCATCTAGTCAGAGAGTTTCTCAGTCTTCTTGGTCTTCCCTGAATCTTTTGTGCTTTTGTCTGTTTTTCGTCTTATAGACACACAATTCTCATTTGACGTTAGCTCTCTTTCTCTTTACTTCCCTGTTTATTAAATAACATACTAGCCCACCTCAACCCTGCAGTCCTATTCTGCAACTTCACCCCTGGAAGAAATTTTTTCCCTAAGGAAAAATTTCCAGGTGTAATTCTATTATAATCTGATTATTCATGATTTTCTTCAGTATACACACAATTGTATGTTCAATTTAAACATAGCTGACACTAATAATTGCATTTAGCTCCTGAATTTTACTTCAGTTTTCTACACTTGTTGATGTGTTACTTTGTAATGACTTCCTATCATGTGCTCGATTTTTGTGAGGAATGCGAGGCAGAAGAGTTATATTTTGAGGAATATAAAATTAACAGTAGCATTAATGTTAATCATTTACATTCCTCAAATTTTATTAATTCATACATTATTAATAACTTAAGTTCTGCAAAATGTTACAATGTTGGGGAGAGGAGAGAAAAGAAGGATTCCAAATGGAATCATATGTTTAACACAAGATTCTGAAACTTGATAGCATGACCTCATTTCTAGAAAAGTAGACTTCAGTGGTAGCCATCTTTGGTAAATAACAAAACTTGCCACAAATGTGCTGATTATAAAGGCGTGTGTTGGTTTGTACAAATAATATATTGTAATCATCGCAGGTTTGGTTTGTAGAATGTTACTGGTGTGCTTATAAATAAACAAGTGCATTATACAAGAGCTTTGCCCTACAGGCTTAGAATTTGTATCACTCAGTCAACAACACTTATTTATTTATTTATTAGAAAATTTATTTATTTATTTTTCGCTGCGTTGGGTCTTCGCTGCTGCGTGCGGGCTTTCCCTAGTTGCGGCGAGCAGGGGCTACTGTTCGTCGCTGTGTGAGGGCTTTTCACTGTGGTGGCTTCCCTTGTTGTGGAACATGGGCTCTGGGCACGTGGGCTCAGTAGTTGTGGCTCACGGGCTCTAGAGTGCAGGCTCAGTACCTGTGGCGCACAGGCTTAGTCGCTCCGCGGCATGTGGGATCTTCCCGGACCCGGGCTCGAACGTGTCCCCTGCATTAGCAGGCGGATTCTTAACCACTGTGCCATCAGGGAAGTCCTCAATCAACAACATTTAGACATAAATAAATATTGAGAACATGAAGGAATTGTCTAGTTGCTTTCTAGGTTACTGCCGGGAATCTACAGATGATCTGGGAACTTGGGTTCCTTTTTAAGGTAAAGCATTTGAAATATGAGGAAGAAAATCATGACTGTATACACATACGCTTGTGTAAAAAGCAAATAAGGAAAATGGAGAAAAATGAGAAGTGGTTTAGTGACACATAAAACCCAAAGAACCTTTGGATTGATCATGGCAGGCCTCAGAGTCCGGTCTATCCCATGGCTTAAGTACTCCAGCCTGGATGAATCTGGATGGCTAGGTCTGTACCAAAGCCTCCAAGACTTACTAAGAGCAAGGATTTGTGCCAGTCACTCCGGGTATAGAGATAAAGGGGTGACGGTCCTCACGGAGAACATACGTTAGCGATGGTGTGTCAAGAACCCATCACAGATGCTATGAGATGCATGAGCACAGAGGGCTCTGGAACCGAGGGATGAACCACCCACCCCAACCTACGGAGATCAGCGGGGGTTAACAGGGAAGATGATGAGGGATGTGGTAGCTGAATCTGAGGAGCATAGGAGTGAAACAGGTGATATGAGAGGTGGTACCCCCTGCAGGGGAACGGCCCACAGAATAACCCAGACTGGAACAAAGGCATTAGTGTTCACGGGTCTGCAAGGTAGATGTGAATTGTGTGATGGGCAGAATAAAGGCCACACAAAAAAACCTGTGACTGTGTCAGATGACATGGCAAAGGCAGCGGGGGAGGGGGGTTGGTGAAGGTTGAAGGAGGAATTAATATTTCTAATTAGCTGACCTTAACTAGGGAGCGGCTTGTGGGTCATCCACATGAGAGATGCAACCCACAACACTCGTACCCACCACCAACAAAGTTGTAAACTCAGAGCAGAAACCACACGCGTCATCTGTTTGCTTGTTTGTTTGCAGCAAAGGGCGCCAAGCAAGGGGCTGGGAGACAAGTCTCAGATTCACTCCCTCTTTTTTTTTTTTTAATTTTTTATTTGTATACAAATTTTAAAGGTTACTTTCCACTTACAGTTATTAAAAATATCAGCTATACTCCCCATGTTGTACAATACCTCCTAGAGCCTGTCTTACACCCAATAGCTTGTGCCTCCCATGCCCCCAACCCTATGTTGCCCCTCCCCCCAACCACCAGTTCTCTGTATCTGTGAGTCTGCTTCTTTTTTTTTTTTTTTTTTTTTATATTACTTTGGGGGTTTGGTTGTTGTCCTGAGGCCCTAACTCTTTTTTTTTTTTTTTAATAAATTTATTTATTTATTTTTGGCTGTGTTGGGTCTTCGTTTCTGTGCCAGGGCTTTCTCTAGTTGCGGCAAGCGGGGGCCACTCTTCATCGCGGTGCACGGGCCTCTCCCATTGCGGAGCACAGGCTCCAGATGCGCAGGCTCAGTAGTTGTGGCTCACGGGCCCAGTTGCTCCGCGGCATGTGGGATCTTCCCAGACCAGGGCTCGAACCCATGTCCCCTGCACTGGCAGGCAGATCCTCAACCACTGCACCACCAGGGAAGCCCGAGTCTGCTTCTTTTATGTTATATTAAGTAGTTTGTATATTTTAGATTCCACATATATAAGCAGTATCTTTCTCTGTCGGACTTATTTCACTTAGCATAATGCCAAGTTCATCCATGTTGCTGTGAATGGCAAAATTTCATTCTTTTTCATGGCTGAGTAGTATTCCATTATATATATATATATATATATATATATATATATATATATATATATATATATACACACACCACATACATCATCTCCAAATCTGTCTTCAGGTGCTAGCTTAATGTGTGACATATAGAGCTCCAAAAGGAATTCTCCCTGAAGCAAAAAAGGAAGAGAGCATTTCCACAAAACGGCAGAGGCTAGCAGTATCAAGTGCTCTCAGAAATTCAAATAAAGACAGTACCAGTAAGGCATACAGAGGATTAAAAGCAGAGGCTTGGTAAATTATGTGGTTTGGGTTAGAAATGTGTCAGTAGCATGAATAGATCGAGGAAGACAAACTGGAAGCAAATCATTCAGTAGCCTTCCCTGTGAACGACAAGAGAATGATGGTGCTGTTGGAAGAGCGTACCATCAGGGGAAGATGTTTTGATGTTTGCATGTGGAAGCAAAAGGCTTCTGAAGAGAATCTTAAAGATCTATGCAGGGACTTCCCTGGCGGTCCAGTGGTTAAGACTCTGAGCTTCCACTGCACGGGGAGTGGGTTCCATCCCTGCTGGGGGAACCAAGATCCCATGTGCCACGTGGCGCGGCCAAGAGAAAAAGATCGCCAGGAGGTCCAAGAGGTCAGCTTTAAAAAAATAAAAAATCTGTGCAGAGGGACAGGAAAAATCGTTGGAAACTGGGGTTAGTTTCCTGGGAAGCCTTGGCTGTGAGTACCTGCCACGCAACGACGTGGCTCTGGTGGCTGGCGTGGCCTTTCCTCAGGACCCCACCCTGAGGCTTCATCGTGGACCAATCATATAAGCCTATGTCCTGAGGGTTTCTCCTTTCTCTTCCTTTGGCTGGGACACAGGATGGGAATGTAGATAACATTCACTTTTTCCTTTTTCTTTGTCTACACATATAACTAACATTTAAAAGATGGAATATTCTTTGTAGTGTGGCTTTTCACCAATCATCCTTTTCACGTGTCCTAAGATTTTTTTTTCCCCCTCATCATCTCTTCTGCTTTGTCTAAACTTCAAGATGACCCACTGGAAGCGTTTCCTCTGGGCGTGTCTGCTGGTCTAGTTTGGAGCCTGTCTCATGAGCCCAACCACCTCGCGAGGCAGCATCAGTTCTGCTTCTGGGTGTATTTCCCCTTCATGACTTTCTGTAGAATTACCTGATCTCGGAGTTGAGAGGAACCTTGGTTGTCTGGGCAAAGATCTTGACCTCCTGCCCAAATCCTCCCAGGCTTTTCCTGACAAGTGGTTGAACAGTCCTGGTGATGGGAATCACATGTTTTCAGATGACAGCTCATTCTATTTTCAGATGGCTTGAATCCCTAGGAAGTTCTTCCTTCTAAGACCAACCTCTCTATAATTTTCACAAGGTGGTTTGACTTCTGGGGCAATGAAGAGAATTTAACCTCCTTAAATCTGACAACTCTAAGTATTTGGAGACAGCTAGCATGTACCTCTTAATCTCTGCTTTCCTAGGCTAAACGGTCTCAGTTCCTTCACGTCAGTTTTTTCCAACTGTTCTTCAAATGTCAAGTTTCCTGCCCTTCATTGTCTTGGCTGTATTTCTTTTAAAGCACCAGACATTGTTATAACTTTCTGAAAGTGTGGACACCAGAGTTGGAACAAAGCCCTCCAGCTGGTGGTTGACAGGCAACACATAGAACAGAATATCATCTCCATTTTCGATAATCAGGGAAAATTCCTAGCAATTTCACTCCTCAGGCACTCTTCTTCCTGGAGACTCCTCTCACCAACCGCAGCTTGACCTTCTCTATTCTTACCTCAGTCTTCTTGTGGATTCCTTCATTCCTCAATCGATTCCTGCATTCAGTACAAATCTATTGAGTGTGTTCGCGAAGTATTCTGATGCACACTGGGCACTAAAGAATGGAAGAAACCCATGTCTGCCATAAGGGAGAGCAGGGTCCATTTACAGTAAAATATGGGAACACAGTATGGAGGGGACAGATGGATCAGAAGGAAAACTTATCACTGGAGAAAGGAAGTCTAGGAAGGTAGGTAGAAATAGAAAGTGTTACCCTAATGAATGCATTCATTCATCCAACAGCACTGAAGTCAGTGGCAGTTGGTCCTCTGAGCGCTGAAGACGCAATAGTGAACAAAAGAATGTAGCCTCCTTCATGGCACTCACAGTTCAATGACGGGAGTTGGGGGAAAGACACATAATATGTAAAAGCCTTCCTCTACAAGAGGGGTCTGCAAACCACGGCATATTGGCCAGATCTGGCCCGCCCCCTGGTCATGTAGACAGTTCTGTTGGAACAGAGCCCTACTCACTTGTTCATATACTGTCTGTGACGCTTCCCTGCTACAAGAACAGAGTTGAATAATTGTGCAGAGACCATATGGCTGAAAATATTGGCTCTGGCCCTCGAAGGAAAAGTTTGCTCATCCCTGATCTAGAAAAATAAGACAGATGAGGGAGGAGTGAGGGGGAGAGGGCTCCTCTTTGGAGAAGCTGGTCAGAGGAAGCCATGTGGATGAGGTGACACTTGAACACAGACCTGAAGGATTTCTGGAGCCGGCTGTGTAGACACCTGAGGGAGGAATAGTCCAGGTGGAAAAGCAAAACCCCAAAAAACAGCTGAGTGGAGTGAGGTGAGGTAAGAGGAGGTGGGTCACACAGGTATTGTCAGGCCCTTACCAGGATGATAGGGTAAGACAGGGACAGGTGGTGAGCAGAGCAGCGATGCCATTCAGCCATGTTCCCAAAGGCTAGAGGAGGGCTGGGGAGAGGCCCCTGCGGCAGTGGGCCTGGGGCCTGGGACAGGGTGCTTGTGTGGGGAATGGGGAGACATGGCCACATCGTGGCTATTATCTGAGTCAGCAGGATTTTTCTGGTGACCTGAGTGTGGGTGAAGGAGGGAGGAGCTGGTGATAATACCATTTTTTAAAACTGTCTTAGGAAATAACTTTAAACTGACAGAAAGCTGCAAGATTAGTCCAGGAGATGCTTCTTATGTTTTACCCTGTTTGCTTCACTTGTCCCCCTTGCCCTCTTGATATGTGTGTATAATGTTATATACACAAACTATATATATAATTTTTATCCTGAATCACTGGGGGATGTTACATTTGTGTGGCTCTTTACTCCTCAATATACTATGTATTTAGGAAAATAGAGATATTCTCATAAATCAAAGAATCTAATTTTTCCTAGCAGGGGCAACTCGTACGATGTATTTGCCAATCACTTGAGATGGAAGATGTATTGAGAAGCAGTAGTTACTCTTGGATGGCAGGAGGAAATGGGGGTTTACTTTTTGACATGTGAAATTCGAATCATCTATTACACGCAAGAGAATGTAAAGTAGGTAACTGGACAAGAGTTTTGGGGTTGTGGGAAGAAACCTAGACTTATGGATGTATTTAAGGGGCTAAGACCTGAGATCACACAGGGAATGAGTATATGCAAAGGTCTGAGGACTGACCTGGGGTTCCTGACCATTTAGATACCAGAGAGAGAAGGAAGAATAAGTAAAGGACACTGAGAAAGAGACTGCTCTGAAAAGGGAAGTAAAAATAATCCAGTGGTTGAAGGAAGTTGTGGGAATACTGGGGTTTTAGACTGAAATCAACCTGGTGCATTCTTCTGCTGATGGAAAACAATCTAACAGAGAAGGGAGAGGATGATGCAGAAAATTCCTAGAGTAACACCCTTGAATAGGTGAGAGAAGACAGGATCTAGTACCCGTGTGGTTAAGCCTTGACCTTCTACAGCACTAGGAAGGCAGGGATGTGAGTACAGATGAACTTGGGTTGTATACTTGGTTGAAAGTGAGTAGATGTTTTTGGTTTGCTTTTGTTTTCTTCAAGGACTCAGTGAAAGTGAGGCTGGCTAAGATGAAGTGTCACATGCCTAAGGAGAGAGAAGGTGAGAAAGTCTTAGGGAAATCGATGGAACAAGGAAACGTGGGGATTGACTCTGGGCGCTGAGGACCCCGTGAGCTTAGTGGCCAGTCATGAAAACGAGACCCGTCGCCATGCTTGTGTGTCTCCTCCACTTGCCTTCAGCTGTCCTGGCCCAGAAAGTCTACCTGGATTGAACCAGGATTGGGGTTTTGCCAAGGAGTATGAAGGAGGGAAGGGAGTTAAGGGTTTATTCAAGGCAGAGGCTGTAATGCAGGAGTAGGAACCTAAGCTGAGGAAGGAGAGAAATGAGGGTCAGTGAAAAGGTAATGAGATTGGGAGATGATGGGGTCTGGTGGGAGTGGTGGAATTAGAGATGGAAAGGTAAGAAGTATTAGGAGACAGGGCTCCTTGCATCCAGAGAATGTTCTGGTCACAAATACGGGTCAATGTCCTAAATGCTGTAGTATGATGAATGGTATTATAGAGGCAAAAGATATTATGGGCTCTCATGGGACCACAACATTATCCAGGTGTGATGGGGAAGGGGCAGTATCAGAGCAAGCTCCTCTGTGGGGTCCACATCTGAGCTGAATCTTGATAGCCTTGTCATATGCATTTGACCGTGGGGTTTCGTGGATCTCGCTACCACCTCTGAAATAGAGTTGATGTGATATTCTTTGCGTTCCTCTTTCACATTATCAAACAGGTTATTTTATTAAACAGTTCATTGTCAGATTTTCTTCACATCCACAGTCCTAACTTTCAGATTGTTACATTTGATAGTACATGAAAATATATGCGTGTTGGTATTTTAGTGTTGTGTACTTATTTTCGAGGAATTATATAATCTAAGGGGTCTTTCTTTCAATCTTTAAGATTCCTACTATTTTGAGTAAAATACATCAATTAGAGCATTCTTAAAGGTGACATCAGGATCACAAAATGATCACAAATGCTATCACAATTATTTGATAGAGAAATGGATTCTTTAAAGCAGAGAAGATATGACTTAAACTTAACACCATTAATGACACTTGAAAACCAGTCACACTGTCAGCCTCGGGGACCGCTTTGGTCTTCTCTAAGTAGTACATAACTAATTTCAAAATTAGAAGGCTTCATATTACTGTGTTTCACCAGACCACGTAGAACTTTATTTCATAAACCTTTCAGTTGAGCAGCTGGAAAAAGTGAGGCAGGCTTGGTTTAGTTGGTTAATCCATTTCAGAGGACATAAAAGAATGTTATCATTGATTATAGAGCATAAAGACCGGGGTATTCAATAAATACACACTTACAACCAATTACTTTTAGGTTTTAATTTAATTTGGTTCTTCGCTTGAAGCCAAACTTTGTCCTAAACTAACGGATAGAGTCTTCACTTGTTAAACTTTTAATTACTTAGTAGTTCTCTCAGAAGAGAGTCAAGCTTACGTTTTTCTGCCTCTCATCATAATCCTTGGATAAAGGCAAGCAGGATCCTTTTGAGAGATGAGGCTTTTGAAGGAAAATGCATATGTAATTGGTTGTGTGGTTTGGAAGAAGAGGAAAGAGATTTGAAATTGGTGGGCCTCATTTAAGGTTTAAAATGCAAGTTTTAATCAAGCACAGATCTTAAAGCATAAGGGTCACTGCCAATGCTTGGTCGTAATATAACTCAGAATGTATTTCAAGTGTGTTACATTATCGCTGGAGTTCCTCACTTTAGCCAGATTTAATGTAGCTTAATGCAGGGAAATATATCAATTGAAACATGATACATATTGCTAAGGTGCTCTTTTCTTTGCATAAACATGGAAACAACACCCTGAAATATCCTGATTCTAATCACCTGTTTTCCCACTAAAATAAATAGCATACTTTCATAAAGTAATTATTTTATATAATGAGTCAGTATCTCTAGAGCAGAGACTGAGTCATCTTTTGCAAATCAACTAAGATACCATCATTTCCTTTCACGAGTTCACGACGCCATATACAAAGGTTGACCTATTCATAGTTAATCTAATGTTATTTCAAGATTTATCTTCCAATAGCTGATTCATAAGTGTTAGGACATCATCTGTTCAATAAGCATCATTTAATAAACATGCACAGAACACTTGCATTTGCACATCATAGGCTTGATGCTGAGGATGCTGAGAGCTTTGCCTAGTGTGAATCTTGCAGTCTAGAGCAGGGCTTCTCCGCGGGGGTGATTGCTCCTGGAGGGGCATTTGGCGAT
The DNA here is from genome assembly GCF_949774975.1 of Lagenorhynchus albirostris. Taxonomy (NCBI): domain Eukaryota; kingdom Metazoa; phylum Chordata; class Mammalia; order Artiodactyla; family Delphinidae; genus Lagenorhynchus; species Lagenorhynchus albirostris. The sequence continues at coordinate 73,252,828 of NC_083112.1, read as the reverse complement.
GTCTCGAGACATCTTGGATCGTCATGACTAGGGTAAGCATATAGTGAGCAGAGGTCAGGGATGCTGTGAAAGACCTCACAGTGCGCAGGACCGCCTCCACAGCAAAGGATTAACTAGTACAAAATGACAACAGCGCCAAGACTGAGAACTCCTGCTCTAGAAGGAGCAAATCATGAACAGCTACAACTCAGTAAGCACGAAAATGGAGCCATTGCATATACTGCGCCCTCACAGCTCAGAGGAGGTAGCATTGGATCTTGGTAATGGTGGATGGAGGAGTGGCTGTATGTAAGGCTTCCTAAACAAAGTATCTTCTTAGTCTAAGCTTACATGCTGAGTAGAAATTCACTTGACAGGTGAAGAGAGCTGGGTTTTCTAGTGGAGGAGACTTCATCTGAAAAGTCACAGAAGCAAGAGATACTCTAGAAGGATTAGCGTATGGCATGGTTAGTATAACTGAAGCTTAGATCCGTGCGTGTGACAGGAAACAGAGCTTTGAATCCTAGTGAGGGACCAGATGGTGAAGAGCTTGGACCAGCCTGTCTACCAGTGGAGAGCCATTGAAGAAGTATAAGCAGGGCAGTGCCAACATTATGTTGAGTCTTAGGGCCTTTTGACAGTTACTTTGGAGCATAGCTTGGAACCATGATCACTGGAACCAACTAATTATCTAGAGCAGGTAAGAGATAACAAGGCATCTTTGAAGGTATTTAGGAAGCAAAATAGCAGGCCTTTGTAACAAACTTATGTGGTGAGAAAAGGAGTCAAACATCCCTGAAGTTTTTGGCTTAAGATGCTGAGTGGATACTGACATCATTACATGAAACAAGTCAGTGCTGAGAGAGATAGTGAATTCAGGTTGGACTCAATGCTGCCAGTTGGGAGAAGTGGGTTGACAGGGCTCAGGGTAATTCTATACCTTTAGAAGGAAAGGGATTCAGTGACAGGAATCTCAGGAACACTGAGACTCGAGGCAAGGCAGGCATAGGTGGGTCCATGAAGGAAACTAAAGACTAAACAGAAGTAGAAAATAAACCAGTATTGTCAGCACTATTGACTGAAATGTATGTTCCCACAAAACTCACGTGTTGTGAACTTAATCCTCAGTGGGGTGATATTTGAAGGTAGGGCTTTGGGGAAGTGATTAGGTCATGAAGACAGAGCCCTCATGAATGGGATTAGTGTTCTTATAAAAGATACCCCAGAGAACTCTCACTACCCCTCTGCTATGTGAGGACACATGGAGAAGACAGCCGTCTACGGACCAGGAAGTAGGTCTTCATCAGACGCTGAGTCAGTCAGTGTCTTGGTTCAGACTTCCAGTCTCCAGAATTGTTCTGCCGTAGCAGCCTAAATAGACTAAGGCAGTTGGAGTCCAATCAGGACCGTTTCAGAGATGGTACTCTCATCAACTTCAGATACCGTGTCGACAACGATCGAGGTCAACTTGCCTAGGACCCATTGAGTTGGGCAATGCAGAAGTAACTGGTCATCTCCAAGAGGATGCTCCTGGTGGTGGTAGGGTGTGTGGGATGACAGTGGGATAAGAAGGGTCTAGGGAGGGTGGGGAATGTGAGCAGTGCGGCGCCCTTTTTAGGGAGACTTGCCTGAAAATGGAAAGGGAGCTAGAGGGGAAACAGCAATGCTTAAACCTGGAATTGATGCGGGTGTGCTTATATGCTGAGTGTGCAGGACAGCAGTGCTGTACTATTTTTAAAATTTTTCCTACAGTTGATATCGCTATTTTTGAGATTATAATGGTTAACTAAGACTGGATTGAACCATCAACCTCTGCTAGACATAATACCAAGAGCATGAAACGATGTAGGCTTGATTGAAAACATTCAACATCTCAGCTTCCATACAACAAAAGGGACATTCCTTTCAGATTAGATGAACCTCAATTGGGAAAGTGGTTCATTGTCAGAGACAAGCAGCTGAGAAGTATGGGGGCAGTTTGTTTTTCATAGACGGATGTGAGGGGACAAACAGGTAAGCTCTGAATTGCGCTGCAGGCAGCAAGATGGAAAGTACTTTCTCTTAAAACGTTTTGCTAGCTTTAACAACAGAATGAACAGAATGAAAAGCAGGAACCCAGCCCAGAGAGGAACTTCCTGCTTGGCATGTGGAAAACTTTTAATTATAAATGTTTGGTTGGCTGTGGGAATCCTCTGATCGGAGCTTCTGCTGAAGCTACAATGAGAGAAATATGGTTGCAAAGAGGGTTTTTCGATACGAGCAATGTGCAGCTGTCAAAAGGAATTCTGCATGATCTTCTATAATATAAGCCTTTGTTATCCATCCTGTAATGTTATGCTTATTATGTTCATTAAATTTCTGTTAATATTCTTCCGCGGACTTTCTAGATTCTAGATAATTAATGCAAAGTTCTCCTATCCCAGTAAGGTCTCAAACTTAACAGCAGCGTTTGCGGTGCTGGGTACATAATAGGGGCCAAAAAATGTTTGAAATTGAACTGAAATATACACACTGGAAAACAGAATAAAAGAAGGGAGAAGCTATCCAGATATGATAAAATGAATGTACACATCTGGTATTTTTACTGGCTTAATTTAATTAAAAGCCTATAAAGCAAGCATCTATGGGCTGTTTCAAATCTACTGTCATTAAAAGCTTCTAGAGAATCAGCGTTCATTTATTGGGGGTGCCTTTTAAATACTCCAAAGGAAATAAATTCAGGCTTTAGGCGCTGACTCCATAACAACAGATCCAAAGAGTAACTCTTGCCTTGTTGACAATCTCTCCTTAATCGGTTCATCTCTAAAATGCGCAAAGCACTACCTGCTTCACAGGGATAATACAAAACGAACAAAGTGAACACCTGTGCTGTTTCTGGAATGAGGGATTAAGTTTGCTTATTTTGTAAAGTATTATGGAAAACATAATGTTTGTGTCTTGATACAGTAGAGGGACCATGGCAGTTCAGCACCCTCCTTAGTTGGAAAATATCGATAACTATCTTGGAAAGTCACCTATGGTAACAGGCTAAAGATGCCTATTTAGATATGTTGAATATAATGACTCTATTATATTCGGTTCTCTTTAGAATTATTTCGAACCATCTGAGATCATATTTACAGGTCAAAAAGCTGAATATTGACAATTTCATCTGGTTCAAACTAACACAGCTACCTTCATGTAAAAAATACATTTCAAACTGTAACCTAAAAACAGAAGTGGTGGGCTTGTGCATATTCCCCTGTGAGCCATTGGCCTAAATAGCACGCCGTCAACGGGGAGGTAGGTATTTTTTCCTATTGCTTTGAAAGACTCGGCAGAAACAATGTTAAATGATTGTGTAATCCCTCCATAAACTGGGAAGTGATGCGGAGACTTCTTCTGAATCAGAGCTAAAGTTGGATCAGATGTACATATTTTAAAACACACAAGCAAGGCTACAGGCACTGATTAGCAGAGTTCATCAAAACCTATGGTGAAGTTTATTTGGACGTTAGAAATAGCTTTTAGAATGCCCATTTAGAGAAACCTCATAAAAGCCTTATCTTAGGAGACACTGTCTCCTTTGAGAAGTACTATTATCTTTTCTTCATTAAGTAGAACAAATCGAGTTCCAAATGACATATTGAAATTGCTGTGTTTTTGTTGTCTTTTTATTACAAGAAGAAAAGAGTCTAGTCTTTCTCTTTGCCTTTGAGTCTTTTATAGAGGAAGTCAGGCATTATTTTGTTTATAATTAAAGACTATGTGCTAAAACACAATTTGAATAAGCAACTTTAATTAATCAAGGAACGATGTTCTATGCCCGTATTTCAGTTTATAAGAATGAGAGAAAAGGGCTTTCTTTTTTTTCCCCCTCTGAGGTTAGAAGCAGGTCAGGTCAGTAATTGGAGCTGGCTAGTCATCAGCTGGTTTGACCTGCTAGGCTAGAATTTTCTTTACTACGGGAAAGTGTAATCAGAAAACCAGATGTATCCCCATCCTGAGACTAGAGTGTAATGAAAAGCAGGCAGTTCATTTATTTTCTCCAAGCCTTTCAGATCTTCATTCAGCCATTTGGGGCTTGACTTTGCACTGGACTGAGAAACTACAGCGGGAGGCTTTATTGAACTGCATCACAGCCCAGAGATGGAGAAACTGAAATTCAAATGTTTGTGAAGTCTCAAATCTCCTGATTCCTTCAAAAGTTGATAACTATTATGTGCTTTTTGCCTGAAAACAAGGGACAACTGAGATTTCAAATAAGCCTAGGAGGCTTACTCTGACAAGAGCATTCTCCTGAGGACCTATGGACGATGTATCAGTGACCGGGGTCGGGGGGATGGGAAACCCTGCCCTTCTGAGTGAGAGAGGTGGGGGTCAGATGCAGTTTGAACAAGCATATTCAGCAGAACTCTTGTTTCCGTGACAAACTACCCTATTCTATATTCGGCTCCGTACACTGGTTTGTCCTAGTTTTAGCCTAAAGTTTTCCATGCACTTCCCAATGCCATTCTCCTTAAAATTCATCCGTGTTCCCTAGTTTTCACAAAAGAGGTCATCTAAGAGTTAATGTTTTTTACCAAAATTTCATAGACACTGTCTTCTATGTCATACTGTTGGAATTTTTTTTTTTTACATAAACAGGTTTGAACTGTTTTTTGAACATTAACTATTCAAAGGATCTCTCAAAAATTATGAGAACACTATTTATTGGAAGCATAAATGAAGAAAGAAAAGAATTCAATTTATGAAGCCATTAGTCTTTAAGAAGACATTTTAAAGACCACAAGTAAGGAGACTTCCTCACCACAAACTTCAGGAGAGACTCGTCCTTAGATTTCTGAAGGGCTTTGTCATGCAGGGTGAAAGGATCAGTCCTGGGTTTCACCTCTAAGTCATTTTCAAGGAAGTTAGGTCAGAAAAGGATCTGAAGAACCAAGATGCTTAAGTATCCTCCAAGTATGATTCAAAACTGGAATTTTGCAGGGGATACAGAAGAGAAATCTGGGGTTCTTTAGTTTCTGATTGTAATTTGGTGAAGGTGTTGAAGGAAGTAAGTCAAGCCTGGTGGAATCTATTCTTTCATGTGGCTTGGATATGGTTTAAAGAATGGGGGGGTGGGGTGGGATGGAAGAGATCCGATCCGAACAAGAGAGCCATAAAACTAGCTGCGGAAGCATGTATCCTCTGAATGATCTCACTCAGATGTCACAGATACTTAGTTATCGGAACACGTGAACCACAGTGGATGAGTTTATTTATACCTCAAGTGGATATGTACTTAGTCATTGGAATACACGAGGTGAAAACTAGGCGTCTCAGGGGAGCAAAGGCTGAGAGAATGCACTGCTAGCTAATTTACTGAATACTAAAAGAAGTCCTTCGACTTCAAATGAAATGACTTGCAATATAAGTTAAATCCACAGAAGTATAAGGAAATAATAGCAACATTGTGGTCTTGAGTTTATAAGATAGAGCTACATGCCAGTAAGAACAAAAAGGAGGGAAGAGAAAAAAGCTGTATTTAAACAAAGTTTCTGTACTGTACTAAAATTAAGTTAGTATTAATCTGGAGTAGACTGTGATAATTAGCTTCGTATAAACTATAGAGCAATCACTAAGAGAATAAATACAAAGAAATATAGTGGAAAACCCAACAGATTTTTAAATGGTTTGATAAATTCTCCAATAAAAACTAGACAATTTCAAATTTCCAAAAAAAAAAAAAAAAAGAACAAAGAACAAAGACTTTAGCACAGAAATGAAATGATGGGTGCCAGGTTGTGTTATGACAGTGTAGAATTTCAACCCATAGTCTACTGTGCGGTGGGGATCCGTGTTCTCCGTGTGGTGCAGGTATTTGGAACGCAGGGGAGAAGATGAGGAAGGAGACATTCCAGATGGACTCTGGTTAATGCCCGTCTCCCTCCCTCACTGGTGAGCAACAGTGAGCTGTTCCCACAGGACACTCACTTTCTCAATCTGACCTTTTCTCCTCTCAGCTTCCCTTTTTCTGATTCTTTTTATAATCCTTCTACTTCTGCCCTTACCCCTACCCCAGTCTTTCCGATGCTTCAAACCACAGACAGATGGGAAGGAATGAGGGAGACTTCAGTGGTTGTGGTTGGGAATCACTTATCAGTTCAAGGATGTGTGTGAGTAAATATGCCACCTGCGTGGTGAAACTGGATTATTGCAGAGAAAGATTTAACGTTTGGGCCTACCCTAAGGAATTAAAGTCCATTTCCCCAGTGAATTTCTTCACGCTTGGAACACTAATTTTGTTGTTGTTGTTGTTAAACATACATTTACGCGGGCCTCTCACTGTTGCGGCCTCTCCCGTTGCGGAGAACAGGCTCCGGACGCGCAGGCCCAGCGGCCATGGCTCACGGGCCCAGCCGCTCCGCGGCATGTGGGATCTTCCCGGACTGGGGCACGAACCCGTGTCCCCTGCATCGGCAGGCGGACTCTCAACCACTGTGCCACCATAAGCATACATTTATTTTTATTGAAGTATACTTGACTTAAGTGTTATGTTTCAGGTGTACAGCAAAGTAATTCAGTTACACATATATCTATTTTCATATTCTGTTCCATGATAAGTTATTACAAGATACTGAGTACGGTTCCCTGTGCTATACAGTAGGTCCTGGTTTACCTATTCTATATATAGTGCTGTGTATCTATTGAACAAATACCCTTTTTTGGTTTGTCAAAAGTACCTTAAGGAAAAGAAGAAAATGAAGGGACAAGGAAACAACAAAATAGCAGTGAAAAAAGCCAAGACGCTGGGATGGGCACCTGAGCATAATTCTCACTTTCCATCTCTCTTTCCCAGGCTCTGTCCCAGCACTGAATCGTGGCTTCTCTTGGATTGGCCCCAGGAAAGAGGGTCATGACACGAAATTTGTCTTTAACTACCTGAGCAAGTGTGTCCCTCCCCATATAGCACATTCCCTCTCCCCTCTCTGGATCTGAGCTCCAAATGTTTCCTATTTCTCTGTATCTTTCTCATCCCAGCAAAAAGATGCCTGCCCTGGGCACCATTCCCTCAAGGTCTTGCTTCCTAAGGTGACTGCTGAAACCTGAAACTTATTCAGACTAATGTGATCATAGAAAGTCAGATGCCTGGTTCAAATCCAGCCCTAAGAACTCATCGAGGGCTTTCTAAGCCTTTATCAAATAAGGGTGAAAACTGCACTGTAGCTCCTGTAATTCAATTCTACAGACTGCTAACTTGAGCCACTGTCATTTAAATTCCAAATGGCATTAAATGCTTTAAAATTAAATACCTTTTAATACTTCTCCTTTCTTAATATTCTGTTTACTATTTTATCCCATCAACTAGAGTCCAGTTTTACAAGCACATGAAAAATATGTCATTAATTTTTTAACCAAAAAAATGTGTATTCCACTTAATGTAGAACTGGTCTCAAAAGATGGCAGGTGTATAATCAGATATTAAAAACAAAAACTCCACTCTGACCCCTAGAGAAGCACGAACTGCTGAACGATGTCGAGTTAAATCTCAGCAGGCCTTCCAGATTTGCGTGCTTAAGAATGTTTCAGATATCTTTTTTTTTAAAGAAGATGTTGGGGGTAGGAGTTTATTAATTTATTTTATTTATTTTTGCTGTGTTGGGTCTTCGTTTCTGTGTGAGGGCTTTCTCTAGTTGTGGCAAGCGGGGGCCACTCTTCATCGCGGTGCGCGGGCCTCTCACTATCGCGGCCTCTCTTGTTGCAGAGCACAGGCTCAAGACGCGCAGGTTCAGTAGTTGCGGCTCACGGGCCTAGTTGCTCCGCGGCATGTGGGATCCTCCCAGACCAGGGCTCGAACCCGTGTCCCCTGCATTAGCAGGCAGATTCTCAACCACTGCGCCACCAGGGAAGCCCTGTTTCAGATATCTTAAATCTGAATATTTTTATCTTTACTGCAAATACGTAGTAACTTCAGTCAGGCTGAGTCGGGATAATATTCTCCTTAAGGATGTAAACTCATTCTTGTTTGTTCTTAATTCTGTATTGGTGTATCGGTTTAGAACCGGGAGTATCTTTGGGAAATGATTATTATAGATTGAATGACCAAGTAGGGTAAAAGAGGGGGGACGACCCACAATTCAATATTATAATAGTATGTGACTGAATCTTAATTTCATGAGGATTAAAGTTTATGGAAAGACATTTTAATGTCTTAATACACAGGAAAAACTGACAAAGTTCTTTGCTGTAATATTTATGTTTAGTAACTGAAAGAATAAACTTTTGAGCAAAGAACATAAATGTAAAATTCTCCTTTTAAATCCTGTGTGTGGAAGAGTAAAGATAAGTCAAGGTCAAACCCTAGAATGTACTACTTTTTTGGCAAGTTGCTTTTTCTAATTGGAAATGTAGATGTTTTTACTTTCATTTTCCCTCCAGAATAGTATTGGGGAATTGTTCTGCCTTCACGTAACGAATCAACATAGATGACTCTCATTTGCTGATGAGTCACAAGAAATAGCACTCGTCTTGTTAGCATTTGAGTATAATTATTTGTAATAAAGTTATATAATCTTATAACTATAATTACATATTATATAATTTTGTTTTCTTCAGACAAAGGGGGTATCATTACTGTCAGAGGAGAAGGTATACCCAAACTTTATCAAATGATAAGAGGTTTCAATATATGCAAAATAAACATGGAAACCTAAAAGAAAGTAAATATAAATAACAAACTGAAGAAGGCATTGTTGTATATTAAAGAGTAGTTTAAGGAATACCTTGAGGAAACAAACTGATTCTATTGAAGTTCTCCTTAGAAAGGAGATATTATCACTATATTTACTGAGTTGATGTCTACTACTGAGCTGTTAATACCACTGCTGAGTCAGATGACTTAACATTTTTAGTCATATTGCAATTGACATCTGTCTCTATCCTCTCATTCTGTCACCACTCACTCCTCCGGATCGTCTCCTAGAAAACCACAGGAGGAGAAACACAAAGGAGGATTTGGGAATAGTTGACTCAGGTGCCCCTGAGGCTGCTCCCCAGGCTCTGATCTCAGGTTGAGTCTAGGGAACCCCACGGATCAGCAGGCTGACTATTGGTTACTGAAACAACAGGGTGATCAGTTCACTTCACCAACCTCAGTGTGCAATGTAGCTTAACAAGTAACTGATGGACAAGTCTTTGCAAATATTACTAACTGGGTTGTCACGTGTTTGCACTTGGATTTACTGAAGCACAGGTTTGGAAAGCATGACCTGAACTTGTCATAAATCTTGAGTTTGTAGGACTTGGTAAGAGCAGTATTTCTAAACTATCTTTTTGGCATAGAGTTACTACTTGGTTCAATATTGAATCCTATTTTAATGTTTCAAGGTGTCAATATTTTGTTTTGCTAAGCAAGTAGGTATATGGAAATTATCTTAGGGAGATGAAGATGCAAATGAATGAGTTGAAAATAGTTAATATATCATGTTTGTCTTTGTGGATAGAATCTGAAATCTTTTAAAGAAAACTCATCCATGCAAATAAGTACTGTCCTTCAAAATACCTTCCTTAAGATTTAGAATCTGCGAAATGATGTTACTCAAATCTTCTCTTGGAATTGCTTTCAGAGTCAGTTTATGAGCCGAATAACAATCGATCTATTTCTTTGAGTACAGCACTTATTTCAACCCAGTAGCATTACCCAGCTCGATTACTCACCCTTATTCACCACACTTGGCTCTGAATAGCCATTGTCTTTTTTTCTCCTTCCAGAAATAAAGTGTGAAGGTTGTCCACCACTGACAATATTCCAAAGCAAGGCTTAGGACATGCTTCAAAAGAAATTCCAAACATGGAAATGCTTTGGAGTGATGACAGCATCATGGCCATGATACTGTCATGAAGCCATAAGCAGCTTACACGCCAGGAGTCAGGGAGGGGTTTCTTCAAATACTCAGAGGGACCAGAGCACCAGAGGGGGTGTCTGGAGCTCCACTGCTTCCTAAGCCAGTGCCCAGGAAACCGGCATGGCCAGACATCAGACCCCAGCACAGGGGTGCAGGGTGAGGAGTGCCAACATGGGATGCCATGACTGGGGATACCCCAGCCCCTTGACTGGTGTGAACAGGGGACCGAAGTGCAGGACTTGCGGTGGCAGAAACTATGGTTTGAGCTGTCAGTTCAGCCTGTACAGCTGCCTAATGCCCGAGTCCTACCCCGGACCGACCTCCACGGAACTTTCCAGAAGGCCATTCTGCAGGGAGCCGGTCTCCACCTTTCCCTCCTTGGTATTAGCTCTGCCCTAAGTGCCTACTTTGGAGGGGACAGCATGGGCTTACCTATGGTCACTAGGTTGAGGGGCAAGTTCTGGATGTAACTATTTCTAGCTCTGAGAGCGTGAATAAGTCACTTGCCTGCCTGAGCCCCAGTTCCTTAATTTGTAATACCACCAAGCAGCCTAGAATTTTCTACTCTTACAATGTTATACTCTATGACTGAGTACTTAAGGATTCTTCATACCGTTGAGTATTTCAGAAACTCATGTGAGGAGGGAAATGAACTATGTCTTAACTTGAACACAGTATCTCACACATCATTTACCTAAGTAGTAAATATCTAGAACGTGAGATCAACCTAGATTAAAACAACAAGATTAGAGCACATTCACTGCTGATCCACTGTGGTCGCAATTGTAAATTTCATAGCTTGCTTTCATTGTGTTTCTAAATAAAGGGATTATGAGATAGGAATTTAGGTTATAGTTGAAGACAAAATTTGATTCATGAAAGCTCACAGTGGGTCTAAATGGGTTACAGGCATGTCTCACCTGTGGCTACTCTGGGCAGAAAAGCTTTCCCTTCAAAGTTTCAATCTTACGTCTTCTCTGGAGCTTGCCGTTGTCGGAGGCCACTTTCGCCACACATCGTGCAGACTGGTCTTTCCTTTCTGAAATATGCCTGGACTGCACACCCGGACATGCTCGTAAACTAAATACAGGAACGGTGCTGCAGAAATAATTACTTCATGCCTGGCATCCGCGTCTTATTTCCACTGTTTAACCTCACACACATTGTTCTCATTTCCACTCTTCGCAAGACATTTGTTCTTTTCACCGTTCTGTACTCTAAGTGGATGAGGTTCAGCTGGTTTGTTGATGTTATGAAATATGGAATTCTGATATTAATGGTCCTAAAATCATATGGGAATACTTTACACCGTGTCTTTGCCACGATGCAGCATTACCTTGTATCCTATAGAATGAGTTAACATGATATTAAATTACTCCTTTTTGTGTCATTCGTATTTCTTATTTTCTGAGGACCTTTGTCCTCGTATCTGTGAAACTGTTACTATTCATAGTCATCCTCGGAGCGTTTATTTAGAGCTTGACGTTTAAATAAAACTATGTGGATCTGTATATTTGAGGCTTGAGAGGAGGGATGTTGAAAATGGCATCAGAGGATGTTAACTATTTTGTTTGATCAATCTAGTCAGGTCTCTTTTAAACCCATTGATATATCTTAACAGGAAATTATCTGAGCCTTTCCAAATAGTGTCGGGGGACTTTCCTAGAATATTAACTATGCCTAAGATAATGTGGGTCAGGGATTCCCTAAGTGAAAACAAGCAGCTTATCTTGGTTAAATTATTTTAACCAACTATAAGCTAGTATACTTAAAGATAACCACAACTTCATCTAAAAGCTACATTATAATTTTGCCCTTATCCTTCTTATTAAAATCTTAATGTTTAGTAGGACATGCAAAGGCTAGAGCACTAGTTCTTTAACTTGAGTGTACACCCACATCAGGTGGAGGGGTTGTTAAAACAGACTAGTGGGTCCTGTCCCAGAGTTTGATTCGGTGGAAGGGAGTTGGGACCAAGACTTTGCGTTGCTAACAAGTTCCCAGGTGATGCTGGTGCTGTGGTCTGGAGATCGTACTCAAAACCACTGAGAGATCTAGGAAGGGAGAAAGGGAAAACCAAAGAACAGGCTAATCATAGCTCTGAGTGTCACTTCTATTCTGAATGTAACTTAAAATATGATTCAAGTTTCAAAAATGCCAGAACCTGGATTCAAATCTAAATCAGTGCTTCCCTGGTGGCACAGTGGTTAAGAATCCGCCTGCCAATACAGGGGACATGAGCTCGAGCCCTGGTTCAGGAGGATCCCACATGCCGTGGAGCAACTAAGCCCATGAGCCACAACTACTGAGCCTGTGTGCTGCAACTACTGAAGCCCACGCGCATAGAGCCCGTGCTCCGCAACAAGAGCAGCTACGGACATGAGAGGGCCGCGCACCACAACGAAGAGTAGCCCCCGCTCGCTGCAACTAGAGAAAGCCCGTGCGTAGCAACGAAGACCCAGTGCAGCCAAAAATAAATAAATAAAAATTAAAAAATAAATTTATAAAAGAAAAATCTAAATCAGAACCTGAGGATACAGATCTGAAAACTATAAGCCCTTGAGAGAAGAATCTCTCTTTTATTTCCTTCCCCATAATTACTCATACTCTTGGCCTCTGCACAGAGAATCCTCCAGAATCAGAGACTCTTAGAATTGAAAAGGAAACCACCTTAGCAAACTTAATCAGAACCAACAGCTGCTTCAGAGGAAAGAACACAGGCTGAGACCCAGCACCCAAGATTTCTAACCTTGACTTCAAGGCCGAATTTCTTAAGTCTTCAGACATTAAGGGACACAGACACTTGCTTCAGAAAGAGAGGTGATAAACCTGTCCTTTGAATGTTCAGCTACAACGTCAAGACCTAACTAAGCTGAGTGTAGATTTGCAAAATGACCATTTAAAGGAATCTAGAGGACTTCTGAGCCTGCAGAACAGAGAGCTCTAAACTAGATTAAATACATTTCCATATCTGGAGGAGCGTATTTCTATGATACAATTGAGTCTGATGGACTGCGTCTTAACACGAATATGTTGCTAGCATCCCTTGAAGAGAGGATACTGGCTGGGAAAATTTCCAGTGCCCAGTTCCACTAGTTAGTGTCCCTGATGCGATGCTGATGGATGTGACCTTGGCAGAGAAGCCTGCGCTGTTGTGGTCCTAATGGCTAAAGGCTTCCCATCTGGGAGGGGAGGGGTCACCTTGGTCCCTCTTTGCTCGATGCTATGAAAATACCCAATTCTTCTAAGCATGCGGTTCTGAGTCTGTGTTTACAATAGAACATTCTGATCATGGTCTGTTTTCCCCCGATAGGTCTGCCAATTTGAAGTATTTGGGCTTCTGCAGCAATAAATTCTCATATTTAATGAGTAAGTTGACTCATTACAGAGAGCTGAACACACCACCCAGTCGGGTCCCCACTCGATCATTCTTCTTGGTATCTCAGTGAAAAGGCTCCTGATTACAAGGTGGTTTTTCCTATAGCTTAACCGTAGGGACAGAATGTACTGGTCCTGCTGAGTCTGGGGGGTAGTATTATTTCTCTGAAGTTATTAAATTGACAGTCTTGCTTTATGCTGTAGCCTAATGAGCTTGGAAAATGTGCTTCTGCTCCCAAGTAGCTGCTTGTAAAGCTGAGGGCCAAATCTCAGATGGAGGTAAATTTTCCAAGTCCTCAATGCCCTGTGAAGGGGCTGGGCCTCCAGTCTGAGTCCTCGGTGGTCCGGATGCAAGTGTGTGGGGAGAATCAGCCTTCTTCTTCTACACGTCCTGACCCTTGTAATAGTGCCATACACTGGACTCGCCTAAGAGGCTCAGATAATGGGTCTAACGTCTGTTCTGACTGCGGATTTAATAAACTTCAAAGTCTAATGCAGGCTTTGTTTCAGAGTCTCCTGGGAGAAAATGCCCACACTTCAGACAGTACAGTTTTCTGCCAACTTGTGATGTAAGCTCATCCCCCGTTTGTACTGGAGTTCACGGCCATGCTTCCCTCATCCTCCAAAGCACGGCCTTTGCCTTTATTGTTCCCGGAGTCTCCACTTTTAGTCTCCGTTCTTCTTCCCCCCAGAGTTGGCTTCATGAGGATGTGACCTCTTCGGTCACACAGAGTCCCACTGTCAGAAAGACCCTGAGCTTTGCTTCACGTGCATGTCTTGAGACTTTATATTCTCCGCAAAGAGGCTGCACTGGACCTCACGAATGACCACCTCTATGCTGATGACTTCAAATCTGCACCTTGAATCTGAAAGTCACCTCTACACTCCAGTTGGAGTCCATACAACTGCTGAAAGGCTACCACCACCCGGGCAGTAACGTTTCAAAACTGAAATCATGAACTTCCTCCAGCCCAAGAAGGTATTTCCTAACTCACTGGAAAAAGTCCTCACTTATTCAAAATTCAAACCAGAAATCTAGAGTGTTCCTCAGTCCTTCCGTTCTGGCCAGGCATTTGGTCGGATAATTCCTCCTCCTAACAAGGCTCTGTTTATGGTCTCTGTTCCCATCCCTACTGTCAGCGCATGGCGGTCCCCTGTCTGTGTCCTCCTCTGTCACTTGTTCCTGCTGGTCTGTTCCATCCACAGCCTTTCAAAAAGGCATCTCTAATATCCCTCTCCTGCTTAAAATACACCAAGATAAAGTCATCGTCCTTTCTGTGGCATACGAAAATGTCCACTTCTAACCATTGCCTTTAGTTATAGCTTAATCCCTTCACACGGGTCTCTCAGCTCAAGCTATGCAAAACTAGTGGTACATTTCCTAAAATGTCTACTACTTCCATGCTCCCAGGTCTGTTGGAATTGACAGATGCTGTTCCTATGACCTGGAGGTCTAGCTCCCTGTCAACTGCATGGTGTGTTATACATTTTTTTTTCAAGATGAAGCCTAAACATGGCTCTGCCTACAAAGCTGCCTCTGACCTCTCCCAGGTGGTTGGTGATGTGCCTTGTGGCTGGGCGCTCGTGGCTCCATGCTTATGATTTCATTAGCGCACTTATCTCATTGAACTAAAATGTTCTTGTGTCTTAATCCCTAGGTGATGATAGCCTTTAAAGCAGGCTGTTAGTTTGATTCATTCAGCTGGTCAAATGTTGACACACTTTAGATGCTCAAAGAACTTGGACTGAAGGAAGAACCTTGGTTACCTGCCATCCTACCAGCGGCAGCTTGTCCAATGGGGGAGCCAACTGCTGCTTGAATACTGGCTCTTCCACTTAGGAACTGATCTTAGATTCAGTACATCCTTCTCTGTGCCTCAGTGTCCTCTTCTGTAAAATAGGTACAAATCCACACCAAGGGGTTGTTGTGAGGATTAAATACAATCATGGGGTAAAATGCTTCAAATGAGTGTCGACATCTGGGTAACGTTTATGGTACGCTTGCTGTCCTTACTATCCCCACAGAAAGAGAATGCAATCATTTAATTCAGTAAGTATTGATGGGAAAATATGTGTGAGACCGTATACAGTAGAAAACACGAAATAAAATTTATACTCTGTTCCTGTTCTCAGGAACGTAGATATTTTGCCATTTGCGAAGGCACCATTTGAGAACGGCAGTGCATTTATTCACTCCTTCTCTCATCTGTTCCAAAAATACTTGTTGAACAGGCTGTATGGCAGACACTGGTAGGTGCTGGGTAGAAATGAGAATAAGCCCAATGAGGGGGTCTATGCCATTGGGGCAGAGGCTCATGTTCTAGTGCATAGATGAGGTGGTTTTATTCAAATGAGCAGCAAGTCCAATAAGAAAAAGGGGTGAAATGCGCAAGCTGAGGGACTCATACTCCTTCTGGTCCTGGAAGGGTGGGTCTGCTGTGGGTAAGGAATGGGTCCCTCCAAGCCGCTGCTTGCTCCTCAGGGGCTGATGTGCCGTCTCGGTTACTTCTTCACGTCCCGCTGCAACGTAAATAGCTGTGGGCCTGGTGTATGTTGCCATCTCAGTGATGACGTGGCTGAAGCACCTAAAGTTCCACAAATCAAGAAGGAACTTTGTCCCTTTTCCTCACTGAGTCTCCAGTATCTAGAACCTAGTAACTGTTCTACTGTAATTTGTTGCCTGAATGAATGGAAAAGGGACTATTTTCTTAGTGTGCTCAGTACCATGAAAATATTCTGACTAGAGGGACAGAATAGATGCAAGGTCTTAATTAGACTAGCCCTGAAGAGGTACAAAAAATAGATTCACAAATACTACCCCACCATAAGAAAGGAAACTGTACCATTTGTGGCAACATGGATGGACTTGGAGGGCATTGTGCTAAGTGAAATAAGTCAGACAGAGAAAGATCAAAACTGTATGATATCACTTATGTGGAATCTAAAAAAAAAACAAACTAGTGAATCTAACAAAAAAGAAGCAGACTCACAGATATGGAGAACAAACTCGTGGTTACCAGCGGGGAGAGGGAAAGGGAAGGGTAATATAGGGGTAGGGGAATAAGAGGTACAAACTATCAGCTATAAAATAAGCTACAAGGATATACTGTACAACATGCGGTATATAACCTATATATATATTTTATTTTTTTTTTTTTTTGCGGTACGCGGGCCTCTCACTGCTGAGGCCTCTCCCGTTGCGGAGCACAGGCTCCGGACACGCAGGCTCAGCGGCCATGGCTCACGGGCCCAGCCGCTCCGCGGCATGTGGGATCTTCCCGGACCAGGGCTCGAACCCGTGTCCCCTGCATCGGCAGGCAGACTCTCAACCACTACGCCACCAGGGAAGCCCTAACCAATATTTTATAATAACTATAAATGGAGTATAACCTTTAAAAACTGTGAATCACTATATCATACACCTGTCACATATATTGTACAGCAACTATACTTCAATTACGAAAAGTAGATTCATGAGTAGAGACCAGGGGCGGAAAGAGCAATGATGTGAAAATATTATAGTAATTCGAGTACGAAGAGGAGGTGTGGATTGGGGTAGATGCAGATGGGGAAAGACTGAACAAGAAAACCGAGTGCAAAATGACAGCCAGGCTGAAGACAGGCAAAGTCAACACGTGGGCTGAGGGAAAGGCCTTGGAAGTGTCCCCGTGAGAGGCGTGACGGAGATCCCTGCTGCTGAGAACACCCGCGCTGGGTGGTGGCTCTGGTAGGGGTGAGAGTGCCGTGGCGGTGAGTGCACGGCGGGGCCGCGTGGGCGGGTAGGGTGGTCAGTGGGGCAGAGGTCACGCCTAAAGAAGCCTGATGTTTCCTCGAAGTATGAGCTTCCTGTTCTGCTTGCTTTGAGATAAACGCTCTGTATACCTAGGGCGACTCTCGGTTCCTGAACTCAGCTTAGGTGAGAGAACACTTTACTTAATATGAGCCAATTTTAGGGCCCCTTTTTGCACAGCTGGCAGGACGTGTTGACCTCAGGGTTTGATGCCCTCTCCCGCCTTTCCAGATCTGTATTAAAGGAGTTTGAGGAGGGTCAAGGCGTTGCAAGTGGGGGACCGTGTTTAAGTCAATTTCTGACATCTATCCTGAGGGTCATTGTGCTTGCAGGACAGACCCAGCGGACGCTGGGGCTCCCACATCACACTTGGTACAGGAGCATCTTCCCTGGGCTGCCCGAGGTGTCCTCTTCCTAAACCAGCCCTGACTGTCTGCCACCCCCACCCCCCACCCCCACACCCCGGGCTCTCCCAGCCTCACAGCTCTGCCTCTGACAAGAATCCAGGATCTCTAGCTCACCAGCTTCCCTCCAGCCAGCCGGGAGAGTCTCTTCCTAATTTCCAATCTTTCTCTCTTCGGGCATTGTTGCAAGGATATTTTGTCTACGTTGAGTGTTTTGTATTTTTGGAAACAAAGTGCTTGGATTTTTGCTAGAATATGACCTTGTGCAGCCCTTAAGAAAATAAGCTTAGCTCACACTACCAACTTGCGTGGTGGGAAGAAAAGGAATCTGATAGAGAGGGAGAAAAAACGAGCTAATTTTATTAAAAATCGAAAACCCTAGCACAGACTTTTTTCTCACATCTTCCAGAAAGCTGTATCATCTTTATCTTGTGACTTTGAACCCTCCCCTCAAGCCCCCTTTACAAACAATTCCATTTCTCTTGTTCAGATATTTGTTGAGCACCTCTTAGGTGCCGGGGACAGTTCTAGAGACTTGGGGAGAAAATCTGTGGCCCAAGGGGTTTATAGTGTAGCTTTGAGGGGCAGTGACCAAGGGGGGATGGGCTGGTGGAGACACCTTAGTTCTACTGCCATCACTTAGTCACTTAAGGAACTTTAAAGCTTTTCTGAAGCTGAGCAGAAAGCCAAGCCTGGTCTTCTTGTCTGATTCTTTTTCAGCCAGTTAATGAGATTTTTTAACAGTATGGTTACTGGGTAATAAAATTTAAATTTGAATAGAGGTCAGACCACAGACCACTTTTCAAAAGACCTTCCTTTTTTTTGGTTACATATTAAAAAACTTCTGTGAAATAATAGCTAGGAAAATATTTCTTTGAGTCCAAGAGAATTGTCTTTCTGTTCTTTCTTCCTTTTTTTTTTTTTACCCTGGGGGCCACCTACTTGAGTTTCCGTTTTGTAGTGTTTGTTAAGCGGTTATTGTTATGCATTGCTAATGCACTAAACACAGCTTTAAATAAAACAACAAGGAACATCTGAAAGGCACTGAATACGAAAATAAGATATTCTTCACGTACTCTTCATGTAGATTTGCTCTGCTACCGAGGGAAACAGACTTTAAAATTAGATCATCTGCTTAGAAACCCTAAGAAGCACAGTTCTTTCTCTCTCTCCCGAAATGGAGAAGTAAAAATCTAGGCTATTTTAAGCCAGCAGGAGAAGGGCGGGGAGAGAACCGGACTTGTAACTCAGTGTGACAGGCGGTTGGTCATGGCAACAGCGAAGGAATCCACACCCCAGGGTGTGTGTGCTTCACAAACAAAAGTGAAGGTTTGGACTTTCATCTTCAAGTTCCCCAGGCACTGCGAAGGCCGAACAAAAGAGGGTTTTCTTTACTCCGTGCTGGAAGGGGCACTTTCCTAAATCTCTTTCCCTTCCTGCCCTTAACCCCATCCCGGCCCCATGCTGCTACTCTGTACTCCCAACTCTCCTGGGCCGCCAGGCGTATCACTGTAGTGTATCGCTAAGCACATCCCCGGGACAGCCTCGGTTTCTGTATTAGTCCATCACCTGTTTTCTGGGTCAGTCTCTAAGCTCTAGGGAAGAACTTGCTAGGGGACAAGGGGGTTACCCCCCTCCCTACCTCCCTCCAGGCCCTGCTTCCACCCCACCAGGGATGGAGTGGAGGAGTGTGGCCTGGGGGACACATCTACTCCAATAGGGTCCCCTTTTTACCTTCCCCGTGGAAAGGAACACATTCTTTAGAAAGAGAAGCACCGACACTAGGTAAAATGAGCACAGAAAATAAGACCATTAGGAAAGGGGTCCTTGGCCTTTGTCATCACTGTCAAGTTATCCTTCCCAAGTGCCCAGGTTGCTTGTGATAAGCTTCAAGAGCATTGTCCTGGGCTTCCCTGGTGGCGCAGAGGTTGAGAGTCCGCCTGTCGCTTCAGGGGACACGGGTTCGTGCCCCGGTCCGGGAAGATCCCACATGCCGCGGAGCAACTAGGCCCGTGAGCCACAACTACTGAGCCTGCGCGTCTGGAGCCTGTGTTCCGCAACGGGAGAGGCCGCGATAGTGAGAGGCCCACGCACCGCGATGAAGAGTGGCCCCCTCTTGCCACAACTAGAGAAAGTCCTCGCACAGAAACGAAGACCCAACACAGCCAAAAATAATAAATAAATAAATGAAAAGCCAAGCATTTGAAGCCCTTTAAAAAAAAAAAAAAAAAGCATTGTCCTGTTTAAAAGGCATCATCACTTAAAAAACCCAAACAAAAAAAACCAAAACCAAAACTTGAGCCTTTATTCCTTAATCCTGACGCGTCCTCAGCACCTGATTCTATCTGAGGGCCGGGCTGCTGGCAGAACATGCTGTCTGACCCCTCACCTTGACTCCCCCTGCGCCCCACCCCCTCCTCTCTGCAGTCTAGCCTCCTTACACATGTGGGCCTTGTTCCCTGTCACAGCCGGCCGGAATGCAGAATGATGAAAATTAATGCTATTATTAAAGGATTTTTCAATTAAATGTGCAGTTTAGAGCCAGATGCTGCTCTCTTAAAGGAAGAGAAGTTTAAGTAAAAAAGGCTGACAGATATTCGTTCCATCTAGCGTGGCAGAATTTATAGTAGATTACAGCCTTTGATTTTTGTGGTCCTGGGTTGTCAGGTCCAGTTGCAAATGGGCTGTGGGAAAGAGTTGCACTTTTGTAATTTGAAAACATATGGGACATATGGTAAATATTACACCCATAACTGTTACGATGTTGTGCTTCCTTTAAGGCCCTTTCTTCTTTGCCTCTAGTGGATTATTTGTAAGCACCCCATTACCTTTCTGCCTCTACTTTTCCTTGGAGTACAGTTGGCTTTATTCTGATGCTTTAGCATCCCAGGGAAATAAAATCTAGAAATTAGGTGTTCTTCCGCGCGTGACAATGCGATATTCTCCAACCTCTGACCCTCTCTGAGCGAATGTTCATCCTGATTTTCATTTTCCTGTGCAAAGATACAGGCTGTCTTATTTCTTTTTTGGCATCTTATTGAATTCTGTATATAAATTTATATACAAATTTAAAAAATGGATCAGATCAAAATATCATAATCAACGCACAGGAATTTACTAGTACGTAACAGAAGGGAGGTAGGCTGTTTTAAAAGTGAGTTTGTGTGGTGCATTCAAGTGGATCAACTGACTAGTTACTGGCTATTCTTGGCCAAAAAAGGGCAGGATAAAAGTTGCAGGGTGGAAGGAGCTATATTATACCTCTAACTAATAATAACTAATAATTGTGCGCTTTAAAATATGTTGAGAATATGTTAAGTGTTCTTACCACAAAATCCGACAACAAACGCCCACAGAAGAACACAAGGAAACTTTGGGAGGTGATCTGTTTTGTACCTTGACTGTAGTGATGCTGTTACAAGCGTATGCGTATGTCCAAACTCACCAAAATATATATGTTAAATGTGTGCAATTCTTTGTATATCAAAAAGCTTAAATAAACTATATTAAAATCCGGAAAAGGATAGATTTTTATAGAGTGCAAAGTTCTATGAGAACGCAGAGGAATGGGAAGTCAAGTCTGATTAGAATGATCGAGAAAAATCTTTACTGTGGAAGATGCATCTGGGATAAGCCTACCAGGGAATGTTGTAAGAGGCCAAGGTGGATACTTTGGGGTTTCTGCTGGGAAAGGCTACCAGCTGAATTTGTTTGTAAGCTGATATGTGACATCTCTCCCTGTGAGATGGCCTGTTGGTTTCCAAAGTTGGAATTGTCAGGAGTAGAGCACGAGGGACTGGTGATCCCCTAGAATATAAACTCATCAGTACTTGTCACTAATAATTAACACAGGACTCATAGCATGGTGGCCGGGCATTTCTCCAGATCCTCTAGTGAGCTCTGTTGGTCAGCTTGGAGAGGCACTGGAACTGAAGCATACACACTTGGGAGAACTAACCATGCCCTCTGACTATAAGGCCAGGCTGTCCACCTGTACGGCCCTTTAGGCCATCACCATCTCTCAGTGAGGTTACTCTAGCAGTGGGGTAACTTGTCTGCCCATCTCACCCAATCCCCTTTCTTCAGTGAAGTCAGGGTGACTTTTTTAAAATGACAAAAAATCGACTCATGTGACTTCCTGGCTTTAAACACTTCAGAGGTTCCACACAGTGTCTAAGCTCTAAATCATGGCCCAAAGATGCTCATGATCAATTTCTGCCTGTTTTCCAGACTCATCCCTTCCCATCCCCTCTTCCACAGATGGAGGTACGTTGAAGCTCCCTTTCCTTTCCTCTCAATCTGCTCCCATGGCTGAGCTGTCAGGGAGTCTAGTCCCCTCCATCACACACCTACTTTGATTCCCCCTCCTCTGGGTACCACTTCCTGTAAGAGGCCTTCCCTAATATCACAGTCTAGCCCAGAAGCCTGCCTTTTGTAATCTCATAGCAATTATTGTACTTTAAAAATAACTGTTTATTTGTCTGTTACCTGCTAGACATTAAGCTTCGTGAAAATGGGACTTATCTTCCTCAACCTTGTCTTCCTGGAAACAAGTACTCTTTCAACGTAAAGTAAGCTTCCTACAAACAGTGAAAGAATGATGAAATGAAAGAATGAATGAATAAGGGAAATCGAAAACACCTGTCTGGAGGTTTTACAATAAACAAACTGAGGAATAGATTTTATAAACAATAAAACGAGATTCTAGCAGCATTCTCAGGTTTTTGTTTAAGAGAGTGTAATAACTAGTTCCTTTTTTCTTTTCTTTTTTTTTTTGTGTGTGTGTTTCACTAGTGTTTTGTATTATGAATCCAACAAGTATTTCTTTGGCAATTAGAAAAGGCATCGATGTTTTCAGAGCCCTGGTTCTGAGAAGAAAATGAAGTTTTCGGTCAGTTTTGCCATTTAAAATAACTACTGGGCTTCCCTGGTGGTGCAGTGGTTGAGAGTCCGCCTGCCTATGCAGGGGACACGGGTTCGTGCTCCAGTCCGGGAAGATCCCACATGCCGTGGAGCGGCTGGGCCCGTGAGCCGCTGAGCATGGCCGCTGAGCCTGCGCGTCCGGAGCCTGTATTCCACAACGGGAGAGGCCACAACAGTGAGAGGCCCGCATACTGCAAAAAAATAAATAAATAAAAAAGATAAAATACTAATATAGACGGTGAAGAGAACGTAATAGCTAGTTTCTTAAATAGAACTTTTACAAGTTGACAAGATTATAACTAAATTATATCACAGAATATTATTTTAAATGGTTTTTATTGCTGTCATTATAACTCCTCAGTTTCAAAAAGCTATCCTAAAAAAGTGCTTTAAGCACCGTTCTAATTATTTAGATCTAAAGAATTTTAGATGTATTTAGAGATTGTATAATTAATGCAAATATTAATGTTACAGAATATTAGAATTAATAACTAATATTAGATTGCTTCCTGAATTTTCTAGAACTCTATAGGTGAGATATGCAGCTCCTGATGCTTCAAGAGATCTCTAAATCATGCTAACTGCGTAATTTTTTATAGTCATATAAGTTTTAGATGGCTTTAAATTTTTTTTTTTTTTGCCTTTACAATTCTCATGACTATCAACATCCCCCTGGTTCAAGGATTCTTAACTGACCTTCAATGACCTCCTAGTTGTCCTGTCAATAGGTTTCAAGGGAGGGGGGAGCGTCTGTGAACCTTCTGAAGTCATATATAATTGTTTGTATTTACTTATGTGCTTTGCCTGCCTGGGGGAAGGGTCTGTAAGTTTCTTGAGCTCTGCAAGGAGCTGTCACAGGCACCAGGATGGCTGAGTTATGAAATTTGTTTAATTTATTGTAAAACAGCTGACCACAAAATAAACATGTGACCAGGAAACAGGTACTGTAAAAGTCACTACAGCTGTAAAAAAAAAAAAAAAAAAAAGGGACAGAGTCCAGGTTTTATTGCTTCCAATGGCTGAGGGTGTGGTAAGGACAAATGAATGTGGCTTAGCACAGCAGAAGTAAGCACTCTGCAAGGTTCGCAATCAGATTCTCAAGCAGCTCATCTTGTGGGAAACACTTTGGTGCCGTGAATGATAAAAGCGTAAGACAGAGACCCCTGCTTTTAAGGAGTGTGTGTGGTGTGTATAATCTTTAAAGACCTGCTCTAGGTTCATATAGATTTCAGTTCAAAATGCTATGGAGGCCTTGAACATTCACAAGGGAAGAAGAAAAAATGGATTCCAACAGGGAGATTTGGAAGGGCTTCTGGAAACCTGAATATGAGCTGGTTCCCTGATAGATAAACTGAGGGAGAAGGACAAAGGGTGAAAAGCATTGCAGAGAAAGGGGGTGTCTTGGTATAGGGTGACAGGAGAAAAGCCAGGTCTCTTCGGGGGCAGGGAGTGGAGCATTACGGCAAACAGAGGTGGTTCTGGGAGTGAAGTATAATGCAGAACAATACTCCAAAGATAGGTAGAGGTCAAATAAATATTTGAATGTTGGGCTGGCATGTGTACTTTACTCCCTACCTGGTAGGGAGTCATTAGAACTGTGAGCATTGAGTAATATCAGATTCCTGTTTAGGAACATGGTTTTTGAAAGCAATGTGTAGGATAGACTAGCGGCAGAGAAGATGGAGGAGATCTATAATCCAGAAAACCACATTGAAATAGTCAAAGTGGGGCATGATAAAGAGCCTTAGGAGAGTGCACCAATGGACGAGAAAGAGAGGGGGTGTAGTTGTAGAGAGGGAGTTGCAGGGTTTCATGTGCAATTGTAAGTGGGAATGAAATAAAGGGATACATCAAAGATGACTGTCAGGTTTTAACTTTAACTTCCTGGATGGTTGATGATGCCGTTGACTAAAGAGTGGAATAGTTAAAACATTTTTTTTTCTTTTTTTGAGGGGAGGCAGCTGTGTTCTATTTTCAGCACATTTTTAGGATTCATTTGAAAATGTCTAGCCCACAGTTGGAAATGTGAATGTGGAGAGATGAGGACTTGAGACATGGACAGGGAAGTTATTTGCAAACTGGTAATAGTTGAGTCATATAATAAAATTCTCCATGAAAGAAGACTGACGAAAGAAGAGGGCCAGGGCTGGGGGGTGTTAAGTACTGCAGAGGTTTGCCTGGTGCAAATGGGGTGGCAGCCATTGTGTTGTGATTGGGAGGCCATTGGCTTGTTTCACCAGGAGAGTTCCAGTAGAATTGAGGCCGAAATACTGATATTACTCAGTGTATGGGTAACGAGGAAGAGAGGAAGTAGAGGTAATGAGCATGGATAAGTGTTTTTTAAAAAAGTTTGAAAGGAAGAGCAACACGGTAAGGACCAGTGAGATGGCGCCTGTGCTGTGCAGGGCTGGGTTAGAGGAAGTTTTGAACGCATGTGGGCCATCAGAAGAAAGTCAGCAGAAGAGAAATTGGAGACGGGAAGAGGAGGTGAAATAATCAATGAAGGAAGGTGCTAGAGCAGCGGGAAAAGAATGGATACAAACAGTAGAAAGAGTATAAAATGGAAAGGACTGGGTGAGCTAGGAAACAGAATGACTTCACAAGGCAAGGACCAACTACTCCTTATACGTCCCTGTGCCACTAGAGCAAGACACTTTTGGTCGAACTTGATGACAAGCAACTTCATTGCAAACCAATAGCCTGTTCAAATTTTACAAGTGTTACCACATCAAATTTTGCTCAGTGCAAAGAGAGATGGTGTCAGGTTGGTTCTTACTGACGCAGGGCGCCTGCTTTATAAGCATATGCTTCTCTAGCATTTCTGCTTTGATCACTCAGCCACAAAGCATCCTACAGATTTTAAAAGTTATTTTTAAAAATAATAGACTTATTTAAGGAACTGATCTACAAAAGGGAAATAGAGCTACAGATGTAGAAAATAAACATGGCTACCAGGGTAAGGGGGAGGGAGGGATAAATTGGGAGATTGGGATTGACAAATACACACTACTATATATAAGATAGGTAACTAATAAGGATCTACTGAATAGCACAGGGAACTCTACTCAATACTCTGTAATGACCTATATAGGAATAGAATCTAAGAAAAGGGTGGGTATACATACATACATAACAGATTCACTTTGCTGTACACCTGAAACTAACATAACATTGTAAATCAACTACACTCAAATAAAAATTTAAAAAATAAAAACATAAAAATATTAAACTTATTTAGACTAATGGTAAAACTCTGTTATGACTTTTATTGGTAACAGTGAATCAAAGTCTACACGAAAACACCACCTGTTAGAAAAATGAAACTTTTCTGGGAACATTGGGTTGATTCCCATAAACAAATTTCACCGAGTCTAATAGAGCAGTCGCCCAGGCTGGACCTGTGTGTGCCCATTGTGGGTACTGATCTGCCCTAAGACAAAAAGGAAGGCAGCCCCTCTGCTCTGGTGGAATTCTTTTCTGGCGAAAGAATCCCTAAAGTCTGCACACTAAGAGATGTCTAGGAATAAAATAAAATTTGTAATTTGTACAACTTACCTGCAAAACATACTAAGCTCTTCTTGTGAGTAAGAGACAGTCCTAAGTACTGTGGGCCTACAGAATGGACCTAATACCACAGTGAGCACACTACCATGTTTTGAGATGTAACCACCTCTGAAGCATGGCCACTAATGCTTTATCCTTTCAATAACTTAACATTGTATCACTATATTTCAGATGAGAGAACCAAAGCTCCCTGAGTGAAGCTATTTCAAGGTCACACAAGGCTGCTCAGGGCTAGAAAAGAGACTTCTGTGCTGGAGGCTTTTTCTTCTACCTCACAAGAACAGATTTTAAAATTTCCAGGAATTTTGCAGGGGATCAGTAAACATAACCACTATTAAACTGTATAGCACAGGGAAGTATATTCAATATCTTGTAATAACGTATAATGGAAAAGAATCTGTAAAAGAATATACTTATGGGGCTTCCCTGGTGCCGCAGTGGTTGAGAATCTGCCTGCCAGTGCAGGGGACACGGGCTCGAGCCCTGGTCTGGGAGGATCCCACATGCCGCGGAGCGACTAGGCCCGTGAGCCACAACTACTGAGCCTGCGCGTCTGGAGCCTGTGCTCCGCAACAAGAGAGGCCGCGATAGTGAGAGGCCCGCGCACCGCGATGAAGAGTGGCCCCCGCTTGCCGCAACTAGAGAAAGCCCTTGCATAGAAATGAAGACCCAACACAGCCAAAAATAAATAAATAAATAAATATTTTAAAAATGGAGGATTAAAAAAAAAAAGAATATACTTATGTATAACTGAATCACTTTGCTGTACACCTGAAACTAACACAACGTTGTAAATCAACTATACTTCAATAAAAAAATTTAAATGAGGAAGTTACAATTATATAAATCATATTTTTCAAAAGATACAAATACTCAGTTCATCACTTCCTAATTATTTTATATTTTACTATTATCTCTGCTTTTGAAGTTGAGGTCTCCTTTACTGCATGGTGAAAATGCTGCATGATGTGTTTTTGCTCATCTCTCCTCAACTCTGCATTCAGTGATAACACATCAGTTGCTTGAAAACGGTGATGACAGGAGTATTTACACCATGGAAATTGGCAAACATTACAAATCGGGGCTCCCCCCACCCCTAAGAGCTGGTTGTTAAGCATTTACCAGCATTACCACTGGATGTGCCCATGGTCTGCCAACTTCCAAGTCTGTTTGCCTCATGGGGGAAGGTAAGAATTTGTGTACCGGTAACCACACTCCCTGGCTTTGTGCATGTGATGTATAGAGAGTGCTACGTAAAGCTTCATGAAACTTCAGAGCAGGCAGGGGTCTACACGGCAAGGACAGGCTCAGAAAGGTTGGAGGAGGTTTCATTTGCTTTTGGCTGAGAAGAGAGAAGTTCAATTCAGACATGTGAAGCTGTGGGGGGCAGGGAGAGGGTAGTGAGAATAAGAGGAGTGATGTGAGGAGGATAAACGTGAGACACGCGAAGGAGGTAGAACCCTTCAGTTGAGGAGGTCTGTAAGGGGAGAGGTCGGGGGGAGAAGGTGAGTTTGGGCTACATAATGGAAAGCCATGTGACCTGCTAAGGAGGTTGAATTTTTCCACCAGGTGTTTGAAGGGAGTTGGTCAGGGAATGACAAAATCTGAGCTTTGCAGGATAGCCACAGGGGAGACAGGAAGTAGGGCTGACAGTTGTGGTGTTTTAGAAGAACCACTGGTTGCTGTGAAAACCAAGAGGCAATGGGAGACTCCCTTAGGAGGATCTGGTGACTATCGAGACAGAAAGAATCAGAATGAAGTTGCAGAGGACTCCGAAGCTGGAGTCTGGGAAACTTATATTTGAACCTGCAAGCCTCATGTAGAATATCTCCTCAATGGCTCAATGAAAATTGGTAGAGATGATCTTATTTACAAAGCAGAAATAGAGACACAGACGTAGAGAACAAACATATGGATACTAAGGGGAAAGCGGGGGTGGGGTGGGTGGAATGAATTGGGAGATGGGGATTGACATATATTCACTATTGATACTATGTATAAAATAGATAACTAATGAGAACCTACTGTATAGCACAGGGAACTCTACTCAGTGCTCTGTGGTGACTTAAATGGGAAGGAAATCCAAAAAAGAGGGGACATATATATACGTATAGCTGATTCACTTTGCTGTACAGTAGAAATGAAGACAACATTGTAAAGCAACTATATTCCAATAAAAATTTAAAAAAAAAAGAAAAAGAAAAAGCTCAATGACTTTAGAAGTTGGGAGCTGTCCCTCACAGCAGTCCCAAGAAATGTGGCCATCTCAGATTATAGCTGCTCATTCTATTAAAGAAAATGACAATTTACTAGGCAGGCTTTGAATATTTTGCTCTGAATTTGATGCTTTCAAACTACGGTGACTAGTTAGGAACTGGCAACTAATATTCCTCGAGTTTGATGTTTCTGCTTGTTTGGCTTCGTTTCTTATACTTATTGGGGCATCATAAATTTTTCTCCCATCTCGTGTTTATTTGTAATATGTACTGAAAAACAGCATTCTGGGAAAATGTCCATTCTAATTTAGTGATGTGGGCCATTTTGTCCTGGTTTTCTTACACTACACATCAGATCATGTGTCTGAAAGCATACCCAGTATACATTCAGTATAACTGCTTTCATAGATTAACTTTTCCCTCCTCCTTGAGCTTGAATTTGGAATCATAGAATCTCATTTTTGTCACGACTCTGTGACTTTCTTGTTTTGGTATCTTGGATAATTAATCGTTTGGTTCTCTGAAGCATAATGCACTCATCTGAAACACGAGGACAGTCAAAATTCCTGCTTCCCAGTTTTAAGTATCAGTAGGAATTATATAAAGTTTTCTCTGTGTTTTAATGAGCTATTTAGAAATAGCATATTAAAAACTTCATTGCAGAAAAGCAGTGTGGTCAATGTCTTTTTGCATGTTGATAATATGGGAAAGATTCATGAAGGTTGCCTTTCAACATATTCATCATCTGTTTTCAGGCCTGCATTTTGAAATGTTCTCAGTAGGGTTCTCTGAAATGGAGAACACTTGCTTCATCATGGGCAATGGTACGTGAATCTTAATGCCGCTTCGCATTTGTTTTTATGTAAAATCTGAATTAGTAAAGGTCACACTGCCCCTTCAGCCTTGACTTCTGGGTGGAGGTCTCTTGCACAGACTGAGGAAGAAGTGTGCCAGGGCTGGACACAGCTGCCCGGTCCAAATGCCTGCTGGCCTGCGGAGCAAGCGCATGAGCAGTGACCGTCTACCTAGCCACGCCCCTCACTAGCCACCTGCAGAGCACATGGCCTTCTGACGCAAGCTGGGATTAATTTAGGATCAAAGTTGCCCTTCCATCTGCCTCTTTCCCGTGATTCAGTATGGTTTATAGCGCTTTGTTTGTTCATTGTTAAATTTGGTTCAAAATCTTACTCCTGTTTGGGAGAATTTGGGTTCTAATGGGAGCGCCACTCTTAGGCTAGTGTAACTTTGGCGTTAGATCTGCTTTGTCTCCTTGCCTGGTAAAGTCAAGGGGGGCTTTCAATCTCTCTGTGCCCTTTATGACGAAGATACATTTGCGGAGATGCTACACAGCTTTGCCGGTAGCATCTGCTCTGCAGACTTTAATTGACACCCCTCTAGCCTGCCAAAGTAATGTATGATACTTAACTATGGTTAAATTATTTTTCAAAATCGGGTGATTCAGCTACTTTGAGATTTGAAATCCTTTTACATGATGGATTTTTCCTTTCCTTTTTGAAATATGCTTTTTGAAATAGGGCTGATGTCTTTGTTATTTCTCTTATTGTTAAGCTGCATTTTAACTGCTAATATATTTTCTTGAGGCAAGCAATTGCCAAGCAACTGAAAACATAAAGGGAAATTTGTACTATGCAAATGAGGGACTTAATGCATTAATTAGATGGATTGGAACATTGTATTTCCATGTGTTTCATGCGTTAATTCTCAAACTGAGAGCTGGAACCGCTGGGAGGGATGGGTCTGATGGGTTTCCAAGTGAATTTTGGAAACCAGAATGTCAGAGTTTTTGAAAAGCTGTGTGGTCATGGCAGGGGCCAAATGAAGTAGGAAAGAGTGATGGATTCTCAACTGCATTGTTATGTTGTAACGAGACAGTATCACAGCGTTCTAATGCTACTTGGTAGATATGGTCTCTGATAAATGAAAACTATTTATTTTCACTTTTCCACGGTGGTAGGATGAACCAGCAAACTCCTTTCCTTCTTCCTCTGAGGGAAGCCCAGAATCAAGAAAAATTAATCAAAGCTGGCATCTTGAAGCTGGCATGATTCCTTCTGGATAGCAAAGATAGCAACCAGTGACAGCTTCCAAAGTGTCTCTTGTAACACAGCCAAACCTCGGTCAGAACAAAGAGCCAATGCTTCTTAGTCTAATATGGTGGAGGGATGTTGGGTGGGGGGAGATTTTTCCAGATGGCAAGGCTAAACGTATGGTAACGGGAGACATATCTTCCTCGATACTCATTTTTTCACTCATTCATTCACCCTTTACTCAAAAGGTTTATTGAGCACCTACAATGTTATATGCTGGGGGATAAATTAGAGAGCTGAACAGACACAGCCCTCCTCCCATGGAGTTTTGTCTAAATAATACCACCGTTGAAATCAGCAAAGCAATTTTGAAAACCTGACAGAAGACCAGTGATGCTGGAGTTCAGACAGCAAGGGGCCGGGTGGCAAGGCTCGAGAAATGTGGACAAGACTGCCAGCATCCTGTAGACCGTGCCAAAGGTAGGGCTTGGGTCTGCACCCAAAGAGTGACAGAAGACATGCTTTGTGTAGGGGAGACATGAAAGTTTGGGGACTGAGTTCTTATCACTAAGGAAAAGTAATTCTGCTTTTGAAGGTGTACTAATATGTTTATAGATGTGTCATCTGTATACAACTTCTTCTTGGTTAAGCTGCTTAGTTGGAACAGGGTTTTGGCCACATGAGCACCTGTGGATACAGGTATATACCTGGTTACCAGGCTACAAAGCTTGGAGTCACCTTTGATTCCTCATTCTCCTCTCATTCACCATTGGTCACCAAGTTGAGTAATACCACCTGCTAAATAGATTACAAATCTTCCTCCACTTCTTTTTTTTTTTAGCACCGCTTCTTTAAAAAAAATTATTTATTTATTTTATTTTAATTTTGGCTGCGTTGGGTCTTTGTTGCTGCACGTAAGCTTTCTCTAGTTGCTATGAGAGGGGGCTACTCTTCTTTGCAGTGTGAGGGCTTCTCATTGTGGTGGCTTCTCTTGCTGGGGAGCACGGACTCTAGGTGCTCGGGCTTCAGTAGTTGTGGCATGTGGGCTCAGTAGTTGTGGCTCTTGGGCTCAGTAGTTGTAGCTTGCGGGCTTAGTTGCTCCACGGCATGTGGGATCTTCCCAGAAACAGGGCTCGAACCCATGTCTCCTGCATTGGCAGGCGGATTCATAACCACTGCACCACCAGGGAAGTCCCTCCATTTCTTATTACCACACATTCTTCCTATTTGTTTTCATCACCTTTGGTGAACCCTCATTTCAACCAACATATTCTTTTAGGAAAGGCTTGTTTCCTTTCCGTAAGTACGCATTAATTTAATGCAGTCATCTTGACACTGATAATATGAAAAGATCCATTTGGTGTAGTTATTTTGGCGTGGGAATGGATTGGAAAATGAAACATCAGAATTCCTTCATTTGTTCCTTTTTGTTAAGATCACCTTCAACAGACACCCTGTTGTTACCCTGAGCTCTACCTGCTGCTGAATCTTAAAACATTCATGACCACACCATCCCTTCCTCTCCCACCCTGTACCTCATCCTCTTAGCCCAACCTGTGCTTCATCCCAGGAAATCTTACTCATTCCATTTTCTTGGTAAAAATAGTCATTGCCACATAGACAATGGCTTCTCAAAACCTATAGGATGAATTTCAAACTTCTAGTACAGTTTTGAGGATCTCTATCACCTGTTGCCATCCCTGATTCTCAGGTCCCTCTTCTCATCACTTATACTCTTACATCCTAATTTATCCAAATCATCTCAACTTGCTGGACCGCTGAGCCTTTTCTCATCCTGTTTCCTAGAAAGTCCTCTTTATGCACCATCGCCTGGTGAAAACCTTTTCCTTTTATGACTTATTCAAGCACCATAGCTCCTGATGCTATAAGGCAAAACTATTTCCAGAAATACCATTTCCATTGACCCCCCTTCTGTTGTCTGCCTGTGTCACTGTCAGTTGTGTATGCATCTCTCCCCCTCCACTAGATGTTAAGCACCTAAGCAGCAGAGACCATGACCTTCTATCTTTGGGTATTCCCAGTGGATTATAACTGAGTGTTTTTTGAAAGTATGCTTTATTTTAAGCAAAAAGTTAGACCAATACCTACAAGCACTTTAGCAAAATAATAAGCAGTTAACACCTAGAGAAGGACTTGCTGTACTATGATGAATTTTGTGCAGATTGCTATTATAATATGCCCCTGAGAAAATGCTATTCCTTTGCCCCCTGAATGAGGAAAACACCAAATGGGTCCACTATCCTACATGCTAAGAAAATGTTTTACTGCTTTTGTTAATATGAAACCTGGAGGGTGATATCCCTCTTAATTTGTTAACTTTTCTTTTTGCTTTTCCACTGTTTGTACAATTTTCCTTAGGCTATGCGGTATGGTAAAGAGGAGAAATATGTATGAAAATATCAATTAAAAACTCTCCTTATGTGCTATTTATATTTATAAAGGATTCTGTAAAGAAAAATCTTTCTTTAATATCGGCATAATTTGCATCTGCATCCTCTGAAAAACATGAATTAAAGGTGTTGTCTAAGAGTGCTTGTTTTTTGGTTTAGAAAGTCTTTGCCTAGGAAAGTGTGGTATTATTTGTATTGTAACTTAACATAAAACTTTGTTGAATTGGAAGAATTAACTCCTCACATTTGGCAAGTCAATCATCTTAAGTGGCCCAGTGCTAGCTGTCTTCAGAACAATGACATCTTAAGAAATAAGGAGAAAGCTTCAGTTCTGTTTCTCCGCTCATCACCTCTACAGCAGTCTCCAGTCGGCAGTCACGGGGGCTATTGCTTAACCACCGCGTTAACTACATAACAAAATTCCCTTGTTCTTGTCTCCCCAAACCTACCTACCCCTAAGTCATACCTGGTGGGTCCAGTACGTAATTGTCTATGTCACATAAACGTATTTCACTCAAACTTTTTTTTTTTTTTTTTTTTTGCGGTACGCAGGCCTCTCACTGTTGCGGCCTCTCCCGTTGCGGAGCGCAGGCTCAGCGGCCATGGCTCACGGGCCCAGCCACTCCGCGGCAGGCGGGATCTTCCCGGACCGGGGCACGAACCCGCATCCCCTGCATCGGCAGGCGGACTCTCAACCACTGCGCCACCAGGGAAGCCCTTCACTCATACTTTTAACTTTCAATTGTAATCTATCAAATTTTAGTGTTTAGATGAATAAATCTATTCAGTAATACTGTTTAGGAAGTGAGTCAATAACCGTAAAAATGGGCAGACTGACTATTTTAGTTAATTACAGTTATCTTCAGTATGAGTTCAAACATTCGACATCTCTTGTATGGTCTTAATTATTTTAGGTAGTCAAAGTATGAGTCTAGTGAAGCTATGAAATACAATTTTGGCACTAGGATGCAAGGCAGTAGAACATGAATGTTGAAATTATAGTCATACATGACATAAAATGTCACTTAATTCATACCCTTGGAAATCATCATGATGACCTAGTGACCTACTGACATTTCAATTAGGACAAGGGGCCACTGCCCTTTGGAGCTGCCCTACCACGTGTCACATGCAATCCCTTTCATCTAATGATCGTTTGGTCAAGACATAGATCATTCACACTAAGATTAGAAAATTCACCTGCCTCGAAGTTAGGGGAAAAATAAATCTTACATTCTTCCTGGACATAATGAACTTTAGGGAATTAAAAGCGGAATTAAAAATCAAGACCTCATGAACTTGATACTGGGAATCTTTTGTTCGTTTGGTTTGTTTGGGTGCAAGACCAATACATTTCTATATGACATTGATGAATTTGTTCTGCGTTGCAACTTCCACACTGAACACAATGCTTTTCTACTCCAACTCTGCTGTTACTGTTTTGAAACAATGCCAGAGCCGATCTATTCAGCGAGAGAATGAAGGAATGACTAGATAAACTATTGTCTTAGGTTAAAAAGAAACAAAACATTTTTGGCATTGTCACTGGATTATGTCACTGTTATGCAGAGAGAATTTGAAGGTCAGGTTTGTGGGTTTGTGGTGCAGAGGAAGGAATGCAGAGTGGGAACACATGTTTATGGCATCTTTGTCACATTTTGTTCTACCTGAATTAATATGCCCTTCAAAACAGTGAAGAATTTAATTCATTATATTTCTTGTTAGCTAACCTGGCTGTAAGGGATTTGCTGGCTTGCCCATCACGAATGGAAATAATTTGTAACATTCTGTTTATTGAACATGTGCAGGTCCTTCCTTCTTTGGGGTGAAATTTCTCTCTGCAAAATGTTAAACCCTTAAAATCTGATTTAATCACTCGTAAATGATATTCTTAAGAATTACTTGAGAGGAGCAGCCGGCAAGTGCATAAATTCCGTTTTTGTCAGAATTAATGTACAAACCTTATTGGATCATGGGAAGGTGAACTTCTTCAAGAATAGAAGCAACTTTTTTTTTTTGCTCAGAAATAAAAAAGGGTTAGTTCAGCCTATGTATGTTGGATGTCTTAAGTTAAAAATTTCAGCTCCCCAGACCCCACCCAGCCCTAAGCATGATGATCTCGAGGTTAGGGCTCAGGGATCTGCATTTTAATTTAGCGTCCCAGGGAACCGTTTCCTCCATTAAAGTTAGGGAACCACTAGTTTAACAGTAACTCACGAAGTCAGAGCTGGGTACACAGAGAGTCCCACTAAGGGGTGTTTCTCGTTGAAATGGAACCCAGATTCCATTGAACAGTTGGAACAGTTTCTACCTGGCTTAGTTTTTTTTAAAAAATAGATCTTGGTTATTTTTAGTAGCTGCAAAAAACATCTTCAACCAGATGCCCCCAGACAGTGTGGCAGACCTGGTCCCTGTGAGGCAGCCGCCCTGTCCTCTGCCCCTCACTTTCCCATTTTACTGCCTATCCCAGCCTGGGAGGCACCCTGCCGCCACCCCCACCCGTGGCAATTCCAGGGGTCAAGGTAATAGGCAGGTGTGTCCAGGCCTCTCCTTCCTCAGGGTGCAGATTTCTGGGCCCAGGCCCAATAGCCTGTGAGCCAAACTTCTTATGTCTTCGGTCAAATTAGCTCTGTGGGATCAAAGTGCCCATTGTCACCCTGAGCAGGTACACCGGGCTGTAACCTCACCCCGCCAGTCACTGGGGCTGGAACCCAGGCTGCAGGGCCAGCCACGGTGGAGAAGAACTTTTCAGCCTCTCTATTCTCACCCTGTCACCCACCTTTTTAAGTTCTTCCTTCAACGAAATGCCTTATCACCACTTACAGATTAAAAAAAAAACCACACAACCCTTTTCCTACTATGATTGGAGCTGTGTGTGTGTTTTGTTACAAGTAGATCTTAATTAATGCCTTGAAAAAGTGAACCACAGGCAATTTCCATACCTTGAAATGAAGGGTAAGTTTTTCAATCATGAAAGCCGAGCAGGTGTCTAGTGGCTTCTGACATCATGTATTGAAAACTAGCATGGCTCATTCGGGAGTAATATCCCCCAGCGTTGTCAGTCAGAAGAGTAAATGTATGTGCTGCAGTAAAGGGAATTTGAACTTGAATATGTCAAACTGAGAATAAGAGGAAGTTGCCAAAGGTCCTTCATATTAAATCAGGGATGTACTGTTAAGTATTTACTCACTGGCCCTCCCCGCCACAAAACAACAAGCCCTGACTCTTGTAGCATTTGCCAATTTCTGTTGTCTAAATATTCCCACTATGGTCTATTTTAAACTATCAACATGACTTCAGCTGGCTTGTAAAATTTCTAAATATGTAATCGCTGCCCTTGCTAGCTGGTAGGAACACTGTAGTGTGTTCAGAGAAAAGGAACTACAGAAGCGATGGAAGTAAGTGTCCTCTTATAATATAGGCACAGGGACAATGGGCTTCTTTCCAAAGGCAATGTAGGGTCAAAGGTGGGAAACTCCTCAGCAACTCTGTTCAGAGCTGTGGTCTCAGTTGGGCTGTGCTGCCCTCCTTGAGGATTTCTCATCTCGGGAACTTTTCGGAGGGGTACATTTTTGTTGTCACCATGAACTGGGGGCCATGATGCTGCTTGGATAGAAGCCAAGGATATTAGGCATTGTGAAAAGGTCAGGTCCGTGTTACGCTACAAAAAATTACCCAGAATTTTGCACAAATTACTGTCTTACCAGATAATCTTTCATGTTAAAAACAAAACCCAAAAAACCCTGCTTAAAATTATCCAAACCAAGAACCCTGTTTTATGTCTTGGTTTTTTGATGTGGCTTTAGTAGTGGGTTTTCTAGGAATGCAACTCTTGTGTAAAATGTGCAACTCTTGTGTAAAATGAGGTATATTTGCATTGCTCGGTTCCAAACCTTACCGAGGGCCATTTACCATCCAAGTCGGGTGGTACACTCATGGGGTCTGAGTCTAAGGTAACACACCTGTATCAGAGAGGATGTATAAGAGTTAGAGCCAGCATGTTTCTATGTAGAATAGAAACATTATAGACATTTTAAAGAGTAATATATATGCAAGTATAGCTTATTAAAAATTGAGCATCCAATGAAAAACTGTGCTTTATTCTCAGCTTAAGGGCAAAAGGAAGCCAGAGTTTGGTTATTACCCAAGCTCTTAAAATTGTTTGAACGTGATGTGACACAAACTTAGTACACATATTTTGTATTACTAGAAAGGAGTCACGATCACTATTCATCGTAGAAATATAAGACAGAAGATGAGAATGAAATGGATATGTGCACAATTATATAAACATTATAGAAAGTTACCATAGCATTAGGAAAAGTATAAAAGCAATTTGGTCATGTCAGGTTATAGAACTTGGGCAAATATGTGTTTGTATGTATATAAATGAGTCTGTGAGCTCTTTGAGACTGAAACCAAAGAGTATTTTATTTGTGTCCCTAGCAGTTAGTCAGGTGACTGGCACAGAGTAGGAACTCAAGAAATGTTTCCTACGTGCGTGTGTATTTGAATGAATGCTAGGATTGCAGAAAGCAGTACTTGGATGTCACAGAGGGTCTGACTGGCCGATGCTCTAGTGAATAATGAACGCAGCTACTGTAGGACAGTACTTCCTCAAATTTTAACGAACATAAAATCTTGTTAAAATATAGACTGTGACCCAGTAGCTCTGAGATGGGGCCAGAGGTTTTACATTTTTACCGAGTTCCCAGGTGATCCCGTTATGCTCCCTTGGTCCACACTCTGATTAGCGAGGCTCAAGATTTCCTGCTGAGCATCTGTTGTTCTGCACCTACGGGTCAGTGCTAGCACTTCCAGGAGGAGAAAAATGGTGTTAAATAATGAATTTCTTTGAATTTTGATTATGTAATACTTCACACTCCAGCTTATCCACTGAGGTGTTGAAAAACATTTGGGTTGTTTCATCTTTGTTTTCTTTGCTGTCACAGTCATAAAGATGCGTGTACCTGTCTCATACATGTGTGCAAGGGTTTCCCTCTCTGAAAATTTGCCTGGTTGTAGGGCAAGTAAATGTTAAAAGTTTATGTCAAATTGTGTTCCAAAGTGGTGCTAAATCCTACTTCCAACACTGCTAGTATTTCCATTGGTCCATATACTCTGAAACTTAATGTCAAACTTCATAATTTTTGCAATCTAAGGGGTATAGAATAGTAGCTCATTGTCTTACATTTCAGTGATTACTAATGAGGCAGAGAATCTTTTCACGTTTTTGGGCCATTTGTATGGATGGCTGTTCGTGTCCATTGCTATTGGATTTGTATATGGTTGTTTTTTTCTTAGTGATATCTTGGATTCTACATTATAGACACTAATAGATATTTTCAGTTTTGCGTATTACAAATATCATGTCTCGATTTATGTTCTTCAGATTCTTTCTGATGACTTCTAATTTACAGACGTCAATGTCATTCAAAATCTGACTTTAAAGGGAATGCTTCAAAATGTTTATCATTAGGAATTATATTTGGTCTAGGTTTTTTGTCGGTGCCTTTATCTTGTTGAAGGATCTCTTATTTCTTGTTTGGTAACACTTCTGGGTCAAGAATGGATGTTATTGTATCAAATAGATTTTCTCACCTATTGAGATGCTTATGTGGTTCTTTCTTTGAATTTTTAATGTGAATCATATTAGAATTTTTTTCCTTATTTAAAACCTCCCCCTTGCTTTCCCAGTATAAACCCAATTTGGTCATCATTTTTCTTTTTCCTTTTAATTTCATGGCTCAATTTTGTTGGCTAATGCATTATTTAGGAATTTTGCTTCTACGTTCCTGAGAGAGATTGTTCTGAACTCCTGCCATGCCCTGTCTTGTCTGCTTTGGAGTCAAAGCAACAGATACAAACCTCAGGATGAGTTGGAGAGTGACTCCCATTTTCTGGAAGAATTTATATAAAAGTAGGATAGGGCTTCCCTGGTGGCACAGTGGTTGAGAGTCCGCCTGCCGATGCAGGGGACATGGGTTCGTGCCCTGGTCTGGGAAGATCCCACATGCTGCGGAGTGGCTGGGCCTGTGAGCCATGGGCGCTGAGCCTGCGTGTCCGGAGCCTGTGCTCCGCAACGGGAGAGGCCACAACAGGGAGAGGCCACAACAGTGAGAGGCCCGTGTACCACAAAAAAAAAAAAAAAAAGTAGGATAATATGGAAAAGTCATATAAAATCATTTAGGCCAAATGTTTTCTTCTTGGGCAAAGGTTTTAAACTACTGATGAAAGATTTTCAAATAAGCTAGAACACTTCAGGCTTTCTATTTCTTTTTGAATCCATTTTGAACACGTGTATCTTTCTAATAACTTGTCCATTTAGTCTATCTTCCAATTTGTTGGTATAGATTTGTCCATAACAGTCTTATTATCATTTTAGTCTCTTTGCCTGTGCTTGTATCTTCCTTTTCATTAATGGTATGGACTGTTTCTGCCTTCTTTAAGTTTATGTTACCATTGTCACCAGAAGGTTATCCATTTTACTAGGTTTCTTGGAGAGCCAATTTTTGCTTTTCTTGATTCTCTGTATTGCATATTTGTTTTATTAAGATATCTATCCCATCATCTCTTTTCTATTGTAAGAGTTTAAGGATCTAATAAATGAAATACTGCTTAGAACCCTGCAAGTGTCAATATGTATTTTCATTATTATTTTTTAGTTCTTTTTTTATAAATTATGTAGAAGGATCTTAGATTTTCTAAATATATGGGGATTTTATTTTTATTTATTTTTATTTTTTAACATCTTTATTGGAGTATAATTGCTTTACAATGGTGTGTTAGTTTCTGCTTTATAACAAAGTGAATCAGCTATACATATACATATGTTCCCATATCTCTTCCCTCTTGCGTCTCCCTCCCTCCCACCCTCCTTATCCCACCCCTCTAGGTGGTCACAGAGCACTGAGCTGATCTCTATATGGGGATTTTAAATTTACCTTTGTGTTACTATTATCTTATTTTTCTTTGTGATATAAATCCTTTGATATTGAGACTTTCTTATGAACTAGTTTGACTATTGAAAAAACATTCCATGGGTGCTTGAAAAAAATGCCTATTTTCTCTGCGAGGTTCTAGGTAAATTCCTTCCACCAAGCTTTTTATTTACTCTTCACAAGTAAAGAGTAAATAAAAATACATTTATCCTCTTGATCTATTAATAATTGAGATATCCCACTACTGTCAACTTGTCGACATCTCCCTCCAGTTCGCTCCGTTTTTCCCGTGTGTTTTTTTTTTTTTTTTAATAAACCTGGCTATAGGCATGAAGTCTTTACTGGACTTTGAAGGCATGGGCATAACTTGTCACCCCTGGTCCCCCAGGGTGGCAGCTTCTGAATGAACAAATGAATAAATGTCCTGAATGGATTTATTAATCTGATCTTTTTTTTTTAACAAAATGGAGCACCACACTCACAGGGCCTAATCTGAAAGACTGTGCAGGAATGGGTTATGGCTGACAAAGATTTCCATTAACTATCATGCCACAATAGGCCAGAGATCTTGTAACATTAGTAAAGGACCTTCTATCAAACCATGTTCACTATCATCATGGGTTAGGGTTTCAGATGAAAGCCTTGGGGGTTCTAGAATTTGGAGTTATGCCTGTTAGTTAAGTGAAAGGCATTTCACACATCTGCTTTTATCAGTTTATTCATGCTGATAGGTGCTTTGAGAGGGGATTCACAACTTGTGAAAGGCTCTGAATGAAAAGATCCAGGGAACAAAGTCCTCTGTTTATCTGTAGAATGTGCCTGAGGAAGGATTGTAGCAGCCCCACCAATTTCTCCTCTGTGTTTAAACACATAAATGGAGGAAGAGTAACAATCATTATTATTAATTTCTTTTCTTGTATAACTTGACTTCATTAGACTAAATCCATATTTGGGCCCATACATAGCTTCAAGGCACATTTAATACTGAGGCTCATTTTATAGGGGAGGCTAATTCTTTAAATCGTTTGATGTATGTTAAAAATTTTCAGACATACACTGAGCTCTGATCCAGTTTAAGATTATGGTAATTCCGAACATGGCTCAGTTTGAAAGTTTAAAATGAGTTACAAAACTGCTTAAGAAATGAAAATGTGACCCCTTGTTTATCATCCTTTTCTTAGCATATATGTATGAATAATCTTACCAAATATCTTAATATGATGATGCCGTGTTTTAGAATTCCTCTCATTTCATTCTCACAAATCAGCAGTCACTGCCTTATTGATTTGCTGTTAGATGTCTTCTTTCAATACCCATGAGTCCCCAGAGCTGTTTTTTATTCTTGCCTTGAAGGAAAGGTTATCTTAAATAATAACATAAAAGTTACTCAATATAGGTATT
This sequence comes from Lagenorhynchus albirostris, assembly GCF_949774975.1. Lineage (NCBI taxonomy): Eukaryota > Metazoa > Chordata > Mammalia > Artiodactyla > Delphinidae > Lagenorhynchus > Lagenorhynchus albirostris. The sequence continues at coordinate 73,211,907 of NC_083112.1, read as the reverse complement.
AGATTTATGCAAATTCTCTTTTTGAATGAGAAGAAACAAGTAGTAAAATGGAGCTGAGAACTATTGCTTTATTGATTGTTTCTCTCACCCTGGAAAAAATACCCACCAGCGTCCCTAGAATTTTCTTTTTTCTGCTGAATTTTCATACTATGATTGAAAAAGAGAGAGGGGATTACTGATGTTCTATTTGTAGAAAATGCTGGCATATGTGTCTATTCTAATCCTGTTTCTTCAAGGAGACACAATGCTTCCATGGATTCTGAGTTTCTTTTGATGGAACATATACCAGTTTGTTTGCTACTTAATGAATTATGAGAGTTTCTTGATAATAAATGATAACTAATCATGATAAATAACAGGCTTCTGACTTTAACATCTTTTAAATCACTTAAGTTGTCTGAAAAGCAGAATAGAGTTACAAAGGCTACCACTTCACAGAGAAATGGAAACAATACATATTTTATTTTTGGATAGATAGTAATCAAATATTTAAAAATAATTCAAATCTTAAAATCAAGATATATACTATACACATTGGTTATTTTAAAATTATATATATAGTATTCTAAAATACTGTAGAATTCTAAGAAAAAACATTTAAAAATATTTAGGCTAATTTGGAGCTAATTTCACAATACATTTATATAATACTGTCCTAACTATTTACATCCTTTTTTTTTTCTTGGAAATACCAAGTGATTTTTTGTGATTTAGAAGATTTGGAGGTATTTCATACAAAATTATAGAACAATTTTTAAACAAAAATAAGCGCAGAGTATATCTTTCATTTAACTTTAACTTGTTTTAATCTCTTTAAAGGTTATACTTTTATTTTATGACCAGGATATATACAAACTTACAACCTAGGCAAAACTAGATCTATCTGACCTAACAAAGAATTCATTTCACCTTGCTTTAATTTATGAGCTATTTCTTATTCTTTAATTTTTCTTCTACTTCCCATCTGTAGGAATATTCATCTTCTTGATTCCATCCCTCTGCTTACTTGAATTCAAATTATTGCTGGTTCTTTGGTCCTATCTTATTTCTGATGTGTTTGCTATTGCAGCTGGTCCATGGAGCATGAACTCCCAGGACAGTAATTATCTGACTTTTAAGTTTTCTGTTCCTTCCTACCCCATGTTGCCATGTCACCCTCCTTCCATGTGTAAGACCACCTTTGCATTCATACCATCATCACACTTTTTACCCTCCAATCTTTGATCTCGCAATTTCCGCTCTTAATGGCTTTCAGAAGTCTCTCACCACTAAACCATGTTGATTGTCTCTTCCCACACCCTGTATTAGAACCGTCCTATGTTTTACTTCTCAGAAGACTGTGAGCATATTTTTAAGTTGTGAGAATGTCAACTTTATGCATTTATTCATAAACATCAAGCTTCAGATTATGTTTCAATTTTCACCTTAATATTAATAGAGCTATTTAAAAAATTTTCTACTTTTCTAATACACAGTTGCTATATGTCGTCTTCCATTTAGAGTGACATAACTTGATATAATTTTAAACATATTCTCAAGTATTTAAAACATGCCTCCACTTCATTTCTCACTTTTGTTAATATTGAGATATTAAAACATCTCTCTACAAAGAGATCCACAGTGGTCATTCCTAACTCTTCTTCCTCGCTTCTTTGTGGATGTGTTGGAGGTGGATTGACTTGGGCAGCATAGGGGACTGTAAGTGCCCTGAGGGCAGGGACCATGGCTGTCCTGATCAGGAGAGACACATAGAGATCACCATGTCCAGCTCATAGTAAGAGCTCAGTGATTAAGTTCATAACCAGAACCATGATGGTAATATAAAGTCAACAGTCCTTCCCCACCTCTACATACAGTATCAACTTCTTAATTAATGCTGTAAAAATTACATAGATTTTAAACAAGAGAGCCAGAGTAAATAAAACAGAGAAGCAAAAGACATCATATCCCAAGGAGGGGCAGGGATTTTGATTCCCCCTTAGAACAAATAGGAAAACGGGGAAGCAAATAAGATCAGTGTCTTATTCAGGGTCGCATAATTGGGCAGAGCAGGACCTAATGTGGGGAGTAATTTATTGATAAACTAATTTGTCCTTCTTGTATTTTCTCTCTGCAGCACATCTTCCACAAGCCCCTCCCCACCCCAAGCCCATAAGGTAACTAGGTTCCTTTTGAGGGCTTAGATTTTGTTCCTGCTTCAAATTTTTAGATCTCAAAACCAACACTGTTTAAATACAACAGTCCTACCTATCTTTTGTGACAAATGTATTCAAGTGAGGAAGTTAGGAATAAATGTTTTTGAGGACCAGTAGTAGGAAGCTGTCCCCTCTCAGGCTGGAGAGAGATCAAAGGTAGAGTTCTTCTAGGTAGAGCGGGGCAGGGCACGCTGGATTCCATATGGGATAGGTGATCCATGCTTTCAGCAGGCCTGGCTCTGCACAGCCTCCTTTCCAAAGACTTCCAGAGCCTCAGCCATGACTTAGAAGTGGTAGAGCTGCCAGATCTAAAGGGCCAGGCAGAGGGAGACTCTTAGTGACTCAGCGATAACAAGAGTGGGTCGATAACCCTTTCAAAACTGGTCTCCAGGTCTTTGGTGAGGTGTAGGACTCTGGAATCTAAGCAAATCAGAGAGGAATTCCAGCAGTCACTAGGATTAAGCTCCCTGCCAGTGTGGTCGGATGCGGGGGGTAGGTGGGGCGGTTAGTCAGGTATAAGTTTATTAAAGAAGAAAAAAAGAGATTTTTCTTAAAGGGGGATAATTGATTGATTTGTACATTCTCTGATTTCTCTGTGGCATAGCTTTTGCGGAAAGACTCATGCCTGCTCTGTTAATAGCTACATTTCCTGATTCACCAAAGTTTCTTTAGAATCGGACACACAAATCAGGATCTATTGGCATATTTATAAAGATACTTGGCCCTGAGATTTCTTTTTTTTTAATAAATTTATTTATTTATTTTCATTTATTTATTTTGGCTGCACAGGGTCTTCATTGCTGTGCGCAGGCTTTCTCTAGTTGAGACGAGCGGGGGCTACTCTTCATTGCGGTGCACGGGCTTCTCACTGCAGTGGCTTCTCTTGCTGCGGAGCACGGGCTCTAGGCACGCGGGCTTCAGAAGTTGTGGCATGCAGGCTCAGTAGTTGTGGCACACAGGTTTAGTTGCTCTGCGGCATGTGGGATCTTCCTGGACCAGGGATCTAACCCATGTCTCCGGCATTGGCTGGCGGATTCTTAACCACTGAGCCACCAGGGAAGCCCAGCCCTGAGATTTCTTACTCATGAAATATTTAGGTTGTAGCTACGCCAAATGTACTCTTGCTTGGTACAAATATGAAGTATAGCACATTCTAAGAAGGAAGAGTCATGTTAAGTTGACATTCTCCAGAGAATTGCACTAGTTTTGTGGACCAGTATCACCTGATTATGTTAGGTGAGGGATGAGGTATACCTGTGCTGAGTAGTAATTTGTAGTATACAGAAGGCTTCTGTAATTTGGGACTTTGGGAAGACAACAAAAGGATTAGCAGACAATGACCTATCTTATGGGATGGGGGTGCTACACATCTGAGGTTGTCTGTCCTTAAGCACAATATTGCAGCCACCTTAGTGCAGCTGCCGTGCACTGCAGTCGTGTGGCTGAAATCCATCCTCTCCAGGGGTTCCTCCTCCTTTGCCAGTTGTGGCTCAGAGAACTAGCTCTTTTCCTCAGATTATCTCCTCTCTTTGTGATCTGCTCCATCATTCAGGAGTGCCCACCTTTTTTTATATTAGCATCAGGGCATTCAGTGATCTCTCTCTTCATCAGAGTTCAACTCTTTGTTACAGTCATCATTAACTTTGTTTTAAAGTAATTTTCTTTCCCCCAAGATGCTCAGGCTAATACTTCTCAAGAGGTTGCCTCTGCTCCTGGTACACTCTCAACTGTCCTTCCTGTGATGGGAGAGGTAGCAAGGATGAGAGCCTGGTCCAGGTTGAATTCAACAACATGAAGATTCCTTCCTCAGAAAGAGATGGTCTCTGCAATACTTTCTGTAGATTCTTGCAAAATAGCCCATCTAATATTTAACCATTTTATTTTTTAATCTTACCAGCCTGAATTAAAATTATTGCTGGTTCTTTGGTCCTATCTTATTTCTGATGTGTTTGCTATTGTAGCTGGTCCATGGAACATGAACTCCTAGGGCAGTAAAAGTAATATATCTCACCAGCATAATGTTCGACCCTCTCTTCAAAATTCTTTAGGACTTAAAAGCTAACCTATCAAGAAATCAAACACATAAAAAAAATCAATAAATCAATGAATCAAGTTGTATATGGGATTGCTGTAAGAACATAGATTTGTTGGTATTTGTCAGCAATGTCTTACAATAATTTAAGTATACTTGATCAGGCTTTTCATATTCTGTAATTGTAGCTTTTATTTTCACTTTTTAAAACAAGCAATGCTCATTCCACTCTCTCTCTCTCTTTGGCTTCTGACAGTTATCTGATTCCTGGACCAGGTAGGATGCGGCAAATTCCCTCTGCAGATGTAATCATTTGCAATTGCTTATTCATGGACAAATAAATAGGGACTTTATTCTAAGGTGTAAGGTCCATAATGGTTTTCATCCCCAGGCACAGTCTAATACAGGCCAGAAAACAACTAACTTATGTGCACTTAGAAATCCCCCCCGCCCCCGGGGAGAGAAACACCGCAATCGGTAAGAATGTTCTAAGTTAGTCACACCCAGGGAATAAGATTACGAGTCAGAAGCAGTGGAGGAAAGCCGAGGTAGTAGGAAGTTTTCAGGCTTATTTATCTATTGTACATGGCATCACAATGAGGTAGAACCAGAGAGCAAACAGAGTTATGCTCTTATAAATTGCTTGCTCGCTGGTTCTCACGCACCTGCTGGGCTCACTTCTGCTTTGTCATAGGTGGATCTGGACCTACATCAGTGGGGCTTCTGTTTGTTTGAAGCTTCTGGTCTCCACTGTATAAAGTTCTTCTCGGTTTATAAGCCATTTCAGGTCCTCCTCACTTTCCAGAAAAAGTTGGAAAGTTCCATGATTCTCACTCACCCCTCACAACCACATACATTGACCTGATAGTTCTTGTTACCTAGACAATGTTTGCCGCCAGATGTAGAGAAGGCATTTAAAGAAGTTTTTCAGGATTCCTGCCTTAGGAGAAGAAATCAAGTTATTCTCCCCTCACCTCCCCCCGCCCTTTTTCTTTTTTTACAGCAAGTTCTACTAAAGTCACTGAATATGAATCCGCAATTAAGTATCATACACGTTTCCTCTTTGTAGCTACATTATTCTCACTTTCATTTTCTTCAGAGTGAGGATTGTTGTATGAGGATTGAATATATTCATTCAAAACCTTATAAAAATCTTTGCCAAGAGCAGTCAAGTTAGCCAATCTGTAAATGCCTTCACATAATTGATACATGAAGATGATCTCTAACCAACAAATGGCTACATTCTAACACTTCTCAGGAACGTCGTTTAGAAAACATCTCCTCTAGACGCTACATCCATGGTGGTTGTGTTCGTGGAGTGCTCCTCAGACTCTGAATACCTTGGGATGTTGCTGGTCATCACACAGCCTAAGAGCAGCATCGGTAGAATCAGCTGGAACAAGGCTTCTGAGCGAAAAGGGTCTGGGGTTCAGTGAGGCCCCAGAACCCTTTTAATCCAGCTGCATCCATGCTAATGGGTTCAAGGGCTCCTTCTCTTACCTTCTCTGAGCGATTACAGGAGGCATCTCTGATCCTAGAAGTGCTAGTTTCAAAGCGGGGGCTTTGGAGCGATGGGCTTGTGGTTGGTGGGGTGAGGCTCCTAAGAGACCTTAGGACAAAGAAGTGGGAAGATAAAGGCCTAGTGTGTGTGTTTGTAAACACTGTAGAGTGAAAAGTTTAATTTCTTGGTTTTTCTCAGCCAGCATTTTAATGACCGGTTGTGCTGTCCTTGTAATGCCAAGATCCATGTTCTTTATTTTTGACGACCAACAAGCTGCTGGTCCTGATTTATCCATGCAGATCCAGGTCAAGACAGGACACTACTCAGGGTGTCTAGTACTCCCTTGCTGCCCCCAGTGCCAGCATGTGGTCCCTTGAACTCTCTAAAGGTCTTTGTTTTGTTTTCTCTCTTTCTTCTCGACTAGGCTCCCGTGGTGCACTCGTATGAGGCAGATGGGCTCCTTCCCAGGTATCCTTTCTCTCCTCGTGAGTGATGATGGTGTGCTGATGTGTTGAGAGACAATTTTCCATGGGTTTCTGATTTCTCTGCATGTCTTTTGAGAGAGATGTGACTGCCGGTGTCCTGGACTCCCTCTTTAAGGATGTTCGTACATTCTTGAAAGATAGAGCTGGTGGCTCCCCCTTAAGCAAAGGGCAGGTGTGTTTACACTCCAGTGTAATAATGTCTCCCTCTGGCACTACCTGTTATAAAAGATTTGGGTTCCGTGAGCTCAGAGTTTCTCTGCTGCTAACCAAACCCACTGTCTGGGCAGGTGTCATCCTGTGGGTATTGGGGCTTGAGGAAATGGCACAAATGCCAATTCCCTGGCTACCGTGATTGCTGTGAATAATAGATGTTCCTTCTTGGACCCAGGAATCTGTCTGTCTTGACAGTACCCATGAAACTGTCACATACTAACATAGTTTAAAAGTAGGGTGAAAGCTCAGATGCTTTGTAATTCTTGATGCTAGGTTTCCTAAGGAAATTGTGCTGGGCTGCTGGAGTGGTAGATAGATGAGGTGTAGAGATAGGAGGGAGGGGAGGTAGACCTTCTGTCATCGCTGGATGCCCTACTACAGACCTAGCTCTGGACCAAGGTGGAGTAATGTGAGAAACGGAGACAAGGATGGAGGGGGAGACATGGAGGGTCCTAGGGAGTGTGACCTCAGGGAGGCTGGGAAGGACAAGTGTGAGAGCAGGGGAAATCCAAAGTGGCTGCAGAAGGGATAGGACGACAGTTCCCCACCCTGACCCTAATGTGATCGCGTGGCTAGACCACATGCTCTAGCTCTTCTAGCACGATTGTTATTTGTAAGGGATGCTTGCATACCGTTTATGAATTGCCTTCAACTGCATGTCCTGCGTAGAGCCTTGAATAAGTGGCATCTTTTAGGTATGCAGTCACATAGAGGAGGAGAGTGTTTGGGAAATAGCTTAATTGGAACATTAAAAAAATACATTAGCCCCGGACTCTGTGTTGCCTTGATTACAACGTACAGTGTGATTTAAAATATGATTTTGTGTTCTTGAGACTGGTAGTTATCTATGTACTCAGGGTCAGAGCAAGCCCTCATTCAAGGTCCACATTCAGATGGCAATAAGTTCATGAGAGTCTACTCTTGCAGGTTTTCTCAAGGTTAGGAACATTACTTTTTCCCAAATACGACAATCCACTTATTGTTCCTCTTGGCTCTGTAAGCCACGGAGAAGGATTTTCTTTTTGTTTATATCCAGGGAGGAAATTCTAAACTTTTCCTTTCTTCTTTCCTATATATAAACATATTTCTTGATTCTAATATTTGTATAAAGAAAGCAAAGGAAGGTTATTCGGAAATAGACATCATCCAAGTATTTAAAAATGTTCAGAATGTCACCCCCTCCCCATTTTAAACAGGAAAATATCACCGTTTTTTCTAGGTGCCTAAATTAAGGGTAAAATACTTGGAAAAGTAGTAGCAGCCCCATTTATGAATGGCTTACATGTGCATAGCTTTGGGGGACATAGCCTGCTTTTTATTTTCTATTCACTGCAGGTAAAGTGACCAGCTTCATTTATTTCTTTTTCTTGCTTTGTTCTTAAATGCTCTCCAGGCTTGAGTTTTTGCCTCCATAACAGTCTTGGAGTGTGGTGATACATAGAAGCTCTATTTAACTCTGTGGTTTTGCGTTAGGGTGGCAGCTCCTGTGGAATCCTGTCACCTCTGTCAGCATGGAATTTTTGTTTCCAATTATAATGATTCTCTAAATAATTTGGAAGAACAATAATTAGATCTGGGTTTATTTTTTACTTGCTGTGTGTGGTCTTATCCTGTACTCTTCTCATTTAATCAAGTTATTTCTAAGATCCTAATTTGTACTTTTTCTGTGCTGAAACGCTGACATTTTATTGACCTAATTCTGTAACTTTTGCCATCACAGGCTTATCTACCTTAGATGTTGTTTCTTTTTGTCCTGTCATTTTCTCTGTGCAGCTGGTCCTCTCTCTAGACCACCCATATGGATTTAAGGTTTCAGATTTTCTGTTCCATAACACAGCCTAGGAAACTGGAACAGACTTTTAATTGGTAGGGCACATGATATTAGGTTTGCCTCATTAATTGATCAATTCAAATATACTTAAATGAACCCTAGGATGACCTCTCATATTCTCCAAGCATCACTGGCTATTTGATTATTTTACACCTGTCAACAGGAGTTAGTACGGGAAGAATTTCTGAGTCCATCAGCTGGTCAGGTCTCAAGGCAGCATGGCTTTGGAAGCAATAGTGGAACCACATACGAAACTACACACTGAGTGTGGATGGAGTTATTTTGATCCCACATGGGTAGAAGCACATCAGTTTAGGCTTTTCACACGGTTCTATTCTTGACTCGCTTGTTGGCAATTTAGAAAGAGTAATCCATTATTTCTTTTTATCTGTCAAATAAGGACTGTGATATCCATTTTGCTCAATGGGTGGCTATGGAAGAATACAAATATAAACGAAGCTTTCAGACAGTCTGAATGTCAATAAAAATTCATGAAAGCAATATTAACAGCTTTATTGAGATTACAGTTTATATACTATACCATAGTCACCATTTAAAGTATACAATTCAATGGTTTTCAGTACTTTTATAGATACGTGCAATCACCAGCACAATCTAATTTTAGATCATTTTTAATCACCCCAGAAAAGTATCCCCAAACCCATTTGCAGTCACTCTCCACCCTCCCGCACCAAGTCTTTAGCAACCACTAATCTTTTCTGTCTCTATGGATTTGCCTGTTCCGGACATCTCATAATTGGAATCATACAATTTGTGGTCTTTTGTGACTAGTTTCTTGCACTTAGCATAATATTTTCAAGGTTCATCCATGTTGAACCTTTTTACTGTGTGGTGTAGCATGCTTACAGATATACCACAATTTTTGAACCTATTCACCTGCTGATGGACATTTAGATCAGTTCCAGTCTTTGGCTATTAAAAATAAAGCTGCTGTGGACATAAGTGTACATTTCTTAGAAGGACAAATGCATACATTTCCCTTAAGTAAATACCTAGAAGTTAAGTGGCTACATTAAATGGTTAGTACATACTTAGCTATTTAAGAAACTGTAATCTCATCACATCCACAGATCTTGCCTCCACTCAAGGAGAGGGTATTATACAGGACATAAACACCAGGGGACTGAAATCTTAAGGACCATCTTAGAATTCTGTCTAACACAGTCAAGATATACTATGCTTTCAAATGTTTTCATGGATTTTACTTGCTAAAATTTTGTTTAGAATCTAGGCATCTATGTTCATGAGGTATTTTGGTCTACTGTTGTCTTATAATATCTTTATCTTTTTATTATAAAGGTAATTCTAGACTCAAGGAATTCCTTAGGAAGTACTGTATTAATTCCCTCCTCTTCAACTTTCAGGAACATTTTGTGTAAAACTGGAGTTATTTCCTTCTTAAGCCCTTGGTAGGATTCACTAGTGAAGCCACCTGGATTTGGAGTTTTCTTTGTGGGAAGACGTTTAATTATACATTTAATTTCTTTAACGGATATGGGATTCTCCAGTTTATCTGTGTGAGTGTGAGAGAGAGTGAGCATGCATGTGCTTTTGTAGTTTGTGCCTTTCAAGGAATTTGTCCATTTCACCTACTTTATTGAATTTACTGGTATAAATTTGTATATAATATTTCCTTATCATATTAATAAATGTAGAAACTGTAGTTACACCTCTTCTCTCCCATAATGATATTGGTAATTTGTCTTTTTTCCTGATCAGTTTCACTAGTGGTTTGTCAAACTTGATTTTTCTCAAAGAAATAGCTTTTAGTTTCATTGATTTACTGTATTCGTTTTCTGTTTTCTATTTCAATAATTTCTGCTTTGATCTTTATTTCCGTTGCTTACTTGGAGTTCTGTATCTTTTTTGAGCTTTTTAATTTTTTAGTTTAAGATGAAGGCTTAGGTTCTGGATTTGAGATTGACCTGTTTCTTTTTTTTTTTTGCCGTACGTGGGCCTCTTACTGTTGTGGCCTCTCCCGTTGTGGAGCACAGGCTCTGGACGCGCAGGCCCAGCAGCCATGGCTCACGGGCCCAGGCGCTCCGCGGCATGTGGGATCTTCCCGGACCGGGGCACGAACCAGTGTCCCCTGCACCGGCAGGCGTACTCTCAACCACTGTGCCACCAGGGAAGCCCTATATATATGTTTAAAAAGATTCGCTTCATGGGGAAAATAAATTTTCTTTATCTCAACTGACTTTTCAAGTTATAATTTTAACCCACAATATAAATTTAAATTTAATTGAAATAACATACACAATGATTACTTCTCTGCATGACATAACCTAGGGAAACAACTTAGAGGTAAATTACTGGGAAATCAGCAAAGCTTTCTTTTTTGTGACAATAAAGATTAGCATTCTCCAAATAGTTGAGCAAGCATAAGAATCAAGTTCAGTGGTGACATAAAAATAAGAAACATTTTAAGGAGTTACTTGTAGGTGGTTATAGAATGTCTGTAGCTCATAGGAACATTGCATGATTTGTCACTGCTACTAATTTAAAGGCATTTAAAATTATGTTTATATAACTGAGATAGATAAATATGTAGGAGAGTTGTTTTGTGTATACATGTAGGCATAATCGATCTAATTGCCCATTATACAATCACTATATTGGAAAAATATTTATCTTAAGGTCAAGTCCATTTTTCATGTCACCTATAATGATTCTATCAGGAATTCCATATCCCAATTTCTCATCATTGTTAGCTTCAAGATGTATTTGTATTTTTAATCTTACTTTAGTGTTCTTCTAATTTGGAAGATAATGCCACAAATATCATCAAAAGCAACATTAAAACCAATGATTTATAATCTATTTGGGTGACCAGATGTCATAACCTAGAGACTAATGATTATCAGCCACTCCCTGTATACCAAACAATGTGTATCACTGACATCTGAGCAGAGCTAAAAATGAATCAGGCAATCTGTTGGTCAATCACTGATGTGTAAGTCACACTAGGCACAGTGGTGAAGACAAACCCGTGATCTCCCAGAGCTGCTTTTATGGTTCAAGAAGCAAGACAGTTCCTTGAACATGGATGACAGATGCAAATAGCAAGTGGACCACAGGGCCTGATGGCAGAAGCACATCTAGGAGATGCAAGAGCTCAGAGACTCTGAAACCACCTTGGAGTCATGGAGGGGGAGGGCGCAGGAGCTTCAAGATGGAGCCATGAGCTGGGCTTCGATGGATAATAAACAGTTAAGGAGTTCCCTTTCCCTGACACTGAGGTTTGGAAAACAATAAGGTAGAAAGAAGCAGAGATTGCATGCAGGGGACCAGGATGTGAAGGTCCTCAGATGCGCAGATGCAGGGTTTGCACTCATTCTTCCCCAGCTCTACCTCCACCTCGGAGGGTTGGGAACCCCTAGCAATTGGGGGTGTGTTGGGGTTACGGTGGGGAGGGGTGAACAGAGACACAGCCCACCATGGCCCTGAAGCAAGGATGGTTAGTGCAAAGGAGCCTCAAGCTTAAGTGATGTTTGGAGTCTTTGATTCCAGGGGATGAAAGATTTTAATTAAAGGTATGAGAGAGTTACTGTGATGAGAATAAATAGATTTGTTACCTGAGTGATGGGAACTACTAGGAGACCAGACCGATTTTCACTTTTAAAGGAGGAGGTGGTGAAAGGACCAGCCGTGGGTTTTCAGGGGGCAGCTGTAAGGGGCAATTAAGTTGTCTTCTCAATCTGTTTGGTAAGACCTGGGCTTTTGGAAGACTGGTTTTACCTCTTACATACTGATTATCTAACTCATGGGTCCACAGACTTTCTGTAAAGAGCCAGGTAGGAAATATTTTAGGCTTGGTTGGCCAAGGGTGAACTCAAGGATATGACGTGGGTACTTACATACCATGAAAGGAAACACGTTGGTGCAATTGTTTTTGACGAAATTCAAAACATAATGGAGCACGGTACTTGGTAATACAGGTGTGCTTATAAGAATGGAATTATTTTTGAGGGTATACTTTTTTTAATCGGAATTAGTGTTCCCTCTCATCCGATCAGGAAATGTTCATCTGTATAAACCGTTCTTAGCTTGTGGGCCAGAGAAACAGGTAGAGGTGGGGCTAGATTTGGCCCACAGGCCATAGTTCACCAAGTTTGTTGAACCTGGCATAAAAAAATAAGGTTTAGTTTATCAGCACATTTCCTAGAATGGAATGAATAGAATGTGAGGGTACTGTTGGTAGAAATGAATTAAATATGATGGGGGCAAGTTGGGATAATAGGATCACATGAACCCTCACAAAGAGCAAAGGAAGACTTCTTACCCTTCAGTGTGCTTCTGTGAAAATCAAGAATCAGAATAACCAGAAGTATCGTTTGATACTAAATGAAATTTAATCCTCAGAAATCATTTTAACAACTGATTGCATTTTCAAGCGCACCCTTTCATGATTCCTAAGGTGGAAGAAAGTTCAAGTATTCATCCATTTCATTGACCTTCTTCTTGGTACATGGAAGCAATGGAAATAGTTGTCCAAATGCTACAGCTCTTAATGGGATAAATATCATTGACTACTGGGTTACAAATTTTACTCGTGTGTATTGGGAAGGGACTAGAGCCTAGAAAGGTGAAGACAGAGTAGAGCATGAATAACAACCACCTAACAATGGGATGAGAAATGCTGGGCAAAGGGCCCCTTGAACTTGAGGCCATGATACACCATGTTCGGAAATCACAGCTGGAATATTTAGCAGATCCAGTGGTAACGTACCAGTTAGGACCCTTTCATGTTTCTTCACCTCACATTTAGTAGCTTTGTAAACATACACAAAAGTGAGAATATTAGCATGAGAAGAACATTAGTGCATTTTTCACGAGTTAACTGCACACTGAATTGGCCAGACTTGTGCGTGTAAACCATCCAAATCACAGAGGCCAGTCACCACAATGGCTATTCACACTGATACTCTTTTTTTGTGTGTGTGTGGTACGCGGGCTTCTCACTGCTGTGGCCTCTCCTGTTGCGGAGCACAGGCTCCGGACGCGCAGGCTCAGCGGCCATGGCTCACGGGCCCAGCCACTTCACAGCATGTGGAATCTTCCCGGACCGGGGCACGAACCCACGTCTCCTGCATCGGCAGGCGGACTCTCAACCACTGCGCCACCAGGGAAGCCCACACTGATACTCTTGGTTGCAGGTGCCTGGCAATTTTGCATTGTATTCAGATCTCCTGTTCTCTCTTTTCTAATGTTTTATTAGTGTTGTCAGTGTACAGCTCTCTTTGTTAAGAATAAAAGCTACACATGAATGAAACCTCCAATATGACAATATAAACAAACTCACTCTAGATGAGGAAACACTTGCTATTTTATTTTTTTTAATTAATTAATTTATTTTAGGCTGCGTTGGGTCTTCGTTGTGGTGCACGGTCTTCTCATTGCGGTGGCTTCTCTTGTGCGGAGCACGGGCTCTAGGCGCGCAGGCTTCAGTAGTTGTGGCACGTGGGCTCAGTAGTTGTGGAACACGGGCTCAGTAGTTGCGGCACACGGGCTCAGTTGTTGCAGCACACGGGCTCTAGAGCACAGGCTCAGTAGTTGTGGAGCACAGGCTTAGTTACTCCACGGCATGTGGGGCCTTCCTTCACCAGGGCTTGAACCTGTGTCCCCTGCATTGGCAGGTGGATTCTTAAACACTGAGCCACCAGGGAAGTCCCAATGCTTGCTATTTTAAATGAAAATTTCCTAGCCTGTATAGTCAGGACCAGATAAAAACATGTACTGCTGTTAAGTGTATTCACTTTATTTCTGTTCGTGTTTAACACTGTTGTATCTGAAGCCACCCTGTTATCAATCCTTAAATCCCCAGCAAATATTTACTGGATGCTTGCTGAGTCTGTAATCACACCAGGCACCGTGAGGTTCCCATAGATTTTGGAGAAGTAATTCTCCATTCTACGATATTTCAGTCTTGACAATATTTGCTATTTTTAGGTGATGCGTCAATAGCATTAATGTATAGATACACCGAATTCTATTATCGTAAACATACCAACTATGGAAGTAGTCATGTTCCGTTTTCTTAAAAGATGAGAATTCCTCTATTTTCAGCTATATTTCATTCCACTCAATGAATTAATCTTTCCGACCGTACTCATGTTTATTTTAGTGTTGTGTAGCATGTTAAAAACTTCTCATTGGTTTTATCAACATCTTATTTTTGTTCTCTGCCTTGCCAGTTTTGGTTTCTTGATTTTAAACTCTTGGTAGTATGAAGGGAAAAAATGTGTATCAGAATTTGCGCATTTTAAGGAAGCCAGAAAGTCATCAATTTCCATTTCCCAGACAACGAAGAATTTTTGTTCTTCAGGCTCCAGGCATAATCGTTTCCCATTTCCACAACTGTGACTTCTTTATGTTGTACTGTCGTTTCACCCTCCCCCCTACACTTGCTGGTTTAAACAATCATGGGGAAAAGAGAAGAAATATTTATCCTTTTTCTATCTCCTTGATGCTTTCTTTGCCCCCTCAGTGTTCTCTCCAAGAAGATAATTTTTGGTTTCTCTACATCTTTGTTTCCTACCCAACAAAGATTTGAGATTTTCTCCAATGATGCCCCCTTCCAAGTCATATACATAGAAATGTATCAATAGAAAGATTGGTAGATAGGTTACATAGATATAGACAAATGTTTATATGCACACATAGCTACATGCATTCCTTTGAATGTTGCTTGCTCAGAGTCAATGACTATATTCCAGGTGTGTTTCAGCTTTTCTCCTTTATATTCTAGTTGTTAATGGATGCCCTCCTTACCCATGCTTGTGTAGGGAATCAATCTATGAGAGAGGTTACATTATTCCCACAATTAAAAGAAATCACATAAATGATATTTCTCATTAACATTTTCTTTTTTCTTTCTTGGTAATTTGATATGACACGAAAGGAGTTCATAGCCAAGAGTAGTCATGGACCCTTAGGATGGGCTTCAGGGTGTCTGTGAGCTCTGGAAGTTGGCATATATTTCCCTCTTCTTTATTTACTATAGCATGCCCTTCTTATCAGCCTTCTGAAACCCATTTTGCACTAAGGTAGAATATAAGTGCATAACCAATGACCTCGGTGAATATTTTAATTAGTAGCTTGGAGTCGTTCTGAGCATTTATTAAGTTTTATTTTACAAGTGTTGTAGAAAACTCTCTCTCGATATAGAAAATTGTGGGCTAACTAGTTTTAGGTAGACAATTTGGTTACCCTCTTATCCCTCAGATCTTTATAAAATAGGAAGGATAATGCTATCCTCGTATTTGAAAATTAAGGAACACACGTAAGAGTGCTGTTGACCCAATGGAATCTCCTTATTTATTTTTACTTTAATAAATACTCTATGCTAGACTCTTTTCAAAGTCCTTTACAAGTTTTCATGCATTAAGTGCTCATAATTCCTACCCCATAGGGTTGTTATCATCATAACTAAACTATAAGAGAGGAAACTGAGGCACAAGGAAGCCAAGTGGCTTGCCCAAAGTCACGTATAGGTGTGGAAGAGCTAGGGTTTGAACCCTTCTGTTTGTAGAGCTCATGGATTTTATTTTTTCAACAACAGTGCTGTCCTATGCTACTTCTCAACAGCTGGAAAAAAAAATTTGGAAAGGGGATCTGTGAAGAATGGTCAAAACTGTTTTTCTATGCCGTCCCTTGAATCCCTGTAAGACTCCCCCAAGATTGATAGGAGAATCATTATTCTAGAGCTAGTGGTCCCACAGCTGTTGGCAATTCAACTCTCTTATAACCCTCTAGACGTGTCAGAAAGCAGCTGTCGGAGAAACTGAGCTGCCAGCAGCTGCTGAGCGAACACCTCCCTGTGTGCGACAGTGTGACGTGGTATCAGCAGGGCAACAGAGGCTTATCCTGGGTGATGGGCCAGGGCAAGACAATCTCCTTCCATTTGGGATTGCTTTTTCCAGGGGAAGGTTTGGAAGTAATAACTAATTCTAAAACACGGGAGGGAGTTAAGGCATCTTGGTGTTTATAAAAATCACACCCAGAAGTACACGTGTGCTCTTCCAATGGGGATTTAATTCAAAGCTGGTGATTAATGAAGATCTCAGAATCTGTGTATGTGTAACAGTCACGTAAACTCGTTGTGGGGTGAACAAAACAGTCATTAATTTGAAGATACATTTTCTTTCTCAGCCAGACTTTCCAATGTTTCTTAAACATGTT
Source organism: Lagenorhynchus albirostris (assembly GCF_949774975.1). Classification (NCBI taxonomy): domain Eukaryota; kingdom Metazoa; phylum Chordata; class Mammalia; order Artiodactyla; family Delphinidae; genus Lagenorhynchus; species Lagenorhynchus albirostris. Next base: position 73,195,448 of record NC_083112.1, on the reverse strand, counting down.
GTTTACATAAAATTTATTTATAGTGGATTTTTACCCTCCCTCAGTAATCACTGAAGAGAGATGTATATAAACAGGAAATGTCTCCCTTTAATTCCAGCTAACACCTTTGTTATTTATACTAGCGTGCGTAAGTCTCTCTTTATGACATAACATCTGTTGCTGGAAGAATGGTTTTGTTGGCAGAAATGAGTAATATCTTCTGAACCAAGCAAAAGAAGACATCAATCATGGAAGAGAAAAATAACCTTGTTCCATACGTTGAACATAATGCAGACACACTTGCACGCAAATCGACATGGTGATTTAAAGCTCTTCCTGAATCGCTCATAGATGGCAACATAAGCTGAGAATTTGGGCCGTATGTCCACTCTTGTAGATGAACTTATGAGCTTTTAGGGGGTCTGCAGGTTTTCCCATTCCTGATGAAGACATCCCTATTTGTGAGAAATTTGTATTTATGACATTTTATATTTGCCCTTAACGATTTTAATTTCCTAAAATTGGCAACACTCACTATGAAATTATAATTTAATTCTTATTGTAAAGTAAACATCTTCCAAGTTTACTTAATTTACTGAATAAACTCAGTTTCTTAATAGACCTTATATATATGTGTATATATATATATTTTTTTTCTTAGTTGTAATTTTGCTAGAATGAAGCAAACTGATATAAATGTGGCTTTGAATGAAAATCCCAGCTTATGCAAACAAGTATTCTCCTTTTTAAAGGTAAGGTTTATTTTAAAAATTGTAAATCTAATATGCACACTGCAGAAAATTTGGAAAATACGTAAAAGCAGAAAGAGAATTGCTTATAATCTGCTACTTGGGATTTCTACTGACATTGGCAAACCAGAATGAGGGTTTTGGATTTGAGAGGAATGAAAACTGCAGAACTACTTGGAATAAAGTTTTATTACAGTTCATTCATTAGCCCAAGATTTACAGCTTCGGGTGAAAAACAAAGTATAAACACCTGGAAAAAAGGAAGCAGCATGTGTCTTCGAAGTCACCATTTTATAAATCATTCGTATTTTAAACTTGTCACTACTGTGAAATTTCTCTTGAGATTTACAAATCCCATTAAGATTGCAAGAGCATCTGTAATTCCAAAAGGCCAGGCGAACTTGTTTGAACAGTGTCATAGCTCAGAGTGATTGCAACAGTTCCGGCAAAGCGTATTGGGAAGAATTACTTGTGTTAATTATCTTTCCTTTTCTTCCGATAGTTCTATTTTGAAAAGAAAGCAGCAAGTCTATTAGTGATGATAGATAAACTTGGGCTATACCAAGGGGGCGGGTAAAGAGAAGAGTTAAACATGTTTGTCTTCAGATTCCCAGTATCAGAGAAACATTCAAATGATTCCAAAATGAGGAAAGATAATTATACTTGATCCATGTTGATACAGAATGTGTCCTTTGAGCTAAAACTGCACTAATGCTTTAAGTCTCCATTCTATCTGAGGATTCTTTTTTTCATTCTGGAAAACAAAGTTGTGTGTCTGGATCCATCATGGATTAAAGGCATAGAGTGTTCCCAGGGCAGAGGGACACCCAGTTCCCTAAGAAGTCCTGCAAGCTCACGTCACTTCTATATATTTGCCTACACTGCTCCAGCTGCCTGTAACTTCTCATTCTCCCCAGTTAAAATCCATGTATGTTTTAACTGTTAACTATTTTTGTAAAATGTCAAAATCGGAAAGCCTATACTTCCTCAAAGATGCTTATACTCTTATTTAGCACTTACTTTTTTCAGCCTTGGCTTATAGTTAATCAGCTCCTGGGTCATGTAAACATTTATTGAATGCTGATTTTTATTCCAGGCACCATGCTACACCCTGTCACATATTTGATGTCTTCACCAGAAGTTAGTGTTTTGAGGACAGAGATTGTGTCTCACCTTCTCCATGGACGTTCAGGACTAGTATTGCGTGGGAAAGGGAATTGACAAGTTTTGAATGAACGTGAAATGAATTAGATAAAATTTAGACTTAAAGTCATAGTGGAATCATCACCAAGAATCAAGCTTCTCCCAGGTTTTTGGGCTCTTTCAGTATCAGTGAAGGTGACCTGGTATGAATTGTGGGGTTTTTTTTTTTTCACATTTAACTGATTTATTTAATTGATTTAGTTGAGTCTTAAAAATCTACGATCAAAACGTTACTTGCATTTGCTCATACTTCCTGTAGATTATTCCTTTTTAAAAAAATTTTTATTTTAAACTGGAGCATCGTTGATTAAGAATGTTGTGTTAGTTTCAGGTGTAGAGCAAAGTGGTTCAGTTATACATGTATCTATTCTATATCAAATTATTGTCCAATTTAGGTTATTACAGAATATTGAGCAGAGTTCCCTATGCTATACAGTAGGTCCTTGCTGGTTCTCTATTTTGAATATAGCAGTGTGTACGTGTCAATACCAAACTCCCAATCTACCCCTCTCCCCGGACGCTTCCTCCTGGTAACCATAAGTTCGTTCTCTAAGTCTGTGTTCTTGACCTTGGATTGTCTCCAACATGCGTTTATTTATTCATTCACACATGGGCCAGACACTAGGCTAGACAGGAGGTTCAAAATGCTTTATTCAAACCTTTTACTCTGGCGATCTACCTTTAAATAGTCAGACCGTGACAAAATGCTGCTGGTTGCCTGTGAATCGTTTAGAGTAAAACAAATCATTAAATTCTTTGCTTGCCCTGCAGTCTGTTCTCTGTGGTTCTGAAAGGGTCAAAATAAGCAGCCAATGACAAACTGTAGCTATTTTTAAAAAATGTTTTTGTTTTTATTGAACTGTACTTGATGTACAGTATTGTTTCAGGTGTACATCTTCAGATTCTTTTCCATTATAGGTTGTTACAAGATCTTGAATATAGCTCCGTATGCTCTATGGTAAATCCTTGTTTATGTATTTTATATATAGTGGTGTGTATCTATTAATCCCATCCTCCTAATTAATTCCTCCCCTTCCCTTTCCTCTTCGGTAACAATAAATTTGTTTCCTGTCTGTGAGTCTGTCTCTGTTTCGTAAATAAGTTCATTTGTATCATTTTTTGGTTTCATGTATAAACGATTTTATAAAATATTTGTCTTTGTCTGACTGACTTCACTTAATATGATCACCTCTAGGTCCATCCACGTTGCTGCAAATGGCATTGTTTCATTCTTTTTACGGCTGGGTGGTATTCCATTGCATATATGTACCACGTCTTTTTTAGCCATTCCTCTGTTGGACACAAGTTGCTTCCATGTCTTGGCTATTGTGAATAGTGCTACTATGAACATTAGTGTGCATGTATCTTTTTGAGTTAGAGATTTTGCTTTTTTTTTCAGATATATGCCCAGGAGTAGGATTGAATTACTTGCAAATATTTTTCTCCCATTCTGCAGGTTGTCTCTTCTGTGTTTACTGTTTCCTTTGCTGTGCAAAAGTTATAAGTCTGATCAAACTGTAACTGTTTTTGATGATTACCAGTGACAAAGCCAGTTGAGAATCCTCAGTCTTGCCCAGACTCCCTCCACTTTTCTAGTTCTGTAGAGGAAAGCATAGCTTGGGTGGAAAGAGAATCTTTTTAAGTGCCTCTTGGGATCTAATTCAAGGCATCTCAGGAAATCAGGAAGCCCCCGGGGAGAGTTCCAAGATGATCTGACCAGCGATTTATCAGCCTGATACCAGGAACCATAGTACGATGAGCGGAGCGCTTACACACTTTCTCATTCTCTTCTACTGAAGTGAATGTGCACGACAAAATCGGGAGCAAAAGAGCTATCCCTAATGAAAATCTTGAATTTATTTACATTTTGATAATTATGAGAGCTCTATGAAAGATTTTTAAAATGATCATTTTAATAGTATTTTATTCAAATAGAATTGACCTCTCTTGTGAATTAATGTCTCCTCATTGTGAGGCTGTTAGATTAAATCTTTAAATATGACTTTGAACAGTAAGGGAGTACCTTATTAAATATAAATACTGCACCACAGAACTTGGATTAATGAAAATGCCAAGGTTTCTTTTAGTCTGGGAAGGTAAGTGCTCCTTATTTCCCAAGTCATGATAGATAAGCTGGCATCTGTCTGTTTCATCCTAGTGAGTGTGTGCTAACACTAGATGGAAACGTCATTCTTTTGACTCCGGAATCCAACATGTCTTTACTCACATTATCCCTGTAATATGCATTGCGCTGTTGTTAGGAAGTTGTCAGGTGGGATTTCTGCCAACCTAGCATGTGAGAAGTTGAGTCACAAAGCAGTTCGATGACTTGTCTAAGGTCGTGACCAAATCAGCGGGTAAGCAGAGAACATACTTTAAAGTCGGTGTTAACCCTTCTTCACAGGAAGTTAGCATTTCTGTTTGTAGTGCTATGGTCACTATGAAAACATGACCGGGGAACATTTTCTCTCTTACGCAGCCTCCATTTCTCAGGCTGAGGGCAGCTGTAAATCTTGGTGGTTATCTCAAAACAGAATTTAGCTCCAGCTTTTATAGAATTTGCCATTGGTGGGTATCTCCCATCCCCCGCCGCTTACTCACATACTTCGACTAATAATATTTGAAATGGGGGGAAAATTATACTGGGGAAGAATGAGGAAGATTGGGGGACTATATCATTCTTCAGTGCACAAAAAGGCAAACTGAAATGAGGAGAAAGAAGAATGGAACTTTGATTGTTAATAGATGCTTAAAGACTCTGAGATCATTGTTAAATGGAATTTTGGTTTGCACGTGCGATGTCGTCTTTAAGATTCATTCAAATGAAATGTGTGAGTGTGTGTGTATGTATGTGTGTGCGCACGTGAGATGGATGTGTACATCAGTTTATGCGACCATCTCTGTGACTTTTCTCGGTGTTTGGAATATCTTAATAAATCAAGCCGCTCTGTCACTTTATTATATAAACCTAACCGTAAATGTAAATGCTTCAACTTCAGTTTATTTTTTATACAGAGGTGAAACATAAAAAATAATTAGCCTAAAGTTAAATTGGAGGGCATAATTGCCATTTTAGGCAACAAATGGGTGCATATAAAACCCACAAGCACACTTCCATAAGAAACAGGCAAATTAGAACATTTGAGGAATCTAGTTTTCTTTAACCAGAGTGAAGAATTTGAGAGCTGCCACTGAGACCCAATTTTCCACCACTTAAAATGGAGAATAACTCAAAGTATGAATCTTGGGAGAATAGTGAGAAAAATCAAACACTCCGACTCTACTTTTTAAACAGTGAAGTATGTGGTGGAAGTAATGGTGACATTATTTACAGTCTAGTTTTGTAAATGTTTGTGAGGAAATTCAACATATCCAATATTAATAATTCATAAATCCTGTACTTTGAAAGGCAAATAATATTCTTGATTTCTGCTTTTTTTGATTGTAATTAGTCGAACTATTTCTTCATGCTTGTTTTTTTGGTATAAGATGTTATTTATATTGGGGTGTGTGCATGGCTGTGGTGTCACTATATTTGTAATTTAAATACAAAATTGCTCAGCCATATCTACCTTGCGTGTTTTCCACGGTCATATAAAGGGGCAGGCAATGCTCTATATTCTCTCACTCCTTAAATATAAACAACGACTCTTGGTCTTTGAGTTTGTTAGTAATTGAATGCAGGTTGGTTTGTTGTAATGGCAACTCTACTAGTGTAATTTTTAATAAATGAAAATCCTTGTAGCAGTATAAGTAGTTTGCAGTATATTACAATCAGAGAGTTCCATAATAAAGTGCTAATTGCTTGGCTTTAAATGTTACATTTTGTATGCAAATTGGCCTGCAGGGAGTTATTATTTGGTGTACCATTGGTAAGAACACTAACATTAGTTTGTAATTCGTTTGAAGTGGCACACCATTATTGCTAATATATTAGATGTAGTTTATAGAAAATTATTACTTCCTCATGGAAGAGAGAAATATTTTGTGACTGTACTTTGAAGGAAAGCAGAGAGAGATCAGTCAGACTGAGAACCTGAGCCCTTCATGCAGATAGAATGGAAATCTGTAGCACATTATGTAATTAAAATCTTTATTCACCCTAAATTATGTGCTTTGTATCCTCATAGCAAAGGCCGTTTCTATTCTTGCAAACAAATTCTGATGCTGGTATTTTTTTCCTTCTTATATGTAATTACCTGCAAAATACAAACAGGGAAGATGGCCTTATTGGTTTAGGTGGGCAGGAGAGCTGATGTTTGTCTGAACAGTAGTAGTTTCATCGAGAGTTGCCTTGTGGGTAGTTGTCTGGGTAAGAGATTTGAAGTGTGCATATGCATGAGCTATTAGGCTGGAAATGTGACAACTGAACACTTACTGTTACTTGATTTAGTACCAACTGATAGCAGTGCAGTAGTGTATGGAAAGCAGTAGTGATCCACAACCACCTCTCTGCTCCACGGGTGCCTTTCTGCATTTAAGTTCAAGGGATTTTTTATTCCTTGATGACTATTACACGGCATGACTGTGAAAAGGTAGAAAACAACACTAATAATTGCCTGAAATAGTCCAGGATATTTCCTAAAATGAGCCTGAAGAGGGTAGGATTTTCTCTTCTGGACCTGGTGGGTGAGAGAGTTGGGTCAAGACTGTTGGGTAGCAAAGCAGGATCCCAATGCTTGACTTGAGTGAACTTGGAGCACCACCACTGGCTGGATTGTCCGCTTTACCGGAATTGAGCTTCTGCTGGACATTTGGAAGTGTTCACGTCCTAGGTTAACAGGCCCAGAGATGAAATAAATCATGAAACACCTTGCAAATACTAGCCAGGGGAAGAATGAACCCATTCAAAGTGGTTTCATCACCTTTGTTTCATTTTCTTATACAATACAGTATTTATTCACTACTTGTTTGAGTCATTGATTTCATAGTGTTCATGATACTATGTTGTTTTTTGTGGGTTTTTTTTTTTTTTTTTTTTTTTTGTGGTACGCGGGCCTCTCACTCTTGTGGCCTCTCCCATTGTGGAGCACGAGCTCCGGACGCGCAGGCTCAGCGGCCATGGTTCACGGGCCCAGCCGCTCTGCGGCATGTGGGATCTTCTCGGACCGGGGCACGAACCCACGTCCCCTGCATCGGCAGCCGGACTCTCAACCACTGCGCCACCAGGGAAGCCTGATACTATGTTTTGATATGAACATTTTTTCTAAAAATTTACTCTCAGATAACTAAGATGCAAGAAAACAAAATCTCACTCCTTTTAAGTATGCTTTTCTTTCATTCTGCTAACATAAATCTGTGATCTACAGAACCACGTGACCAGGCAAGCATACCCAGTCTGTGTATGTCACGAGCTCTCTTAGGAGGATCCTGGGGTGTGGGATGCTCTTAGTCAACAGTCAGGAGGCAGGGGAGTTCAGGAGGGTAATTGATTTGGAGAATAAATCAGCAAGTTCACACTGGGGCTAGAAAACAAAGCCTCCCTCAGCATTTTAATAGATAGGCAATCATTAATTTTACCCCAAATTACAAGCATGCTTATAATGTTTCAACAGCTGTTGATTAATTGTTGGACAGCAATAATGGGAGGATGAGAAAATCTTGTTGATGGGAAGTTCACAGGGGTCGACAAATTTACGTGGAACACAGCTGTCCCTTCTAACCTCCAGTGAAACTGTCAGACCATGGCTCTGCCTGAAATGGACTCTTCTGGGTTATAAGGCACATATTTTCTTTTCCTGTTTTTTTTTTTAAATAAATTGTGCTGACTTATCATTACAGCTGTTGGACTTTTTAATGTGAATGCATTTTGTAATTTTAATTCAAGAGTGTTCAGAGAGTGGAGAACGAATGTCCAGATGGTGAATCTATGTTTCTTATGCAAAAAGTCTCAGGTCATGGAGCTCTGTGTTTTGCTGCCATTGGACACCACATTTAAGGAGGGTGCATGGGTGTGCTACCTACTAGGTTGACATTTTTTTTTAGACCTTTACCCTCTTTGAGCCTTAGTTTCACTATCTTTAAGATACAAATGAGAATTCTTACCTTGCCATGATATTGGAATACTTGAAGAAAGTGTATACGATTTCTGAGTGTAGACACTGGCCCATTAAAAATATGCAATAAATATCCCTCTCACTTTCCCTTTCTCTGCCCTTCCAAATGAATGTCAAATTAGAGATTGGTTTTAATTATTGAAAAGCAAAACAAGTAAACAGGTACCTTTTATTTGGCAGTTGTATAACTTCCCATCTTCATGCCATTCCAATCTCAGGGCAAATTGAACTAAATTATAAATATTGTATGGCAGAGTTCAGAAATATCTGTTTCATTGAAGTTTTTACAAGAAGATGATGTGTACATACGTGTTTAGGACATAGGAATTATTTTCATGCAATAAGGTTAAACCTGCATCTAACATTTCTGTATTATTGTGAAATAATAAATGTAAGGAAAAATATCAAGCCTTGGAAGAATATTAAAAAATTATCATAGCTACGTCAACAACAGTGTCTGGTGAATCACCATTTAGAACTATTTTAACTGGAAAACGGAGCAGCTGAAAAGTAGCATGTGGCACATGTAACTTTGAGCTTTAAGTCATTGGGACAAAAGATGAATCACAGGCGTAATCACAGCTACAACTGTGTAGGCAAAGAGGAGCTGCCTATGTTTCCTTAGCCCATGCGATTCCTACCTAACAATCACAGATCAGTCTCTCTCTTCCTGTCAGAGCCAAGGATGTAGGATGTAGGATGTTTGTTTGTAGGATGGTATGAAAAAGCATCTGGACAAGGAGTCATATTCATTGCTGCTGTAGTAGCTACATCACAGAGGAAGAATGTCCTGGTTACCTGAGATGATAATACACCCATGTTTTTAGAATTCTTGAGTCCATCATTAGAGGATTACACCAGTAAATAAAGCAGTTATGGGACTTCCCTGGAAGTCCAGTGGTTAAGACTCCACGCTTCTAATGCAGGGAACATGGGTTAGATCCTGGGTCGGGATCCCACAGGCCATGCGGCACGGCCAAAAAAAAAATAAAATAAAAAAGCAGTGATGCTTTAAATTGGAAAGATGCAAATGGACGTTCTCAGTTTATCCAAAACATGGTAGCAATGAAGGCAACCCCTGTCCAAATCTCCTGTCTCCTATGAGACATTATGTCAGCACCTACTAAGGCAGGTTGATTCTTTTCAAAACAGGCTCTGTCTTGAAGCAAACATTGCCTAACTCAACTATGCAGAGAGAAATGACTAAATGCCACATGGTTTCAATGAAAATCTATCTCAAACTTCAGGAATATCCTTCTCATTAGAGTCTAACCAGAGACTTGTGGGATATTTTGGACTCCTTCTCTATATATTTTTTCTTAAATTTCATTATGAAGGATTCCCTATAATATGCTTCTGTAGTCATTTGAAGATGCCACTCTCAGAGCATGGAACACATTTTACTTTGAATGAGAGCATCTCCTGAAAGCACCGTGTAGACTCAAGAATAGAACACCAGAATACCTCATTAATTAATGATATGATTTCTTATATGCATGCCATCTTTCTTTCTGGATTTTAAATTACATAAGGACAGGAATTGTGAAGATGCTTACTGGATCCTAACTCTCATGTGTAGGTAGGTAGTAGGCATATGAACTGGTGGCAGGAGGCGGGGGGTACAGGAAGCACAGGAAACTCCTCAAACCCTCACTGTCAACACTCAGGATCTTCATCCTGCCCTTTCTGTTCTTTGCATCTTTCCAGAGCAGTAGGGGGTGTTTCCTGCCCCCAATCTTTCTTGCTCAGGACCCCATTCTTCTGCATTTACTACAGAATGAGGTTGGGCATGGCATTCCAGGCAGAGGGGGCAAAGTTTATGAAGAGTCTAGACCTGGAAAGAGCTTAACTTCTTCAATAACTGCAGAACCAAATCTGCAGTGAAGGGGGATAACATATGCTGAGTTTATAGGATGAGGTTAGGGGCAAATTCAGCAGGTCCTAACTCTATGCAAGACATCCTACAGGGAATTCTAAAAGGGAAGTCATAGATGGGGCTTGATTCTGAGATTGACGTGTTCAAAAACACCTTTTAAAAAAGATTAGCAAATTGCTGTGAGAATAGATTAGAGGCAGTGAAGAGGAGAGCCAGGTATTCCGGTGCAGAGGTTATTGTAGTTGCAGGTAACAGTGGGATAAGAGAAGCCATGGAAAGAGATGGACAGAACTGAGATATACTCTTCTGTTGGAATGAACAGTACTGCGTGTTAGGTTGGGTGTAGAGTAGGAGGGAAAGGATGTATCAAGGTGGCCATTGGGTTCCCAGTGTGAGGCATCAGATGTAAAGAAATATTTTAAAGAGTGAAAGATGCAGATGGGGAGGCTCTGGATCCAGAGACTGGTTTCAGATATGTTAAATTTGAGAACAGCAAGTACCCTAAGTTGAGATATCAAATAAGCTCAAAAAATGATTCTGGACTGGAGATAAAAATGAGTTTGGAGCCTATAGGTGACACTTACAACCGTGGTGCATGGCATAACTATCATGGTGAGTCTCCAGCAACCAAATCCCTGCCCATGTTTGGGTTATTCTCCATTTTCTGAGTCTTAGCTTGGGGGAAAATCTCACCCACAGGAACTGATACTAGATACCTTCCCAGCCTCCCTTGCCACCAAAGCTTTGGGCTCTGCCAGTCAGATTTACCCACTCTAGACCCTTATTCAGGAGCTAGAGGCCCAAGAGGGAAATGTCAGAGAGCTCTTGCTCGACCGATTGGGGTCAGCACTAGTCATGGCTACAGGTTGGATTTGTGGGTACAGAAGTGCCAGTGGTGCTGCAGTGAAATTTGAGCCCTGGTATGGCAGGAACAGTGGGGAATTGGTGCTGATATCCTGCCAAACCAGCTCCATGGCGTGATCAGGGCTGTTGTTCCCGACAGCTCAGCCTCAAGTCTGGTTCTCCAGGCCTCCCAGCAATTTGGTGAGCTTCCCTAAATCCTTTTAACAAATTTATTTTTTAGCTTAATCAGAGTCTGTTTCTATTCCTTGCTACTAAGAACCTCATCTACTATATGACGGAGCTGGATGGAAATTCCTCAAGAGAGAATAAAAGGAGAGCAGAAAAGGGGGCCCCTTTCACGACTTAACTATAATGATCTCCAGTATTTAGATCACATAGAGGAGAAGATGGTGTCAGAGGAAACTGCGAAGGAGAGTATGGTGATGGCAGAGTCTGAGAGAACAGAATTTCAAGGATAAAATGGCCGTGTCAAATCCCGCTAAGAAGCCTGGAACAAATAAGTTGAAGACATGCCCACTGTTTCACTCAACATGGGGGTCTTATGGATAAAGAGGACAAGAGGAGCTTCAGTGGACGATGGGAAGGAGCCACACTTCAGAAAGTGGAAAAGAGGAGTAAAGGAAGAGCCAGGTCCTTGGGAAGGGAGGAGGGCGTGGGCTCCTGGGAACATGCAAGGGACCTTGTTGAGAAGGGGGTAATGCCTCAGCTGGAACACAAAGGAAGAAGGCGGGTCCAGAGGCAGGTAGGTGTCTAAGTTATTTTGTATTGACATTACATCTTTGGGTTGACCCCAGCTTCACCATATGGCAGCAGTAGGACCGTGGCCATAATAGATAACCACTGTGGGCTTAAATTTATTCATCTACAAAGTGGAAATAGTAGGGTACAGCCAGTCCTCTGTGTCTGCAGGTTCTGCTCCTGCAGATTCAATTAACCTTGGATTGAAAACATTTGAACGAAGAAAAGTTCCAGGAAGTTCCAAAAAAGCAAAACTTAAATTTGCCACCTGCCAGCAGCTATTTCCACAGCATTTAGAGTGTTTACAACTATTTAGTGTTTACATCGTATTACGTATTACAAGCAATCTAGAGATGGTTTAAATATGAGAGGAGGTGTGTAGGTTATATGCAAATACTACACTTTATATACAGGACTTGAGCGTGCTCCGATTTTGGTATCTGCAGGAGTTGTGGAACCGGTGCCCACGAGGATACAGAGGGACGACCCTACTTACCTCATAGGGCTGTTGTATTAATCAGTAAATATATGTAAAGAACTTAAAAGGCACCAGGCATGTAGAATGGACTCTCTAAATGTTAGGCATTATTATTTTTTTATTAGTAGTAATAATAGTAGTAGTATTTTACTATTAGGTTTATTTTGAAGATAAAATACAAAGCTTTCAGTACAGTGCCAGACAGACAGATACTATTTAAAGAAACATTGTTGCAGTTGAGACCGTTGGGTAAGTTGGCCAGAAAATGAGGATATTGTCAGAAAGTGAATGGTTTAATTAGCAGTTTTTGGCAATGGCAACGTTCAGGTGTGTGATGATGGGAAGAGGGTATGAGGTAGAGTGGAAGAAAGGCCATTGGAATTGGAGAGGTCTGGGAACAAAGACTGGGATATTGAGTGGGTCACCCACCTGCACGTGGAGCTTGCTCAGCATGAGAACAGGAGTTGGAATGGAGAAGAAGATAGCGGGCCAGGTGCTGAGATCCTCACCGTGAGGGAAAAGTGGACTAAAGGTAGTCAGAGGACTCCTCTGAAGTCAGGGGTTAGGGAAGGTAGACCAGTTGGACAATATGAGCCTTAAAGGAGCAGGGATCATTTGAGAAGGGGTGAGAATGTGATGGTCTGGGAGAGGTAGGGGACAGTTAAGCAGAAGATGAAGTCGTCTGAGAAGAGTCTGAGGGTGTAGGAAAATTTGCTGATGGTTGAACTGTGTCCAGGAGACACAGTAAAAGGGGAGAGGGAACACATAGAGCAGTATGTGGATGACACTGGAACCTTGTTCTTAGGAAGGTTGTCCTTTACGAGATGGGGCCTCCACTAACCAGGTAGCTTTTGTCAGGCTCCTCAGTTGGAGGGTGGACCCTACTTGATTCCTGATTCCCTCCATCCCTCCACTCCCAGCTGGGAATGAGGTGAACGATGTTTTCATCCTTAGGTCCCTCTGGTCGCCATATCTCACCTTCAGAATCAAGCCCCTCAGATATAGCCACGATATTCATCTCTGCCTTTTGTAAGACAAAGGTGCTCAGTCCATAATGGGAAAAACTGGGAGGGGGTGTTAATCTCATAACTTTAGTTTTTTGCTCATTCTTGGCTTTTTTCCCTTGCCTTTATTCTGAACTTCCTGCTGCCCAGTGGGTTTACCTGCATGGGTTGTTCCTGCCAGTGCGACAGTTAGTGGTGAGGGGATGGAACTGCCCTGTATGGACTCTCCCTCCCTCCCCGTTTTTGCTGTTCCACCGTGACCCAGTGGTGGTCTCACTGTGAGCACTTTCTTCCTCTTTCACACCTCTTCATGATCTTTTTTCTTTTTTTTTTTTTTTTGTGTACGCGGGCCTCTCCCTGTTGTGGCCTCTCCTGTTGCGGAGCACAGGCTCCGGACGCGCAGGCTCAGCGGCCATGGCTCACGGGCTTAGTTGCTCCGTGGCATGTGGGATCTTCCCGGACCGGAGCACAAACCCGCGTCCCCTGCATCGACAGGCGGACTCTCAACCACTGCGCCACCAGGGAAGCCCTCTTCATGATCTTTAAACTAAACTTTGCTAAACTCAAACTGCAATCCGAGAGAAGTCCAGGCTGCAAAAATCTAACCCAGGGACAGTCTTTTCCTCTGAAAGTTGCATTCTAGCTGCAAATAACTCAAACCTTTGGAGGATTACAATAGTTCCAGTGGAGAAAGTACAACTTTGTTTCAAAGTAACACTAGCTTTAACTTTGTTCATCTTAAAATAGTACATATTCATAGAAAAATGTAAACAATGTAGAATATTATTTAAAAATATCATTTGAAATTTCCTGACCCTAAAAAATCACATCTTTGGTATTCAATATTCTAAATATCTGTTTAGCCATGTATAATTCCTGATCCTGTAATTTCATTCTCTGTTAACAATGACAGTTTAAATTATTTTATATTTTTATTAAATATGTTTTACGTGACCAGTTTTAGTAGGCGTACTTTTTTAAACCAGTTGCCTAATTATAGACCTTTACATCGTCTTCAGTTTTTTAGCATTATAATTAACACTCCGAGAATCCTTGTACATCTGTTCTTAAGAAACTTTCTAATCTTTAAGTTAAAGATTGTACATATTAAAAATTTGTCTAAATGCTATGATTGTTCAAAAGGTTGTGCAATTTACACTCCTACTTATGTAGGTGTCTTTTTCCTCATACCCTTGATAATACTGGTCAATACTTTTAACTACTTTATATCTATTATGTAAATAAATGCTACTCTATTTTACTATTTTGATTTAAATTGGGACTTTTAAAAATCTATTTTTGATCTACTTATTGGCCTTTTGTATTTCTCATTTTGTAACAGAATGGCTTTTAAAAAATGTTTTCTGATCCTTTTCTTCCTATGGAATTTGTTTTCTTACTGGTTTATAAGAGTTCTTTGTATATTAGAATATTGCAAATAGTTTTTCTGGGTTATTTGACAATCTTGGTTGTGCTAATTATTTTTTGGTATAGAATTTTGAGCATTATGTGTTTAACTCTGTTTTATTGATGGTTTGGCATGTGTGTTTTTGTATATTAGTATTTTGCATAACCAACATTTAACTTGATATATGTTGCTTCTGTACTTTTTCCAGTGTTTTATAACTGAGCTATTATGTAATTAAATGCAAGCTCTTTGAATGGAACTGGTTCTGTATCATGGCATCCCACGTGTGATAATGGCTGGGAGAAGAAATATAGGAAGAAGTTGGAAGCTTGCCATGATCTGCACTGAAAGTCTTTCTGTACCAACCTGAGGGTGGGGTGGGAATTTGAGATGTGTAGAAGGGTAGTTTCACTGCAATGTTAACTGTGCCCAAACTTAATGATGGTAGGGAGCATTACCTACCTATTGACAAACATTGATAAATTAACCAGCTCACCTATTTTAAATATGCTCATTTGGTGATGAAATTTAGTTGGCCACTGCTGGATGTATGTAGTGTTTTTACAGAGGATGAGAAGATGATTACTGCCATATCTTAAAAGTACCTTAACATTGCACCTGCACTGGTTAATTGTTTGGGGCTGTCAGTGTCAGCTTCACTCACAGATTATTCTACAGATGTGTAGGAGTGAAACTAGTCAGACGACATCTTGTATCTTTGTCCTCCTGAAATACTAATTGTGGTTTATAAGACATTTATATCAGCTGTCAGAGAGACCTTGATGACGTGGTTTATGGTTGGTTGATATTAATATTATTATTAAGGAGGATTTAATGAGCCAGACAGTGTTCTAGGCACTTTACATGAATTATCTCATTGAATCACCATTTGTCAGATAAGGAAACTGAGACTGGAGAAGTGGGGTATCTTGGTATCTTGGTTCAAGTCATCTAGGTAAGAAGTGGCAGAATGAAGATTCTAAATCATTTTTTTTCCTGAAAACCAAGACTGTTCTTCAGCACTATGGAAAGAATTCAGAAATGGGTGGCTTTGAAACCATAGCTCTCTTTTCAAAACCCGGGAGAAATAGTCGAAAGTGAAATGTACTGCGTCATCTACAGCCACCAGGGATTTGTAGCAGCTGCCGTACAAAATAAAATCTAGTCTCGGCATCAGAAGATTCACCAGAAACTTGACAATATTTTCTGACTGTTAGATTTTTTGGCTACAAAATAGAAAATATTTCTCTAAAGCATAGCACTTGAGAAAATATGACACACTACGAGGAAACTGGCAAAACAACAGTCACCCAGATGATCCAGAGCGAGGTAAGAATAGCTGATGTGACATGCAGAGCCCATGCAAATTTATAATATCTGCAACGTCAAGCTATGTGGTGACTCAATGAATGGCCACCAAATGTGTATTTTCTGGGTGAATCCCTGTGTGTGTGTTTGTGTGTGTGTGTGTGTGTGTGTGTGTGTGTGTGTGCGTGTGTGTGTAAAAATGTGTCTCCCTCCCCTGAAGGTAGGAAGGAAAAATGGATGGCCCAAGAGTATGTCGAGAAACAGAGAAAGACAGGCTGGTCAACTTTCAATGCTTTTTGATTAACCCCCTTGGAAGTGTGTTGTTTTGAGGTCTTGGAAACTGTCAGATCAGTTGCTGGTTTTTTAATTTATCCATCTCAGTGGAAACTACGTGGGGATGATGTCATTACTCCTTCTTCTTGCCATAGAACACAAAGAATTTGTCTATGTCCGTGGTTGTACAGTACGATTGTTTAATACTCAATGCCATCTAACCTCTGTCCACTCAAATTGATGTATATAAAACTTAAACTAGCCATTTATAAAATTACTCTTATCTATTTTTCTGTTCCTATTTCTTAACTTTGCAATAACACATAGACATCTGTATATACTTTCTATCCAGAATCATTACATGTTACAGGCAATGGATAACTATGTTTCCGTAGGAATTGTAAGGGATTTCCAGGTCTTTCTAGTATCCATTATTTTCTTAGAAGTAAATCTGACAATTGAACATTGAGTCTGAATTGAACATACTTTTTTTGTTGGTGGAATTTAAAACTTAGGTGAATATTAAAATGCAGACATAATTCTTTAAAAAAAGAAAAAAAACTCCACAAAAGCTGATTGCCTTGTATCACCTTGGGGTATGTGTTCATGTGCATTTCCATAATAAAAACACTAGAAAAGACAAGAAGCCGTAAAACAATTGAAATGTGAGTCGGAGGCATAAATTATAAAAATGGAAATCTATGAAAATATCTTACTGCTTCTTCTAGCAATTACATTGAAACCAAATCGAACACTTCAGAAAATGTCAAACTGGAGGATTTGCATGTGTCAGTCTTCATTAGGGATTTTCACCTCTGTGCTGCCAGGTTAGATAAAGCCTGTGTTCGGAGACACCCAATCACCTGCCAAAATGGGAGAAATGGACTCAAAAGAGAGTAAACAGAAACTCTGTCTGCAAACCACTGTATCAACAGACATCACGGTAGAGACAGCCACTGGAGAGCAAAAAGCTGTTTAGATGTACTTTTCTTAGAGATAACCTCTCAAGTCTGAATCCCATTTGCTAGGGTTTGGCAAGAAGCAACTTCTCCCGCTCATTTTCTGATAATCAAAGAAGACTTGAGCACCCACGGTTGTCAGTTAATTTCTTGAACTCTGACTCCTGTTCTTAATTCCACTTTAAGTTCGTGTTTATGTAACATATTTCATCTGGATTTGATTAGGAATATATATCATAGTAAAAAATTAATTTTTATATTTTCATCCAGAATTTACATTTCTTTAATGAAAAAACTAAACTGGTTTGCCTCCGTGACCTTATTTTTCCTGTTATGGACTATTCTTTGTTAAAAATAGAATGGTCTCGACTATTGTTTCAATACTTTCCAGTTAAATGTTGTTGGAGTCTAGAATTTTGTCCTAAACTTTAAAACCTGACATTAAAAAGAAAATCGTGATGATACAGAATAAGATTTTTTTCTTATAATTCCAAATGGGATAAGGAAAAGGTAGCAAAGAGGCTATTTTTATTTATTCTGGTCCCTTCCATGACCTGCTTTTCTTTCCAATCATGACTTGAAAATTGGTGACAGAGGTGAGGCAGCTCCCACCATTTTTTAAAAGAATCTATTTATTTACTATTTGAGCAGTTTTAGGTCTCTGATGAAATTGAGAGGAAGGCAAGGGGTCTCCCGTATTCTCCCTGCTGTCATCATTTTTCATCCTTTCCTTAGCTCACCCTTCAATCCCCAAGGTTAGACAACCCACAGGTGAGAGGTTCATTTGAGAACAGCTTTGGGGAATTCAACCCCAAACAGTAACTGGGAATGAGATTAAGGGAGAGGCAAAGCGCTCCCCTTCCTGTGCCTGGGGTGGGGAGGGAGATTAAAAGAAAGCTATTGAATCTTTGATCTGAGCTGGAAGTTTGAATGGAATGAGCACACTGAGAAATCAATTCAGTCTGTTTTCTGCAGGAAGCACAAGGCATTTCGTGTCTGCAGGACACGCCAGACATTCTCATCCAGGAATGTATCTGTCTTCTTTTTTAATCCTACGCAAATATTTCAGGGGAAAACTTCCAAGGCGTTAGAATGTCATATGACTAATCGACGTCAATGCTGCTTTCCAAGGAATCCTCTTTTACTTAATGTTTGATCCCCATTTCAGTCTCTTCTCCCCATCTGGCAGTTGTCACTTAGGCAGATGGCCACCAGCTGGAAGGGCAGCCTGTGTGTCTCCCCTCCGGATCCGCGGGGCTCTGTCGACCCAATGTGAAGTGTACTGCGTCGCTCCATGAGGTGGCCACAAGCTCAGATACTGTGTTCTCAACCTGTCACCACCTGAGGGCTCCCAGGGGGACCTCCTTTATGAATGTGGGATCTTATGTTGCAATTTTCTGATGTCATAATATCCCATATTGGCTTCATATAAGAGAATGTAGCTAATATACCTTCATAATCCAACTCTCCCAATTAAGAGGACACACATAAAAGCAGGAAGAGCTATTTTATTTACTTTTTCGTATGATTCTATTTATATGAAATACCCCAGATATTTAAATCCATAGAGACAGAAAGTAGATTAGAGGTTGCCAAGGGCTGGGGGAAGGGAAAATGGGGAGTTACGGCTTAATGGGGATCGAGTTTCTGTTTGGGATGATGACAAATAGAAATAGATGATGGGGATGTTTGCGCGACACTGTGGGTGCATGAATGCCGTTGAATTGTACACCTAAAAAGGATTTGAAAGGTAAATTTTATGTCATGTATATTTTATTACAATTTGTTTTTAAATGGGAAGAAAAGTGGCCTTTGTGCTCATAGTATATGGAACTCTCCCTCCACAGTGGCGATGGCCCTCAGGGAAGCCTGGTGGACAGTGCGTAGGTGTGACGACCAGCGCTCAACGCTGCACCCTGTCCCAAGCACCCCCTTGATGGGTATCTTTAAATGAAAAGATGGAGAGCAACAGAAGTCTTTAAAGAAATAGATCCTGATTAAAGTCCAGACATAGTTTAAGGAATAGATTTATTCTACTCTAATAAATATGCCCATATTATTATGACCACTTCATGCCAAAATTATTTAAGATTTTTCGGCAATTTAAAATAGTCTTAATGACCTATGAGGGTGGTGTTTGTAATATTATGTATGTGCTGTGCCTCTGGGCTTCTGAAAGAAATTCCTGCTGTTTTCAAACACATCTTGCTACTATGTGTGCCCGGGTCACACATGATGGTTACTCCTGGTTAATTTCATCGTTGCAGCTGCTCTTTGAGAAGCTCTTTGCTGTGTTGGTCTTATTCTTTGAGTCTCTGGGTCAGCCAGGAGAGATGTGGTTCTTCAGAAGAAACTCTGTTCTTTTTACAAACACCTGCCATTTTTCTTTTCCTTCCTATTATAGATGCATGTTCATAAGGGAGTGGAACAGAGGATGGAATAAAATTAAAATACAGAGCTTCCGGTGGTGCAGTGGTTGAGAGTCCGCCTGCCGATGCAGGGGACACGGGTTCGTGCCCCAGTCCGGGAAGATCCCACATGCCGTGGAGCGGCTGGGCCCGTGAGCCATGGCAGCTGGGCCTGCGCGTATGGAGCCTGTGCTCCGCAATGGGAGAGGCCACAGCGGTGAGAGGCCCGCGTACCGCCAAAAAAAAAAAAAAAAAAAAAATTAAAATGCAGAGTTGTTAGCTAGTTGTTCAATATTTGTGTTTCTTTGTACGTACCTATACACATCTGCAACTGAGACACACACAGAACTTTTGTGCTTATATTATTATAAATCCAGACCAAACAATGTATCTACTTTTTTCCATTTATTCTTACACAGTGAGCTTGTTATATCTCCAAATGCCCTATGTTTTTTAATGGCTGCCTACTCTCTAGCTTATGGTTAGACCATACTTACTTAAATGCTCATTTAGTGTTAGACATTTAAGTTTCTCATTTCTTAACATTTCAAAATACAATAATTGGTAAATGTGGTTTTTGAGCATATGTTTGAAAATTTAGTTCCTAGAAGTGGACTATCTGCGTCCAAGGATGTGTACAATGGTAAGTCTAAAATTTTTATGCTGTGAAGTTTCTCAAGAAGGGCAAATCTCCCCACAGCAAGTGAGAGTACTTGAGCGTACTGTCTGATTGTTCTGTGTGAGGCCAGCCGGGCTGTCCTTTGTTTATCTCTAACCTCAGCCCTGCCACAGCTTTGAAGCTCTGTCTCAGGGCCACCTTGGGATTTCTTCTTCTGTCTTGGCACTCCTAGATCGCAGCAATTCAGGGGCAGCTCATAGCACGTGAGCTGTCTGGCAAACTTACTGCTCTGTTGCCTGCACACATGGAGGCCAGGGTCTGCTAAGAATACCTTCACAGATGGTAGAATGCTCATCTTAAAGCAAATCCAGTTTCTCACTATTTTTGGTCACGGTTGATGAGGCTGATTTAAGATGTACATTGACCTCTCTTTGCCAAGTTCTCTGCCAGTAGGACCAGGATGAATATTTCATAGTGACATGTGTCTCTACTTCCTGACACGTGGCACAATGTAATTTTAGATGTATTCAAGTTAGTATTGGAGTGAGGCCTGTCACACAAATTGTATGCTCCCTGACTGAAGGACTCTGGCTTCATTTCCCATCCTACCCACAGCAGCCAACACATGGCTGACATTCAATCACTGCCAGTTTAATAAGTGAATGAATGGATCAATAACTCCCTGCCTTGTGAGAAGTGGATAAAGTGAATGTGTTTGAAAGCACTATATAGAGAAGACTCTAAAATACATATGACTGCCCTCACCCAAGGAAGTGGTCCTCAGGTCCTCACATGTTTGGTGGCCTTGCCTCAGTTTAACTCACAGAATTTGGTAACAGTGCCTTGCCTCCTAGAGATTCTGATTCCAGAGCAGGTGGGACCTTACAGGAGGTTTTGAAATCTCCCGTTTTAAGGTCTCCCAGCCTGAAACCTCTGTTCCTGCTCCACTGCTGTGTGTTGTATTTGGTGTGTCAGTTTCTATGCACAGTTCCGAAATTTTCTGAGATGAAATGAAAGCATGCAAGATGAGGGTAATTAAACCAACTTACTGATGAAGAAATGATGGTTTAGGAAGGTGAGAAGCTTGCCTGTAGGGATCAGAACCAGGAAATGTATCCAAGTCTTACAGATTCTGAAGCCCCTACTCTTCCGACTGCCATAGACGGTCATACCCTTTTTATTGCTCAGAAGTAACTGATTAACAAATCAAACATATTTCAGAAGTCCTTAAATGTTAGTCATCTGATTATTGGGTTAAAGTGTAAAATAGAGCCTTTTGACAAGTGAGTTAAGTTATAAAGTCACTACGCAAATATTTATTGCCTGTTGCTACCAGGTCTTAGAGACATTCCCTACCTGCTTAATATTACACAGGTATAAGTGTTTTTCTTCCAGTTTTTCTTTAAAAAATAGCTTTTTTTGGTCCCAATGTTCCACATTTTTGTTCTGCTTTTGGACGTATTCTGTGCTTCAAAGATTTTCATTATAAAGTTCACTTATTGTTCATAAAGCATTTATTGATCATCACATCATGCTGGGGATTCAAATATAAACAAAAACAGTTTGTTTTTCATGACTTCCTGCTTTTTAGTCCCTGAGTATGTTTTCTTGGTCAAGAAGAAGTTTCCATTAAACAGAACAAGAAAATACAGAAGCATTGGTAGATGTGGATGGGTGGATAAAGCAAGGGAAATTGATAACATTGGTTTTAGAACTGAAGTTCTCATGGGATTCCACATGGCTATTTCCCTCAGTAACTGGATGCAGAGGGTTTGAGACTAGGAAAGAGATCTCAACTAGAGATGAAGGTTTAAGAGTCACCTGCGTTTAGAGGAGTGTAGATGAGAGTCCTCCAAGGAGCCCATGTGGCAAGAAGAGGAGAACCAAGAACAGAGCTCTAGGGGATCAGTGACCTGTCAAGTTCAAGCAGAAGACAGAGGACTGAGGATAAATGGTCTGAAGGAAAAGACCTGAAACTCCATAGAGTGCTTTCCCAGAAGTTACAGAGGAAAGGGTTCCAAGAAATCAGATGTTGAAGTACGAACGGAAGTCAGGATGGAGAGAGGATGGGCACAGGCTCTTCTCTCTGGACTCTTGGCTGTGAAAGCACTTAGTGTGACGGCTGATGCGTGGATGGTGACTACCTGCAAGCTTGTGTTGGGTGAGGTGATGCATGAGCTGAGTCCAGAGCCCATGGATATATGGCTCATTCTGAAAAATGCTCATTTATTATTTGCATTGATATATGTTCTTGTTTCAGAAGCAAAGGCAACAGAAAGCAATAATTTTGGATTTCTCCTTCCAGACCTTGTGACGGTGATCTTAGCTGTGAAACTGGAAGTTTTGCAGATGTTCAAAAAGCATATTTTCTAGCCTGCTTCTATTTGTGGTACATCTGCCTAAACATTTGATGTGATCTTCTCATGTCTTAATGTGAAAGTGAATTGTTCAAACAAGATGTTATTTAACATATATACCAATTTCAACCACAATGGAGATGGTATCTTTTTAATTTATTTTTTAAAAAACATTTATTTATTTACTTAGCTGTGCCTGGTCTTAGTCACGGCATGTGGGATCTAGCTCCCTGACCAGGGATTGAACCCGGACTCCCTGTGTTGGGAGCACGGAGTCTTAACCACTGGACCACCAGAGAAGTCCCTGGAGATGGTTCCTCAAGCATAAAAATCAACTTGACGGAACAACCTTGTTTACCAACTTTTTAAAGGCAATTCCCACGGAAGTCAGGAGGCTCTTTTTACATTTCTTATGTGTGGAAGGCAGCATGTCTTCTGCCGTACTGTCAGTGACAATCACTGTCAGTGACTGTCATTGTCAGTACACCGTACTGTCAGTGACAATCAAGTTGCAAACATTTGTACACAATGTTTAGAGAACTTAAGACGATTTTGGGTAGTGTCTTTCCAGTGACCCAAAGCTTAAGCTCTGTGACTTTCAGACTTACTCAGAAGTTGGAATGGACATCGTATTTGTCATTTGTATACATGTATACTTTATAATTTAAGTGAGGTATTGAACATGTATTTGATATTAAACATAAAAGTGGTTAATATGGGTAATAAGGAATAAATGACTTTCTCATACTCTGGTAGAGGAAAACTGTCTAGATATTTTTGAATCTGTCTTGGTAAAGAAGTGACAATCTACCTAACATAGATTGACTTTTAGATTCTTGGATATTAAAAAATGTAGGAAATAATTATTGTATCATTTACTAAAGAGAAACTCTTCCTTTGATAGCTATTGTTTGATTAGTTGCATTAGGTGAAAGTGTAGATGCCACCAAGATGTCAAGCCCGAGTCCTACATGGCTGTCATCTACATGCATTCTGCCTTGGGGACCTGAACATCTAGTTCTCCATTCCATTCATGGTTAATAAGCTTTGATTGATGTTTAGTTAAATATGGCAACATTTTTACTTAATTTGTGCTTTCACAAAACTTTGAACTGTTGTCAATTGAAGAATTTTTCCAAGGTTCTTTTTTTTTTTTTTTTTACTGTATTTGAGAACCCATTAATGTTTTAAAATACATCTATTTTGCTTAGATTGTAATTTTCATATCTGGCTTATAGTTTTATCAGTAAGTATTTGATATGCAGATTTACTTATTATTGCCATCTGTTTCTGTGAAAGCAATTTAGAAAATGCTAGGCAGTTGCTTGAATGATGTTCAGGCCGGCATGGGAGGTAATTTTGGAAATCAGAACCCCACAAAGACAAATATTCTATCACTTGAGACGAAGATCATACACAAATTAGCTTACTTAGCACTGCACTGTGATCCCACCACAAGTGTACCATCTGTAGATGAGTTCTGAGGATATGTACATCAAGATTAACTTAATGAACATTTTCTTCTGTTAGTAAATTATCTTTAACATATCTAGAATATTACCATATTAAGGATATAGCTCAGAAAAATTTATTTAGAAATGTTAATGTCTTTATCCCTTCTAGATTACTTTCTTTTTTTATAGTATTTTTAATTGAATTATAGTTGATGTACCATATTATATGTTACAGGTATACAATATAGCAATTCATAATTTTTAAAGGTTATACTCCATTTATAGTTATTTTCTTTTTTAGATTATTTTCTTTTTTATAGATTATTTTCTAGATTATTTTCTTTCTTTATAGTATTTTTAATTGAATTATAGTTGATGTACAATATTATATAAGTTACAAGTATACAATATGGCAACTCACAATTTTTAAAGGTTATACTCCTTTTATGTTATTATAAAATATTGGCTATATTCCCTGTGTTTTACAATATATCTTTGTATCTTATTTTATACCTAATAGTTTGTACCTCTTACTCCCCTACCCCTATATCGCCCCTCCCTCTTTCCCTCTCCCTACTGGTAACCACTAGTTTGTTCTCTAGATCTGTGAGTCTGCTTTTTTGTTATATTCACTAGTTTGTTGTATTTTTTAGATTCCACATATAAGTGATATTATACAGTATTTGTCTTTCTGACTTATTTTACTTAGCATAATGCCTTCCAAGTCCATCCGTGTTGCTGCAAATGGCAAAATTTCATTCTTTTTTTATGGCTGAGTAGTATTCCATTATATATATATATATAATATATATATATATCACACCTTCTTTATCCATTCATCTATCAATGGACACTTAAGTTGCTTCTTCCATATCTTGGCAATTGTAAATAATGCTGTTATGATCATTGGAGTGCCTATCAAGAAACTAAAAAAGAATTACCATATGACCCAGCAGTTCCACTCCTGGGTATATATCTGAAAAAAACAAAAACACTAATTCAAAAGATACATGCCCCTGTAGAATATTTTAACGCTCTTAGGCTACATATACAAAATTTCAACAAAATTCTATATAACCAAACATTTCAATGGGCTCAATTCCCAAGAGTTCAAGTGTGGTGGGAACTACTGTCTTCTTAATCAGAGCTGGTCAATTGGACAGAGCAAACTGGAAGCAAGGAACCTTGCAATCCAGTCTCATTTTGCCTCATTCGGCTATTCCCAGCCTCTGCCTCTGCCTTTATTTGGTCTAGAATATTCTTAGAAGGGTATGACAAAATTCAATCATTCTACCTAAATCCTTTCCAGTTCAATTTTAATCACCCCTCAGCTCCCCATGACATTTCCATGTGCTTTGGGAACATTAAATGTCTCCTATAGAGGGTTCGTTCTTGTTTTTTTTTAACTGGTCTTAGAGTTAATTGTTTAAAAGTCTGTCTTACTTATTTTAAATTACTCGACTGCAAACTCGAAGTCATCATGATACCTTCTTTGCCATTTTTCAAAATTGTTTGTTTTTGTCCAATGAAAAAATCAAGCAGCTATTGCCTATAATACAGAGCTTTAAAAAGCAAAAATTAATAATCAACGTTCAAACCACTACTCAAATCTCCCCCACTTCCTTTTTCCATTTAGCAATATATCACGGACTTCCTTCCCAGTCAGCGTATATAGATCTGACTCATTATTTTTAATGTTCAAGCTTTTTATCTATTTCCCTGATGATGAATATCAGATTTTTCCCAGATTTGTTGTAGTTGTTGCTGTTTTTCTACTATATAAAAAATACTGCAATAAATATCCTTATACATATATCTTTCCCTGTGTTTTTCTCTGGAGGCTAGCTTTCAAAAGGGCAGCCACCAAGTCAAAGGCTGTATGTATTTTTAATTTAAAAAGATATTTCCAGAATTTTTTTAAAAAAGGTATCGTCATTCACTTATCCACCAGATATATGTGAGAGGGTCATTTCCCTTCCTCCTTGCCAGACTGGGTGTTATTTCTTATCTAAGTTTTGAGCATCCTGTATTTAGAACAGAGTTGTGCATGGTGTGTGCTCAAATCTTGTTGACTAGGTCACTTTATAGGATTTTGAAGGTACATTTTCCTCTTAGACTTTTAATGCATACTAACTTTTCTTTATTCATATATAGAGTCATAGTTTTTGTTTATAATATAAATTCGTAACTCTGAACTTGCATCAAATTTTGATCAAATTATGTTAGTATTTATTTGTCCATTTGAATTTGAACATCTTTGTTTTTGTTTCTCACCCCTACCTCATTAATATCTCTTATGGCTGCTTTTAATACCATAATTACTAATAAGAGTGATCAGTACTGATAGGGCGTTTTTGCCATGTTAGTCCACCTTTATTGACAAAATGAAATGATGGAAGGGTTAAGTCTGCTCCTGATGATTCTGGATTCTTAAAGTGGGTAATTTGGGCTTCCCTGGTGGCACAGTGGTTGAGAGTCCGCCTGCCGATGCAGGGGACACGGGTTCGTGCCCCGGTCCGGGAGGATCCCACGTGCCGCGGAGCGGCTGGGCCTGTGAGCCATAGCCGCTGGGCCTGCGCGTCCGAAGCCTGTGCTCCCCAACGGGAGAGGCCACGACAGTGTGAGGCCCGCGTACCGCAAAAAAAAAAAAAAAAAAAAAAAAGTGGGTAATTTTTGGCTTTTTCTTCTACATGCCATTGCATGGTCATCACGTCCCCAACACTGCAGTCTGTTATTCCTTTGCGAGTCTCCTTGCTAGAAGAAAAAAAAGCGCAAGTTCCTTTCATCATTACTTTTGAATGATCCAATCATTTATGATATATATATATATATATATATATATATATATATATATATGCCAGAGATATTCATCAAAATAGTTAAATATTTAACAAGTATGTGTCTGGCATTATATGTCATAAAACATTTTTCTAAAATTGACCCTTACAATAACCCTATGATATTGGCATGGTGGTATCTTATTTAAATTTTACTGACAGAGAGAGTGAAGTTCCTGAAGAGGGTTTAAATGGTTTCTTTATGGACCCAGAACCAGTAAATATGAGAACTAAGATTTACAGCAGGATTTCTTGATTCTAAGTCAAATGGTCTCTGACACTGGTTCTCACAATCCTAAGTGCACACGAGATCCTTCAAATCTTTCAGTGTAAACAAGACTCAATTAAACAAGCAATTTGTGTATCTACTGACCATTGTTTGCAATAGCTAGTGAAATAGTTTATTGCAATTTCAGTTAAATTTGTATTTGATTGTAATGGAAAATGAATTATAAATGAATTCATTTTTTCTTAGAAAAAATTAAAAACCTTTTAAATGGAAGTTCATAGAATAATAAAAGAAATCATTAATGAACAATTTCTAACTTTTTAAGATTGATCAAATTTTAGTCTGGAAACATCAGTTGAAGATCAGCCCTGGGAAACCTGATGCTCAGTGGAATAAGCCGGACACAGAAGGACAAATAATGCATTGTACCACTTCTATGAAGATCCTGAAATAGCTGAGCTCTGTAGAGGCAGAGGGTGGATTGGTGGTTGCCAGGGGCTGAGAGGAGGGGGAAACAGGTATGAGTCAAGGGCTGGAAAGTGGTAGTTCTGCAAGATGAGTCCTAGGCACCGTGCTGTATAGTAGATCCCTATTGTTGACAATATTTTGCACTTAACATTTTGCTACGAGGGTAGATCTTAAGTGTTCCCATCACCATAGTCATAAAATTAAAAGGGCAGGAAGAAACTTTCAGAGGTGATAGACATGTTTGACATATGTAGATTGTGGTGATGATTTCACGAGTGCAGACTTGTCTCCAAACTCAAGTTGGACACACTAAATTTGTACATCTTTTTATATGTCAATCGTATCTCAATAAAGTAGTTTAAACAAAAGAAGGAAAAAGAATTATAGAAAATGTTTCTGACTTAAAAAAAAACACCTTACCTGTGTGTGCATGCACACATGTGCATATCTTCAGTTCTATTCCTATTCCCTACTAGTTTCTTGGTAGCATTTGATCATAATAATAAATTCTGTATTTTTAGAGAGGTGCACATCTAGATTGAAATATCACCACAGTTTAACATGTTTGTAGTATAAAAGGCACACAACATATGTATTCTTGTGTTTCCTAAATTTCCTTGAGAGTAACCATAATGTTGAGATGCATTTTTCCACATATTATCAATTTTGTGTGTGTGAGGCAGTTGATGGACTCCCTATTCTGCTTGGGAATAGATCTTGAATACAGGAGAGACTGTGGAATCTTGAGGTTTCTTTGTTAAAACTGTGTGCTGTTTCCTTGAACCCATTTAATGAAATTTTTGAGTAAAGGATATTCTTTTTTTTTTTTTTGTGGTACACAGGCCTCTCACTGTTGTGGCCTCTCCCGTTGTGGAGCACAGGCTCCGGACACGCAGGCTCAGCGGCCATGGCTCACGGGCCCAGCCGCTCCACGGCATGTGGGATCTTCCCGGACCAGGGCACGAACCTGTGTCCCCTGCATCGGAAGGCGGACTCTCAACCACTGTGCCACCAGGGAAGCCCCAGGAGTAAAGGATATTCTTAAAGAAAGGGAAACATCTATAATTCTATTATTTACCTCAGTTATATTATATCTATCCCAATAATACTTCTCCACGTATGATTTTACAGACACTTAACTATTTTTCCTATTTGAACAACAATGACAACAGCCAATCCTAAGTCTTTTTTGTGTTGCTCTGAGTATTTTTTTCTAGTCTGTAGTTTGGCTTTGGTTTTGAATAAGCATCCACTCCCTTTTTCGCTGTTGATACTAACACCAATGTATTAAAGGGTAAGACACCATATGTTAATTTCAGGATACCAGTTCCATTTTGTTCATTTGAAATTCCAGTATTTGCAAAGCAGTTTATTTACATCTAACTTGCAGTAATGTTTATGCTTTCCATTTTTTTTCATTTTGACTTATTTTCAAAGAATTTTGTTATCTTACATTTCTGATGTTTTTTATTTTGTTAAAAAGATTTATTTTTATTCTCATTGAAAAGAAAAAGTAGAAAAGATGGGCAGCAGAAATTTTTGTGTTTAAGCAGAGCTGAAGTAACATGGCACTGATTTTTCTTTTTTTGTTTTAACATACCAAAGGGTCAAGAATTGCTATTGAAATCTACCAAAGGGTGACTGAAAAGATCATGTAATGGGCAGAATCATAAACCAAGGTACAACTAAATAGGCACTAAGAAAAGAGGCACAAAATAAGTCTCAATAAGGAAGTCAAACTAAAATTATGAAATAGTCATTCTAGACACTTGGTCTACATGATGCAAAATATCGAAATAAGTCAATTAGAAAATTATGGATTTCTGGTTGCTACGTAGACTTGAAATCACACTTAAAACTGGCTTTGTCAAGCATATTCAATTATGATGATAGATGCATCGTTTTCAAGGTAATCCTTGAGGTTGAATGCTGAGTGCCTATCAATTAATGGCCACTCATTAGTGTAACTGTTTCTTTTACAGTTATGTTTGACTTTTACTGATGTACATTTCAGGTCTAGGAGGGAGTCAAATCCAGGTAATGCTGTCAAGTGGATTTTTCTACAGGAAAAAATGAAATGGATCCAACTTATATTTTGGTATTGGATTAGATATAGAAAACAGAGTAATAAGAATGGTCCTCCATACCCTTAAAGTTGCTCATCAGAAAGGTTACTAATCTTTCCAGATTAATACAATCCATAAAAAATGTTTACAATAAAACAATTTTTGAGCAGTAATTTCCTTTAAACATCATTATGATTGTAACAATCTCTGTATCTCTCTATTTCTACTCTAATCCTTCAATTAGACATAAGCTTCTCAAGGACAGGTGGATGCCTGGTTTCTGCTTTGCTTCTCAAACACTCCTGAGGACAGGAAAACTTGATGGATATGGGTAGAGGCCGAACCATTACGTTCCTGGTGTTCTGTGAAGCCAGTCCATTATATAAGAAAACGGGAACCAAATGTTCAGTATCTCTGAAAACTAGCTTGGTAGGTAGATAAGCTTCTGAAGCATGTCAGAGTAGCCTACTGGTTGGTAATGGACATATTTCAAATCTAACCAATGTTTCCCTGTTTCATTACCTTCCTATGAATATCAACATCCCTATGATTTATAAAACTATGATGATACTGATGAAAACTAAAGTTGGAAATCACAGAAGGAATAAAAATAAATGGTTACGCTTGATGCTCTCTGAGGAAAGTCTTTCTAAAAGATATGATGTTGCTTGATCCTTAAGCTAGTCAAATGGAATAAATAAGATTTTTTTTGCAAAGATGATACAACTGAAGCATAAGTTTTGTTATGATTAACAAAAACCACGTCCACGTTGCATCTCTAAGAAATCTTGAAGAAGACAGGTGTTGACTCCATCAGAAGTATTGGGATTTGATTGTTTTCTGAGTACCTAACGGTACTCAGGGGGGTCAGGTGGGGAGGGAGGAATCCTGATACTAACATTATTTATCATTATTTAATCTCTGGGTAGTATGAGAATGCATAATGAAGGATTTAAGTGTAAGACATTTACAGTGTTTTTTCAAAGCAAAGCAATAATAGTGGAGTAAGAGAGTCAACATTAAAGGCTAAACTCTGAATATTATGTATTCTACAGAGTGTTGGTGGAAATAGTGATGTGGGATCTTCCTAAATTTTTAATTTCCTTGGAAATAAGTGTTAGGCAGAAATGGAGTGCAGTTCTAAATTGGTAAGCACAGATGCAATTCTAAACTGATACATATAGAAGTTGAAAAGGAGAAACTATAAAAATTTCAGGTCAAATCACTCAGTAATTAGAAACTAACTTAAAAGCCATTCTGAATAAGTCATAACTTACAGTCCATGGTTTTATTAAGGCAAACCAGGGTAAATGTTCCTTTTTCACCTACCATTTCATGTTTCTATAATTAGCATGACCTATATTAGATTGCTTTTTCCTTTTTTGGAAATTGAGTTTTACTTTTGCAAATGATGTTATTTGGTTCATATTGGACACTGGCTTTCGTAGTAAAAGTGCTGATCTCAAGATTTTATTTTGTGAAAGCATATGTGTGATCACTTTTTCCTCAATCCCACCCAGTCATTGTGTGGATTTTGCACACAGTTGTTTTAAATTTTCATCCTTTCCAGAAAGATAGTAAAATAGTTCTTACATGAAAACCTTTCACTTTGCACATTTGAAACAGAGCATCCGTTAGCTGAGCCAGCATAAACTCCTAGAGCCAGAATCCACAGTAGAACTTTGAGAGGAAAATCTATTAAGTCTGGTTAATACAGTAACACAGGAAGCTTGAAATGCTTAAAGAAATGAAAGAATCCTGTAAAATGGCATTCCACTAGTCAGTTGTGGTCCAGCCTTATTGAATTGTTACCGTAAGTCACAAAAATAGGTATGTTTGTGTCAACTCTGTTCCATCGCATGACCTTCACAGAAGAATTCCAAGGTTTCTATAGAGCTTAGATTACAAGAGATTCCATTTTCTATTTTTAGGTAGATATTTCTGATAATTTGCTTAAAAAGGAAGAGTTATGCATATCTTAGGTGTTTGGTGTGTTGATACATACACAGGGTGATCATGGTACCAAAGACGAAGAGTTTCAATAATTATTGTTTCTCTCTGATGCATGCTACATTGCTTGCTTACTTACTGGTTAAAGACTTGACCCGAATGGGCAAATGTCAATGGGTACCTTTTGATAAAGAGGATAGATGCTGTTTTATTAACATGTGGCTATTGAATCTTACTGAGACAACCCACAATTTGTTTTTTTTCCCAATTCAATCTAACCAGTATTACGCGATATGCCAGTTTCTATGCAAGATAAGGCAGAGTGTGCAAAAATGAAAACCCTTAAGGAGTTTGGAATCCAGTTGAGGAGATGGAAAATGTTAACAATTTACTATCACACAGAGCATATTAAGTGTTAAAATAGAGATACAAATATGTATACATACGGTGTTATGAAGCAGAGAGATGAAGTCTCATTTGGGAGAGTAGATTCTAAGAGCCATCACTCGAGCAATGGCATGTGAACTGGATCTGACTGGTGGAGATGGGAGAAAGGGCAGTGCAGGTAAGGGACAGTGCGGGGTAGAATCCTGGAAAGCAGAGGGCTTGAGGGGGAAGGGTGGGGAGACTCCAGTCTTCAGGGAAGGGTCCGAGGTAGCATAGTAACAGATGCAGTTGGAGAGCAAGCTCTTGGTCCTCAGAGACACAAGCTGAAGATTTTTGACTCGGTTCTAAATTTAGGTGAAAATTGTCAAGGATTTTGAGCAAGAGAATGACATGGAGAGTCAATTAGTCTCATTTCAATACAAAGGAAGAGGAGCGGGTGAATGGGATCAGAGCCTTAGTCGTTTGATAAGCAAGTGCTGAGCACCAATTTATGCCGCAGGCTGAACAGCATCAGTGATGTCAGGAAATCGTATCAGTTTCCTAGGGCTGCCAGAACTAAGTACACACCGGGTGGCTTAAAACAACAAACGTATTTTCTCACAGTTCTGAAATGTCAGCCAGAGCCTTGTTCCCTCCAAAATCTCCAGGAGAGGATCCTTCCTTGCTTCTTCCAGCTGCTGGGAGCACCAAGCATTCCTTGGCTTACAGCATCCAGCTCCAATCTCTGCCTCTGTGTTCACATGGTTGTCTCTCCTCTTACAAGAGCTGCAGTCATGTGGGATTAGAGCTCACTCTAATGACCTCGTCTTAACTGGATCACATCTGCAATGACCTGTTTGCAAATAAGATCACGTTCACAGGTATAAGATTAGAACTTCAACCTACCACTCTGGGGGACACAATTCAACCCATCACAAGCATGGAGAGTGGAACCTAATGGGAAAGGCAGTACCAAGACAGAATTAATCTCTGACGTACAGATGGAGGAGAGAGTAGGAAGGCAATGCCTCCAGATTGGTAGGGGAAGAAAATACAAAAGCTGGAGAGTCAGGCAGTTGGGAGGGGTAGAAAAGGAAAATTGGGTGATCTCAACTATATGAGTTCAATATCGGTGAACTTCCAGTTGCATCTGTGAGCTGACCTCTGACTTCCGTCATTCAACAACGGTCAGGGGACCCCCCAGAAATTTGACTTGTAGATGGTGGGGGGCTACATGTATTCGTGACAACAGCCTGACTGTCTCTACCCCACCCCTGTGATGTGTTTAACTTACTATAGTATGGATAGTAATGATTAAAACAGTTATCAGACAGAAATCGTCCTAAAGGGAAGACATTATTGAGCAGGAAAACACACACACACACACACACACACACAAACAAACCTGTCATGGAGATATTTATCAGTGCAGAGGCATCTCTACTCTGTCTTACGCATTCTGACAAGCACTTGGCATGAAAGGATAATTCTGAGATGAATGCGATGGTGACCTGGCAGTGTTCACCTAACTGCTAGGCAGATCAGAAAAAGTCGTCTCTTTGTAGTGGAAGTGGAGAGCAGGAAGACGATGAGGTGAGTAGGGGGAATGTGGTGAGTGGGGACAGGGGACAGAAGATGCAAGAGGGGTTGGAGGTTTAAAATATGGCTAAAAGTAGCTCCAGGCGTGAGACTGCATAAAGCTATCACCCTGCTGGATTCCTGTATCTTACCCTCATGTAAAGGCAGTGGGCTCTATGAAATCTTTCGTGAATACTATTCATTTCACCGGTGAAAAATTATTTCTGGCATAATTTATACAAATAAGCCTGTGTAATTTAGATAGCTGTATTTAAAGCATTTGCTATAGCTACGACATACATTATGGATTACTGATTAATATATTTCAAATGTTAACAAAGAAACCCAAATTGATCAAAATTAACTTCTATGCCTGGGGACACAAAACACTATTTATACTGAAGTATTTGAAAGTAATGACCAAAAAGACAATATACATCCTTTTGAAAATAATCTCACAATCGGGTGTGTGGCTCTTCAATTAAAGGTAGAGGTCAAGACTGCGGAAGAAGAGAGTCTGAGGCACTGAGTATGAGAGAAGAGAGCCGAAGACACATGCTGTAGAATTTTACCTTCAGAGAAAAGTTGTAGGAAGAGAAGCCAGGCAAGGAGCCTGGGAAAAGATGATTAGAGCAGATGGAAAAACTGGGAGTAAAAGAGTGGGTGTTAGGAATGACACGCATCACAGAGGGGAGGGAGATACTCATGACCTTCAAGAGAGAATTTGCTTCTATGGATGAGAGAGTCCCAAGTCTGAAGAGCTTATGTGAGTGGGTGGCCGTGAATAGTGGGAAGATATGTGGAGGACAGGATTTGCAGGGGAGGGGAAAGTTTTTATCTGTCACATCTGCCCTTTCTGAAGGGTGGGCTTTTGTTAATGTGAGCTGGACCAGCGTGATGATGTGGGCTCAAAATAAAAAGGAGCACGGTTTTTGAGGGGGAGTCTGAGGCCAGGTTAGGGAGCGTGTTGGACACTATTCAGTATCCAGGAGATGGTTGACTGTGATGTTCACTATAATGAAAAATATATGTGTTTATATTATTCTTTCATTTTTTTGAATTTTATTTATTTTTTTAATACAGCAGGTTCTTATTAGTTATCCGTTTTATACATATTAGTGTATACATGTAAATCCCAATCTCCTAATTAATCCCACCCCACCCCCCACCCCACTTTCCCCACTTGGTGTCCATATGTTTGTTCGCTACATCTGTGTCTCTATTTCTGCCCTGCAAACCGGTTACCCGTTCACCTGTACTATTTTTCTAGGTTCCACATATATGCGTTAGTGTACGATATTTGTTTTTCTCTTTCTGACTTACTTCCCTCTGTATGACAATCTCTAGATCCATACACATCTCTACAAATGACCCAATTTCATTTCTTTTTATGGCTGAGTAATATTCCATTGTATATATGTACCACATCTTCTTTATCCATTCGTCTGTCAATGGGCATTGAGGTTGCTTCCTGGCTATCATGACCTGGCTATTGTAAATAGTGCTGCAATGAACAAGGGGTGCATGTGTCTCTCTGAATTATGGTTTTCTCTGGGAATATGCCCAGTAGTGGGACTGCTGGGTCATATGGCAACTCTATTTTTAGTTTTCTAAGGCACCTCCATACTGTTCTCCATAGTGGCTGTATCAATTCACATTCCCACCAACAGTGCAAGAGGGTTCCCTTTTCCCCAAACCCTCACCAGCATTTATGTTTGTAGATTTTTTTGATGATGGCCATTCTGACTGGTGTGAGGTGATACCACATAGTAGTTTTGATTGCATTTCTCTAATGATTAGTGATGTTGAGCATTCTTTCATGTGTTTGTTGGCAATCTGTATGTCTTCTTTGGAGAAATGTCTATTTAGGTCTTCTGCCCATTTTTGGATTGGGTTGTTTGTTTTTTTAATATTGAGCTGCATGAGCTGCTTATAAATTTTGGAGATTAATCCTTTGTCAGTTGCTTCATTTGAAAATAATTTCTCCCATTCTGAGGGTTGTCTTTTGGTCTTGTTTATGGTTTCCTTTGCTGTGCAAAAGCTTTGAAGTTTCATTAGGTCCCATTTGTTTATTTCTGTTTTTATTTCCATTTCTCTAGGAGGTGGTTCAAAAAGGATCTTACTGTGATTTATGTCAAAGAGTGTTCTGCCTATGTTTTCTTCTAAGAGTTTTATAGTGTTTGGTCTTACATTTAGGTCTCTAATCCATTTTGAGTTTATTTTTGTGTATGGTGTTAGGGAGTATTCTACTTTCATTCTTTTACATGTAGCTGTCCAGTTTTCCCAGCACCACTTATTGAAGAGACTGTCTTTTCTCCATTGTATATCCTTGCCTCCTTTGTCATAGATTAGTTGACCATAGGTGCATGGGTTTATCTCTGGGCTTTCTATCCTGTTCCATTGATCTATATTTCTGTTTTTGTGCCAGTAACATATTATCTTGATTAATGTAGCTTTGTAATGTAGTCTGAAGTCAGGGAGTCTGATTCCTCTAGCTCCATGTTTTTCCCTCAAGACTGCTTTGGCTATTAGTGTCTCCATACAAATTTTAAGATATTTTGTTCTAGTTCTGTAAAAAATGTCATTGGTAATTTGATAAGGATTGCATTGAATCTGTAGATTGCTTTGGGTAGTATAGTCATTTTCACAATATTGATTCTTTCAATCCAAGACCATGGCATATCTCTCCATCTGTTTGTATCATCTTTAATTTCTTTCATCAGTGTCTTATAGTTTTCTTTTGTCTCCCTAGGTAGGTTTATTTCTAGGTATTTCATTCTTTTTGTTGCAGTGGTAAATGGGAGTGTTTCCTTAATTTCTCTTTCAGATTTTTCATTATTAGCGTGTAGGAATGCAAGAGATATCTGTGCATTAACTTTGGATCCTGCAACTTTACCAAATTCATTATTAGCTCTAGTAGTTTTCTGGTGGCATCTTTAGGATTCTTTATGTATAGTATCATGTCATCTGCAAACAGTGACAGTTTTACTTCTTCTTTTCCAATTTGTATTCCTTTTATTTCTTTATCTTCTCTGATTCCCGTGGCTAGGACTTCCAAAACTATGTTGAATAATAGTGGCTAGAGTGGACATCCTTGTCTTGTTCCTGATCTTAGAGGAAATGCTTTCAGTTTTTCATCATTGAGAATGATGTTTTCTGTGGGTTTGTCGTATATGGCCTTTATTATGTTGAGGTAGGTTCCCTCTATGCCCACTTTCTGGGGAGTAAATCAGTGTTGAATTTTGTCAAAAGATTCTTCTGCATCCACTGAGATGATCATATGGTTTTATTCTTCAATTTGTTAATATGGTGTATCACATTGGTTGATTTGCATATATTGAAGAATCCTTGCATCCCTGGGATAAATCCCACTTGATCATGGTGTATGATCCTTTTAATGTGTTGTTGGATTCCGTTTGCTAGTATTTTGTGGAGGATTTTTTCATCTGTATTCACCAGTGATATTGGTCTGTAATTTTCTTTTACTGTAGTATTTTTGCCTGGATTTGGTATCAGGCTGATGGTGGCCTCATAGAATGAGTTTGGGAGTGTTCCTTTCTCTGCAATTTTTTGGAAGAGCTTGAGAAGGATGGGTGTTAGGTCTTCTCTAAATGTTTGATAGAATTCACCTGTGAAGCCATCTGGTCCTAGACTTTTGTTTGTTGGATGGTTTTTAATCACACTTTCAATTTCATTACTTGTGATTGTTCTGTTCATATTTCCTATTTCTTCCTGGTTCAGACTTGGAAGGTTATACCTTTCTAAGAATTTGCTCATTTCTTCCAGGTTTTCCATTTTATTGGCATAGAGTTGCATGTAGTAGTCTCTTATGATGCTTTGCATTTCTGCAGTGTCTGTTGTAACTTCTCCTTTTTCATTTTAATTTTATTGGTTTGAGTCCTCTCCCTCTTTTTCTTGATGAGTCTGGCTAATGGTTTATCAATTTTGTTTATCTTTTCAAAGAACTAGTTTTTAGTTTTATTGATCTTTCCTATTGTTTCCATTTCATTTATTTCTGCTCTGATCTTTATGATCTCTTTCCTTCTACTAACTTTGGGTTTTCTTTGTTCTTCTTTCTCTAGTTCCTTTAGGTGTAAGTTTAGATTGTTTATTTGAGATTTTTCTTGTTTCTCGAGGTAAGCTTGTATAGCTATAAACTTCCCTCTTAGAACTGTTTTTGCTGCATCCCATAGGTTTTTGGATTGTCGTGTTTTCATTGTCATTTGTCTCTAGGTATTTTTTGATTTCCTCTTTGATTTCTTCATTGATTTCTTGGTTATTTAATAATGTATTGTTTAACCTCCATGTATTTGTGTTTTTTACATTTTTTTTTCCTGTAATTGATTTCTAATCTCATAGCGTTGTGGTCAGAAAAGCTGTTTGATATGATTTCAATTTTCTTAAATTTACTGAGGCTTGATTTGTGACCCAAGATGTGATCTATCCTGGAGAATGTTCCATGTGCACTTGAGAAGAAAGTGTAATCCATTTTGGATGGAATGTCCTATAAATATCAATTAAATCTATCTGGTCTATTGTGTCATTTAAAGCTTGTGTTTCCTTATTAATTTTCTGTTTGGATGAACTGTCCATTGGTGTAAGTGAGGTGTTAAAGTCCCCCACTATTATTGTGTTACTGTTGATGTCCTCTTTTATAGCTGTTAGCAGTTGCTTTATGTATTGAGGTGCTCCTATGTTGGGTGCATATATATTTACAATTGTTATATCTTCTTCTTGGATTGATCCCTTGATCATCATGTAGTGTCCTTCCTTTTCTCTTGTAACATTCTTTATTTTAAAGTCTATTTTATCTGATATGAGTACTGCTACTCCAGCTTTCTTTTGATTTCCATTTGCATGGAATATCTTTTTCCATTCCCTCACTTTCAGTCTGTATGTGTCCCTAGGTCTGAAGTGGGTCTCTTTTAGACAGCATATATATGGATCTATTTTTGTATCCATTCAGCAAGCCTGTGTCTTTTGGTTGGAGCCTTTAATCCATTCATGTTTAAGGTAATTATTGATATGTATGTTCCTATTACCATTTTCTTAATTGTTTGGGGTTTGTTTTTGTAGGTCCTTTTCTTCCCTTGTGTTTCCCACTTAGAGAATTTCCTTTAGCATTTGTTGTAGAGCTGGTTTGGTGGTGCTGATATCTCTTAGCTTTTGCTTGTCTGTAAAGCTTTTGATTTCTCCATCGAATCTGAATGAGACCCTTGCCGGGTAGAGTAATCCTGGTTGTAGTTTCTTCCCTTTCATCACTTTAGATATGTCCTGCCACTCCCTTCTGGCTTGTAGAGTCTCTGCTGAGAGATCAGCTGTTAACCTCATGAGAGTTCCCTTGTATGTTATTTGTCATTTTTCCCTTGTTGCTTTCAATAATTTTTCTTTGTCTTTAATTTTTGTCAGTTTGATTACTATGTGTCTTGGAGTGTTTCTCCTTGGGTTTATTCTGCCTGGGACCCTCTGCCCTTCCTGGACTTGGGTGGTTGTTTCCTTTCCTGTGTTAGGGAAGTTTTCGACTATAAACTCTTCAAATATTTTCTCGGGTCCTTTCTCTCTCTCTTCTCCTTCTGGGACCTCTATAATAAGAATGTTTTTGCATTTAATGTTGTCCCAGAGGTCTCTTAGGCTGTCTTCATTTCTTTTCATTCTTTTTTCTTTATTCTGTTCTGCTGCAGTGAATTCCACGATTCTGTCTTCCAGGTCACGTATCCGTTCTTCTGCCTCAGTTATTCTGCTATTGATTCCTTCTAGTGTGTTTTTCATTTCAGTTATTGTATCGTTCATCTCTGCTTGCTTGTTCTTTAATTCTTCTAGGTGTTTGTTCTTTAATTCTTCTAGGTCTTTGTTAAACATTTCTTGCATCTTCTCGACCTTTGCCTCCATTCTTTTCCCAAGGTCCTGGATCATCTTCACTATCATTATTCTGAATTCTTTTTCTGGATGGTTGCCTATCTCCACTTCATTCAGTTGTTTTTCTGGGGTTTTATCTTATTCCTTCATCTGGTACATAGCCCTCTGCCTTTTCATCTTGTCTATCTTTCTGTGTATGTAGTTTTTGCTCCACAGGCTGCAGGATTGTAGTTCTTGCTTCTTCTGTCTGCCCTCTGGTGGATGAGGCTACCTAAGAGGTTTGTCTTTTATTTCATTTTTATGACTCACACAATGCTTTAAAATATGTATTAATAAGTCCTGATTGAATTAAATTTTCTCTTGAGAGATCTTGAGTTCCAGTTTCCACTGCCAATCTAGTTCTTAAAATTTTTGAAGACATGGCAAACTGATTTAATATGCCAGTATGCAAGGTATGCAACAAGTGTTCAGAAAATATATTGTTTTCTTGGGAGTAGGACGGTTGTGGATTATTTTGGAATGCCAAAGCCCAGTTCTTATAAATACTTATGATATAAGAAAATATTTATCAGGCATCTAAAATGTGTGAAATGATGAGTGCGGTTGGTGGGCAAAAGAATGCATGTGGCGGGGTGGTCAAGATGGCAAAGTAGGAAGACCCTAAGCTCACCCTCTCCCATGTGTATATCAAAATGACAACTATTTACAGAGTGACTATCAATGGCAATGACCTGAAGACTAGCAAAAAGATATACCGCTGGATATATAAAGAGGGAACCACAGTGAAACAGGTAGGACGCGCAGAGACATTGTATAGTTAAGACCCACACCCCAGGTAGCTGATCCACGAGTGGGAGGATAATCACAATTTCAGTGAGGGATCTGAGCCCCACATCTGGCATCCCAGACTGGGGGTCCCACAATGGGAATTTGAGCCCTGAGAATGTCTGGCTTTGAAGGCCAGTGAGGGTTGCATTTGGGAGAGGCAAAGGGCCGTGGGAATAGACTCTTAAAGGATGCATGCAAAATCTCACATGCTTTGAGACCCAGGGCAGAAGCAGTCATTTGAAAAGAGCCTGGGTCAGATCCACTTGCTGATCTTGGAGAGCTTCCCAGAGAGGCAGGAGGCAGCTGGGACTCATTCTGTGGACACAGACGCTGGTGGCAGTCACTGGGGAGCTCCTTCTACCACAGGGGCACTGGCACTGGCAAGTGCAGTTATGGAGCCCTCCCTCTAGCCTACCAATGCCAGGTCCCTGCCCACCAGCTAGTTGGCACCAGCCCTGGGACCTTCCAGGCCACCAGCCAGCCACATCTACCAGCAGTCTGGAACCAGCAGCCTTGGGACCCAGTCCAAGGAACCCGCTGGATCGGGGCCTGCCCACCAGCAGGTAGACACTAGCCCCAAGACCTCCTGGACCGTGCCCACCTGCAGGATTGTACCAGCCCTGGGACCCAGCCCCACCGACCACTGGCCAGCAGACTCTGAACTAGATAGAACCAGAAAGGTACACACAGCCCACATGGGAGGCACCCCTAGAGCATAAACCTCTGGTGAAAAGAGAGGGATGTGCTCTTGGGCCCCACAGGACATCTTCTACATAAAGCCACTTAACCAACCTACCTAATACGTACAAGTAAAAACAGAATCAGGCAAAATGAGGCAACAGAGGACTATGTTCCAAATAAAGGAATAAGATAAAACCTTAAAACTGAGCTAAATGGAGATAAGCAATCTACCCAATAAAGAGGTCAAGGTAATGATAAAGATGCTCAATGAACTTGGGAGAGGAATGGATGAACACAAATTTAACAAAAGGTCAAAAGATATAAAGAACTAGTGAAAGTTTTCACGCTAGAGGGTGTGCTATAATATATTTAAAGTGATGAAAGGGAGAAACCTACAACCACAAATACACTACCCAGCAAGACTTGAACATGAGACAGAGTTTTACAGACAGGCAAAAGCTGAGAGTTCAGTTTACAAGAAATGTTAAAGGAACTTCTTTAAGTGGAAAAAGAAAAGCTCACGACTAGAAAAATGAAAATTACCAAAGGAAAAATTTCATTGGTAAAGGCAAATATACAATAAAGGTTGTAGATCAACCATGTATAAAGCTAGTAGGAAGGTTAAAAGAAAAAAATTATATCCACAATATGTAGTTAAGGGATACACTAAACACAAGGATGTGAAGTGTCAAAAACATTAGCCATGGGTTGGGGGAAGTAAAAATGTAGGATTGTTAAAATGCCTTAGAATTTAAGAGATCAGCAATGTAAAATAATTACCTATTTTATATATATGTATAGGTTGCTATATGTAAACTTATGGTAACCACAAGTCAAAAATCTGTAACAGATACACCGAAAAGAGAAGGGAATCCAAACATAACACTAAGGATAGTCAAATCACAAGGGAAGAGAGCAAAGAAAGGAGCAACAAAGAACTACAAAAACAACTCCAAAACAATTAACAGAATGGCAGTATGTACGTACTTATCAATTACTTTAACGGGACTAAATGCTCAGATAAGAAGACAGTAGCTGAATGGATACAAAAAACAAGTGCACATCAATAGACGAAAGAATAATATATATATAAACATATACATATTTACACACACACATACATACAGTGGAATATTTCTCAGCCATAAAAAATGAAATTTTGCCATTTGTGACAACGTGGATGGACCTAGAGAATATTATGCTTAGTGAAATAAGTCAAAGACATACCATTTGATTTCACTCAGATGTGGAATCTAAAAAACAAATGAACAAACAGATTCATAGACACAGAGAACAAATAGGTGGTATCCAGAGGGGAGGGCAGAGGAGGGATGAGAGAAATAGGTGAGGGAGATTAAGAGGTACAAACTTTCAGTCACAAAATAAAGTCACGGGGGTAACATGTTCAGCATGAGGAATATAGTCGGTTATATTGTAATATCTTTGTACGGTAATGCTAAATAGACTTATCCTGATCATTTTGTAACATTGAAATATCAGTCACTATGTTGGGTACCTGCATATAAAATAGTGTTGTAGGTCAATTATACTTCAATCACGTTTTAACACATGGAAGCACTGGGAGGAAATGCATCAAAATGCTAATGGTGGTTATGCAGGGGAAGAGGGGGTTTGGATTATGGGCGATTATTATTTTTTACTTTATACTTTTATATATCTCTGGTTGTATGCAGTGAATATGTCTTGCTTGTAAAATTAGAAAGAAAACAATGTCATTAAAAATGAAAAAAAAACCATTATGACATTTTACCCTAGATATGAGGTGACACATTGTATTTTCTTCACGACTGTTGAGATCCATGATATTTCCTGATTTTTAGATACTAACCAAAGAAAAGAGACATATGCTATATGTGATTATACTACATGCATAACACCATATGTGTATGTATATCTACATATTTCTATATGCTTTGTATGTGTAAACAATTCTAACATGACATCCCCTTTGCCTGATCTTACCATGTCACGTTTGCTCCATTACGTAGATTCTATTTGTGAAACCTATTGTTGCTTGTAGAAGTAAACTGATTTAATTGTAAACATTTTCTCTTACTTTGATTGCTGAAATCCATTTGTACTTAATTTGCTCCAGGCTGAACAATTTATTACACAAGAGTTACAGAGCTATTATTTCAGAACAACTTCCCTGGAATTATTCTATTAATCATTTCAATGCTATTAAAGAACAAAACCCAACCTTATGGCTATTAATAATAGCAGTTTCTATCTGCATAGGACCTGACAGTTTACTACTGGCCATTTCCTCAGAAGAGTTTCTCATTTGAACTTTAAAATGTCTATGTTTAAAAAAATCGTCATGAAATAAACTAAAGGACTTTTGTTGACCTCATCTTAGCAATAAGGAGACGTGGTCCCCTCGAGATTCAGTGTCGTGGTTAACGTCACCTGAGTCTTTGCTACTTATCCTACATACTTGGGAAGCCTACGTGTTGCCTCCTGCCAAGATATGTGCCATCCTTTTCATGGGATATTTTTCTTCTTGTCTAAAAGGTAAGGCACTTTTCTTTGATATGTGATTGATATTATCATTGCTACAATTGTACTGGTTGTTACTTCAATGGTGCATCCACAGTGTACTTGTTCACATCTTGATTTTAGCACTTTTTCATGGTGAATTCTCTTAGTTTCTTAGGTCTGCCATAGCAGAGTTCCATAAACTCGGTGGCTCAGCACAACAGAAACATATTTTCTCACAATTCTGGAGGCTAGAAGTCTGAAATCAAGGTGTCGGCAAGGTCCTGTTCTCTTTGAAGTCTGTAGTGGAGGATCCTCCCTTATCTCGTCCCAGCGGTTACTATCAATTTTGGTGTCCCTCAGCTTGTAGACGCATCACTCCAATCTCATGACATACAGCTCTCTATGGGTTGAAGCCTCTAGTGCCTGGCCAACTGACGGTAGGTCAGTGGCATCACTTTTATGAACGCATCAATAATACAGGGTAGTCGGAGCACATCAAAACAAATAGCCGTCTGCAGTGGGCTCCGTTCACCGAGTTCTGGAAGTTAATGACGCCGTATTGAAGGAGCATTGCATGAACCTCTGTGGCATATGCCTGGTGATAGTAACTAATTTCATAGTCCACAAACCATAATGATTCAATTTTCTCAGAGGTGTATTTATCTATGTCTGATATTTACCCCTTTCTACTGTGTACTAATTTGGAAGTTATTTAATTGTTTACATGAGACAGAAAATGACCAAGAGAGGAAAGATTATACAAGGAGGAGAATTCAAGAAATCCTTTTGCCCCCAGTTTTATTGAGAAATAATTATCCTACATCGCTGTATATTAAGGTGTACAGAAGGATAGTTTGATTTATGTATATTATGAGGTGATTACCGCAATAGGTTCAGCTAACATCGATCATCTCATACAGATACAATAAAAAAAAAAGAGAAAAGAAAGAAAATTCTCCTTGTGATGAGAAGTCTTAGGATGTACTCTCTTAGCAATTCTCCTATATATCATTTGGCAGTGTTAACTGTACGTTACATCCCTAGCATTTATTTATCTTATGAGTGGAAGTTTGCACCTTTTATAACCACCTTTGTCCAGCTCCCCCTTCCCCCCATACCCTGCCTCTGGCAATCACAAATCTGTTCTTCTTCTATGAGATTTTTTGCTTTTGCTTTAGATTCCACATATAAGTGAGATCATACAGTATTTGTCTTTCTCTATATGACTTACTTCACTTAGCATAATGCCTTCATAATGCCCTGTTGTGCACACATGGTAGGATTTCCTCATTTTTTATGGCTAAATATTATTCCGTTATACATATATACCACAACTTCTTTATCCATCTTCTAAATCAATTTATAATGAAATGGGCTCTTTGAAAATCTGGTGCAGAGCTGCTTTTTAAAATAGACTTTTTGTCTGCATTTTTAATTGATCTATTCATTTATTCAGACAGGTGACAGGCATTGCTAAGAATCCCTTTACTGGGACCTGTGCTAGGCACTACACTGGATACAAAGGCGAATTTTAAAAAATCTTTCC
Source organism: Lagenorhynchus albirostris (assembly GCF_949774975.1). Classification (NCBI taxonomy): domain Eukaryota; kingdom Metazoa; phylum Chordata; class Mammalia; order Artiodactyla; family Delphinidae; genus Lagenorhynchus; species Lagenorhynchus albirostris. The sequence continues at coordinate 73,150,808 of NC_083112.1, read as the reverse complement.
ATCAGGACTTTATAGTCTAATTGAGCAGATGAGTCATGCAGCCTCCCATTCACATAGCTCTTAGTGAGTGTCAATGTCCAGATGTTGAAATTAATCAAAAGTCTATAATTTAGTTGAGGGTACCTGGGAACCATAATAAAGACAGGGAACATGTCATGGCTGTTCAGAGAAAGGGGAGAAACATAACTCTTGAAAGATTTGCCTAAATTGGGAAATAGAGATTTGCCCCTCCCTCTCCCTCCCCCTCCTTCCTCCCTCTCCCTCCCCTTCTTCCCCTCCCTCTCCCCTTCCCCTTGCTCTTTCTCCCTCTCTCTCCCTTTCCCACTACTTTATCTCTGTCTCTATCACAATCTCTGTTCCTTCCATTCTTCTTGAAATGTCCACTTCCCTTTGTTTAAATGATAACATTTTCTCCCTGTTTGCACTCTACCTATCTTCCCACTACTGTTTAGTTTCCTTTTCAGAGTCTCCTTTGACAACTGTGATTCCCAGAGTTTTGTCAAAAGTCCCCATTTCTTCTGATACCACGCAGGCTTAAAAGGCTAAATAATGTGTGACCTCATTTATATGACATTCTGGAAAAGGCAGATCTATGAGGACAGGAAACAGATCAGTGTTTACCAAGAGCTAAGGCTGTGGAGAGGGGTAAGTTCCAAAGAGATATGAGAGAACTTTCTGGGGTGATGGAACTCTTCTATAGCTTAATTGTGGTGATGGTTACACTACTGTGTACTTGTAAAAATTCTTACTGCTGTACACCTAGAGAGGACACACTTTGCTGTTCTGTGCATTTTACCTGAACAAACCTGACTTTCCCTTCAAATCCCTGCTTTCCTTTGAATGGCAAGACAAACAATTTTCTTCCCTTTTCCCACCACCCTCCTTAGTTGTGCATTTAGTAGCTTCTGACTGATATTAGAAAATTATTTTGAGATTATGGACCGAGGAATTATAATGACCCAAGCATATGCTATGTGTGTGGGGGGTTCTAACTTGTAACCCAAAATGAAAATAGTTGAAACAAGCCATAAAGAAGCACCTTTTAAATGTGTCTGACCGGAGTATTGAAGTATCTATCACAGGATGAGAGGAGAATCTACAAAATTTCATTTTATGCTATTTTGCACTGTCTGGCATTTTAGAACCATTAAGACAATAAAAATTTAGCTGCCTTTTTCTCAGCCATAAAAAACAAGTGAGTTGCCATGCCAGGTTAATTCATAGCTAAAGGATTAAAACCATATTTTTCATGACTAGCGATACTGAGAGAGAAAGGCTGTAGCTTACAGAGGGAATTCAGTGTTTATAAATAAAGCCCCAAACTGGTTCCTTTGCAGGAAACAAGTAAAAGAGTTAGTCCTTCTCAGTTCTTTTGTTGTGACCTGGGAATACGCTTGTAGACAGAGGGATTTTCAGAACTGAATTATAAGTGCTCGATTCCACACTACACACTTCATATTTCAAATAAGCCATGGAAATCTTTTTCTCCCTCCCAAGGAGACCTTTCTCACTTCTAAGAGGCATCACAGAGCAACTGAATGAGTTTTGGATTAGAATTCCAAAGATGCATGTTCCCATCCTAAGTCTGCCATGAAATTAGCTCTGTGACACTGGGAAGGAGGTAGGGAGGGCATCCCTGCCTTAGCTTGGTTTTTGGTTTGGTTGGTCTGTAAACGAGCAGGAAGTTGGACTATCTGACCTCCGAGGATGTCTCTTTAAATTGAAATACAGTTTTGCAAGGGGTTCTGTACCTTGTTACACTGGAGATGTTCATTACCACAGTTTCCCTCCTTCAGTCCCGTACTCTACACATTTTTTTCCACCCCAATGGCTTGTGTTTTTCCCTAATACATTCCTGGACACCGAATTTAGTGTTGTTTCCTGACCTTCCATGGCTCTTAAGATCCAGGCAGCTGCTGTGTGTTGCAGTTAAATAAGTTAAACACATTAGCCAGCATGGAGGCTTTCCAAAGCTTGTATTTAGCTCTTCCTAAAGAGTGTATGTAATTCAGCATCTCAGTATACCAACTTTCAGAATTCATTAGGACTACACGATTTAGAACACGTGATTTTAAAGGACAAAAATGCTTTCTAATTTAACATTAAACTGCGTATGTTTTTATATATTTCCTCAATCAGGGTGTCATTGGGCTCTGGAAGCTTCAGCTGTCAGGATGCCTTTTAGGCAGGAGTGAGTCTATGGGGAATGAAGAACCAGAAAAGAAGCATGAAACTCAAATCTAGAGCTCTGAAAATGTTACTTCATAAAATATTTGTCATTATAGGAAATACCAGATTTGAGGAAGCATAAGGTTATTTATCTCCCATTCAGTTTCCAGGCAGACTGAATATTTTACGTAAGAGTGTGTTTGAGACCTGCATCAACAGTGGGTGTTATGTAGTAAGAATGCCCTGTCTTGTGCAATTCTGCTTTGGAAAGATGTGAGAATAGACATGGCATCTTTTGCTGCTCCACTGCAGTCCACATAAATTATTCCAGATATTTTATTTTTCCCCCCAACTCTAAAGGTCCTCAGGGAGGAATTCTATACCCTCGCTAGTCTCAGATGATTTCTCCTTTGCCAGGAAGTTCAGGATAAATTGAATATCTCCCGGTTTTGTTGAATCCCACTTCTCGCTCAGTCTTGGGTGGGCGCACAGAGCCAAGGGGAGAGTTCACTGTTCTTTCAGTAGTGATCCCTCACATAATAAGGCAATCTTGGGAATATGAATACTTAGGAGGCAACCTGGGAAATTTGAGCTTAGAGGCAGAGCCATTAAGAGAAAAAGAAGCAATGGAGAAAAAATAGAAGACGGTTTCAGAATTAACGACTTCATTATCACTTAAAACCTCACGAAAGGAATATAACTTGTCGGAGTTTGTTGAAGGGGTACAGGCTCAGGATATTTACCCGCTAGGATGTTGGCAAGACACACATGATACATGAAATAGTTGGAAGATGATAAGTAGAGAAAATTGGCTGGGTGGTATTTTGGAAGTAATAAAGTATTGGGAGGAAACGAAGAAAGTCAGAGAACTATAGACGTAAGAGCCATAAATGCAATGAGATGGTTGACATAGCTTAAAAAAGAAGAAATCCGTGGTAGGGAAGGGTGAGGCCAGGAGTTCGGCAGGAGAACATGTACGTGGGCCGGCCTCACAAAATTCTTTCATGTCAAGTTGTGTTACGTTTCTATCATCTTGAAAGGATTTGGGTGTGGCTGGGATGAATGTCACATTCTCTTTATTAAAACCATAAAATGGAAACCACACAATGCAAAAGGCTCTGGAGTCATTATTTTTTGCATCATTACCTTGCCCATAATTAGAACTTCCCCCCTTCCATGTCTCTTAAGCCAATTATGTATGACACAGTAGGTGATGGCAAAGCAGCAATGGGAGAATTGGCAGGACTACAAGACTTTTCTTATCTTTGCTTTTTACTTTAGCCAACTCTTCATTTACAAGGTAGGTCTGGGTCTACGGTGCAACCCACTCGGGAGAACTCATGTTATATGAATAATCCTTTCCATGTATTTCCATTTATCCTTTCATTCATTTAATAAGTCTAATTTGTTTTAGGCTCTCCTCTAGCCAGTGAAAAATCTTAAGTACACTTGTCTGGTATTTTCAAATGATCAATTCTTTTCAAACTATCAATTCTTTTAAACATATGTTTAAAAGTCATAACAGGAAGCATCTTGAATCTCCATAAAATGACTTATTCACATATTAATCCATTGTTAATTCACTCATTTGGTAAATATTTACTGAATTTGCGTTAAATGCCAGGAACTGGTTGAGTGGTAGAAACCCAGCAAGGAGCAGAACAGAGAAGTTTCCAGCACTCGTGGCTGCGCTCACGTGTATGATTAAGGCTTTCACACAGGACAGGAATGAAATTGTTGGTTTAGCGCATGTGCATGGATGAGAGAGAGAGGTTGCAGTTGAATGGGTATGGTGGCAACTTTGATTTTCTTTAGTATGTACACTTTGTAATTCAATGACTCGTCTCAATAAACCCGTGTCCAGGTAAACATTCACTATATTCTGTGGAACAGCTCAGAGTGGGATGTCGGCTTAGAAAAAAAGGCCAGATTAGGTCTATTGACCAGAAATGGGTTCATGTTTCTCAGGCTCTTTGTGGAAAGACACTTTAAATCACATGGTCTCTTCTGTATGTCTCCTTCCAAGCTATCATTGTCTCCCGTCATTTTGAGACATTCAATATTAGATACTTAATACTGTAATCTGTGTTAGGTAGAGCAACCTTCAATGTCCTCTGGCCCTGAATTGGGAGAATACTGGGGCCGTGAGGGCAAAACTGTCCAGAGCTTATTATTCAAACATCTTAATGAGCTGTAGAGCATACTTAACGCCTGGCAAGATGACGGGTTTGATCATAAGATCTGTTTTTAAATCTTTCCTCTTGTTAATGGTCCACTCTTTGACAAGCCCCAGTTTCTCTACTGGCAGTGGAAATATTTATATCTACTCTGCATGGTTCTTGTGAGAGATACATTGGAATGACTATGGGAAGCCACTAATCCAATATGTTCTTTCACCATCAAGCTATGATGACTTTACAAACACATCACAAAGGGTTTTTTGTTTTCTTAAGGGGAAAAATGCGTACATTCATGCAGAATGAAACAAAACATGTTTTTTTTTAGGGAGGGCACGGTGGGAGGGGCATAAGGTTAAATGTTTGCACTTAAATTTAATGGAAAGTATAATTTGTTAGAATGCAAATTCTCTGAGAGTGGGTGGGGCCGTCTCCTACTGGACACGGTGGGAGGTCTTTTCTGACTTCCCCAGTCAAATAATACAGGACTATGTAACGCCAAGGCTCAAAATGAATTATTAATTTGTGACATGTTCCTATGAAGAATATTGCTTTTATCTTACTGTTTCGTTTTATCACTGAGTGTGTAAGATTAACCTCTAACCTGGGAGAGTTGATACTAGTTAACTGCTTCAGAGGATGTATTTGTGTTTGACTCGGTGTCTAAAGATACATAAATCACTTTCATTTCTGTCTTAAGGCAGGATGAAAAGGGCCACACAGAGAGGATTAAGGTGAAGGATGAAAAAAAAAATCCTTCAACGGTGAGATCCATTTCTCCTTAAACATTGGGAAGAAGATAGAAGTTGTCATCACCCGCTCTGTCCTGGGGAAATAGCCTCACGTTTACCTCTAGGTGGGTTAGGAGAAAATGAAGAATACTTCCTTGAACCCCAAATACTGCTTCTGCATGGGTCTGCACAGGCACCTTAAAACTTAATTAGCAAAAGGAACACTTTATCGGACCAACAATGCCAATGTCTCGGGCACTTTACAATAAACACATTCAGCGGCTGGTTCTCAGCTGACCACACTGTAAATCAGACAGAAGACGCCTCCCATTTAAGAGCCCAGTAAAAAAGTTATATTTTTTTAATGGGCAAGAAAGAATGCCAAGGAGAAATTTCCATATCCTGCCATGATGCTTTTTGGGTCGTCGTTCCAAATTAGATGTTTTTCCTTGCCTTGTTCAAGCAACGAAACAAATATGTATGTGTTAGTTACAAACGGGGGTTTATTAGCCTTTTGGGGGTATTCAGGTCCCAATCCAGAACTTTGTGGTTAAAATACTATTAAAGAAGTCTACTTTCTTTTTTTTCTTTTTAATGTATGTGGGCTGCTTGTAAGATACAGTTGTACATAACCAAGAAAATACCGGAATTACACCAGCGCAGCAGGATATTAACAATGGAGGAGATAATCATGCTTGGTTATAGATAACGCATTCAGTGTTTAAAATAGCAGTTTGCCATCTACGTGTTATTTCACACCAAATGGTTGCAAGGGCACAGGACATGGTCTGTTTTTCTTTTTTAAAATATATTACAAGGGTACATATAAAAATCTGTTAATAGCAATGCACCGAAAAAGGAAGAAGATCTATAATTTAGGATAAGTGAATGTTTGTCAAATTACTTTCATCTATATCAAGCTCAAACCTATTTTTACATCTTCAGTAAGTAAAAATATTCTGTTCAATGGAATATCAAACTTGTGATATTAAGCTGAGCCAGAATTTCCGGAGGAGAGACCCTCTTTCAAGTTTCATGCCAGTTTGAACAGGTGAACCGAGACTTCTGGGATAAATTTCATATCTGGTTACATTATTATTTCATTTTTAATTCCATGTTTCAGGAGAAAAGTCATTCATTCTGGTAAGAGAGTACAAGACGGCACCTGAATATAGAACTCATCATTTTCTACTTATTGTAAGACAGCTCCCACCCGAAGGTTTAGATGTCCTGCCCACTGTAGACTTATAAGAATATTAATGAAACTCCTTAAACTTCAATGTGTTAAAATAGCACCTGAGTGAAAAGATGAGATTGAGGGAATACAAGCATGACTCTTTGGGCTCTCTACCTCTAACTGTGGAGAACATGGAGCTGTTTGTGTGTTGGCGGTGGACACACGAAACCAAGGTCTTTGCCTCAGGGCCTAGGAAAGTGGTACTTCCAGCACTTTCCCTAATACCTGGAGGCGTTTTTGTTTGCAGGACTAGAGGACGTGGTGGTGACTGGTATCTAATGAGAAGTCAGGAATTCTGCTAAACATCCTACACAGCACAGGACAGCCTCCCTGGACAAAGAATTACCAGTTGGTCTCAGTGATGATCCGTTGTAGGTATTGACTTGGCTATAAGCTAAAGAACCCAATCACTGAATCAAGCACTATTCTAGGTGCTGCTATGAAGGTATTTTGTCCACGTGGTTAACATCTACAACCAGTAATCATTTGACTTGGAAGCCGATTACCCTCCGTCATGTGTGTGGGAGCCATTCAAGCAGCTGAAGTTCATAGGAGCAAAAACAGGCCTCCCAGACTGGGAACCTAGTGGGATTACTGAGAGAAAATACATATGTTTCCTAGTAATATATATATTATATATATACTATAACTATATATTACCTGTCTATATCTATCTACATATCTCCTATAGGTTTGCTTTCCCTGGAGGACCCTGTTATGGACAGAATGTGTCCCCCAGCTCCAGTTCCTGTGTTGAAGTTTACCTCCCAGTGTAACGGTATTTGGAGACAGGGCGTTTGGGAGCTATTAATCAGGTCGTGAGGGTGGAGCCCTCACAAATAAGATTAGTGCCTTACACAAAGACACAAGAGAGAGGACGTCTCTCTGCTACGGGAGGACACAGCAAGAAGATGGCCGTCTGTAAATCTGGAAGCAGGCCCTCACCAGGAGCAGACCTGTCGGCACCTTGAGCTTGAAATTCAGCCTCCGGAACCGTGGGAGACAAATGTGGGTTGTTTCAGCCCGCAGTCTATGGTACTGGGCTAATGCAGCTGGAGCGGAGACTGTCCCTGACAGATGCAGTCCTAAATGCCAGGAGTGCCAGCCTTGAGAAACCTTGGTCTGGGGGCAATAATGTACCTCAGGCTGTGAGAAGACTGTATTGAGCCTTGGTTAGCCTTTGTGCTCCTGCAGCAGGGCATGTGCCCTGGGGCCTCCAGAACCTTCCATGAGCTGCACAGACTGTCTTCCCCCTCCTTGTTGCAGCTCTTTTCTGTGCTCTGCTGGAAGATGCAGCAACATCCCAGGATCTGGCTGTCCATGGTCGAAGCCCAGTACCTCAGTGCGGGCAGAAATGTCCCTTTTCCCCACAAATGTCCTTCCTCCCCTCTTCTAAAGAAGGGAGCGTGTTCTCTTCTTTAGAAAGGATAACTCAGCAGAATGCACTCAAATATCCTCCCCCTTTTCTTCCTTTAATATTATGATTCCTGCTCTCCGAGCCCCCGTGCCACTTGTTTAAACTGTCTGTTAAGGCACAGGCAACTGTTGCTTCCAGATTTTGCCCTATGCCTTATCCCAGAGTTAAGGTGATAGAACTCTTCATCCTTAAAGCCTGGCCTTTAGCATCCTTGACCAATTTTGTAAAGAATAACCCACGCTATTCACACGCACACACACGCAAACACCCTTCACCATTTGAAAGTACAGCGATGTGCTCTTTGCCATGAACTTTGATGGTCTGGGCTAATACATAAAAAGCTTAGAAACTAGCGGGCTGGTTTTGAAGCCTTTGGGATTTTCCTCGAGCAGTGATTAAAAAGGGGACCCGGCCGGGCCCCGATGAACGCGAATCAATGCTGCTTTGTTTATCGACTCTCCTAAGTTCTCCCATTGTGGAGAGGAATCTGAGAGCAGGAAGGACGCAGATAAGAGGATCAAACGTGTGTGCTGTTTCTTTCAGGGCGATCCCTGTTCCCCTGTCTTTCTGCCAGAGGCGCAGGTCTGACAGCTGCCTGTCGCGGGGCGCGCGGAGCCCTGAGAGCATCAAAGGCCGACTGTCAAAGGGCCCTCTTGCGGGGTTAAAGGCGGCTGGCCTCGTCGAGCACGGCGGCCCACTTGCAAACAGAACTGCGGTCCCCCTCCGGCTACCTCCAGCTGCCAAAGCCAGTAGCTAGCGGGGCGCTGGCCTGCGGAGGGTGTGGCCTGGGCCCGGGGTTGCTGCCGGAACCTGCCCGGGCTGCCGGCCGGCGAAATCCCAGCTGCCGGCGCGGAGGCTGCGCGCCGCCAAGGTGGTCCAGGGCCGGGAGCATGTTGGGCCCGTCCTCCGCGCGCCGCTGGCTCTCCTTCCACAAGACACCTCATCCTCCCTGAAAAGCTTTTTTTTAATATTTTTCCCCTTCCCTGGGTGTCATCCAATTATCACTCCCACGTGCTCCTTGCAGCTGTGTTTTATGGATGACAAACATTCTTGCTTTATTCTTCTGGGAGAGCTACACCCATGAAAACCAGCCGATCGTTTATCATGGGGTTTGACTACAAAATCTGCCACCGAGACCCAGAGTGACTCAGGAGCTAACAGGCCAGAGCTCTGGGGCTCGTTCTGTCGGTGTGAGCACAGCCACGGCCTCTGGGGGACAGTCTTTTGTGAAAGGACAAAAATATTGAGCTTTTATTTTTTAACGCTGTTTAAAAGAAGAGACTTCATGAAAGTAACCGATAGGTGAAAGTTATTCATCGTCCTTGGAGCTTGTGAAACGCAGAGGGGCAAAGGGCCAGTGCTCCAGTGCTGGGGTCACCTCTGTCCACTGTGCTCAGGGCTGAGGGGTTTTCTGGGATGTGAGACTTTCAGTGCTAAAAATGGGACAGTCTTGGGTTAACCAGGACAGCTGCTGAGCCTGCCTAGAACCATGTCCCTCCTTAGAGGTAGGGGAAGCTTCTAGCCCAGTTTGGATTAGATTAAAGACAGTTTCTCAACAAGGTAGCTTTACGTAAACAGATTTTGCAGCGCCCCTCCATGACATCCTTGGGCTATCACTAATAATTATTACAACCTCAATCACTTGAACAGTCACAGCTGGCTAAGTTCAGAATCTCTGCATCACAGAGCTGAGTCTTTGTACAGGGCTTAGAAAAATTTAGCGGAGGAAAACTGCATCCTTTGAGCTCTGGGAGAGAGAGGGGAAAAAAAATCACTTGCTGGAGATGTAAGCCTGTGTTCATTGCTGGTGTTTGCATTTGGTTCCCATTTCTCGCATCCTGTAGAAAAAACACAAGAGGCCAGCACAGAGTGACAAGTGCAGTCGAAGGAGGGAAGTGGCCAGAGCACACTGTTTTGCTTTTGAAAGATAAATCAGCAACATGCCTGGGAAAGGAGCAGAGGGTCAGCGGGAGGGTAATCTAGTTAAAGGTGGAATAATATTAGCCTGACTGCCCAGCTATGCATCCTTTTTGGAAATACAACATGATACAGCTGTTGCAAGGTCCAAGTTGAAGATTAATCAAGGCAAAAATCACAATAGTGGGTGTGCATTGCTTTGCAGTTTGCAAAATACTCCCACCTACTTTATCCTCATTGGTCCTCCTAAAATATCCTGAGAAGTGGGAAGTGCAAAGATAGTAACCTGGTTCTTAGAAATGGGAACTCCAGCTGGGCAAGGGTAAGTGACCTTGTTAAGATCACACAGTCGCAGAACTGAGTCTTTGGTCTTCCAGACTCCCCTAAACAAGGAGTCTGTCTGATTCTTTAAAGGTTGTCAGGGTGAACACAGAACCATGGAAACGCTGTAGGATTAGAACCTTCTTCACATAGTGCTTTATTTTCCCAAGTTAAGGTGTAAGAATAAGAAAAGGGATACTTGCACACAGGAGAGAGAACCACAGCTAGGAATTGCAGGCTAGTTCTGCCAGCGCCTAGGTTGGTGAACTGAGCAATTATTCAACCTGTTTTAAACATCAATTTCCTTGCTTGAAAAATACCCATAATGATGGCTTCTGGAAATTTTGTTGTGAGGATTAAACAAGATAATGTGGGTAAAATGCCAAATTCAGCACACAAAAAAATGCTCAACTATTACTATTCCTACTATGATTCCTAATGATAACATCACAGATATAATTGTGGAAAAGTTAGTTGTGAGTGTTGACCATGGGAACACGAGAGACCCTGATCTCCTGCTGTCCATACGGCTTCCCAAGTGCTCACCCACAAATGGGCAACCTTCCCATCCAGCCTGAGCCGTCGCCTCTAAGAAGAAAGAACCCAACTTTCCCGTGTGGCCTCGAACTTACCTGATAAGGAAACATCAGACTTTGAAGGCAAAAAGTCAGCCAGGCTGGGCCAACAGATGAAAGTGACAGGTGACAATGACACGAGTGCCCCTGAAAGTCACTGTGACGTTCCAATGAGCCCTGTAATGAAAATGGTTCTGTCAGTTGAGACGTGAAGTTCAAAGTTAGCCACAGGATAGAATTATATTTGCAGTCACTCATCAGCTATGAAAACTATTACCTGTCTACTTTATTCTATGTTGAATCTGAACGTGGGTGGCGATAACCTCATGTAGGTGCCTTCGGTGAAGGATCTATTTTAGATGAATTAGCACGAAAGATCTCTCTGTTTGCTTTTAATGTTATTCAGCCCTGACACCACTCTAATGGACGCTCAGGATTACCTTTAAGAAGGTAGTCGCGGAATATATTTATTTACCTTATAGCTAGCTACCTTGTTTCCTTCAAAGGCATGTAGAATTCTACAAACAGAAAGTGACTCTGAAACTTAACTGGCTGGTCTAGTTCATTCAAGAAAAACGGTTGGCTCTGCTATTACGAATAACTCTCCAAATTTCTAAAGGGCTTTTTAATTTGTAAGGTGAATTTTGTTAGCAAATCTCAGGTCTGTTGTGTAGCATTTTGTGTTAGGAAAGCTATTTACATAATGCACACTTTTGAGAATATCCTACCCAATAAAAAATAAAATCCAATGTTAATTCAACCGGAGGGGGGAAATTTGTTCACATATATACACATATCAAGTCATCACATTGTGTACGCTTTAACTAGCTTACAATTTTACTCGTCAATTATAACTCAGAGCTGGAAAGAATAAATTAAAGAGAGATCCAGACACAAGAAATTAATAGCATCTGAAATGTAGATGCTATAAACTCATGTTTTCACCCTTTACCCTAACCTTGTTCCTCTTTTTATTCCTTCCGGAAAATGCTTTATCCTCCTGGCCAGAGGACTTCATTCTTCTCGAAAACTTAGTCACGAGCTTCAAAACTACTGCTCTCATGAGGGCTTTATCCCTTGTACCCTTGGTTTTTATTTCTTTTTCTTTTTTAAAAATTTTTGGGCCTCACCACATGTCATGCGGGATCTCAGTTCCCCAACCAGGGACCGAATCTACACCCCCTGCAGTGAAAGAGCAGAGTTTTAACTGCTGGACCGCCAGGGAAGTCCCTGATTTCTTTTGCTCTTAAACAAATTGGATTTTCTACCCTGACTCTTTAAAATCGCAGCTTCTCCTTACTTTCTTTGACACGTTGTTTGCCCACTGACCTGCAGGCTCTCACGATCCGATATATCTTGGACTCTCTGTGTGCTGGGGCCCTTGAAAGGCAGACACTGGAATGAGGTCTGGTTAGAACCCAGGCTTCTAGATGTTGGTGACCTTTTGTAAGTGAATTGATCTCCTCTGCAGGTAGATGGGTTGTATCAAGGGCCCATTCACCCCACCCTCTGTCCACACCTTTGGAAAGGTCACCTTGCCATGTCCTCCCACTCCGACTCTGGGCCTGGCCAGGTGGTTTTCTTTGCCAGCAGGGACTTGAAGGAGTCCCTGCACCTTCCTACCTGCAACCCTGTCCTCTGCCATTGCCATGAGGAGGACACACCTGAAGTAGCCTGCCGAAGGATGGCGTGTGTAGACCCCATCTGAGTTGCTTAGATCGAGCTGAGGCCCTCCTAGAACAGCTCTCAGCTAGCCCACCACCGAACCCAGGGGACAAACTTGTCTGCATTTGGCCATACACACCTGGACAGGTGCAGCCAAGGTGTGCGGGGCTCAGGCCAGATCAGCGTAACCTTGCCCACTCCTAGCATGTGATTATTGTCATAGGACAGTGAGATTTTGTGGGTGTCTGTATGCAGCGTCCTTGTGCTCATAGATAACAGAGCCACTAGGGTTCCTCATCTCTAAATAGGTAAAACATCTACAACTATCTAAAAAGTTATTGTGAAGGTTAAATGACGTAATGCACGCAAAGCGCTTTGCCTTGAAGATTAAATGACGTAATGCACGCAAAGCGCTTTGCCTTGCCCCTGCGACAGAGCACATGCCGTTACTGCCATTTGGACACCAGGGGCTGGTGGGACAGCTTCCATCCTCCACTTTGCTCTTCTTTTCGACAGGCTCCTTTCTTCGAACTGCTATTTACTTTCATTAGCAAGCAAATCATTTTGTCAAGCACACCATATTTTATTTATGCCTTAACCTCAATTATTTATTTTTCTCCATCTTATTTTCCTTCATAGATTCTTGATTTTCTCCAGTCTGTTCACTTTCCTATACTATTTTAGAAGTTTTTCATGATAACATCTTGCATGTCAGACTTAACATCCTTTCAACGTGGGCTTGTAGAATTTGAGGCCTGCTCATCTATCTCTCCCTTCTAATTTCTTGGGATTAGACCACAAATTATAAACCTAAAATAATCTCTGCCGATGGTACCTGAGCCCACTTTCGCTAATGGCAGATGAAGCTCTGGCGGTCAGGGCGTTGGCAATTTTAAGACCCAGGACCAGAGCTCAGATGCAGAAATACATTTACAAAGCCACTGCTACACAGAGAATCAGCTCTTAGGGAGGTCCACATATTTTCTTTCCACACACGGAAATGCAGTGATCTCAGCACAGTATCTGTTGATAAAGAACTGTCTAGATAGGTATGTGATTCAGCACGTTTACTTTTCTGCTGTGTCCTGACAACTCCCTGCAGTCATCAGCTGGATGCGGGTGGGAGGCGAGGGGTTAGGATGTGAAGGAGGAGCTGAGTGGAGTGCCTTAAGCAGATGCCCTAACGGGACGGGCAGATACGGCGCTTGGCAAAGCAGCAAGTAAAGGGAAAGGCAGTCTTTCTGGTGGTTCCCAGCAGAGGGCTATTCTTTAATGGTGTCTGTGGCATAAATTAGTTAAACCCCCCCATGGAAATTTATTTTCATCATGATACCTCCAAATACAGGAAGAGTGAAGCTATTTTCTAAATAACCAGTTTAGAATTTTTCAAATGTAGAACTGACAAGTGGCACTAAATGGAAAAATTGACTCATTCAGATTCTCTCTCCTCTCAGGGCTACCAGATACCCAGGCATTACAGAATTCGTAGAGTTTCTGGTTGGTGGCATTTGATACGTTGGCTTCTTACTGTGCGAAGTGATAACTAAAATGGACTGATTTTCTGGTTTGGGTTCATCTATTCAGTCAGTCATTCAACAAGACAGTTGTTTTCATGAACTTCCTGCATTATCACGCACACAATAGGAACGCACAGCTCTATAAAAGGCAGAGTATCTTCTCAAGGTGTTTATCATACAGTAGTTGGGTTCAGGCATGTGGGAGGTGAGAGCAAAGGGCTCCAGGAGCTGTGATGGAGGCAGGTAGAAGATGCAGGGGTGTCCAGGGAAGGGAGCATTTTTGTCCTGGGAGACAAGGGCTTTCCTTGAGCAGTGGTGATGGATGAGTGGATGTTACAAGTGGGCATGGCTGGGCAGAAGGACTCCTGACAGAAGGGACAGTGTGAGCAAAGGGATGGGAAACATGGGCAAAGACACCCAGCCTGACTGCTGCAACTGGAAACTCACCACCATGTCACGAGAATATGGTTGCGGGTAAGACTGCTGAAACAAACCAAGGTAACCAGAACCCAGAGGGTTTCGTGTGCTAAACAAAGGAGTTTACATCTGCCCTGTAGGCAATGAAAGGCATTCTAAGTCAGGGTGAGTATGATCAGATGTGTGTTGGGAAGGTTACTTCGTAGCGGGCAGAGAACGGTTTGGAGAGGTGTGGGAAAGCCGAGTGAGAGGCCAATTAATAGAAGAAAGGTGAGGCGCTGATCTAGGATAGCAAGAAAATAAATTCACTTTTATGACTCACTTGACATAATTAAGGACTTCTGAAATACATAAGCAGTGCCGGGTCCTCTAGGGTGTATGAAAAATATGACCAAACCTGTACCACCGAGAAGGTTACAGTCTATCAGGGAAGAGGGTAACACCATGAAATCAGGTGCCGATGCGGAAGTGACATAAGAGATGTGGTATGGACAGTTAAAGGGACTCAGAGGGAAAAGTGAACACATTCTGTTGGGTCAACAGAAAAGTGAGGTTTTGTGAGCAGTGTAGGATTTCCAAATGGTCTTGAAAGAAGAGTAGGCTTTTTAAAGGGAAAATTGTGTAGGAGGACTCACCAACCGAGGTAACAGCATGAGTAAAAGACACCAGTCCACATGCACGGACCATTTTGGATGAGCAATAAGCAACCATGTTGGTGCTTGTAGAGATGTGTGAAATGAGGCTGGAAAGGGAGGTGGCACCATATGGTGGAGGCCCTGAAATGCCAGGGTGAGCAATTCATACTTAATCGGGTCCATGACAAGAGCTGCTGAAGGTTCTAATAACAGCACGGACGGAGCTGTCTGTGAAGAAGCTTTATCCGGCGTCGTTGGATGGGATGGATTAAGTAGGGAGAACATAAGAAGGATCTTTGAATCAGTGTGAGGAATGGAGGCCAGAACCAGGGAAATTGGAAATGAGAGGAGAGACTCGGGGGATGAAGTTGATGCCGTGTGTCTTAGCGATGGTTCGGGGGCAGAGGGTTGGGAGGGAAACTGAAGCGGACGTGATGGATGGTGTAGAGGGTTAGAGCTTGAAGGACTGAGGAAATGGTAGATCTACTGATAGAAATTATCAGTAGAAGTGAACGAGGAGACGTTTGGGAGAAGACCATGAATTTAATTTAGGTCCGATGGAGTTTTAAAGGCTGGCAGGCTAGCCCGTTAGAATTCACTGGTTCACAAGTGGGGCAATTCTACACACACACAAGTATACATCCCGGGGGTACTTTGGAACATCTGGGAACATTTTGTTCGTCACAGCTGGAGGCAGGTAGTGCTGCTGGCATCTAGTGGGTAAATATCCTGCAAGGCACAGAGAGCAACCCCCAACAAAACATTACCTAGTCCAAAACGTCACTAGAGCTGAGGCTGAGACTGAGCTAGGTGGTTCTAACAGAAAAGTGGAAATGATACTCCAAGTATAGATTTGGAAGTTTCTTATTAGAAACAGAAAATAAATTATACATATGAATTACTTTGAACATAGACCCGAGAATTTTCTACCTAAAAGTAGCCATTGAAGTCAGGTAGATGAGTTTCACTTTAAAGGGAATTCTACCCTTGGAAACTCCAGCTCTAGAAGTAGGAGGCAAAAAAAGAACCCGCAAAGCAGAGAGAGATGGACACGTGAGGACATCTGACAGAAGCAGGCTACTGTGGTGCTGCAGGAGGGGTGCAGAGTCCCAGGAGAGGGAGAGGGATGGAACAGAAAGAGCAGACCTGGACCCTGGACCACGGACCCTGGCAGAACTAGTTCCACTGTCTTTGCCGATCGGCAGCACCAGCTTTGACCAATTTACTGAACCTCTTTCTGTTTCAGCTTCTCCATCTGAAGACCGCAAAAACACTACTACACCCCTGTAGGGCTGTAAAGATTAGAGCTTATTTACATAAGGCTGCCAGCTGATGACTTGCCACATAGTAGATACTCAATAAAAGGTAATTTCAAGAAGGGAAGAAACGAAGGCAGCTGGTGAATGGATGATAAAATTGCGGGAGAAAATAGGTGATTAAAATAGCACAAAGGGATTGGGAACATTTATGGGTGACCTAAAGTTTGGGTAGTAACTAAATCAAGACACCTTACGATTGATGGCGTCTAATCAGCATATGTGGATATCTTTGACAGTCCAGATTTCTGGGTCATAGAATCTCCAGAATTTTGTATTTTTAGGCGCTTGCTCACATAATCACAATGCTCAACCAGAGTCAACTAAAGCATTTTGCCAGATGCTGGGGCACACGTATCCAAGAAGAGTACAAGACCTGTATTGCAGTTGGAGAGACAGAGATGCAAACAAGAATGACAATCCAAAATGACCCCTACTACAAACATCTAGGCACAAAGGAATAGGGAATTCTAGAAGAAAGGCTAATTCCTCGAAATCCTCACAGAGCTGGTGAGGGAGGTGTTGAAGCATGAATAAAGGTACAGCAGTATAAGAGGGAACAGAATATGCTCAGCAGAAGGAACGGTATTTGTGAAGATGTGAAGAACCACGGTGAGGCGCAATTTTAACGAAGCAGCAGAAACGATATGAAGTGAGTTGGTAACACGGAAGTGGAAATGCTATAAAACTTAGAAACAGCGCGTACAGAGAAGCTGTAGTACTGAGGGGTGGCGGCAGGGGACGGAGGAGAAGGAGGTGGGATTCCTGAGAACAGTTCCGTGTATTTTCATGTTAATCACTTACTCTATGGTATTTAATATTTTAAATAATGATTGAAAAAGTAATCCATGCCTATGGTTAAAAAATTAAAACATCACAAAAGATATATATATGTATAACGGAATCACTTTGCTCTACACCTGAAACGAACACATAATCAATCAACTATTCTTCAATCTTTAGAAAAAGCCAACTGCACATACATAAAAGAATATGAAGAAAAATCCCAAGGGTCAATGATGAAATCAGATCAACCATCTTCCCTAGTTGGTCTCACTTTAGATAACTCTTAACAGTTTCCAGCATTTCATTACAGAACATTTCCACGAATGTACAGGCATTGCTGTCCGTCCGTCCGCCCATCCATGCTATTGTTTTTCTTTTTGTTCTGGAGAACCCTAATATGCTCTTTTTCTATCATCTATTATCTATCTAATCTTTCAAAAACTACTCATGAGAGCATACTATACTCATTCCTTTTACTTCTAACTTGCTCTCAACTATGTAAGCATGCTTCACATGGATATACAATGGTATGCATCTCTTGCCTGATGGTGATTTGGGTGGATTGAACATTGTAGCTGCATTGAGCATCCTTGTTCACCCTCTTTGTGCATATGTGGGACTCTATCCACGGTGTAACTTTCCAATAGTAGAATTGCTGGGACATTAGATACAAGCATATTACATTTTGATAGGAATTGCTAAATTGTTCTTTAAAAAGTTTGTACCAATTTACAAACCTCCAGCTGTGTATGAGAGGTTTGTTTTGCTACACTCTCACCACTATTTATCATTGTCAAGTGAAAAATGGTATCTCGTTGGTTTTGAAACTTACATTTCTTTAACTAGGTGTGAAAACTGGAATTCAAACTCATGAGTTTATTTTGTTTGATTCATGTAAACTGGTGTCCATTTATTACTTGGTAGGCAAAAACTTTTGCAGTGTTTTGAGGATACGGTGAGCCCCCATGCTAAAGCAAATTTGGATAAAATGCAACAGGCAATCGGCTTTCAGTCCTTGGGCCTTTGACCTTAAGAGCTGCGGGCCCTGCAGCCTCCATCCGTCATCTGGTTAACCTCACAGTGACATGACTTTGCATGTGGTGTGACTGCAGTGCTGGAACCCACTTCTAGCATTATGGCAGGAATTTATTGTTTCAAATTAAGCATACAGTTATAGAATTTTATTAAAATATCTGTAAAATTTTAATGAATACCACTGATTTTTAAAACAAAAGACCATTTACAATAACATCACAAATATATATCATATAGGAATAAATCCAACAATGCAATTGAACATTGCTATCATAAAAAATATTTCTATATTTCTATATAAATTATTTTATAAATGATTTATAAAATTATTTATAAAAGAAATTACAAAGTATCATTGACAGCCATTAACAATGGCTTAAGTACATGGAAATATAGCCCATATCTACATAGGTTGCCTGGGCTCAGTGTTTTAAAGATATCGAATTTCCTAAATTGACATACACAGTCAATGTAATCCAATGAAAATCCAAATAGGTTTTTGGTAGAACTTAATAAGCTAAATCTAAAATTTACAGAAAATTGCAAAATGCTAAGAACAGCTAAGATACTCAAGAAATAGAAGAACTGACTGGGAGGACTCAGTTTAACAGCTATCAAGAATTATTATAAAACTATAGTAATAAAGGCAATGTAGTATAGAGGCAGGGTTATATAAACAGGTCAATGGAAGAAATGTACATACACAGAAGTGGTGCTGCGGAAGTAGAAGGCAACTGGATTTTCAACAAATGGTGATGAGAAAATTGGGTATTTGTATAAAGAAAGATGAAACTGACACATCCCACAACATAGCCAAGTTCAATTCCAGCTGTATGAAAAGCATAAATGTAATAAAATCATTAAAACTCTCAGAATAGAATATGGCCTCAAGGAAGGAGATTAACTATTAATCTTCTTAATCATTAAGGAACAGGTTGATAAAAAATGGCTACATCAAAGTTAAGATCTGTTCATCAAAACATACGAGAGTGATTAGCTATATAATGAGAGCTGAGTCTGTATCTGTATCAATATCCAGGCCCAAATCCGCAACCATATTTATATATCCAAGAAAGGTTAATGCACAGAAATTGCAAATCATGCCCATGAGAAAAATCAGTCAATGAGAAAAGATGACTCAATAAAAATGAGTAAAAACACAAATGACCACCTCATAAAAGAGCAAATCTAACTGGCCATTAAATATATAATGAACATTGCTAAATTTCATTCTTAATCAGGAAAATGCACATTAAGGCTACAATGAAATATATGCCCACAAGAATGGCTAAAAGGAAAAGACAGAAAATACCAAGTGTTGACAAGGTAGAAAATTAAAGCAAATTCTCTTGAATAACTTACTGGACAGAGGAGTGTGTACTGGTTTCCTTTTGTTGATGTCACAAATTACCACAAACATAGTCACTTAAAACATTACAAAAAAAAACAAAACAAATTTATTCTCTTACAGTTTTGGAGGCCAGAAGTCTAAAATCAATTTCATGAGTCTTAAGTCGAGGTGCCAACAGGGCTGAACCACTCTGGAGACTCTGGGTTGACTTATTTTTATGTCTTCTATTTATATTTTAGCTTAATAATTTTATTCTCATTAATACAAATTATCAGCCACTTCCTTGAGTCTAAATACTAAGTGGACAATTGAAAGCCAGTTAGTCAAAGATAAGATGCCATCTTGTTTTATCAATAGTTTTGTAGATTACAAATGAGAGGTTTTGTGGTTTTTAGGTTATAAGACTACAACAGTTCTTTATCTCTATCTCCCTTTCAGGGGAATCTGCAAGGAAACTCAGGAGAAGGCTTTTCCTATGGAGTGCCTAGGTAAAACCAGTTTTTCATTTGGTTTAACAAGAATGTGCCAATTGCTTAAATGCTCTTGCTAAGTATACATGGCATGATGTTGCTGTGTTTTCAGTAATCACTCCATCATGGTTACAGTAAAAGTCATACCTAGAGGGTTATGAAGGAAGCCACAATTCATGGACATCACAGGAAAGCCAGCATCGGTAATTTCAACCAACGTCATTGATGAGGTGCATCCTGAAAACCTGTGGTACTCCACAGATGAAGAGATGTTGTTAAAAAGACGGATTAGATTTTCAAAGCATGGCCTGGATGCGTTAAGACAGCTGGGTTCCTGGTGGTTGGCCAGGCAACACAATCCTAAATCGCCACATGAGGGTTCCAAAGATTTTTGGCTGGAGAAGATGATGCTGCCTGACCCCTGACATTGCCACTTAATTACACGGTGAGTAAGCTCACGGATCCTCCTTTGGCCATTGACTTCAGAATGACAGGCATGGAGCTTGTAAAAGAGTTACCCCCAAACTTCTGCTGTGCATCCATTCTGAGGTTAGACACACACTGACAGTGGGCATCCTGGTTTCTTGACTAAAGAAGGCATGTGACTGCAGAGGTGGCAGAGTAAAGGGGCATGTGACACACCTACAGAATCGGTGTGACTCAAGTATTTATGCAGGGTGAAGTCAAATATACAGCCAGGTAGGGGAAACATACCAACAAAAAAAATATGTTGTTTTTGTTGAGGCTTGTTTTAGGGTTTAAAAATCTTGTGTTCAAACTCCCTTCGGAAAAGTTGGGGACCTTTGTCTCAAATATCCTGATATTTCCATTCGGGTGAGAATGGTGTTCTACACCATTATCAGGAAGGTATTTATTCTGGCTCCAAAGTCCTCTTATGTCAAAGCCAAGGAATTTACAATGAGAAAACCACTTCGTAAGAGAAAGGAGTTGGAAACTCACCTATTTCAAAATCGACCTGAGACCTGATGACAAATTATAACAAGGTTTCAGAAAGCTATTTGTCAACAGGGCACTAAAAACACATTCAGAAAAATTATTTTTCTTTGCTAAGATTGATATATTGTTGACAAAATTAATATATTGCTGAACTATTCAATAACTGATCAGTATTGGAAGCCACATTATTTTATAATCCTGCTACAGGTAGCAAAAATACACAAAGCTTTAGGGGATAGCCAAAATACAAAAATAAAAAATGTCAACAGCCAGACTTCCCTGGTGGTCCAGTGGGTAAGATTCCATACTGCCAATGCAGGGGGCCCCGGTTGGACTCTGGTCCGGGAACTAGATCCCGCATGCATGCCACAACTAAGACCTGGCGCAGCCAACATAAATAAATAAATAATAAAATAAATAAATATTTTAAAAAATGTCAACAGCCATCTACTTGATTAGGTTGTAGAAATAAAAGCAATACGATAATCAAAACTACAATGAGGTACAACGTCACACCAGTCAGAACGGCCATCATTAAAAAGTTTACAAATAACTAAGGCTGGCAAGGGTGTGGAGAAAAGGGAACCCTCCTACACTGTTGGTGGGAATGCAAATTGGTACAGCCACTATGGAGAACAGTATGGAGGGTCCTCAAAAAACTAAAAATAGTGTTGTCTTACGATCCAGCAATCTTATTCCTGGGCATATATCTGGAGAAAACTCTAATTCAAAAAGATACATGCACCCCAGTGTTCATAGCAGCACTATCTACGGTAGCCTAGACATGGAAGCAATCTTAATGTCCATTGACAAATGAATAAATAAAGAAGATGTCATATATATATATATATATATATATATATATATATGTACGCCATTGGAGTATTACTCAGTCATAAGAAAGAATGAAATAATGCCATTTACAGCAACATAGATGGACCTAGAGATCGTCCTACTAAGTGAAGTAAATAAGAAAGAGAAAGAGAAATAAAATAGGATATCACTTATATGTGGAATCTAAAATACCACACAAATGAACTTATCTACGAAACAGAAACAGACTCACAGACATAGAGAACAGACTTGTGGTTGCCAAGGGGGAGGAGATGGGGGGAGAAATGGATTGGGAGTTTGGGATTAGCAGATGCAAACTATTATATACAGGAGGGATTAACAACAAGGTCCTACTGTATAGCCCAGGGAACTATGTTCAATATCCTGTGATAAACTGTAATGGAAAAGAATATGAAAAAGAATGTGTATACGTGTATAACTGAATCACTTTGCTGTACAGCAGAAACTAATACAACATTGTAAATCAACTATACTTCAATTAAAAAAAAAAAGAAGTACAAGGAAAACCAAATTCTACAAATTGGAGCATTGTAGTCATCCACAGATTAAATATAAATTGGCAAGTATAGTTCAGTTGTTAAAAGAGGATAATATACCAATGCTTGATATGAATAAAACACGCAGGAAGAGCTAAGCTCTGATGCCAGGGTATCATCGATAACGGAGGGCTGGCTATTCTATTGACTCTCCCTTCTTTGGCACATGGAATTCCTCTCTTGCTCTTTGCCTTGAATTTCCATATTGGAACAATTTACATCGTTTTTTCAACTGAGGACACCAGGAGAATCTGTGCTTAGCTTTAAAAAGCCTTTGCTATTCAACTTAAAGTTGACTATGGATATATAGGATTCTCTCAATCATTGTGCGTTTGTGTGTCAGATCCTCAAAAAAGTGTGTGTTGGACAGAGTAGATGATTCTTAGTCTTCAGTTTGGAATGCATGCGGTGTCTTTTTTGTAATGAGTCTTGGACTCACGACCACTCCTTGTGTGGCAATTTCCATAGGTCCACCCATTGCTACCTGCCTAGACTTTTATCCTATGCAGCCAGTTTAATTGGATAAATAAGAAATAGGAGGCAAATTCCTTCATAATGTGGCTTCAGAGATGAAAAGGCAACAGCCCCTGTTCCTGAAACCGGGCCCGTCACAGCAACCCCGATAACGACCTCATATTGAGCATCATATATATATATTTTTTTTTTCGGTACGCAGGTCTCTCGCTGTTGTGGCCTCTCCCGTTGCGTAGCACAGGCTCCGGACGCGCAGGCCCAGCGGCCATGGCTCCCGGGCCCAGCCGCCCCGTGGCATGTGGGATCTTCCCGGACCGGGGCACGAACCCGCATACCCTCATCGGCAGGTGGACTCCCAACCACTGCGCAACCAGGGAAGCCCCAAGCATCATATTTTATGTGTTCATCATTACACGTGTCCATTTGGGAGCACGAACTACGCATTTCTGTGCAAACCCCAGGGTTTCTTTCTTCATACGCACCCTTTGGCTAAGGGATTAGGTCCTAGGCTTCCTGTTTCATCTAATTCTTAATTTGTGAACTATTTGGGCTGATTTTCTTCTTTGTAGGTTGACCAAGAAGAAAAATAACTGCCCCAAACAGCATTTACTTGAACAGAAGGTTTACTGCTTGCTACACGAGGCACAGGGCACTGACAATCAAAGCTGGGTGCACCCCCCAGGCTCACCCTGTACCTTCTCCCTTCTGTCTGTGGCCGAGCTCATCATCCAGCCCAGGAAAGGCCTCACCTGCAGGGCAGGTGGTGTGCACCTGAGTCTCTGTTCTCGGCCACTCGCACTCATTTCTTTGTTCAGAGGCAGAGGGCCGTCTGTAGCTTCTACGGAAACGGCACCTAGAACCCGCAGAGCTCACATGCGCCGGAGCCAAAACGCACCCCTCAGGGACTCGCCTTCAGGGGCCAGGTTTCCATGGCTGTACGACTCTGCCCTCTATTCTTCCTCTGAGGCCTTAAGAGGATGTTTGGTTCACAATCACTTTTCATTGCGGAAGTGTTGGCTCAAAGGAAATCTCAGGCAGAAGTACCATATGTAAAAAATATAAAATCACCTTTTGGTTGAATCTCGAATACCTGAGAAGTCTAGAAGTCTCTATTCTACCCCCACCACCCTCGGAGATTGCTGGGTGGGGGGCTCTCTGAGCATGGTTGTGTAGGGTGTGTGGAGCCCGCCTCTGTCGGGTGCCATTGACACCATGGGAATGGGAACTGCCGTCCCAGAAACACTCCGGGAAACCCTGTTCATTGTGCAGCACGGAGCCTGTGTCATTCTTCTGAGTACAGTTCTAAAGCCATTCATCCTCTGCAAGTGTCAATACTGCTGGCAAGTGTTTCTTCTTGAGCCCTCAGGACAAATGCATTGACTATAGTTTATCCTTCAGCTGCGTTTAGCAGCAAGGACACAGGTCTTAGGAATTCAAAGGTGTGAGAAATGGGGCAGATAATTGGAGAAGGGCAGTGGGTCCTTGGTGTGGAGCAGTGGGTCTGTCTGGTGTCAGAGAAAAGAGAGTCACCAGAGAGCATATCCCAAATGAGCTTTCTCTCCTTCAAAATTTTTGCAAGCCATCCTGTTCTCCCTGCTCAGGCTGGGTGACGGACAGCGTGCCACTCTTTTGCCTCTTATAATCACAATTCCAGGACTAGTCACCAGACTAGAGGGAGAGCAGGAGAAACCCCACCTTCCAAAGGCCCAAGCACAGTCAAGGCGGTGTTAGAAACAGATTTTAAATTTTCTTTAATAGTGGTATGATTATGCTACACTCATAAGCTGAGAATTTTTTTTAAGTCCTAAAACAAACGACAATGTTTTTTCCTTCTTCGTACCTCCCCAAATGGAAAGAAAATTCTTGGAAAAATAAATCTATTTTTCCATCAGTTTTCTTTACTTTTTCCACTATTACTGACCTGTAAAAAATCTTTCTGTTCCATAAGACTTTAGAGTCTGTTTTCTAACAGCTCCAAGGATACCTAGATCATTTTATATAATAGATAATATTAGGATAATATCTTGGTCAATATTCTTTGGTATAAAATTTTAATTAAAGTTAACAAGTGAGTTATACTGAGTGGAAATAAGTTCTATGATCTTACATTTTTTGTTTTTGATATATTTACATAACATCAGTTCCTTAACCAAATAATATTTAACTGATTTAATTGTTTCATTCTTCAGTTTTAAAAGTAATTTGAAGCTAGTCTGAATACCTAGAATTCATTCCATATTTTCTTCAGAACCTTCCAGATTTAATAGCTCAATTTGTATTTCATGCCAGCCCACCCAAGGTGTTAGCAGAGATGTAATCTCTGATATAGTGTAGTTTTTCAAGACCTGCTATGTTATCCTTTTCTATTAGGCTCTATAAATATTTCAGTGCATGACCAAACAGAACACCAGTTGAGCAAAAACCATTGGTTTGACCTAATGTGATATTATTTCTTATGAAATAATAGTTAATGTGAAAAATGCATGATAAATGCAGTTAATACTTCAAATACCTTTTATACGACAGCCAAGCAAAACTTAATCCGAGTGTATAATAAAAGCTTAAAATACCATCTATTTTATTATGATCATTTTGGTACAGTGTGTGTCAGCGACATATCTGTATGGAAACTGTTCTATAAGCCTATTGTATTTTACTGCTGAGTTATATAGCTTGAAAAGCAATAGAATAGGAATGAAATATTTGAAAAGGTGTGAAATAGTTATTAATGTTCTTATTTGACTGGAAGGCTTGGATGTTGCTTTTATAAAGATTTGCTTTTTATGTGGTATTAATCAGTTACTATAAATGCAGAATGGTTAATAAAGTCTTCTAATCCATAGTGCCAGAATTATGAGCTTGATTTCTGCAAAAACCAGTGACATTTTTGTTGGACTGGGATATATAATAAAATGATCGGAGAATTAACCATACATAACCCTGGAAAAGGCATTCATCTGCGTCCTCTGCCTTGCCTGTGCAGAAGTGCTACGTTTCCACGAACCCCTTTCAAGATATTTCATTGCCAGTCTTTAGGATGACACTGTCTTCTGTAGATACAGATTCCCCTGGTGTGAATTAATCGTCTTCGTTAATTTTACTCTAACGTAAATTAACTTAACCACCTCCTCTTTCTGTCTGGTCACAGAATGAGAAATAGGCAAGGGCGTGGGGAAAAATGAGCACCGCCCACCTTCCTGCCTAGCCTTCACTTAAGGGACTCTGAGTAACCAAACACCAGCATGAGAGCCCCAGGTAACTGGGGAGGGAGATGAAGAAGGGGACGATGCAGCCTGACTCTAAGAAATGAACGGAAATTTTAAAAGAATTCTCCTGGTTTAATAGTTTCTTCTATAACTGTCCCTGAGAATGTGATTGCCTATTCCCAAAGCATACCACAGCACCTAAAAACAAAAGCATTTGGTATCTCGTGTTCCAGACTTTATGCTTTAAAATTTGATATTCCAGAGTTTTTTTTTCAAAATTTCTTAACACAACAAAAACAAAAACTCAAAAGCATACACACAGAGAAAGAAAAGAAAGAAGTTGCCAGGCATCAAAGGAATTTGTTTCTGTTAACATAGAAGCAGGAAAAATAAGGAGCAGAACGTACCTTACTCAACTTTTACCCTACCTAATTTACTTCTGATAAATATTTTTCCACTGAAGGAGCAGAATGCAATGAAGCTTTCTCAACTCTTCCTTTGGTTCCAGAGATTTATGACTATGAGGATTTCTCCTGTCTTCTGATTTAGTGTCTGGGTGGTGGCATCCCCCATGGAAAAGGAATCTCTTGACAAGCCCAGGCGGTCTTGGCCTCTGAAGGTCTCCCAATAATAGCGTGAGGCCAGTGCAGGGAGGAAGCAGTTAAACCTTGGGAGCTTTCTTTGTATCTCTGTGTCCTTCCCCACACACTCAAAGTGGTTCTGATAAAGCCACTCTTGTGTCTCAGGAACCTGGTTCGCTAAGCTGCTGAAACTATGGGAGATGAAAGGACCTGAATCTTGGCTGGGAATACTGGGGTTGGGAGCAATTTGGAGCCTCGAGCTGTGGGATTATGTGGGGAAAGACAGGCAGCCTTCAGCAGGGTGATTATGGGGTGAGTAAACTGTGTGAGGGTCAATTCCAGGCTGCTTTCCCGTTGCAGAAGCCAAATTTTCAGGTTCCTGCTGTTTCCTGAGATTCCTTGCTGCTGCAGGACTCTGGAGGGGTGGACCGGTGTGAAAGTTCCCGTCTCCCTGCGTTCTGGGGTTTCGTCCTGCAGGATGAGACGCAGCCTGGGTTTACCCAGGCACTGGGTGTGTGTGCTCACACATATCCAGCCACGGTGTGTAGTAACTACTCCTAAATTAGGAAGGTTTGTGATAAGATCGAGCCTTCTCAGTCCCCTGAGGCAGACTGGGAACAACTTGCAAAAGTCACTGCTTGTTTATCCAAAGTGAGACGCTGAGCTCAGAGATTTCAGGATGCTACCTAATTAATTGGACCTCATCAGCCTTTCCCGCTGCCTCCCTCCACTCTCCCAGAAATACCCTCCACGATGGGGATGCCAGCCTCAGGGCTTCTAGAATCCCCCCTGACTTTGGGTCTTTTGCTCCTATGTGAAATTTATCCCTCCATCAAGAGCCTTCTTTATTTTACTCTGTAGCTATTTCCTAGGATTGAGGTGATCATTTACTTTCCAGTAGGCTTTTTATTATTTTATTCAGCACATTAATCCTGGACAGACACCTAAAATGTTATGAATCTCTAATTAGAAATGAATTCTTAAAATTTTTCTTGAAACCATCTGACCTGCACACATACCCTCACACAACGAGTTCTCTGTCTACACAGAGAATTGAGCGTGGTAATTTGGGCATTACCTTGATTTCCCTCTAAAGTGGAAGACCAATAGTTGCCTCGATATTAAGCCATGTAAAGCTCTCAGAACAGTGTAGGCCACCTAATAAACACCCAGTCGGTGTCAGCCATTATTTTTTCCTCACTTTTTACAGTCAGGACAGAGCTGGCAATCGTCTCTGGATCCTTGCAAGTCACCAGACATGAAGAGGACAGGTGAGGTGGCCACCAGCTGTTTCTGCACCTCACTTTCAGGACCATTGCTAAATTGCCCTCTTAAATCGTTAATGAACACATTCCAGAGGAAAGGAGAGAAATTCATTTCTTCCCACTTGCTGGGAGCCCATCATGACCACCAATTTCCAGCTGACAGTGGTGGAATTCATGGAACAACTACCCATCTGTCTTCAATAATGAGGGGACACCCTCATCCTTGGGGCCAACTCTCGGGAAAGATTGAGATTTTTCTTTCCAACCAACTGTCAAACCAATGAACTTGAAAAACGATATCGGAGGCACAATGAATTGGAAACACAAAGTGTTTTCATATAAATCTTATTTCAGGCCACTCATCTGAAATGTCCAATGTACATGATTTGTTGAAGACTTTTTAACGGCAACAGATGCGGTCATTGGCCAAAACACCCGTCTGCCAAACTGCATTTGATCAGTAATACAGATCGATCTTCCCTGTATTCCTTCTTGGACTCTGCTAACCCATTCTCTCCTCCAGGACAAAGGCAAGAAGAATTCAAGCTTCCATCCACAGCAGACCCATTCAGTGTTCCACTGTCACCTTCCCTCAAGACTGGATAAAATAACTGTCATTAATCAACTTCCAGCTTCTTGAAAATTTTAGAATCCCAGCCTCATTTTCATTAGAAACAGACACACACACACACACACACACACACACACACACACACACACACACACACACATACTCGCTATTGTGCTCTGTCCACCATGACTCCACTAGTTTTCATGAATGAGCTTATCCATTTCACTGGCTCTTATTATTTTGGAAGGCTAATGATCTGTTTGCAGAAACAAACACAAACAAATCAAACTGGGAGTGTGGAATGGTATTTCATTTTAAGATACGATGTATTTATGAAATTGAGAAGGGGAGAACCACAGCAGGTACTTTGTAATGTTTCTGCACATTCACAAACACACTTAGGGTATTTATTGCCAGGCTTCTTAATCAGTTCTTTCTGTTTGATGGGGATAATGATAGGTCTCTCTTAAGAACCTAAGTGGTGCCCATTAGGCAAACAACACCACTTTTTAGAATTTTTCATGGTTTTATATATATATATATATATATATATATATATATATATACACTGAATATATACTTATACATATGTATAAGTATTGAGAAGCATTGCTTTCCTTTGCTAAGGAGAAAACCTTGTGGAAGAAACCAAGAAGTTCCTTCTCTAGCCCGACTCCCTCTGTCCAAGGTTTACACCCAGACAGGTTAAGTTGCTAAGTTGCTGTCTTGGGGCTGTACCCCAGATTCTGTTCTGGAAGCATCACATAAAGGACGTTTCACCTGCAGAAGCTGTGTGAATATTGTTAATATATTATTATATTGGGACAGTTGGGAACCTTGCCATGGGGAGAGGGGTTTCTCTCTGCCCACTTCCCTCTTCGCCTTCTCTGCTCCTTTTCACTTTCCGCCTCTTCTTTCATTGTCACATCCTCGTGTGAAACTTACAGGGGATTCAGTTTGTATAGAGACCTTCTCTGCCCCCAAATGCCCTGATCCACTTTCCCAAGGTAGAGAGAAAAGTGTTCATTCATCTATTGAAATGCTGACGCTCCCAAATATTCTTAGGTTGACGGCTCAATGTGTTTATATGAATAAATATGTTGATATATGTCCTGACATTGACTGGCTCTAATCTTTGAGTATGTTTCCATCTTATTCTCTTTGGCTGCTATAAAAGAAATGCTGTAGACTGAGCGGCTTATAAATAACAGAAATTTATTTCTCACAATTCTTGGGGCTGAAAGTCCAAGGTCAAGGACCCAGCAAATCTGGTGTCCGGTGAGGGTTCTTCCAGTTCATAGATGGCTGGTCTTCTTCCTGTGTCCTCATTTGGCAGAAGCAAGAGAGCTCTCTGGGGTCCCTTTTATAAGAGGCACTAATCCCCCAATGATCACTAATCACCCCCTAAAGTCCCAGCTCCGAATACCATCACCTTGAAGATGAGATTACAACACAAATTTTCAGTCTCTAGCAGTTGTTATTTGCACTTGTATAGTGACTAAGAACTGGGGTACATATCCTGCTGTCTGTACTACTTACTAGCTGTGTGACCCTAAGCAAGTAACGTAACCTCTTTGTGCCTCAGTTCCCAGGGCTGTAAAATGGATAGAATCATAGAACTTATTTTTATATGTATAAGGTTTCAGTGAGATTCATGGAAAGTATTTTGCATTGTGCTTTGAATGTGGCAAACACTCAGTGTACAGCGAGACAAATTACTTTTTATTTGACCTTAATTATTAACGCTCCTAAATCTTTTCTTCCATTGAGCAGGCATCAGAATCCAAATGATAAATATATCACAGTTTCTTTATTTTGAGAATAGAAGTGACATGCCCATTATGGATAGGAGGTGGAGCTGGACCGCTAGGTTAGGTATCAAGACATGGCATAGTTTTAGGTGGAATTTCTTCTCTCTGGTACCACCTTAATTTGCCTCCGTTCTAGAAGGATGGTCAGAAAAGAGAAGGGAGGACAGGGTTGTCTATGTCCCATGTACCAGAGTGGAAAGAACAGTAAGTTTGAGGACCTGGCTTTCCTCTGTGGTCTTGGTGAAAATAACTTCCCCTCAGTGTTTCCATATCTTAAAAATGGAGATAGCACTGTAATCGGCCAATTTCCCTGGGTTATTTTGAAGATCAAATGCATCGGTCTATTTGCGTGATCTCCAGTGACTATACATGAGTAAGTTAGGATCTTTCTGTTTCTGGTTAAGCCCCAGAGCGTGTTCCTGGTACTCCTTCAAATCCAGTTAAGGCAGGTTGCTAATTCCACGATGCATTCAAGTTTCTACTACTTTAAGAAAAAATCTGGACCGTGAATCCTGCTTAGGGAAAGTTACTGTCCCAATTAAGAAATGTATTCATACACTTACTTATGTAAAACACTCGCATAAAACAAAAGCTTTGATGTCTCTCAGAATTCCAGAATCCTCTCACAAATTAGAAGCTAAAATGTATCGTCTCAGTTCTAATTTCTCTTTACTCTTTCTACTTAATGGCCATTTGCTCTGAGCACTTAGCAAGCATTTTGACACGTTTGCTTCCTGTATCAGGAATATGAGGGCCAGCACACCCAGAGCATCGGCGTAGCAGGCAGACCCCACTGGCTCCCTGGAACGCCCCTAGGTTTGGGGAGCGCCTTCAGAGCAGGGCCCGTACCACTTATGAGAGTCCAGTGCTGTCCTTGGTTCTTTATAGACAGTTAGTAAAAGTATGTTTGCTGAACTGGACTGAACTGAGTCACTCCATGCATCCGTGACGTGATGCTACCAGCAAAGCAGGTGAGTACTGGCGAGACCACCATGGGAACGCACAGCAACGCCAGGCAAAGCTGCTCTCCTGAGGACACATCCCCCTCTGACTGCTCATCAAGTAGCTAACGCCCCCATTCTGGAACTACTCTCATCTTCCTCTCAGAATGACCACCACCTTTTCAACAAAGACAGACTCACGGCCACTAAGTCCTTTGGAAGGGCAATTACAAACAAGATTAGGAAAGTATAGCAATCTGACAACCAGCTAACCAAGCATCTTACCCAGTTTTCTGCTAGCTCTCCCTGATTTCTTTTGGATTCTAGGAAAACAGAAAAAAAAGATATTTTCAAGGCAGGCTTAACTAGCATTCCACGGACGGGTAATGGAATGAGCGTTCATGTTGACACCTGTAAAAATCTCCCTTGAATGTTTCCACATTTATATTTCATACGGTAAAGCTTTTCAGCCGCAGGGAGATAGTCAGAGCTGATCTGTCCTGAGGCAGTGATATGACTACTTTTACTGAATGAAAAACTTTCTTGGTATGATTTTTAGGGACCTGGCAGCTGTGGTCCACATGGATATTTCTTTCGGTTACGGACACTGCCGATTAAGTAATTCCATGGCAAGAGGTGATGCAAAGTAGCTTCTCCTCGGGAGCTTTCCTTTTGGATGTTTTGCTCTTGGAAATATCAAACATCTGCCCTGGGCAAATAGCTAAATAGCTGCAATTTTCTAGCTCCGTCCTATTTTTGGCTCTCAGTGCCGGAGGCATTTGAACACCCATGTTGGAGGCTGGATACTCGCAGAGACTTCGGGAACTTAGGAGACCCAAGCTGTTTTAGATCAATTGCTCCCCATGCTTAAAGGGCTAGTAAAACCAGGTTATAATGTTTACATGACTTTTTATGGGTCAGAGTTTATTACGGTTCTATTCAATGGCCTACATTGGAGGAACATTTTACAAGATTTTCCTGCATTCGACAGTTCTGTTTCAGTGTATCTGGTAAGGGGAAGTGTTTTTTTCCCTGCCGTTCATTCTCTTTTGCTCTCTGTTTTATTTTTTCCCTTTCAAAAGGAGTGAGCCCATAAGACTCCTTAATTTCAAGCCATATTTCTCTTACTTGAGAGGCTGTAAACTGAGTTAGACCCAAGATTCTATGGATGTTCAGAGACAACAGATAATTTCAAATGGTTTTCAGCCTTCCTTTGGAGGTTCCTATCCATACTACTTATAAACAGAAGGGCGTTTTAATTTTACCAAGAGACATCCGAATTTGCATAAACATCAGGCTATGTGTCTCTCCGTTAGTCAGCAGCATTGGTTGGCCTAGAGCCCAGACTGTAGGGCTGGCAAGCCTACTTCTTCCACCATTTGCTTGTTTATTTCTTGGGCAAATTTCCTAAACTTTCTGAGCTTGGCGTTAGTGATACTTACAAGATCATTATAGGGGATTAAAAGAATGAAATTATGCATGAGTTATGCAAATGGGAATGGCCATTTCATTCATTATGTCATTAATCAACTCTTACTAAGCTCCTACTGTGTGCTGGACTCTGTCATGGACCTTAAAGACAAAGCAAGCGGATGAAGTCGTGGTCCCTGTTCTCAAGGTCTACTGGGGGAGAGTCAGACAAGTACACAGACAAACATACATCTGCCAACGGGAAGGGCTATGAAGAAAAAGGGAGGGTGAGGCAGGAGTGATGATTCATGTGTTATTTCAGTAGATGGTCAAGGAAAGCCCTATGACGGGGGCGGAGAGATAAATTAGGAGTTTAGGATTAACAGATACACACTACTATCTAGAAAATAGGTAAACAACAAGGACATATTGTACAGCCAGGGAACTATACTCAGTGTCTTGTAATAACCTATAGGGGAAGAGAATCTGAAAAAGAATATATATATAACTGATTCACTTTGCTGTACACCTGAAACTAACACAACATTGTAAATCAACTATACTTCAATTTAAAAGGAAAAAGAAAAGCCCTTTGATAATGTGACATTTGAACAGAAGCCTAAATTTAGTGGCTAAGTCTTGAAGCTATCCAAAGAATGTTCCAGGCAGAGGGGACAGGAAATGCAAAGGCCCTGGTGCAGTGTTGGGAGCTGAGAGGTGAGCGTACTAGACCCCATGCTCTAGAGAGAGGTGGGAGATGACCCAAGAGAGGTGTCCAGAGCCAGACCAGGCAGCATCTCATAGGTCATTGTAAAGACCTGACATTTAGTCTGAGAGAATCAGGGAGCCATTGGAGGGATGGAGCAAAGGCGAAACATACACTGGTTTATATACTGAATGGGTCCTGCTGACTTCCATTTGGAGGATAGACTATAATGGGGAAAGGGAAGACTCTGGGAAAAACCAAACAAAATCCTTTCTATATAGAGCTGGATGGGGGCCACACAAACACCAACAGCCCAGTTCTCTGGAAGTTACTATTTTATTCTCGGAATGGGTCTCTTGCTTTTATTAATACATGGCTTAGTTTCTAATCTTGAGATCATGTTAATTTTGTTTATTTCCGTCTTCACCTTTTTCCTGTGATCAGCTTGAACTGTTCAAAATGGTAGAACTTCCCTTCCATGTTGCTCTCAGCCTCTTGTTTCAGAAGACTTTGAGATCAGTGTATTTCTTCCGTATGTATTATGGTTTTAAAGATCAGGCAGCATGGTTAACTGTGGTGATAGCAAGGTGGCTAGAGAGCTGTTCGATGAGCCAAATGGCGGGGGTGTGCTTAGCTCAGAGAGGTTTATAACCTGGACCAGGGTATTTGGCTTCTGGAGAAACCCAGCCTCCATCACAGGTGAAATCAACCAACCACTGTCTACCTAGAACTGTGATGTCAGTGGGACAGAGTTGCTCGTGTATGGATCAAATTCATCTATGGAGTCTTTTAAAAATGCAGAGCCCACAGCACCATCGTGGGCCCAAATGCACAGCTCTACTGAGAACCTGGGTGTTTAGCCATGGTGAAGAGACCCATGGTACTGTCGGTCAGGAATGCAACATCCAGTACATTTTGGGGGAGGAAAGGGGCGCATTTTCGTGATAGGGACACTGTGGAGTAATTTTATACACGTCTAGCCATCCATCCTTAAACCCTAAGCATCTAAAATAACCGTTTTTATCTTATGAATCATAGAGGACAACAGTTTTCAGAGCTGTTGCTACCTTTACCTGTAGGCAAAGCGGGGAGCTGTCTGCAGGGTGTCATGAAAGGGTCCCAGATGGCAATCTGCTCACCAGTCATGCCTGAAATTCCACCCCAAGTCATGAATGTTTTACACATTTGACCCCTATAAAAATGCAAGAGGTGCAGAGAGGGATAATAAATCATTAATACCATTTTATGAGTTTATCAGCCCCCTCCTTTGATGTTGTAGTGGGGAGAATGTGAAGGGCATGCCTAGCACTGGAGGTGGCAGAGAAATGGAGGCCAGTGTCACTGGATGTCGAGCTGTTTCACGATAGGCTCCGAACAGAGCCTTCGCCATCAGGCTGCTGAAAGTTTCAAGTTCAAAACCTCACTTGCATACACCCGCGTCCAGGAAGCTAGCGGTGGCAGCTGAAAGTCTGATAACACCCAAATTATGGTTCCACTTATGCAGGGGTAATTAAAATCATTTATATGGTTGGCTTCGGAGAGGCAGTCAGGTTTAGACTTCCAAGTTAGTCTAATTCAGCTGTTTGAAATAGCAGGCCATCACATCTGTTAAAAAACATACATGTATTCTCCTGAATTTTTATGAGTTGGACCCATCACATCTCTGCTTTGGCTTAAAAAATAGTAAAAGCTAGAATATATAGCTAGTTTCCATCCCCAAGAGTGGGTACACATATCATATTATGTGATCCTTGGAAAAAGTCCCTTCCTCTGCAAAATCTAGACAGACTTGGATGTTTTCTTATGCTCAGATTGGCTCATTTTGCCAACTCTTGGACTAACTCTCACAGTACAGGTGGCCAAATCAAAATCAGGAATGAACACATGGCACAGATTTTTGTTTTTTACGTTATCATATGTAGGACAAATATTACAAGATAGCCTTTGTGTATTTGCTTTCTTACAGGCCACACACATATACCAAGCAATGTATTCTTTGTCTGAGTGTATAGGACATGCTTAAAAATTTCCTTGGGATTTTACATAGAATATTAGTTTTTCTTGGAACTTTTGGCCAATAGCACGTTTTTGGAGAGATTCTCAGACCCACATAATTCAACGTTGGCTGTCACACTTGCAGATGTCCAGATAAAAACAAATGATCTGAGATTCCCAGTGCAAATATAATGGAATAATAGCATAGAAATAAAGAAGTCTACTTTGCAAGTAAATCACCTTGTCTGTTTTTGTATCCTTCTCAGCTTAAGCCCTAATGCTTGCACGTACAATGCCTCAATAAATAAGTGCTAAATGAATAAGCAAAATAGAGTGTGTTAGGCGATATTGACCAGGATAGGGTGTAGCATGGAAATGATATCATCTAATAACTATCGAAGAAAGAATGGTGTTTCTTGCTTCCACGAGAATTAGGGTAAGCACAATTACTGCTTTCGTAGTTTTGGAAGAATTTAGTGGATATTCACTAGAATGTACTTTTCTCTAGAGATATAGGACTGGGGACAAAAGTTTGACCAGTTTTCAAATACGTAAAAACAGCATTTACAACTGTTCAAGTTGTATAACTACCACGAAGCGTTGCTGTTAAGTGTTGTTAGCTTCTAGCTGTTAAAAATATGCCAGAAGAGGTTGGATGATTCCTGAGGTTTTGGGGGAGCAAGTGTCTAAGCTGAGAGGAGGGTTGGTAATCATTGTTAAAATCCTCTTCAATTGTATTATGACGTGATTTATTTAAACCCATATATATTAGTACATTTCCTTCCCATATGGCTAAGTGTTTCTATTCAATATATTTTCAGCCTTCACATAATGCTCTTAATCACAGTAGTTATGATGTTTTGGTATCACTTGATATATACCCATTAAAAAATGATTCCAGTTTTCCTAGTTGGCTTGTGGAATCAATCTCATAATTTTAAGGTCATGCTTTGTAAAACACTTAATGTTCTGGTGTGGCAAGTAAAGTGAAGCCTCTGCAGGCCCAAGTGCCCTGAGTTTTATGTGAAAGTATCAGTGGGTTTTCTATTTGTCACAGTTGCCCTGGATCAAGTAAGTCACTACTGGTGTTTTTATTTCAAATGACTGAATATTTCTGACAATAAGACAAATATTGAAGAATCAACTTCTTTCTTGATGAAAGATAATATTTAATTTATCATTCCTTGTGATACAAACCATCTTGAGTTTAATAAGCTATTTTAGTTTCTAAGACAAATGGGGCATAAAAATTAATAAGATGCTACCTTTCAAGAAGTTCAGATTCTGGCGAGAAGAAGATGAAATTCATACAGAAATGACTATGGCACAAGACGGAAAATGATGAGTGACAGAGTAGTGCCATTCAGTTGCTATTTCAGTTCAGAAAAGAGAACCAGGCAAGATTGGAAGGTTAAGGGAAAAGGTGGCATTTAAGCAGGGCCTGAAGGGCATGGAGAATTGGGGTACCTGTGGATGACGAGAGCATGCATTTACGCAGCTACAGCAGCAGAGCCAACACACGGAGGCAGGAAAGCAGGATATGAAAAGTTGTGGCTTCAAATACATGAAGTGAAGTCATGGGAAATAACCTATGAAGTTAGATTATGCAAAGCCTGAGGAGCCGTGGAAGTGAACTTGGGCCGTGATTGTTAGCACGTGGGTCACCCGGGAATACTCCTGAGCACATAAATGGATAGCAATTTTGTATGTTGAAGATGAATGGGAAGTGATGGGTAGGATTGATTAGAACAGGGACGGAAAGGAGTTAGTGAGACAATCTAGAAAAATACTCTCAGAATATAGACAAGAGGTAACATGAACTAGAAAATTACAGCAGGCAAATACCATATGATATCACTTATATGTGGAATCTAAAATATCATACAAGTGAATTTATCTATGAAACAGAAACAGACTCACAGGCCTAAGAGAACAGACTTGCGGTTGCCAAAGAGGGGCGGGTAGGGGAGGGAAGGATTGGGAGTTTGGGATGAACAGAGGCAAACTCTTATATATAGGATGGATAAACAACAAAGTCCTATTATATAGCACAGGGAACTGGATTCAATATCCCGTGATAAACCATAATGGAAAAGAATATGAAAAAGAATATATATATGTATAACTGAGTCACTTTGCTGTACAGAAGAAATGAACAACATTGTAAATCAACTATACTTCAGTACAATTTTTTTAAAAAAGAAAGTGGTATGGAAACAAGAAGGAGAAAGATGGGCACGAGAGAGACACTGCGGAATTAGAATTAAGGTTGACGGGATGTGGAACGCGGGCTCGGGATAGAAGTGACAAAAGTTCAGAGAGGGAAGCAGGCTTGAGAAGGAGGGTGCTGAGCTGGGCTGTGAGCACACTGAGTGCAGGGGATGGGTGGGCAGCCAGGCTTAGATGCCGGTGGGCAGCGGGAAATATGGGACCAACTTGTGTACTCTGTGCATGAGTGGAAACAAATTTGCAAAGGATCCACAAAGAAATCTCAGTTTATATTATAAAAGGGTGAGATAACTAAGGAAGGAAATACAACATATATTTTATGTATTATTTAACCTCTTCAAAATACAAACTCATGCTATTTTAAAAAATGTATTCCCTTAAAAGAATGAGGTGGACTTAGTGATTGGAACACATTTTTTTTTTTGGCAGTGTTCCTCTAGAGCGAATTGGTTCTAATAGAAAAAAAGATTTCCTGTATTAACCCTCATCTTTATCTCATGTTTATTTTAGCAATGAAATGAACATTAAGCAAGATCTTTAACAAAATATTTGTGTTGTTCAATATCTTTCTGATAAACACAATATTTTGTAGCCAAAAACTGATAAAATTTTTAATAAGCCACAATATATAATAATATTTTACTGGGATTCGAGACCCCTGCTTTTTTTAGCTGCATACAAACAACGATTCTCTGCAGTCTTCTCCCAGGAACAATTAGCATGAGAGGAAATGCTGAATTGTGCTCCGTCTCTACGACTGCAACGGACTGGGAATTCACTGGTTTTTTCAACAATGATACCAACCATTTGCTACATTTAATTTTTGCTGCCCTATACCTGTAGTTATTAATCTCTTTTGTAGTGTACTGGAAAGCAGAAAGATAACCATTCCTATAATCCATGTGTCCTATGTCCCCTAAACAGAGTGATTCCACGAGATTGTGAATTCTTGAGCAACGGATCTCAAATCCTGTGTAACGTGGAAGAAAAGTGAACTGCTCTATTCCTTTTTGGACAACTGTAAATTTTCAACACTTTCTCTGCACAGTATCACCTAAAAGGACTACTCTAATTAGTCAAAGAATCTTTTCTGCCGGGTGTGACATTTTAGCAGACATGATGTCACCTTCCAAAATTTCTTGGCTCACCAAAGGAAATATGAAACATGTTGACGTTATGCAGAAGATTAATTGGGTTCTAATTCTTAATTTTGGAAATCTTCTTGGTCCTTCTGAGTGACAGCTGAGATCAAACTTGTGAATGTATTGGAATAAATTACCTAAGGGGATACTATATTCTGGGAATTTACAATCTTAATAGAGATGTCGTACAAGCATGAGTTGGCTAGGAGGCTGCATATGGCAGACAGTCTGAGCTTTGAGTCGTGTTCCACTAGAAGAAGAGATTAAACTAATACAGATAAAACTAAGTTATTCAGTATCATAGATTGTAAGCAATTCCTGTTGAAGTTTTCAGACTAGTTCAAGTTTCTGGAAGACTTTTGGAAAGTAACTGGCTTTGGGATTGATTGTTACTTTTTAAAATTTTGACTTTTTTTTCACCTTAGTCCAAAATATCATGGGAGGAATTTTCTATATTTAAACAAATCATTAACTATGAATGAATCCATTCAATATTTATTCACATATTTTGAAATGAAACCACACAACTTTAAATTGATTTAGCTGTTTTTTTCACATCTAAGTTAAGTTCACAAAATATGTATGAATCAATTTCTTAGTTTGGAATTGAAAGCTAATACTACCTTAGTCTTACTTAGTACCTAATACTACCTTAGCAGCACAAATATGGTGTTGTGTTTGTTTCCGCCATGGGAAATAAAATAGAGTATGCTTTAATAAGCTGTTTCATTCTCATCCTTGTTGAAAAATGTTAATTATATGTTAATATTAAGAATAGTTTGTCTCCACCTAATTATAAAAATAAATTTTAAGAGTTAAAATAAATATACTCATAGATATAGTATAGTTCTAAATATATCTGAGAATATTAGCACAAACTATTACCAAAAAAAAAGTGGAATGATTTTAAGGAGAGGAGTAGTATCTTGAGGAGGTCAACAAGATAGTGGAGTCCAGAGTCTAAAAGTTCTAGAGAAGATTGTACTTGGAAATTCAAGGCCAGTCATTGTCAAGGAAATCTTGCCAGTTAGGAATCCTGACATATCCTCTCTGGATACTGAAATCAAGGCCAGATACAGGCATCAAGAGTCTGGAAAACTTGGGTCTGAGAAGAGGGCTGTGTGGCAGGCTGGCCGAGGAGTGGAGTAGATGCCCAGAGAGGAGCTCTGGGCTTTGCGAGTCCCTATTCTCTAAGCTCCCGGACACTGGGATGGGCCTGTGTCTAGAATGAGTGTCAAGGGAATCCTACTAATGGCAAAACAATGCCGGTATCCAGGCAGAATTTAAAACCAACCAGACCAGAGGTAGAAAATCCAAGTGCTTAAAAAGGTCATCAGAGGAATAATTGCACAGAGCAAGCAGGTGTGACGTAAGCAAAGCTGAACTGCTGCTGCCATGAGCAAGAATAATGCCTCTTCTTGGAACTCTTGCACGAGTGCTCAAATGGCCCTGCAAGGCCCCGAGGAGGAGAGGCGGTCCAGAGGCCAGCAGGGCCAGACCACAGAGGACCCTGTGAGACATGGGAGAGAGTTTGGATCTCCTCCTACACTTGATGGGAAGCCTTTGGAGGTTGAAGCAGGTGGTGCTTAATCTGGTTTATAGTTTGAAAGGATGACTGTGAATTCCAGGTAGAGAGAGGAAGAAAGGTGTTAAGAGTGGGATTGTCTACACCAGTAGGAGGCCAAGAACTCACCAGGTGACACAAGAGGACAGCTTGTCGTGGGTGGTGGGTTTGCATGGGAACAGAGGAGAGGCCAGATTCAGGTGTGTTTTGGAGGTGGTGTCGGCAGGACTTGCTGAAGGAGGATGAGGGAGAGAAGAAAAGTCCAACACGACTTCTGGTTGGACTGGAAGGATGGTGAAGACACCTCTCATTTACAGGTTCTGCAATTTCATGATTGTTTTCAATCATCTGCATTTATCTTATATAATCTTTGTGTTACTGTCTTCCTGTGAAAACCTCAAGTAACCATCACTCAGCTAATACCACCCTTTCGCCTTACCACCCAACATATGTTGCCTCGGTAAGAGCCCAGAATGCCTTTAAATAATCCTTCTTAGAAACACTCCCATTTACCATTGCAACAAAACGAATAAAATATCCAGGAATAGACCTATCTAAGGAGACAAAAGACCTGTATGCAGAAAACTATCAGACACTGATGAAAGAAACTAAAGATGATACAAACAGATGGAGAGATATACCATGTTCTTGGATTGGAAGAATCAACATTGTGAAAATGGCTCTACCACCCAAAGCAATCTACAGATTCAATGTGATCCCTATCAAACTATCAATGCCATTTGTCACAGAACTAGAACAAAAATTTCACAATTTGTATGGAAACACAAAAGACCCCGAATAGCCAAAGCAATCTTGAGAAAGAAAAAAGGAGCTGGAGGAATCAGTCTCCCTGACTTCAAACTATACTACAAAGCTACAGTAATTGAGATAATATGGTACCAGCGGAAAAACAGAAATATATATCAATGGAACAGGATAGAAAGCCCAGAGATAAACCACCACATATGGTCACCTTATCTTTGATAAAGGAGGCAAGAATATACAATGGAGAAAAGACAGCCTCTTCAATAAGTGGTGCTGGGAAAACTGGACAGCTACATGTAAAAGGATGAAATTAGAACAGTCCCTAACACCATACACAAAAATAAACTCAAAATGGATTAAAGACCTCAGTGTAAGGCCAGACACTATCAAACTCTTAGAGGAAAACATAGGCAGAATGCTCTATGACATAAATCACAGCAAGATCCTTTTTGACCCACCTCCTAGAGAAATGGAAATAAAAACAAACTTAAACAAGTGGGACCTAATGAAACTTAAAAGCTTTTGAACAGCAAAGGAAACCATAAACAAGTCGAAAGGATAACCCTCAGAATGGGAGAAAATATTTGCAAATGAAGAAACTGACAGGATTAATCTCTAAAATATACAAGCAGCTCATGCAGCTCAATATCAAAAATCAAACAACCCAGTCCAAATATGGCCAGAAGACCTAAGTAGACATTTCTCCAAAGAAGATATACAGATAGCCAACAAAAATATGAAAGGATGCTAAGCATCACTAATCATTAGAGAAATGCAAATCAAAGCTACAATGAGGTATCACCTCATAACGGTCAGAATGGCCATCATCAAAAAATCTACAAACAACAAATGCTGGAGAGGGTGTGGAGAAAAGGGAACCCTCCTGCACTGTTTGTGGGAATGTAAATTGATACAGCACCTATGGAGAACAGTATGGAGGTTTCTTAAAAAACTAAAAATAGAACTACCATACAACCCAGCAATCCCACTGCTGGGCATATACCCTGAGAAAACCATAATTCAAAAAGAGTCATGTACCACAATGTTCATTGCAACTGTATTTACAATAACCAGGACATGGAAGCCACCTAAGTGTCCATGGATGGATGAATGGATAAAGAAGACGTGGCACATATATACAATGGAATATTACTCAGCCATGAAAGGAAATGAAATTGAGTTATTTGTAGTGAAGTGGATGGACCTAGAGACTGTCATACAGAGTGAAGTAAGTCAGAAAGAGAAAAACAAATACTGTATGCTAACACATATATACGGAATTTAAAAAAAAAAAAAAGGTTCTGAAGAACCTAGGGTCAGGACAGGAATAAAGATGCAGATGTAGAGAATGGATTTGAAGACACAGGGAGGGGGAAGGGTAAGCTGGAACAAACTGAGGGATTGACATGGACATATACACATTACCAAATGTAAAATAGATTGCTAGTGGGAAGCAGCTGCATAGCACAGGGAGATCAGCTCGGTGCTTTGTGTCCACCTAGAGGGGTGGGATAGGGAGGGTGGAAGGGAGACGCAAGAGGTAGGAGATATGGGGATATATGTATATGTATAGCTGATTCACTTTGTTATACAGCAGAAACTAACACACCATTGTAAAGCAATTATACTCCAATAAAGATATTTTAAAAAAAAAGAAAAAAATAATCCTTGTTAGGGGATGTGTAGACATCTTGTCCTAGTGTCCTACACTGCTGGTGAATATTCCATATGTTTTGTTCCAAGTATACTTTATTTTAGTAGTGAAGTCAGATGCATGTAATTTGAAAGTGTTCAAAACAATGGGGTCTTTTGAAGGTCCAGGTGCGCGTGGGTTGAGGACAGGGTTAGGAGACAACCATGCTGATATCTGAGTATGTGCCGCCTTCCAAAAACAGATTTGCAATGTTTTGAAGAAAAAGTTGAGAGCTGGTGATGAAGAAATCTGACTCCAGAATATAAACTGTGTAAGAAGTACATTCATGGAAGCAAGCATGGATCTGAAAGCCGTTGGATCAGGACACAGATGAAGATCCTTGTGCCACCCTCACAGTGCAGACTTTGAATCAGGAACAAACCTGGCTTTCAGTTCTGACTGTCATTTCTTAGCCCCATGGCCTTAGGAAAATCATTTATCTTTCTGAGCCCCAATTCCTTTATTTGTAAAAGGTGGTTGATAATATCTATTTTGTGTGATTGCCATGACATTTAGAGGTCCTTATTTTGAAGTGCCTATCATATTTATTTTGCCAAAGTAATTTATTTTTATTAAAATCTTTAATAAGATTATGCATTCACTTACTATTTTATTCATTGACTTGTTTGAGGATCCCTGGCAGTTGCTATGAACCAGGCTAGTTGCTGGGCATACAGGATGAATGAAAATATTTCTGCCTTGGCCTAATATCCTGTAACAAATTCTAAACTTAGTGTGTACTAAGTGCTATCGGAACTAAAACTTAAAAAAAATTAAACATGACTTGGGAAGGTACCAGAAAGGATGAGAAGTTCATCTGAGCCTTATTCATAGCAGAGGAAGTTGGAGAAAAGTAAGTTGTAAAGGGAGGGCAGGATATGAACAAAATAAAGGCATGAAATTACATCATCTACCTAGGAGATGGTGAATAGTATAGTGTGGCTAAAATGTAGGGCATATGTGGGCTGGAAAGAAGTGGTGGTAGATAAAATCTAAAAGGGAGAATGGAATCTGGGCTTGATAAGGTAAAGAGATGCAGCTCAGCATAGTTTTAAAACTAATTTTCCAACATTTAGCATACACATATGTACCTTCATACCCAAAATTTGCCATTTTAAATGCTTAGGATGCATGTTTAACCTGCCCCTTCTTCTGTATACAGCTCTTTTTAGATAGCTCTAATGAGGTACACTTGACATATATTTAAAGTCTACAATATGGTAAAGTTTGACATATGTGTAAACCTATGGAAACAACATCATAATCAAGACAGCGAACCTGGCTATTGTTCTCAAAGGTTCCCCAATGTCTCTTTGTAATGGTGCCTCCAGTCCTTCTACACCCTCTCCCTAGGAAGACTCTTGATCTGCTTCTTGTCACTATAGATTGGTTTGTACTTTCAAGAGCTTCATATTAATGGAATAATACAACACGTACTCTTTTTTGTGAACTTCACTCAGCAGGACTGTTTTGAGATTCATCCTGGTTACTACATTTATTAATTGTTAATTCTCTCTTAGTGCTGAGTCATCTTCCCTGGTATGAGTGTTCCATGATTATTTATCCATTACTCTGCTGACGGACTTTTGACTTGTTTCCAGTTTGGTTAGGAAACCAGTACTTCCACTCACTTCCATTAACCAGATCTCAGTCACATTGTCACTGCATATCTCAGAAAAGAAGGGACCACGTCTTTGAGCTGCTTTCCCCCAAAATAGGATGAAGACGATTTGGTAGGGAATTATTGTATTGTCAACATTAGTGAGAGGAGTTAAGCCTTATGTATTTGATTACCTTATCATGTCAAGTTCTCATGGGCACATGACGTAAGGTTGGTAGGAGTTTGTATGGACCATACTGCCATCAGAAATAGGCTTTTTTACAAGTTAGGGAGTTTAAGATTGACACGTACTCACTGCTATATTTAAAACAGATAACCAACAAGGACCTACTGTACAGCACAGGGAACTCTGCTCAATATTATGTAACAACTTAAATGGGAAAAGAATTTGAAAAAGAATAGATACATGTATATGTATAACTGAATCACTTTGCTGTAAATCTGAAACTATCACAACACTGTTAATCAACTATACTCCAATATAAAATAAA
Source organism: Lagenorhynchus albirostris (assembly GCF_949774975.1). Taxonomy (NCBI): domain Eukaryota; kingdom Metazoa; phylum Chordata; class Mammalia; order Artiodactyla; family Delphinidae; genus Lagenorhynchus; species Lagenorhynchus albirostris. Next base: position 73,106,259 of record NC_083112.1, on the reverse strand, counting down.
AAGTTAAAAAAAATAGTCTTTGGAAAGGCATTCGAAACCATCTTGTATAGCACACCAGGCAGGTACCTTTCCACATTGGGAATCCCCAGTCATTCCTATTCCCCAAACCAACTCCTGCCAGATATGAAAGGCAAATTCAGAATTTAAAAGTCATTTTCCTTGTTCCATTTTTATGATTTATTCACAGTAAATTCTGATTTAATTGACAATGTAAGTCTCTCTTTAATTTATCATCCATCAGCAAAATTGTGAGAGAGAACATTCAAATGCACACAGAATGTGATCATGACCTAGAATGGTCAGTCCCTTGACTATGTGTTACTTTATGTATATTATTCAAACAAGAGAGTCATATCACCTTCAAAATAAAAATGTTTTTGAAGCCCTTTTTAAAAATTAAAACGTCAAGATAGTGATCAAAACTTAAAACTTCTTTTTTAGAAATGTAATGTCAAAAACATATAACCAGGGAAATAAGATAGTTTATTTATAAACAATTAGCATATCTCAGTTATGTTATAGTAAATCATCACCAAAAGGAATACTATATTAAAATGTATTCAGATTTTCCTTTTCCCTTTCATTTTACAAGTTAAATATCCATTCTTGATTTACCTCTATCTTCCCACCCTCTGATGATAAAGGCTAGCATTCAGAGAGGTGCTCTCAATATCATTTAATTTTATATTATATATAGAATGGATGAAAAACATGGTCCTACTGTATAGCACAGGGAATTATTTTCAATATCCTGTGATAAACCATAATGGAAAAGAATACAAAAAATAATATATATATGTATAACTGAATCACTTTGCTGTACAGTAGAAGTTAACACATTATAAATCAACTATACTTCAGTAAGATAAATTTTAAAATATCATTTAATTTTAGAATGAAAAAAAGGAATAGGAGATCAAAACAACAAAAACTCCTGTAAAATGTCTAAGTAGCTCCAAATCCTTTCTCAAGAAATTGAGATATTAATTTTTGCTTGTTCATTTTGTACAATTCAATAAACTACTTCAAGTAAATGGATAGAATTAAAAATCATTTCAAGAATTGCATTTAGTGGAATAAGAGCGATGATGAGTCTTTTCCATTAAGTTCCAGAGGTGCAGTGAATATGTTATCTTGCTGTTGCTACCGCCGTGATCAGCATGAAGCACTACCGATGAGAACGGGGTTGTTTATCTATGCCAACCTAATTGGCCCCCTTAGGCCATTGCCAATAGAACTGACTTTCTGATTCTAATGAATAATGAAGTTCCTCTGTTAATTCATGCCAGTATCTGAAGGGTGGACCAACCTGGTCCCGGCCACAATAAGCAGTAGTGTTGTCTAATCATGGTTGACCATCAGTATCTTCACAGAGACCTACCCTGAAATTAGCTCAGCAATCACCACTTAGTCCTAACTACTCAGGGTCACAAATATTAACAAATGTTCATAATTATAGCAAAATATTCACATCAGTGACTTTAAAAAGTTATTCAAGTCTTCATATTTAGCACATTTTATCCAGTGAATGGAAGGCAAAATAATTGTATACAGTTAGTATAAAAAGGGTCCTGAAACATAGATTTTGGCTTTTGCTAGAGGTATGGAGAGCAGTTGTGAAAGCTACCTCTGTTCTTTCTCCCCAGATCCCACATGCTTGATATGTAGGGTGGCATCTCTGAAGAGTTGATCTGTGGCCCCAACTCCTTTTCATGCTGGGGCACAAATGAGAGCCTGGTGACTTGGAGAGATTCTCCTGAAAATTGCTTCATCTCCAGCTGCTTACATTCTATTTCCTCAGTGTCTTTACTCTTCAGCTCTTACATCTGATAGTCTGCTCATAACTTTCATGATACAGCAGAGCCAATGCCTCAGCCACATAAATTTTTGGCTGCCTTCACTTCAAACTACTTTCTCCCTCTTTCCTTTAGCAAACTATTTCCATTCTAAAATCTAGATTTTGTCATCACCTGGAATTGTTGGAAAGCTTGAAATTTCTAACCACTGTTCTTATCTTTTGTCTTGTTCACTTGCCTTATTCTTCCATGTCAATACTTCAGTCTGTTGACCACCCCAATCTCCCATCCAGCATCTCTGCCTGAATCCTTTATAGTCCCATTTCCCCTTGATGTCTTAGAAAATAATTTCAATTGCACACGCATTAGAACTTTCAATTTTCTCATCCCATTTATACTATCTACCTTTTATAAATCAATATTAAAATCAACCCAAATATTCTCTCCCCAGTCTTGTTGAAAGCAAATTCTCTCCCCAGTCTGGTTGAAAGCAAATCATTTAGTGGAGGCTGTTGAGCCCATTACTAGTATCTTTACTTGAAAAGCAAATTTTAGCTGCTGCAACAGTATACCTCTACACAGCTCTGGACTGGCTAAAATTTGAGAAAGACACCACCAAATGTTGGTGAGGATCTGGTTCATACATTGAAGCATAAATGGATACACTGACTTTTGAAAACTGGCAGTTTCTTAAAAACATTCACCTACTTTATGATCTAGCAATTGTACTCCTCCTAGCTATTTTCAGAAGAAAAAGGAAAATGTATGAAAATAAGACGTCTTGTACAAAAAGGTTCATATCAACTGTATTCATAATAGTCAAAAATTAGGAAGAACCCAACAGGATCATGGGTAAACAAACTGTGTTAGGACAGTAAAGTGGAGTAAAACCTTGCACTAGAAAAGAAAAATGGCATGCAACACCAAGGCTAAGTCTCAATTATGCAGAACCAAAGAAGCCAGATGTGAATGGGTACGTGCTGTGTATGCACGTGCTTCATCTGTATGAAGTTCTAGAACAAGTTGAATACCATTATGGTAAAAACATGTTAGAAGTGTGGTTTTCTCTGCAGGAGCAGGGGAAGGTATAAGAGGAAAATTTCTGGGGTGATAGAAATTTCTGTAACTTGATTGGGGTATTATCACATGAAAAATGCATTTGTCAAAACTCTGCAAACTCTACATTTAAGGTTTGTGTGTTCATGATATGCATTTTTAAGTAAAAAATTTCTAGTTAAAATTTTTAAGGTGCCCCTACTTTTTCCCCCAAGTTTAATCCATTTCCAGGGACTCTCCATTTGTCAAATACCTCTGCTCCTTCCATTTTGCCTGTATACCATCCTTAGGATTTTGCATTCCCTCTGTCTGTAGACATACATAAACATTATCTTTAGAGCTATTAGCATTTGGCACTGCCATCTTCACAAAATGCTTTTTGTATTCACATGTCTGCAAACTTTTTGAAATAACTGTAGCAATTTCCTCTACTTCCAACCTTCTGGTCATACTATAACCTACTGCAATCTAGGTGTTGCTGCCAACACTCTATTAAGTCTGCTTGCAATAATATGACTAAGAATCTCCTAATTTGTATATTTACACTCTTCTTAATTCTCTTCCTTATTGACCCTTATGTTGTTTGATACCAGTGACTGTCATCTTTTGTCTTAAAATTCTCATCTAGTCTTTTTCATAGTATATTCCTTCAGTTGCTTTTTCATCTTGAACACATTTGTTCTGGATCTTTTGTCTTAACACTTAAATGCTAATGCTGGTGTTTCCCTCAGATTCTGCCCTTGGTCCTCTTCTCTACTGTTTAAAATACTCTCAGAGGATAAAAAAAAAAGAAGTACTTTGATGCCATTAACTACTAAATATCTAATTTACCTGGTGACCTATTGCCTGAGATTCCCCCGTATGCCTCAGAATCAAAACCCGACCTTCTTGCCCTATCAGCTAGAGAATCTCTTCTGTCTACACCATTCCCTTTCTTACCAATGGCCTTAGGAAGTTACCAACAATGTAAAAAACAAACAAAAATCAAAACCCCAAAAAACCACCTTTGCTCACTTTGACTCTTCCTCATTTTCATCGCGGTCCCTAAAACCAGCCAATCAGTTACTTTGAATACTATCAAGAAAATACCATCACGACAACTTTATGCTTCCCATTCTTGATTCCTGGTTCAGGCCCTCATCTTCTCTTGCCTAAGCTACTGAAAACACTTCCTAGATCTCTTGACCTCTGTTCTTTTTCCTGCCCAGACTACATTTTCCATCACCAACAGAGTTATCTTCTCTCTTGTCATGGTGATTTCCTACCCACATCTTTTAATGGTTATTCATTCACTACCTGATAAAGCCCCATTTACTTAGCATGGCAAATAGGATTTTACAATCTGTCCCTCAAACTACTTGTGACATTGTTTATTGCCCACCTCAATCCCTCCCTGCCTTCTTCTTGTCTACAGAACCTAATTTTATGAGACATCTGGAAGAGACCCCTTTATCTCACTTGTTCAGGGTTGGACATGTGTTCCTTTTCTGTCATGTAATATATTTAGAAAAAGCTCCTGAGAGCTTCTGGCAGAGCTTTCCCCCTCTGACTGGAGCCACATCTTCTTTCATTTAAGCTTTGAATGAAATGGCTTGAGGGCACCATGTTTGAAGGTCCTGCAATCATATTGCAGCCTCAAGGGAAAGGCAAAGGCCGAGGGAATAACAGAGATGCCAACTCAAAATCATGATATGGCTAAGTAACACCAGAACATGCCAACTCTAACACAGTTTTTATGTGAGAAAAACACCCCCTGTTTTTTAAACTCTCATTAGTCAAATAAATACTTCTTGAGTGACACTCTGTTTTCAGAGAGGTACCCTCCTCTCACTCCCTCCTTCATATCCCATGACCAAGTAAGTCTTACCCAAGTTTTCACTGTGTCTAGGGCACAGTGCTCCTGTTACTGAACTCAGGGTCAGCTGCTAGCTACTCAGAACCCAATAATCAAGAGGCAAGTGTCAGGAGAAAGGAAAGATGTTTTAATCAGAAAAGCCAGCCATCTGGGGAGAAGGTGGACTTGTGTCCCAAGACCAACTCCAAAGATTCTGCTCAGTCATGACAGTTTTTCAAGGAAAAAATGGTGGAGGGGGGGAGGAGAGAGAATCTCAGTGAATCATCGAGGTAGGAAGTTGGATTCTGCATCCTTCTCCATTGCATGCAGACTTGCCGACTCTCTCTTCAGCTGTTATCTTGCCACGTGATCTGCCTGCAGGATTGCTAAGGGAGGCTCTTGGGGGTAGAGAGCTAGTCATTCTTTAACTACTTAATTCTTCATTTTTACTTCTTTTAATCTAGGGAAAGAATCAACAGGTTAGGCAAGGCATGTTGTGCATTCAGGAGAGCATATGTCAGGAATTAGGTTAAATTACTTAATCATCTCATTCCTATAATTAGGTTCTTTCAAAATTAGAGATGGACAGAAATGGACAAACAGGAAAGGGGCAAAAGAGCTGCTTTCACTGCTCACTTTGTTTTGAATTCATGTAATTTAATCTCTTAGCCTGGAAGGCCCTTCTCTGCCACATGGCTTCTTACCCATCGTTAAACCCCTTCTCAAACCAGGCTTCCTAGTGACGCCTTTACCCAAGGTTAGCCCAGATTTTCTCCATGTTCCCATAACCCTTGATATATATCTTGATTTTTACCCTCATCTCTTTTTATTGTCATTCATTATTTATATGCTCATCTTACCCTCTAGAAGTTGATTATCTTGTCACCAGGGACCATAGCATATTCCTTTGTATATATTTTTGGAATAGTAATCTGTAAATATTTGTGGAATGAAACAGAAAAGGAAGAATAATGAATAAAACCCATCCTGTATATATATGTATTTTTCTACAAAAGTATTCATTTGATCTTGAAAAGTATGACTGGGTGCTGTCCATCTAGGTGAGCAGTAAATACGTTTGAGGTCGCACTGGTTGCCTCGATGGTCTTATACAACTTCATAATTTACTATGAATCTTTTAAAATTCCATTTGTAATTTTATTACAAATTTTCAAAGTACCTATTTCATGTATACAAAATTTGCACATATTGTCACTTATTTTGTGTTTAGTTTTCAGATGAAGAAATTGTCAGTGCTGTCAATAAGCTCTGTGCACATTTCCAGGTTGTAGCTGAATAAAACAAACAAAATCTTTGCCTTCTTTGATTTTCCATCCTAATAAAAAATATGTCTGATATACACATGGCTACAGTGAACTAAATGCTAATATATAGGATGGTCATGTCACAAATGTAATCTTTTCTTCATGATATATTCTATGAAAGACACTTACCTTCAAGATACAAAACTATATAATATCTGTCTAGTGCATAACACACCAAATAAGTCTAAAAATAAAGACTTTATTAAATTAAATGTGCCAATATCTTATAGAGAATCAAAAGATTTTTAAAAATCACCTGTTATAAGAACTATGACTTTGACTGAGAAAAGACTCACCTGTACTTACACCTGCTCCAGCATGAAACAACACAGTTGGGAAGATGCCTGAAGAATTCCCCTGCTCTCATCACTGTCAAAAATTGCTGTGATTTTATAAGATAAATAATTCTTGGAGGTACTGATATATTTCTTGAATATATTGTGGGGAAAATGCACGGTGAGCCGCAGTGGGTTTCCAGCAAGTCATCGGTCTCATCCCACATTCTTTCAACTCACAACATTCTTTATCATTTTTCTACCTTTGCTTATGGTGTGGTCTCTTGTTTCAATTCCCTCTCCATCAACCATGTCTCCTAACCAGTGATATCTACTTTCATAGTCTACCCGCTCTTCCAGGAAACAATAAAATTCCAAATCTCTCACCAAATTGGGAATTCACCATTTTCTTCTACCAAACAACTACAGCACTAACTACTTTGCCATTTGTTTACAATCACACACATTCTTCTGGGCTGGAGAGGCCTATGATGTTCCATTACATAAAGCTCTTGCTAATAGCTTCCTCTAGAAGAAGTCACCTCACTCAAAAATAAAAGGGAAGGGGGAAAAGTGATTTATGTAAAAATACTGAAAGAAAATGAACCACAGATTTCTATAAAGCACATCTCAAAGCAAAGCTGAAGGAAGTAACAGCAAGACCACAAAAGGAGATAAAACGTAAGTTGGCAATGTTCACAAAATATGTTGAATAGCAAAATAAGTAGGAATGAAGACCACATTGGAAGCAGCAAACTGGAAAAGTAATATTGCTGGAAATGCAGTAAAGAACTAGGTGGATGATATAAAGAAAATAACATTATCAGCAAATACTTACATAATGATTATATGTGCCTGGAACTATTGTAAGCATTTTACATACATTATCCTCATTCTCACTGCAACCCTATGGAGTAGGTAGGTACCATTATTAAACACATTTACAAGGATAAAACAAAAGCAGGTAAATAACTTACCAAAGTGAAAAACCAAGATTACAATCTGATAAGGGGATAGTATTCAAAATCTATAAATAACTCATACAACTCAATAGAGAAAAGAAAACAAAACAAACAATCCAATTAAAAAATGGGCAGAGGATCTGAATAGACATTTTTCCAAAGAAGACACACAGATGGCCAAGAGGTATGTGAAAAAATGCTCAGTGTCTCTAATCATCACAGAAATGGAAATCAAAACCAAATGAGATATCACTCCACACCTGTTAGAATGACTATTATAAAAAAGATAAGAAATAACAAATGTTGGCCAGGATGTAGAGAAAAGGGAATCCTTGTACACTATTGGTGGGAATGTAAATTTGTGCAGCCACTGTGGTAAATAGTACAGAGGTTCCTCAAAAAATTAAAAATAAAACTATCATATGGTCCAGCAATTGTACTTCTGGGTATTTATCCAAAGAAAATGAAGACATTAACTCAAAAAGATATTTGTACCCCTATGTTCATAGCAGCATTATTTGCAATAGCCAAGATGTGGAAAACACCAAAGTGTCCTTCAGTGGATGAGTGGATAAAGAAATTGTGATAGATATCTCTATCTCTATCTATATATATGTGTGTGTGCGTGTATATATATATATATATATATGAATATTATACAGCCATAAAAAGAATAAAATCTTGCTATTTGTAACAACATGAATGGACCTCAAGGGTATCATGCTAAGTAAAATAAATAAAACATGAAAAGGCAAATACTGTATGATCTCTCGTATATGCCAAATCTGAAAAGCAAACGAACAAACTCATAGATACAGAGAATAGATTGGTGATTGCCAGAAGCCGGGTGTAGAAGGTGGGAGAAATTGGTAAATTGTTTTTTTTTTTAATTTTAAATAAATTGAATTTAAAATACAGCATATGCATAATTAGTATTTCCAAAGACAAAAAAAGAAAAAAATAGTGGATAGGTCATTTATAGATATTATTTAAGAAAACTGTCCCCAAATAAAAATAACTAGACTGTATACATTGAAAGCGTGCTCTATGTATGAGAAAACAATTTAAGTAATGCTCAGATATGAGCTGTATCCCCATAAATTCATGAGCATTAAAAATCTTTAGAGTATACAGACAGGAAATTAAGTCACCTACAAAGAAGAAAACTAAGGATAGCTAAATAGTTTCCTACTACAATATTTGGTAATGAAAGTTACTAGAACTTTGCCTATAATGTCCTCAAGAAAATAGAGACTCAAGAATTTTCTACTAAGCCAAACTGTCTTTTAAATAGAAAGGCAGCAGAAAAGTATTTTTAGATGTAGACATGAATACATGAAATACATCTCCCATGAGCAACATATTTTCCACGAGCAGATACTAGAGGATAAATTCTAACTAACCAAGAAATATGTAAAGAAACTGGCAAAAGATGTGGGCCAAGCCTCTTCCTTTGAATATGGACTGGATGCCACGTCACATACTTTTGTATAAATCTATCCTTAAAGCTTTATCTACAACTTCCAGATTGTACTTACTTGGCAAGCTTTATTGTTTTCGTTCACCAGAATTGGTTGCCCTCTCCTTTGGGGAAGAAGGAAGAATTGTATGTCCATATTGCCATAGATTTTTCCGTGTGACTTTCTTTGTCCAGTGTATTGTGAGTGGAAGTGAAATTTGTCAGTTCTAAGGGACAATACTTAGCAACCAGTGTGACATTTTTCCTCCTGTTTTCTTTCACCTGGTGAAAGTACATTTTCCCTATGATGGTGCTTCAACAATCCAGGACACTGAGTGAAGACAACATGGAACAGAGTCCCTTACAACCCAAGATGGACAGGTCATGTAAGCAAGGCACACTGTTGTGTGACTTTAAGTCAGGGAGATCTCAGGGCTGTTGGCTAGAAGTTGTTTTAGTCAGAATGTACATAACTAAACCTGACCAAAAAAATATGACATGTGAAACAGGATGAACGCGGAATCCTAGATTATAGATCTCTGCTACAATCTTTTACTCTTTTCCAATTGTCTCACTTCATTCTTAACTTCTATTTTCTTTTACTTTTTGTAATCATATTAATAGACTCTTCCCAAAGCATTAAATTTTGCTTTTGTAGAAATATATTTCTTTCTTTTCATACTTATATTTGATTAGTTTATATTACACATAATTAAACTACATAATTATACTAACGGATACAATTTGCATTGGTAACAAACACAGCTAACTCGGTAGATGGATGATGGCATGGAAGAGTGGAGACAAAACCTACAATCGGCAAGTTATCAATAGGTGGGTAGTGGATGCTGGAGTGGTTTGTAAAAGGAAAGAGTGTTGGTGGGCTAGTTAAGTGAAAGTTGGAGAAGATAGTTTCTATGATAAATATTTACTCAATAAGATAATCTGTAGCCATTTTATAAATATATTTTATGTACGTATACTACATATATATGAATAAACATGTACATACACCTACATTGGATTGCATTATGCATATGCGCATGCGTGCATTTGCACACATGAGAATCTCTAATCTGTTAATCGTTCTTATCTTTCACAGTGGCTTTAGGAACTCAAGGGGAAAGGAAAAATACAGTTGACCCTTGAACAATGCGGGTTTGAATTGCGCAGGTCCACTTACCTGTGAATACTTTTCAGCAGTAAATACTACAGTACTATATGGTCCGTGGTTAATTGAATCCGAGTATGCAGTGGAACCTTGGATACAGAGGGCTGACTATAAATTATCAATCCCCGTTTTGTTCAAGGATTAATTTATGTCTTTTTTAAAAAATTGATTTATTCCAAAATATTACTCTTATAAAGTAAAATTTTTTAAAAGATATTTTTAACAACAGTCATAGAAAATGCCATTCAATATCAGACTGCATGGCACTGTCAGTCTTCTGGAATCTCAAGTAGTCATCAGAATGATGTATTTTTGCTGTTAAGGGTTGGACCAGTACTTCTTTTGTGTTGCTGAAAGAATGTGGGGTGTATTTTAGTCATAGGAGACGTTTAATGAATGTATGTTGATTGCTTTTTATTGAGAAACTTGTATCTTTGATTGAAAAGGAGATCCTTCAAGAGAGTAGAAATTAGAGGGAAAGGATTTTCAGGACAACCTCCGGATTCTTTGATTTTAAATAAAAGTGTTTTCTCGTTTGTTTTTTACTGCACGCCATGTCATTTATCAAACTTGTTTTCTCCTCATCTGGTGCCATGGAATGAGTCTTGGCGTGGAAATCCGAAGACCTAAAGCCCAAGACAGGTTTGTTCTTTCACCTCCAAGAACTGCAATTTTTCCCCAGAAAGTAGTTGAACTAGATTAAGCAGACGACATCCTTTAGTAAAAGAAATACGCACTGGAATTCAAATCAGCATTTATTCTCTGCCTGAGTCATGTCGGATTGTTTGAAGAAAAGTTTTTTTCTTCTATATTTATTTCGCTTAAAATTGTCATCAGAGGGCTTCCCTGGTGGTGCAGTGGTTGAGAGTCCGCCTGCCGATGCAGGGGATGCGGGTTCGTGCCCCGGTCCGGGAAGATCCCACATGCCACGAAGCGGCTGGGCCCGTGAGCCCTGGACGCTGAGCCTGTGCGTCCGGAGCCTGTGCTCCGCAACGGGAGAGGCCACAATAGGGAGAGGCCCACGTACGCAAAAAAAAATTGTCATCAGAGACAATTTTACATTTTGTTTTTTATCTGCTTTCTTTCCAGGTGCAGACTGACTTTGAGGCGTTGGTGCTGAGTTAGGTAGCTCTGTTCTTGTTCGTTTCCTAATCTCCTCGCCCTTCTTTCTTCCTCATCCCACACCCTGCCAGTTTCAAAGCAAAGTTATTTTAAACTAATTAGTATTAGTAAAATTTTATTTTATTTTAATTATTTATAATTAGCTAGAGCTCATATTACTTTGGTTCTTACTATTTTATGATATTAATCAGAGGAATGAAAGGCTTTCAGGAAGCGGTTTCATTTAACCTGAAAATGGTTTGGAAATCACATGCTCTTATTCTTTTTTTTTTTTTTTCAGTACACGGGCCTAAGCCAATCAAGTAGCTACCCACCCCCCACAAGTGACAGACAATCAGCAAACAACCTAAATATGGAGTGTTTGCAGAGCACACACTTAATAAAATTAAAACCTTTAGAGAAATACTGTTCTGTCTGCAGAGCAAAGTCCACGTGACAAGAGAAATTTGGGATCATCACAGAGGAATGAAAGTCCACCTTTTCGAGGGTTAGGACTATGCTAACTAAAGCTGCAACTTAAAACTCGGGAGCAATTTGAAAGCAGCCTCCTAGACGGGTGGGATACGGAGGGTGAGAGGGAGACGCAACAGGGAGGAGATACGGGGATGTATGTGTACGTATAGCTGATTCACTTTGTTATACAGCAGAAACTAGCACACCATTGTAAAGCCATTATGCTCCAATAAAGATGTTAAAATAAATAAATTAATTAAGCAGCCTCTTACTGGCTGAATCAATGTTTACAGTATCCCTGCGTTTTTGTAAATGATGTATTGGGCTTCTCGTCAGGGCCAAATGTCGACGTGAACTTTTACTTGTTGGACAGGAGATCAGAGAGCATGCTCAGTATAAAAGTGTCCACTCTGGACTTCATTAGGGAACCAATGAGCTATGGCCAGTCCTGGGGTTTACACGGGGACCCAGGCTCAACGCACAGCTGTTTCCTTGTCTTTTTCAGGCCAGGAAAAACCAGCACTGCTCCAAATTGACCAGGTCCCCAGTCTCCCCACTCCTGGTGCTCAGGTTACCCTTTGATTTCAGCCGGTCCACAGCTGTCCAGCATCCGGCTTCCCTCCCTCTACACAGGCCTTCTCCACAGCCCACCTCACTCAGGAGGGATTAGGACCAAGAGGGACAGTGTGGCTGGTCATCGATTTTAATCCCAGTTAAAGTAGCTTTGCTTCCTCCTGGTAAGGACCCAAAAACTCCAGATGTCGAGCAGATTAAATTTGGAAAAACATTTTACCTGATTTGGCAACTTGTTTTTCTGCCCTCATAGGAGATTGAGTCAAACTTTCACTCCTAGTGTTGTCCCAGGCATTTTTTTTTGCTCGCTTGTATGTGGCTATGATACACCGTAGGGACAGATTCTTATATTTTATTCCTAAGTCAGCGATCATCTCATTGCCCTGCTCTGGGCAACACACAAAGTGTGCTATATAAGGAAGCACTTTAGTTTTACTGATTCTAAGTTTATTGCCTTTTTAATTTGATAGCGTTCTTTGCTCAATGTATTATGCATAGTTTCATTTTTGGCAGTTTGAATGTCTACCAGGACACACGTCCAAAAATCCAGTCCTGGGGGTAATCGATAAACGAGAAGAGTCTTTTGCCAGAGTCATTATTCTCTGCATTTTATTCTTTCTCAGCAACATGCTCCTAAAAAAAAAAAAAAAGAAAGAAAGAAAGAAAAAAAAGAAAAAAAGAGAGAGACAGGGTGAGTGAAAACCTTTAACTAATTCAAGCCCTGTGGGTGTTACTGTCAGTCTCTTTACTTCTCTGTTAAAAACTTTTATTTTTAATCAAACCTTTCAAAAACTTTTTTCTCTTCTACATAGATCAATACCTTTCTACAAGAAGAGGGCTGGCTCTTTTTGATGGTTGCATTAAAAGTTTCAAAGGAACTTAGCATCATTTAGCTAGTGATGCTACAGCTCACTGGCTGAACAGAATGTATTTGTACCAAATCATGACTGTTCGGTTTCCTGAGGGTTTTCCAAAGGGTTTTCCAAACCCTTTTCCAAAGGGTTTTACTAGAATTTCTCTTTCTCAGACCTTCTTTATCTACTTCCTCTCCTATTGAAATCCAGTACAGACAGGGTTTCTCAAACCTTAGCTTGCCGGTGAATCCCCTGGGGATAATGTTCAGATTCAGACTGAACATCAGGGTAAGGTCCAGGGTAAGGCCTGAATGTCTGCATTCCTAACACACTCCCCGGAGGAGCCCAGCCTCCTGTTCCCTGCTCCACTTGAGAAGTGAGTTCTAACATGTGTGTTAGGAGCACCAAGTGTAGACTCAGGCCAATCCGGTTCTGCCACTCACCAGCAGGTCGAGGTTGCCTCCGTCTTGGTTTAGTCATGCTACCTATCTAAAAATTTTGCAGTTAGGATAGCATGAAATAGTGTATGTAAAGCACCTAGCAGCAGTCTAGCCCATAGGAAACACTCAATAATGGACAGGTTTTTTGTTTTGTTTTGTTTTGTTATCATCACTTTATTTATTAAAATGTTTATTGAAATGTAGTTGATTTACAATGTTGTGTTAGTTGTAGGCGTACAGCAAAGTGATTCAGTTATACATATATATATATTTATATGTTCTTTTTTAGATTCTTTTCCATTGTAGGTTATTACAAGATATTGAGTATAATTCCCTGTGCTATGCGGTAGATCCTTGTTGTTTATTTTACATACAGTAGTGTGTATCTGTTAATCCCAAACTCCTAATTTACCCCTCTCCCCTTTCACCTTTGGTAATCATAAATTTTTTTTCTATGTCTGTGAATCTATTTGTTTTGTAAATAAGTTCATTTGTACCATTTATTTAGATTCCACATATAAGCGATATCATATGATATTTGTCTTTGACTTACTTCACTCACTATGATAATCTCTAGATCCATCCATGTTCCTGGAAATGGCATTATTTCATTTTTTTTCATTTTATATATATATATATATAAATATATATATAAATATTTATATATATAAAATGGACAGTTTTAATTATTTTGATTATTTCATTTTATATATATTTTATATACATTTTATATATATAAATATATAAATATTTATATATATATATATATATAAAATGGACAGTTTTAATTATTTCGATTATCATTCTATCTCCCACTCACCTACTCCTGTATAGCCCAGACTATGTTTTTATCCATTTACTCAAAAAGAGCACTGAGGCAGGAAGAAGCACCCACGGCCTGTGTAGGAGGCATTCCTATAACAGAGGAACCTGGGCAGCGTCTGCTCACTGGATAATTCTGGGGTGACTGTGGTCTAGGCAGGGGGCCTGGTGCATTTCCTCGTCTCAAGGGAGGTGGGGAGGCTGGTGGGGTCATTAGGAAAGGTGGCATGAAAAAATGATGTCCTGTCCTGATAATGGTGATAAGAGGGGCCTGTGTCCTGAGACACCTGTGCTCTGGATGGGGGTTTACGCACAGGTGGGTTCTGGATGTCACATCTGAGGCTACCCAGAGATAGATCAGACCGGTTCAGTGGTGCTTCTCCCATCAACCACTTTATGGAAGGACCACCACTGACCCACAGATGCATCATGCAATAACCTACATGTGTCTGGCTCTCTGTTACTCATTACACATTTGCATACATTCTGTCTTGCTTCATCCTCACACCTCCCCTGTGACAGAAGAGCCGCCGTTTCGACTGTCATGATAACAGTGAGATTTAGAGCAGCTCCCAAACCTCCAGTGAGTGGGGGGGAGTTGGCCACGCGTCTGCCTCGAAGCCCAGGGTAATCCCGTGCCCCTCAGAGGGAGCTTAGAGAACAGGAAACATCTCAGAAACACAATGCTCAACTTTCACAGCGGATTGGATTGCAGTGGAAACCTCTACTCTATGACCATGTCCGTGTGAAGCGAATTCATGTGCCCCAACCTCTTTCTATTTGCTTTTTCAAAACAGGAGGAAAAAAAATGCACGGATAAAAAGTGAATGGGATGTCAGTGAACGTTATGGGCAAATGGTTGTGACAGGGAATGCTGACCATGGCAGCAGATTAAAATCCCTGGATTGCCAAAATACTTGCAGAGTTACGTTTAAGTACTTTTTTTAATGTGAGGGAAAAGAAAAAGGATGGACAGCGAGGAAAAGTGCAGAGAGCAGAGGGACAGTCTGATCCATCATAACACACATTTCTCTTTCTTCTTCTGGCGCTTTCTTCTAGCACTTGCCAAATTTGTTTCTTATTATTGCCTTCTAGAGAGAATATTCAAGTTGGGAAGTGGTTCAGAGATCACCTATGTCCACACGCGTGAGTGGATAGCGGAGGTGGATCTGACACAGGAATTCATGGGAACCACATCCCCAGTGCATCTAATCTCCCATCTCACAAGGATGCTCTCCTTCTGCCTCCTCTGCCTTCATTTTCAAGGGCAGGATTAAACCCCAAACCCAACACTAACCAGCAATGCATCTACTTCACGCCTTCAGTGGAGGAATGTGTTAGCTATTGCTTTTACCTCTTGTCTGTTGCCCAAGATTTCTCCACCCATGTCTCTTAGTAATTAACACTGGCTGCAGGAAGGGACATGCCACTCTGCCTGGACCAGTTACAGGATAGCACTTTGTTCTTATCGGGCTGTGGATAAATTACATGACACAAAGTAGCCAATTAGATTCTTTCCCTGAGATCGATATAAGCAAAACGGGAATGAAGAAGCTGCAAGAGGGAAGAACCTGGAGATTAAATCAGAGCAGCCTTTGGGAGGTGCTGTCTGTGTCGTGGGTCCAGGACAGCCTGAGACCACCTCTTCCTCTTGAATAGAGGGGCCATTGGTCACTTTAGTTATATGAGGTGCATCCCTGTCACTTACAACTAAGAGTCCTAACTGATATGCTACTTTATTGCCCGATGGCATTGAGACAGCCACCAAAGTACCTGAGTTTTCAAGAATCTTTATCCGGGGTTTCAAGGACATTTTATAGTCCAAGCTGCACTCACGGTCGCCACCTTCTCACCAAATAATATACCCACACTTGCTTACAGCATCTTTTATCGAGCACATAACCGTCATGTTTTCTTCTGTTAAATATATCTCCCTGCTGGACGAGGACCATCCAGAGGAGATGCACGCTCCAAGTCGTTCTCAGACGTACATATTTAATGGGCAAGAATAAAGCCCAGGAGGTATAGCAAATTTGGATGGATAGAAGAGTGACAAGTTCTTAGAATATAGGGTGTTCTTGAGAGCAACATCTTTTCCCAGGGAGACCCAGGTGGAGGTGCCCCGTGTAGAATGAAAACAGTAATACCCCTGGGAGTTCGGAAGAAGTTTGTTGAGGGAGGGAGTGGAGTCACGAAAACAAAAAGTCAGCAAATAAAAGAGCCCCTCCTCTCCGCCAAAGACAGGCTGACTTTGTTTCTTCTCTATTTGCCCAGGAGTCATTTCTGTTTACAGTTTAGGCCAGTAGATCCACTTATATCTTTTTTTTAAAAATTAATTAATTAATTAATTTTGTTTGTGGTACGCGGGCCTCTCACTGTTGTGGCCTCTCCCGTCGCGGAGCACAGGTTCCGGACGCGCAGGCTCAGCGGCCATGGCTCACGGGCCCAGCCGCTCCGCGGCACGTGGGATCTTCCCGGACCGGGGCACGAACCCGTGTCCCCTGCATCGGCAGGCGGACTCTCAACCACTGTGCCACCAGGGAAGTCCCCATTTATTTAATTTTTTAATTGAAGTATAGTCGATTTACAATGTTGTGTTCACTTCTGCTGTACAGCAAAGTGATTCCGATACATACTGTATATATATGTATATATTTATATTCTTTTCTATATTCTTTTCCATTATGGTTTATCTCAGGATATTGCATGTAGTTCCCTGTGCTCTACAGTAGGTCCTTGTTGTTTATCCATTCTCTTTATTTTGGGTCCCAAATGATCTGAATACCATTTCTCCTGATCTGAGAAGAGACAACACAGTTATCATCATGTTCTAAGACCCCTTATATGCCGGATACTGAGAACTCTATATTCGTATTTCCCTCGGAAGATTTGTCTGTAGTTGCCACACCACTTTTGCAAAACTGATCCCAAACGTCATGAACCATATTATTCCTGTATAGCCTTTTCTTATATGCAGTGTCTTGAAAGCTTGAGCTCATCTTTTTAACACTAAAAAAAAAAATCCACTGTATTTTACTATGCAAAATATAGCTTTATTATGCAAAATAGGTTTTGTTTTACTGTGGCTAGTTCAGATGGTTCCATGTAAGGTTTAAGCCTGTGCTGTTTTTTTTGTTGTTGTTTTTTTAAGCCTGTGCTGTTTTGAAGGAGGAGAATGCACTTTTGCTAACATGTGTAATTCACTCCTGCCATGAGGTAGGAACATTACTGACTTTAGTGCTATAAAATAGGCATTATGTAAGAGTTGAAATGTTCTAAATTCTTCAATTTAGTTTAAAATATTAATTTGGCTGTCACTAAAAATATGTCTTTTTGTTGGGTTATTTTATATCTTTATGAGGTTAATTAAAATTGCATAATGGATTTACCCATGTGAAATTTCTGTTTTTCAAGATTGAAGCTTTAGGGAAAAAGAAAGACATATGGTCACTCAGAGCTAATTTAGTGAAACAGAGGAGAGTTTCTATTTCCCTAATCCAAGTGAAAAGATCAGCCATTCACTTAGTAGCCCCACAGACACACATATAGACTAGCTGGAACACACACACACACACACACACACACACACACACACACACACACACACACACACACGGACTTGCACACCTTAGCCAAGGACATGGAGTTACCTAATTCTTTTTTAATTTTCATTAGTCACTTGTTCCTTTTCCATTCATCATATTTATTTGCTCTCTTTCCCTCTTAAATATATACACTTATATATATTATTTATATATAGTCATATATATATATTTTTTCTACTAAGACAGTCGCTAAGGAACGTGCACACACAGGATCCATTAAATGGGTGTATTGTTCCTGGGGTCGTTTGTGCTAGGCGAAGGATTTGTGGGTAGCTCAAAAGTCCTCTTCAACTTGGCATTAATTCTCCAACTTAACTGACATTTGAGTGAAAGTGCTTTCATATGCAGCAAAAGGAAAAAAAATCCCTTTGGTTCACCCCTTCCTTCGTATGCAGAAGACAAATGTTTTCCAGAATATTCCTGGGCATTCTGGAAGCAGGCTTGTGAGGAGGGCGAGGCAGGCTTAGAGAGCCTGTGGTGGGAGTGTGATGGGAGGCGGAGTGAGGACAGGGCCTTGGAGAGGACTCTGGGGGAGCTGGAGGGTGAGGGATTGGGGACTGATGGGGGGTCTGTGAGGCAAACTGAGCAAAGCTCTTCCGGATGACCAACAATTGAAGGCAAGAGGAGAGTAGTCTGGAAGCACTGCCGCGGCCTGTGCATTGGCTCTCTTTTAATGTTCTTCAAGAAACTCAAGGAATGATTCGATTTTTAAAATTACTTTTGGTTGGCGGACTCTTCCTTTGAAATTGACTCTCTGTGACAATAGCTCTGGCGTACATTTGGGTATGCTGCTTTTATGTGCATTTCGGGGTTTTATTCTTGCGATTTTGATTCTTCTCATGGAAAACAAATGGGAGATCATTTTACAGCTTTTAAAAAGACGGTATTTTAAAGTTTATTCAATGTACTTGCGTCGCCTTTCCTACTACTCCAGTTTTGAAAAAAGAAGGATTCACCCTTCTTTCAGCTGGGAAGCTCTGCAGGGACTCTGTTCCTCAGAACACAACCCTGTTCCTCAGAACACAACCCTGGGATTTCCTGTACCTGGAACGTGCCAGCCTTGAGAAGAGCTCACTGCACGCGAGGTGCTGCAGGAAAAGGTGGCTTTACAGAGGAGGCGTGTGCCGACACGGACACGGGCCCCGGGAAGCTGCCCGGAGCGCCGGCAGCAGGTCAGTGCCTCTGCTTCCACATCAGCCCACCTCGCTCGTCCCCTCTTCCTCCCTGAGACCTGCGTCTGACTTCCCTCATGCTCACCATCGAGGCCTCCTCTGCAGTCCTTCCTCCCCGCTCGCTCACAGCTTCTAGAACCTTCCCACCTGTTTGAACTCTGACAGCGTAATGTCTGTTCCCAACACTCTCCTGAACGGGCTTGGAGGGTCCCAGATGCTAGCCTTAGCTCTCACTGCCTTTTAACTCTGTATGTTCAACACTTGTGAACAGCATCTTTCCCCCGAACCTCACTTTCTCCTTCACTATTTCCTCTTCTCCTCCCCCTACTGTGTGTGCGCGCACACACACGCGCAGACACACACACACACACACACACACACACACACACCGGCCCTTTCTCTCATGTGGGCCCATGGGTGTGAGGACTACATTTATACTTCTGGTTTCAAAGTACTTAACACCTTGAATCACTCGTTCACATAGTCATTCATTCAAGTGCCACATTGGAAAACTTCTCCGTGTCAGGCATTGGGGTAGACACTGGAGACGGTGCAAGAAGAAGAATCTATCATCTTTGTAAATAAGCAATTAGAGTTGCATCATAACAGTCAAATTAGGAACTTCCTCTCTATGTCCACTACCAACATTGCATCTTTTAATTTACCCACATTTCCTTCCTTGTTACCATTTTAAGAGCTAATGGTCTTTACTAGATATTCTGTTAGTTCTCATGTCAATTTCAAGCTGTTTTATACAGGAATTTGTATTTTTATTTAAACTTCAACTTACTGCCATGAAATTATTATTCAGCGATATTCTTCTTACATTTAATACGCGTGGGATCTGTCTTGACATATCATTCTGCATTCTGGATACGGCTACTGATTTTCTTTTGCTTAGTCTTGCCAGGGTACAGCCAAATTATTAGGTATTTCAATGAACACACAAGAAAATTAGGCACACATATTATTACTATTAAAAAAGAGAGAGATAATGGTCTTTATTTCTCAATACACTTCTTGCAAGATTTCAGCCATGATTGATTTGAAGGGGACATTGCCATAACCGTGATTAACTGCAGCAGGGAATATTTAATCCCGTTTTTAAGTTTAATTTACATACTTGTGTTTTTTTTTTCTCAATCACAAGGAAGAATTCACGTATTCACTTATTTTATGATTTTTTTTAAATAATATGAATCATAAGCTTAGACTCCTGGACTCTCAAGTTAGCTATCAGGTACATAAGCAAATGACTCAGAATCATGACTACATGTGGCCAGTGGTTTGTTAATTTTATCAGTAAATTTCCTGTCATTACATCCATCCACTACACTTTGCTTTCTTCTATCAAAATTCTTACTCTCAGCCTCACGTGAGTCAGTTTATGATTATAAAATTAGTAAATGGTTAATCATATCCTGTTGGCTTAAAATTCTTTGTCCAGTAGAGGAATTCAGACACTTAATGTGGTTGAGCCTCTCATCCATATTGTTCAAATTTTCAGTTGGGCAGCCAGTTTTTAAAAGATTTCTGATTTGCAACAATGTGCTCTTTAAAACAAAACACTTCTGTACTCTTCCTCAAGTATGTAAATGCAGGAAATTAGAGATAATCTGATCCCGGATGTTAAAGGTGTGTCATTCAGACCATTGTATCTGGGTTGGTCAATAAAAACTGATAGAATATGATGATCGTGGTAATTTCTTTCAAGCACAAAAAGAAAGGTGTTTACTTTCCTCCTGAATTTATATGGATGCACAATTGATACCATCTGAGACTAAATTAAAATTTAATAGAATATTACAACTGTTCTACTCCTACAAAAGTCCTTTTTTTAAATTATAAATTACTGTATACATGAAGGAAAATGTTTAGTTATAGACATCCCAATATGCAAATTTTGACTTTGTAACACTTTTATAACAAGAAATAATCACATGGAAATTTATTTTTGAATTCTGTCGATATTGGTGAACCATCTTCAAGCAAAATACAATTTTTTATCTTCAGTCCAAAAACATAGAACATTTTTATAAATAGTAAGAAGCATTCCCACACAGTGTGAAACATCATACAGCAAGTTTTCCCACTAGATCCATAGAATAAGTTCTCTTTGGAGAAAAGAAACGATGATTTGTCATTGGGGCACCTGCACTGATAATGGATTGTTGTAAAGCTGTAAACTTGTTTTTTGTTTTCTGGCTGTGTTGGGTCTTCATTGCTGCGTGTGGGCTTTCTCTAGTTGCAGCGAGCAGGGGCTACTCTTCGTTGCGGTGCACAGGCTTCTCATCGCGGTAGCTTCTCTTGCTGCAGAGCATGGGCTCTTGGTGCGCGGGCTCAGTAGTTGTGACACAAGGGCTTAGTTACTCCGTGGCATGTGGGATCTTTCCGGACAAGGGATTGAACCCGTGTCCCCTGCAGTGGCAAGTGGATTCTTACCCACTGCGCCACCAGGGAAGTCCCACTAAAACTGTAAACTTTACAGGCTATTTTGGATCCAAAGTTTCCCAAGGTTCTATTTTTTATTTATTTATTTTTTAAAATCAAAGATGACATCAGAATTTCAAAGGAAATATAGAGCACCTGTTCATGCCCACCTAGCCATTACTTGAAGTCTGCCCAAGTTCAGTGCTGCCTAAGTTGAAGGTTTAGGATTAGAAAGTCCATTTGGTGCTTAGAAGTTGTAGCCAATCTCTCCAATTCTACTTTTACCTTCATATTTGTTTGTTTTCCTTCAACATATTCCTCACCTTCTCAGAGTGTGGAGGAGAGGGCTTTCTTTTTTCTTTTCTAATGGGGACCTCCTCTGAAAACTCAACAATATTGGCTTTTATTTATTTTTTAGGTGATGATTTCCCATTAAAGTTCACTTGAAGAAATCGTTCAGCCTCTTACAAAAATGTTTAAAAGCCTTATCATGCTGATATCCAAGAAGTAAAAGAAGCATAACATCTCAGGATTTAAGGGGCCACAGACACTGCAGAACCCCAATAATGGCAGTGCCTTTAAAACAGATGAGGAAACTGAGGCCAGATGTGTTAGTGAACTTGACCGAGTTAATGAAAAGCAGAAGAGCTGAGGTGACTAGTTCAGTCCTTACTTCCTTCTCCTGTTTCCTCCACATCTCATTCCTTCGTTATATTCTGTACCATTCATCATAGCGTTGTCCCTCTTTTACTACTTACTTCTTTATTTTCTGAGACTATGGATATGAGGAAACATCCAGCAGTATTTTCCCTTTCTCCAAGATACTATCAGTAATCTTATCGGTGTTCATCCAATCAACAATCATAGAATGAACATTTTCTACATCCAGGGCATTTTGGAAGATCCCGGGAGTACAGAGTCATGACTATATTTATTGCTTTTTTGAATCATATGTATATAGACTGAAAAATCATTCAAGGTATGCTGGGAGAATTCCTTCTTACTGTATTTGGTGTTTCTTTCTCTGTGAAGAAGCCTCAGCTCAAGAACGCGGGGAATGGAGTGTTGCCTTGTGTGGAGAACTGGGGCCAGTGGAGATGGGGGGAGGACAACTGGATTTTCTCTTTCAACATCGACAAGTTTTGAGATGCTCAGAACACTCTTATTCACACTGATTACATCCTACTCCTCTGTTTAAGGATGAAAGCATGTGTCCGGGAATGGTACTGCTACTCCTGAGTCGATGAGTTAATAAGATCTATAAACCTCAGTTCATAAAGCATCTGGTCTCTGTGTGAAAATTATTCCCTAAGCTTCTCATTATTTCTGTCTCTGTCTGCTTGCTTCTCACGTAGATAAGAGGTGAGTAGGAGAAAAATGATGGTAGAAAAAGGTGCTAATGGTAGGAACCTTTGGGGTCTTCATGGAGGGTTAAATTGGGCAATACTTCCTGAGGAGAGATGGGGAACCCTTGCTGCTGATGCATCATGAATGTTCATTTGATGGTTGTTGGGTGGACAATCACCAATAAGACTATTGACGGTATCTTGGAGAAGGGGGATAATACCACTGGATGTTTCCTCATATCCAGAAAAGAAAAGATAGACGTAAGTAATAAAACAGTGACAACGCTATGAAGAATGGCACAGAATATTACTGAGGAATGACAGTGAGGGGCAAATAGTAGAATGAAATAAAGACTAAACTAGCTGTCAACTCAGCTGTTCCAGCTCTGGTTAGCACAGTCTTTGTGCCCAGCTGAGCACCTTCTCTGTACTGAGGCCCTTTCCTGAAAACACCTCTGATACCTGGAGAAGCCCAAGCTCAGCCCTTGGGTACCACACTTAGCTTCTTGAGGGGAAGCTGAGGGAGGTTTCTCCTAGGAAGTAGCCTTGGACCAGGATCTTGAAGAATAAGAAGGATGAGTGTTGAGCACCTTTTGACCAACTTGTGTGTATTTGGTGACTCTATTCATTTTTATTGGACTACGAAGTGGTGGTGGTGGGAACCGGATGATAGCAGTTTGAGGAGAAAGAAAAGATGGAGACAGAGATGGAAAACTTCTCCCTGGAGAAGTCCCATCCTGTATGCACTCAGGGTGCGTCACCTATGGGACTCTGGAGCCTTGAATGGTTATAGGGCTGTGTGCTGAGGTGTCCCTCTCACCAGACAGGGGAATGCATGCTTCCTATCCTTCAGTGCATGCCCAAGGCTTTAGCAGGAGACCCAGCACATAGTAAGTGCTCACTAAATGGGTCCTTAATGATAAAATGAGAACCCTTGCTCTTATTTTTGGCAGACCAAGTTAGGTAAATTCCCCCACATAGGCAAACTCCCATAACTTTGAACTTCCTGCCTATGAGGGCCTTCACCCCTTCTTCCCATCTTTTACTTACTTTCGGGTTCCGGGTTTCTGCATCATACGAAAACCTTCAATTTGATATACTTAATTTTGTTTGCATATGAACTTGTACAGTGTTACCCTTGAGGCATTTTCGATCTTATTACTATCAGGTAATCTCAGACTAAATTCTGTTAGAGGGAGTTTCAGCATCCGTCAACGGGCCATGAAGGTTTGAAGGTGAAGAGTTTGAGGCTGGTTCATTGGAGCAGGTTGCTTGGGTTCAGAAATCACCTTGTAGGTGCAGCAGCTGCCCCGAACAGGTCTGGCCTTCTCAGTGACTGTAACCGAAGACCTTGTTGCCCTTACTGCTCCCCTGATCTGGTCCTTATCTCCTCACTTCTGTGTTGGCTTCCCAACGTGGCTTTGCTTTCAAAAGACGCTGCCCCCCTCCCCTTTCTCCCTCTACCTGCTGTTGACTCTGACTAACTCTGTCTTCACTTTCTCATACACTTGTTTTTGCCTCCTCATCTTTTATTTTAAAATAATAATAACAAGCTGCCTGTTTGGGAGACCAAAAAGTGAGTTTTATTGGCTAAGCTTAGCCTGATTTTTTTTTTAATCTATCTCAAGTTTGTACAGATTTTATCAAACTCCCCCAAACAAGCCATGTTTACATTATTTAAAATGTTCATAAAACTTCTGATCCTGGTTAGGGTTTTTCCTCCCCAAGATACATTCAATTTCACCCTAGTTTTTTCCTCTACTTTGTCCTGTTTGATGTTATCTGCAGGAATCCCATGGGGGCTTGGGGCTGCCAGAGTTGGTTCACTGCCAAGGGTAAACTGCATGCTTCCTGCTAAATAAGTGAAAATGTGGCCTTTGAGTTGAAATGAAAAACAGGAGAACATCCCTCCCTCCCGGCTTCACCTTCATGTAATTCCCCACAAACACGGCTCATGCCCATCTGAGCATTTCCACTTCAAGGCAGAGGCAAAGGATCTGGACACTTTCATGCTGAGTCAGCTGGACGTCCCTGTGATAAACGAAGCTCTTACCTAGAAAATGTAACAATAAGCTACCATATGCAAGGAAAGCCTGAAATGTGTTTCTGATATGATTTTGTTGGAGCTGTAAGCTTATTTTCTAATTTGCGGTGGTACAGAAAGAGATTGTTGAATGCAGAACTGACACAGAAAGTGAGGATTACAAGGAATAGAAACTGCAGCTGGAGCTTAAAAGACTCGGGATTCCTCTGCCCTGGGTTCTGAGTTTGCACGCTGCACAGGGGCAGTGGGTTGGGTCTTCACCAGGGCAGCATGCTGTTCAGGTGGTCCGATTGGGGTATTTCATTGAGGGTGGGATGGGGAGTAAGTAGGCTGTGAAGTGTGCTTTTCTACACTGGGTGTTTATTTCAATTGGGATCATGTCATCTGAAGCGCCCACCTGCACAACAACATGCTGAGACCTAATTTTTCATTTGGCTGCCGTGGGAGAAACAGAACATGAGAGTCAATAAAATTTACTAAACGGCTATCTAGGAATCATCCACGTATCTGAAAATATAGATAAGACCTTTTAAAATTAATGAATGAATGTATTCATGTATTCATTTATATTTTATTTTTACTGAGGTATAGTTGATTTACAATATTTTATTAGTTTCAGGTGTACAGCATAGTGATTTAGTGTATTTGTGGGTTATACTCTATTATAAGTTACAAGATAACGGCTATAATCCCCTGCGCTGTACCGTATATCCTTGTTGCTTAATTGTTTTATACATAGTAGTGTGTATCTCTTAATCCCACACCCCTTATCTCCTTCTCCTACCTTCCTTCTCCCCTTTGGTAACCACAAGTTTGTTTTCTGCATCTGCGAGTCTGTTTCTGTTTCACATATACATTCATTTGTATGATTTTTTAGATTCCATATGTAAGTGATAGTATACAGTATTTGTCTTTCTCTGTCTGACTTTTTTCATAAGCATAGTATTCTCTAGGTCCATCCACATTGCTGTAAATGGCATTATTTCATTCTTTTTTAGGGCTGAGTAGTATTCCATTATATATATATATAATCTTTATCCATTCATCTGTCAGTGGACACTTGGGTTGTTTCCATGTCTTGGCTTTTGTAAATACTGCTACCGTGAACATTGGGAAACAGAGGCTGGGCCTGCCAGTGTGGACCAAGAGGACAATGCACTTGAAAGTCATATTTGGGCTTCCCTGGTGGTGCAGTGGTTGAGAGTCCA
The DNA here is from genome assembly GCF_949774975.1 of Lagenorhynchus albirostris. Taxonomy (NCBI): domain Eukaryota; kingdom Metazoa; phylum Chordata; class Mammalia; order Artiodactyla; family Delphinidae; genus Lagenorhynchus; species Lagenorhynchus albirostris. The sequence goes on along the minus strand of NC_083112.1, from coordinate 73,080,312 downwards.
CCTGCCGATGCAGGGGACACGGGTTCATGCCCCGGTCCAGGAAGATCCCAAATGCCGCGGTGCGGCTGGGCCTGTGAGCCATGGCCACTGAGCCTGCACGTCCAGAGCCTGTGCTCCACAACGGGAGAGGCCTGCATACCGCAAAAAAAAAAAAAAAAAAAAGGAAGTCATTTTTACTTTCCTCTGTTGGAGGCTTGTCGAGGTTGTTAAGAAATAACTTAACTGTATTTTCAGTGACCAATGTGGTTTCCTTAGGAGTGTTGGTTAATGTCCCTTGATTCTCATTATTCATTTACCTTCAGAGTAGCCCTCTGAAGAATTAGGTATTTATATACACATTTGTCTGTATAATTTTTTTTCTAATAACATGAGCTTCAATTCAACTTTCAATTCAACTTTCTAAAACCACACTTCACAACCTACTCCAGAGTTCTCTCAGTCGAATAATTATAGCAGAGGAACCTGAACTTCACAGCTTCCATCATAATCACAAAACATGCTGCCTGGTTTTCAGTGCAATTTGGGAAACACAGAGATCCAAGGTCATTAAAATCTGGGAGTCTTTTAAACCTTAATCACATTTTTTATTCCACATAGTACTTGCTTTTTGTGTCATGTCCATGGCTCCAAGTGTGAAGGTCCACTCTTCACACTTTTAGTGAGTTCTAGGCTAGCAGGGGCATCTCGAATCAGAACACCAGGGGCCAGAGGCCTGTAGTGATGGTTCAACAGCAGCATCAAGTGGAAGCAACCACATGCACAATGTAGTGGACTGGCCTGACTTTCCAGCTCTCTCTCTTTGTCTTTTGTTTGGAAGTAATATTGACCACCTCTGAACTTAGTAACTGTCTGGAGTACATGGGTTTGAAGGGAAATACCAAGAAGGAGCTATTGTACTATTTACAATGGCCAAGACATAGAAGCAACCTAAATGTCCACTGACAGATGAATGGATAAAGAAGACGTGATAGGTATACCATGGAATATTACTCAGCCATACAAAAGCATGAAATAATGCCATTTATAGCAACATGGATGGATCTAGAGATTATCACACTAAGTAAGCTAAACAGAGAAAGACAAATATCATATGATATCACTTATATGTGGATTCTAACAAATGATACAAATGAACTTATTTACAAAACAGAAACAGACTCACTGACATAGAAAACAAGCTTATGGTTACCAAAGGGGTTGGTGGGGGTCGGGGGGAGATAAATTAGGACTCGGGGATTAACATATACACACTACTATATACAAAATAAACAAGGACTTACTGTATAGCACAGGGAACAATACTCAATATCTTATAATAACTTATAGTGGAAAATAATCTGAAAAGGAATATACATCTGTAACTGAATCACTTTGCTGTCCACTTGAAACTAATACAACATTGTAAATTAACCATACTTCAATAAAAGTAAATGAATAAATAAATTGAAAAAAAAGAAGGAGCTATTATACTTCTTGTTAATGAGGCGTTGAGATAGTAAGTAATTAATTGAGGGGGAAGCTGTAACCATATATGCTTATCAAGCTGCTGAAGAGGGTCATGCTTGCTCCAAAGGATGGTACAGCCTGAGCCTCGCAGGGAGATTTTTGACAGTAGTCGAGGAAGCTGAAGTTCAACTGAAGTTCAAGAATGGTTATGTCATTTGCTTAGTTTTACATGGCCAGGTGGCAACTGAGCAAAGAGTAAGAACAGAATCACAATTCCTCCTCTGATTCCCGGTCTAGGGCAGTTTTTATTCTTATAGAAGCCTTTATTGTGGTCCAGATATTGATCTCATTCATCAGGATATGAGGGATTTGAATAGGTAGGGGCATGTGTGTGTGTGCACGCACGTGCTCATAGATATGAAATCATTTCAATCAAAAATTTATTTTTAAAAAATATAACAGATAAAGTCCAGAAGAGTAGGAATGAATATGGCATGTTTACTGGGCTCTAGCGGGCTCAGTCCTAACTCTTCATTAACTTTAGATAAGTAATATACATTCTTAGGTCTTAATTTATAATTAAACAACTAACACTCTTATGGTACCTCTGTGTCCCTCCCTGCTAAATTACAGAATCCTTAAATTGCTGTAATTTTTTAGAACTCCACCCCCGCCTTATTCCTGGGGAAGGAACTTAACTGAATTTGTTGAACTGATAGCTGGAGGACTTTGAAATTCAGAGACTTTTGTTGTGAGCAGAGTCATGATAAAATGAAAGCATTCTAAACTAGAAGATTAATCTGATAAGAATATGCTTTGATAAATGGGTACCTCTGAATCATCACATATTGCATAAAGCAAAAACTATTTTAGGAGCTGAACTTTATAGTCAGTTATAAGGATTAGAAATATGGTGCTTCAAAAATTTATGTGGGTTTCAACTTCTACAAAAACCCAGAATTTGGGCTGGTGAGATTAACTACAAGGAAAGTCCTTCTTACCTAACAGACTGAACTAAGACCAGGAGGAAATGTATGGTGAGAAGTATGTACTTGGGACTGAATGGGAGAAACAGTGAAATGGTATTCAAGAGAAAAGTCAGAAATTTCGATTAGTCGAAAGGACCAGTGAATGACCTTGAAGAACTGTGTTCAGCAAAGAGGGAAATTATGTTAATAGAATTTCAAATGTGTAGGGCACCCAGTGGAGTTGGCCAGAGTATCGTAAAGTATGTGGGTTTCAAGGTAGAGTCCAATAGCAGTCTCGTGGAAGATGGGGTTGAATTTGATTTCAGGTCCTTGTTTCATGTGGATTCTACAAGACAGCCTAGCATCTCAGTCTCAAGAAACTGTAGCTTTAAAAATGAAGTATGTGCTCTTATGATGCTGACCCCTTTCCTCCACACACACACAAAGAATGCGAGTAGTATTTCTAAAGATCATTAACAATTTATCTTCACCTTGGTTGTAAGGTGGTTACAGCACCTGGGAAACAAGATGGAATAAACAAGAGACTAACTTCTAGAATAAAAATTACTACTGTATTTATTCTCTATAATCCTCTATCTCTATGTCTCTTCCTTTTGAAAATAGAATCAGGACAGCTCACCATCTTCCTTGTATCCGCTTTAAATGGTGGTCAGCTTCTGTGAGTCCTTGTAACATAGGACTGATGAAGGAATAATGGTCTCGAAGGTTTTCCCAATTGATGAGTCACAAACTCCCAAGGGTTTCCCTTTATCAAAGATAGTAATATTATCAGTCTCAAAGTCTGCTTTGTAAAAAGTGAATGAAAGAATAATTTGGAGTTTTTTCTTTCATTTAAAGTGGGTTATTTGAGAACTGCTGTTGCCCGGGTGGTGTATGGTGGCAACCAGATGAGTATCACCGTGAATGGAGCACACAGCTGAATGCTGCGGATACATGCTAGTATAATCTTTACTCTGCATATTTTATTGTTGAACAGTGATAGGCGAATACAGTAAGCATTGCAGTGGACACAAATGATACTAATTCTGCAGTTTTGCCTCAGGGTGAATTGATCAATGGGTCGATAATTTGCATTCATCTAATCCAAATTCTTTTAAGTCATCTCAGGGTGTCCCCAGGCCCTTCAAAAACAAATGTTGAAGAGGGAAAATGTTGTGATGATATATCCAAATTGTCTTTTCATTTGTTGAGAATAAAGACTTTCCACGTCTTGTGTATTATTTTTAGAAAAGAGCTTGCAAAGAGCAGCCTGAAAACTCCCATCCCCTAATTTAAAAACAGCACCCCAAAACTGTAAAGACATACCTATTTTTTCAGAAAAAGGATTATGAGCATCAGTTTTCGAAAACACATTTGATGTTATAATTATAGTTAAATTTCAGTCTATTTAAAATGCACGCAGGTGCGTACATTCAGTACCCAAACCAAAAATGATACAATATGCAATTTTGGTATTGACTTGTTGAGCAAAAACATTATTTTTTAATAGAATTATTTAACAGTAAATGGAAGCATGTGTACCATTGTTAGATGGAAAAAGATGAAATTTGTCTTTAAATATGAATATAAATATTATTAGATGGTTTGTAAATAAATGTAACATAATATTGAATAATTTGCTGACCTATTTTTAAAGTCAATACTGTGTCTTTGGTCACAGTATATCAAAGCTGCAAAATTATTATTTTTTAATTACTAAAGGTGTTTAAAAGATCACTCTGTTAAAGGTTCAAGAATAAACCTTTAATAGATCAACATAAATCCGTTGAATTCAGATCGGTATGACTCTTGAAACATGCTAAAATCAGTAAATATAAGAAGACAGAGGTTCCAATTAATGTTTGCTTTGTACCTATTCTTTGGTCAACAGAGTAAAAAGCTAGACAAATTGAACTGAGATTGCTATAACAGAAACCTCCCAGGAAACCAGAAGTAGCTTATTTAGAAAGCTGCATAGAGGAATAAGTAAAGGTATTCCCCTTAATTTGGGGGGGAATTGGCTCAGGAAAATTTCCCCACCCCTGAGTGTTCTGTAGAGGTTTTTCCTCCACCTCCATGTACCACCCAGCCTTTCAACGAATTCTGAGCAATGTTGATTGAGCTTTCAGTAAACGCCAAACACTGGGCTAGTCTAGTGAATAACAAGATCAGAAATACACAAAAACATTCCTTGTGCTCAGAGAGTCTAGGATCCAGGGAGAACTGACAACCCTTATCTATATTTGAATGATTTTCATTCATTCAGCCCACAAACAGGTGTGATCATGGCCCAGGCACAGTGTTAGGCAAAGTTGTAAAAAGTGAGGGGTGATGTAATAATAATAATAATGAGAACAGAGCAGATAGCACCTAACATTGTCTAGTCCTCACGGCATGCCAGGAGTGGTCTTAAGTGCCTTGCATACATCCACGACCTCATCTAAGCCTGTAAGGTTTGTAGCACCTCCATGTTAGAGATGAGGAAACTGAACCATACAGTCCCTACTTTCTCAAAATGTGTAGTCTAGTGGGCAAGCCAGAAAATGAACAACAATTAATAATAGGGTGTGAAGTGTGGGTGATGAAAGTTCTCTCACAAGCATCTCATAGAGTCCATATAAAGATTCTGTCAAAATACCACAAGCCTGACAAAGAAGGATGATACATCTAAGTTATTAGTTTATTGATGACTCAGACACACACTTTTGACACAGAAAAGGACTAGACGTAGATTTCTAACGGTCAATGCTAAGGATTTTATCCTATCACACTGGAGGCATTTATGTTTGAATTCAATGAACATTTGTTGCCCAACGAAGTATGAGCATTAGTCTAGTGTATCAATGACTTTATGTTGTAGAAACCAGAACCTCTTTTCTTTTAAATAGATCCAAATCACAAGAAGAAAATGAGCTTAGTAAAGGATTCCACACAAAATTGTTTCAATGATTTATTTTGGTAACAAATCATCTAAAGACACTGTGGATATTAGAAGGTGACTGGATGTTAAGAGTCTCATGCCATGTTGGTACACAGTAGGTGTTCAACTACCGCTTCTGCTCTCACTTGGATTAGCCTACTCAAGCTGCTGTAAGGGAAGACCACAGACTGCACGAGCTGTAGTTTCTTAAACAAAAGAAATTCATTTTAATTTATGTTCTCACAGTCTGGAGGATTGAAGTCTGAGACCAAGGTGTTGGCAGGGCAGGGCTGCTTTCTCCTGTCTTGGTTTACGGACCATCATGTCCTCAGTGTGTCTTCTCATGCCTTTTCCTCTGTGTGTGTGCATATTCCGGGTATCTCTTCCTTTTCTTATAAGGACACCAGTCCTATTGGATCAAGGCTCCACCCTTATGACCTCATTTAATCTAATGACCCCCTTAAAGGCCCCACCTCCAAATACAGGCACACTGGAGGTTAAGGCTCCACCATATGAATTTGAGGGGGATACACTTTAGTCCACAACATCATCACCTCTTTCCTGCTTCATAGTTAGCTTTCCCTGGTTGATTTTTAACTTCCTCTAGAGGTTGAGGCTTTGACAGGGACCTGTTTATTTGTTATTATTTTCTTCATTAGTGATGGTGCATGGTTCATTATTCATTCTTCATTTCTTCAGACATTATTTTCTTCATTCAGTGATGGTGCATGGTCTCCTGGGCTAGGCCCAGGGAAACATGGCTGTACAGATCCTGCATCTTCTCTGGAAGCCCAGGGGACAGAGGGAGAAGCTCACCGGGGGGCACCTGGTCAGTGGGGAGCATCGGCAAAAGCCGGGGGGATCCCAGGCCAACACTGGGTCCTGCGGAAGGGAGTGAGCCAGGCCACCAGTGGAGGTGCCGGTGGGCACAGCACAAGCTCCTCCTTCCAAGGCGAGCGTGGTGTGGGGTGATCCTGGACCTGCCAGTGGCCAGTGTCAGTGGTGAGAGGGACGGAGACAGGTGACCCTGGAGAGGGCCTGGTGCTCACTTCCATCGTGCTCCTTTCAGGCCATTTTGAGGAGATGTCCACCCCCGCAGTGACTTTCAGGGAGGACTCTTCGGGAACTTGGCCTTTTTTTTTTTTTAATTCTTTTTTATTAAATTTTTATTGGGGTATAGTTGATTTGCAATGTTGTATTAGTTCCAGGTGTACAGCCAAGTGATTTACTTACACATATATCCACTCTTTTTTAGATTCTTTTCCCTTATAGAGTTCCCTGTGCTATACAGTAGGTCCTTATTAGTTATTTCTTTTATATATAGTAGTGTGTACATGTCAATCCCTTTTTATAAATGGTTTTGACTAATATAAAAGCAAGGAATTTGATGTAGAGAGGGAAGCAGAGGAAATTAGCACATGAAGGGGAAGGAAAAAGTGTAATAGGACTGCACGAGTTACCACTGATGGGGGTTAAGGGAAACTTCGGCTTCCCTGTGAGTTGAAAAGCATCCTTGACTACCTTCCATTGTCCCATTGTCGTGTGCTCAGCATTCGTTCCAGAGAATTCTGTAACATGGCTTTCATTGGAGCCCTGGACTAAGCAGATGTCTGCTTTTGTAAAAGTATCTTAGACAGGAAATTGTATGAGGGAAGGAGGTTTTAAGAAGCTCTACATAATTCCCCCACCTCACACACACAGAAAACTGAAGAAGTTGCCTTGGGAAAGCGAGATGTTAAAAACGAAATAAGATAGAAGCACGCTCCTTGCCCACGTGGACTCACACCCATTGAGTATTTCTCTGAGATCACCCCGGGCCCCAGCAGGGATTTCCTGAGCATCCAACACCCCACTGTGGAGGGGTCGAGGCCAAGACCAAGTCCACATGGCCCCTAGCCTTTCAGAAGATTTATGATATCATGGCATCATATTGTGACTGATTTGAACAGGACACAATACCCTTTTCTGACATGCAATGTTACCCTTTCCGAAACCAGATACAGTATAATTTAGAAACATCAATACCCACATTGTTTCGTCCATTTAAGAGCTGAAGACATGAAAACCATAGTTAGCAAGTAACCAATTTAGAGATTTTAACAACTAAAAAGAGAACAGACATTTTCATCACCAAACAAAGATTTATGGGCATTACTGATTCCTGAGATAAGAAAGTGCTTTCAAATATGAAGACGGGGTAGTTGGGAATCATTCTTTTCAATGCCTCAGGCCTTATTTTCGAAGTTCCCATTAGGAACATACACCTGTCCCTTTTGTACTCTCCCTAAATCACGGAGCTACAGACTGCAAAGCAAATGAATAACTGATGTGTCATTATCTTTTAGAAATAAACCAACAGTTATATACATTGTTAAGTTTTTGATTCTGATGAACCTATAAGTTATTTAAAAATCCATAAAGAAATAAAACTTATCTCAAAAATTAGTTTTGCTTTAGAATTGATTGATGGATGAAAACCCTGCCTAATTGTAAAATTTCTCTGTGTCACACCAAATGCTATTTTCTTTCTCAAACTGGTTGAAGTAAGCATTAGCTAAAGAGTTACAGAAATAGAAAACAGTGCTCATGACCTTTATAGAAGCAGAATCTGAAACTTCAGAGTATGTTTTTGATTATTAACTTATGTTTTCATCTTTGTCTATCATAAGGTTAAAAATAACATATTCTGTCGATCTAAAGGAGGGTCCTGAACCTTAGCGCTACTGACATTTTGACCTGAATAATTCTTTGTTGTGGGGCTGTGCTGTGTATTGCAGGACGTTGAGAAGCATCTCTGGTCTCTACCCAGTCGATCCCAGTTGTGACAACCAGAAGCATCTCCAAACATTTGCCCTATGTCCCCTGGGAAAGGGGTGCAAAATCACCCTGGGTTGAGAACCATTGCACTGAATAAGAAAAAATGTTGCATTTAAATAATTAGGACCCTGCCACCATTCTTTCTAAACGTGAAAAAACTCAAAGCTGTAGCCGAAACAAAAATTTCATTTCAATTGGCCAAAAGCATCACAATGTATGGAGTCATTTGCCTTAAGATTTAGTTGTATCTGCTCAGGGCTCCTTTTCCAGAACTTTCTCTCTCTGCCTGAGAGAACTGTCAGTACAAAACTATACGAATAGAGTCACAACTTGTTCCAGGTCTTATTAATCCTCGAGCTGTTTAAATACGAAAGCTGCTCTCTGGCATAAAAATCCTTGTAATTCTGTGCTCCCTGAATTCCATCTGACGCTTCTAGGTGACATTTAGATATTTGGTTTTAAAGGACTCCTGCGTTCTTACTTAATCTTGTTACTTGTTTCTCAGGCAGGTTCCCCCTTCTTACATGGGATGTTGTTTGCTACAAATTATTGTGTCACCGTTCTGCCAAAAGCATCACCCGAAAGGGATTTTCCTAGCAAACCAATACTGCGAGGTAGACAAGATTACTAGAAGTTGAGAGCTGGCATCTTCTCTGCCTCAGGGGGTCTTTGTGTTAAATCTCTCTGTTTTTTTGAGAGAAACCAGCGTGGAGTGAAGTAGAGAAAGGCATTAGTAATTGGTATCCCCGAAAAGAGGGTTTGCATGTGAGTGTTTCATGCCAAGTTATGAGTCTGAAGCTGATTTAAAGCAAGCATTGGCATATCAATCTTAGACACATTTAGTCTAGGTAGTGTTACATGCTGATGAGAAAACTGTGCACTGAGCAACTCAAAAATAATTCAGTAAAAAAGTGCATTCAGGGGGAAACCCCTCCCCCCACAAAAACAGGCCTTGTAAGAGAGAGTATCAGTCCTGGGCTGTCCCACTTAAAACATTGAAATAATACAGAGACTTCCCTGGTGGTCCAGTGGTTAAGACTTTGCCTTCCAATGCAGGGGGTGCGGGTTCAATCCCTGGTCGGGGAGTTAAGGTGCCACATGCCTTGGGGCCAAAAAACCAAAACATAAAACAGAAGCAATATTGTAACAAATTCAATAAAAACTTAAAAAATGGTCCACATCAAAATAAAATCTTAAAAAAAAAAGAAATAATACAATCATTGCTTATGAGAAAATGAAATTCACTTTACAAGTTCAGGTGAACCAAATACAAGAAAGTGAGTTATCACTTATTCCGTAGAGGAATATAAGAACAGTGCCTGATAATTTTTGCTTTTTTCAGGATTTGACATTATGTTCAACAAAGAAATTCAGGTGCCTTTTTAAATTAAAAGGAAGAAGAGAAAAGTATAGGCACTGAGAGTGTGCTACATGAGAAAGCCATGGAAAAGAGGAAATAAAGAACATTTCCCTGATGAAAAGTGATCTACAAAGAACAAGACTGGCTGTGTAAGGAGATTAAGAAAGGGGCTCAAGGAGCAAGGAGAAAAGCTAGGGAAGATCCCCAAAGATGTGTCAGAGTTACTTAAAAAGGCATCACAAAAGTCTGCCATGCATGATAGAACAGGAACACAAGACACACTGAATCCTCTTCCAAGACCTCATCACTCAACTACTGAACGTGTCATATCAATTTTCTTAACCATGTAATAGTCATTGCACAGCAAAACCCCCAGACGTAGAAAATGAGATTACACCTATTTTACAAAGCAGAGAATAGAGCCAAATTACATAAGTACCCCTAAAACCTCTACAACCTAGTAAAGACTAAGTGATCTCCAGTAATGGCTCACGAAGCGTGCTTTTGTGGTTGTGCAAAACAAATGCACAAATAAAGAATTTTGCTTTCTATCTGGTGTATGAGGGCCCTGCAGGCACGTGTCCACGCACGCGGGCGTGTGTGTCTGGCGGCGAGAAGGATGGAGATGGGGAAGCTAACTTGTAACTTTATGCTTTAGATGGTACAACAAACACATTAGATGGAAAGTTTGCAATGACTTACTAAGAAAACCTGAAAGAGGTATACTGAGGGTTGGAACTCACAGTTTCTCTCAACTGTAGCAATTTGCAGTTTTCCCTCTAAATGAGAAAGAAAGGAAAAGGGAGAGATTTTATTGGAGAGGAGAAATATCAGTAATTATAATTTCAAGCGATTCTAACGCTGTAGTGAAAAATGGTATTAGAAGAGGATGTTAGAGGCAGCCTGGATGAACTCTTCCCTCCGTGGCACAAGGCCAGGGAGGCTAGACCTTCAGTCTCCATTACGATGAAGCTTAATGGGTTCTACCAGCTTATGCCAAGTCCATGTCGGGACAGTGAGAGCATCTCCTTGCCTGCTCCTTGTGTTACTTCCATTTTTGGAAGAATCATTCTATATCACAGCAAAAACAGTGATTAAAAAGTTTGGGGGGATTTCTGTCAGAGACGAACAAATATTTTGGATTGTCTAGTTGATGTCTTTTTCACTATTGAACCTGCCAATTTTTAGGGCAACAGAACATAGTGGATTAAACGCAGGGCTTCTAGGCATAAACAGGGTCTCCATCCAAACGCTGACAGTGACCAATGGGCTCAATGACCATGGGGTGTGGAAAATGGGGAACAGCGTTCATTGTGGGTCATCCTCCTGACACCTTTCAAACGATGCTGAGTCTAGTGATAATAAAGGAAAATTGTTCAGGAAGAGTGACCACAAGCTTAGGCAGCATTAAATAATAATGGCAAATTTAGGAATGAGATTTTCTCCTGCCTTATTATTCTGGAGATAGGGTCAGAATTACTTCTGGTTCCTACTTTTGAGAAATCGTGTCTGGAAAGATTAAACAAGAAGTCATCTGTCTGATGTGTTCTCTGGTTAAGACTCAACACCAGTTCCAGGAGTGGATTGGCATTCCCCAAGGAGTGCTAAAGAAAAACAGTGCCCAGATGATTCCTCCTCTGCTTTAAAAGGAAAAAAAAAAAGTATATGCAAAAGAAATTGGAAAAATAATACCAAGATATGACTTCGTGAGTTTTGCATGACTGTTTTAGCACAGCCTTTTGGAAGAAACCATGTTTATACCTATGAGCACCCACTTAGCTGGCTTTCTCCCAGCTGTTCCAGACCGTCCCCACCCCCTCTCCCTCCACATCCACTTCCTGGCCCAACTCTCTGCTCCCATAATTCTTTTCCGTGTTTCTGCCAGGGAGATTTTTTTGTAAATGCATATCTGCTTATTATTACATTCTTCTGATTAAAGGCACGAAAGGCTCTCGGTAGTTCTCGACATGTGCTCTGACTCCCTAGCTTAGTGCACGAGGATCTTCCTGGCCTAATGGTCCCACAAATCTATCACATTCCTCATTCACTTCTGGCCATACTGGAGAACTTTGGTTTTGCTGTGTCATACAAGTTCATCCCTCATACCTGTGTTGTCCTCTCAACATGAAATGTTGCCCCCCCCTTCTTTGTCCTTCTAATTTCTACTCATCAGTCAGGATTTTTGTTTGTTTGTTTTTTGAGCAGAGAAAGATTTATTGCAGTGCCAAGCAAGGAGAATTGGGTGGGTTGTACGGCATTTTTGCATTTTAATTGTGTGATTGTACATTTCTGTCTCCATTTTACTATAAACTTATGGGGCCTTAAGAAGCCCCACGTAATTAGACTTTTTGTTAGAGTTTTTTGAAACATAGTGCATGCTCAACATATACTTTTCAAAGAAAGGAAAGGAGGAGAGAAGAAAGAGGGAGAGAGGGGAGAGAGAAATACTTACCTTCTGTCTCTTTTTTCTCTGTCCTGATTGTCTTGCCTATAATTAGAGGACACATCTGCCCTTGAAATTAATTACCTAAGCAATTTACAAGATGCTTTACTGAACACTTCTCTTAAGCCAAGCGTCCTGCTATGTAATAAAGATAAATGAGGTAGTCCTTGCTCAGAAGTAGCCCCATCATTTCCTTTCCATGTGATGCTGGGCAAATTAATACATTCCTCTGTGTCTCAGTTCCCTTATTTTTAAATAGGGGATAATAATAACACCTTCCCAATAGATTTGTCACAAGGATGTAAAACTACGTAATGACTTGTCCCAGAACAAGTGCTCCCTGAATAATTTTCTGTCCCTCTCAACTCTGTCTTTCATCCCAGACTTATGGTGTATCTAAGGAGTTGGGGGTGATGGAGGAGGTTAGAGAAATCCATGTCCTCCCTTGTAATGGCTCATGGTACATTTCAAAAGCCAGGCTCATTGGACACGGATCCCTTTCTGCCACTGACTGACTGTCAGCGTGATTTGGGACAAGTTAGTTAACGCCTCTGTGTTTAAGTTCACTTGTCTACAATAAGGGGCCAATAATAATATATATCCCACTGGGTTTTTCAGAGAAGTAAGTAAGTTGGTGCTGGCATTACCATTAACACCAGTATAGGGATATTAGAAGCAGTTAATGAGAGCCAGTATGACCACACTTCTAACTTACCTCCTGTCTCCTCACCCTATTTGCCTCACCATTTTTTTTAACCCTATACCCCCTTCCTTTTGTTCTGCTCCTAATGGCAGCAGCTCTACCCCGTGGCCTTCCCCTGGGTCACTGTTTCTATGCTTCACGTCATTATGCTCTCAATTTACTGACTTATTTAATTAACTTATTTCTCTCAGTCATGTTATGGGGACCATGATGAGGAGAGTTAATTATTATTGATTATTATTATCACCTATGACTGAGTAAATGCAACCTATGGGACGAACACTTCTACACTAAGACACCTGGATCAATAGCTACCTTTCTCCAAGGTGTAGGATCTCAGCCTCTTCCTCTCTTTTGTAGATATGAAAGCAGATGGTAAAAGTGCTTTATGATAAGTGGTATCACAGAGAGATTATGAGGCAGGGCATTGGGGCAGAGAACAGAGGGCAACTTTGCCTGCAGGGTCAGAGAGGCTCCAAAGAGGAAGTGACCTTTGCTCCAGGCTTCCACTGGAACCTACTGGAAAAGCGTTTACAAGGTTGAGTCATGTTGATAAAATTAAAAGAATAGGAAAAAAAGCAAAGAACTCCGAGGCCGAGTTAGATGTAGATCACTTGTGTCTACAAAGAAATCTCGACCATTTATGTCAAAGGTTCGCTGTTGATGACTCGAGTGGGTGCGATGCCACAAGAAGATAATCCTGCTGGATCTGTGGTTCCCAGACGCTTAGGATGCAAGGACGCCTTTGTAGTGCCTTTTCTCCTGGAATTTTCCCTATAACAGGAAGTGCACTTTTAGAATCTATCAATTAAATAAATGGTTAAGAATTAGAACTTCTACGAATTCAGTATCAATTAGATGTGGATCTGCATTTTGTTCAGTGAAAATTTGCGTTTTGATAAGCATAAACTTGAAAAGCGTAGTACATATATGTGCAAAGCTTATTTTTTTTAATTTATAGGGATTCTTGGACCTCTTGGCAATAACTTCTAAGTCCCCTGGGGTTGCTCTCCTAAACTTTAGGGTCCACCGATCTAGATTTTACTTAGAAAGTTCCCATCAAGGGATTTGTGAAAGAAATTTACAAGCTACAAGAATTGTACGATTTTAGTCTTACGAAATGTTTACTCATTTTATAGACAGTTTTCTTGTTTTATAATCCACAGAAACAACTCTGATCCATTCGTTGATAACTAGAATTAGAATGTGATAATGACTTTGATCAATTAAAATTACAAACAGGCATAATTTGTCCCTGTGTTAAGAGCACATTGGTGCCCCTTGTCCCCCCTAATGGTGAGGGGTCTATAAATCAGGAAGAAATCCCCTGCTCTCCGGTGAATGTTCTTGTCTCTTGCACAAAGGTAAGCACAGATGGTAGAGGGCACGCAGGGCAGTTGCTCTGCAGGTCAACACTGCCGGAGTGATCTGTTAGGTGTGGGGATGTACGCATCAAACAGTACATTTCCGGAATGTCTGAAAATGCGGGCCACATGTGGCCCAGGAGATGTTTTTGAAAGTTGACTGCCAGATATGCTGCTCCAAAAAGTCAGGGACTGTGGGTGCTATTGGAGATGGTGCAGAGAACACTTACAATGTGCAGAAATTGACCAGGCCCGGAGAAAAGGTACATTCGAGCCTTAAGCTGTGCCTGTGCCTTATTCTGCTTTGCCTCTGCACCTCTCAGGTCTCAGCCTGATCCAGCCCCGCCCTCCAGAAACAGGGCTGAGGCAGGAATGAATCATTGTCAGGGAGTATCTCAGCAAATGGGGTGAAAGGGCAGTGTGCAAGGCAGCCCTTTGCATTTCTTATCAGTGTAGGCTTCCCAGCAATGAAACATAACGAGACGAACATGTGTTCTGCTGTCATCAAGACCCAAGTCCATGATCAACTTTTACGATTTATGAGCTTTGCGATCCGCGGCTGTGAGAGTGCGTTCCTCAGCCTCCATTTCCAAATCTCTAAAATAGAGCCATTGCTTCTTCGCAGGATAGGGCGCGGATTAAACGTGATCATGTGTGTGCCAAGTGCCAGGAAGAGCCTCGTGGAGCCGTATTAGAAAGAGCAGAAAAGGGTTAGCAATGTCTCCTGAAGCCTCTGAGTCCTTTGCCTATTACAGTTTAGTTTCCATTTGAACCACTCTGAGGCTTCCCCAGATTGTGAAGGATGGCAGAGGAAAGAGTGGCTTGCCAAGGACGCGCTGCATCCACCCTTACCTTCCTCTGGGGCTCAGCTGCTCTGCATCACTCAGAACTTAATGTAAAGCCACACCCCATTCCTGCTAGATGCAGGCATGTCACCTTCCCTCGACCCTCTCTTTTGGAATAACCTCATTTTTCACATTATCACCAATGTATGCTGAGGAGCAGGGAGTCCAGAAATGTGAGCTCCATTGACAAGTTCAAGGGGGCAAAGAGTGTTAAAAGACGGTGAAACCCAAAGGGCAGGCATGCAGGCTGTAGACAGCTTTCCACAGGACGGTTAAAGCAAGGATCTGGGGCAAGACTACCTGGACTGGATTTCAGTTTCACCACCTGCTGGCTGTGTGACCTCGGGCAAATGACTTCACCTCTCTGAACCTCAGCTCCCTCATCTGAAACATGAGGGGCATAATTATACTATCAACCTCAAAGGCTTTTCATGAGAATTTAATGAAATCACAGATACAAAGGGGGTGGAATTGAGCTCAATTAACGTCAGGTGTTCGGGTTAGCAAAGATTTGATATGGTTTAAGAGATGCTGTCAGTGAAGAAGCAGTACCAAGGAGACACTGCAGCAGTAGCCGGACAACAGATACGTGAGGGGGAATCCGATCATCAGCGTTCCTCTGAAGAGTCCAGCTCTGCAGCTGCTTTAGAAAAGAGGGGTCGTGTAGGAAATGACCTCCGTGCCTCGGTAGCCTTTAAGTACAGCCCTAGGAAATCGATCCGAAGGATCACAGAACAGAAATACCCACAGAACTTAAAATGCTTATGGACCACGGCTTATTCATCAGTTTCAAACATACAGCTAGAAGGAAGGGGAAAGATAGAGTCACTTACCAGGACAGAGTGCAAAACAGGATTTCAGAAGGAGCGGGCTGCCTAAATCCTGGGGCCTGCCACGTCCACACACTCCGTTTCTCGCTCCACCGCCGACTTTCCTGCCGATGAGGGGGTGGAATGTTTGAGCAAGGTGCCTTGGGTCAGTGACACACACATGATCTCTTGGACAGACACAGGGACAAGTAAGCCTGGACAATGGTTGTGGATGGCCAATCAGCCCGCCATGGGACTTATTGGTATTTCTGGGGCAGTAGACTCTGGGGATAGAATGAGTGTCACCAAAGGATGACTGAGTCGAGACCTCAGGAATCCTGAGTGCTCATGTGTATGTAGCCTGTCCTGCATTTTTAAGCCTTCCTTTATATTTGGGGTGTCATGTCTCGTCCACATTTAGAGTGTCTTGAATATTTAGTGCCTCAAGAATATTAGGAATTTCTTGATATTTCCTTTCCTTTCTCTAACCCATTATTCTATTCGCTCACGACCTAACAAGCTTACAGGTATCATCCATCCCACATATGAATTTTTCTATAGCAGAAGGAAAGTTATGAAACAATATGAAAAATGTATTACAGGGAGCTTTCCTGTTGGGTGGCAAGCTTGAGGAAATGATGAAAAGGCACAGTTTTCTGCCCTGAGAAATGGCCTCTGAGCAGACTTGGGGTTCACTCAAAGAGGTTTTGAACTTGGCATCGTCTAACTGGAGGTCCAACAGTCTACATGCAGCCCAGGACCTAGCAGGCTCTCTAATGAAATGTTGCCAAATCCATGCATGCCTTCATCTTGCAAGCATGAGTGAATTATCCTAAATGGTGTTTCTGTGATTATTTGTAATTTTCAGTGTGGTTTCACATCAAATATCTCCTTTCGTTTTTACAACAATGCTGTAAGGTAGCTAGAACAGGATTGATTACACTTGTTTAAAAGATGGAGAACTGAAATCTTGAAATGTAACTGGCTTAAAGTTACACATAGCAAGTCCCAGATTCTAGAACTCAGATTTTCTGATCCCCAGAGTTCTTTGGACTGTGAGTCCTCTTTCTCTCTTGCTGTTCAACGCCATGTAGCAGGAGCTGTGTCATCCTCAACTGAACTAGTAGTTTCCATGGCTTCTGGTGTGTAACCATCACCAATTGGCTGTGAAAGTTTAGCACAGGTATGAGACTCAGATGAAGATGAAACAGCCTACTCCTGATATGACATGATTATTTGACTAATGTAAAAATACATCAACCTATTATATCCATTATCACTGGTCTGCAAAAATTTCCTGGGACATGTGCAATGCTAAAGTTTATCTCTTAAGAAGAGTGACCTATGTTTATATTTGTAGAGCTTTGAAAAATGGGTTTATCAACTGAAAGGCATTTGGAAACACAGTGTCACTTTTTCCATCCAGATATTTGGAAGGTACCCTAGAGACCTGCGACTCAAAACAATATTGCCAAGTGGGTACCTTCCAGAATCCTCCACCGCTTAGATATTTTGGACAATAGAAGTGCTCAGCTGTTCTCAGAGCCAGATTCACTCTATGTAGCCCTGCAAGGGAATTCATTCACACAGCATGTAAATTTGTCCATCAGAACCCCAGGAGGCAAGTGAGGTAAGCAATACTTGCCTATAAAAAATTCCCCCCCTAAAAGAATTATGAAATTATTCCTAGAGAATGAGTTTGTGGTCTTTGTACTTCAGAGAAGCTAGGGGAAAAAAAAAAAAAGATAGGGGTGTATAACCAGGGCTTTTCTGCCCCTGGAAGGGCGATGCATAAAAGACATTGACCAATGTCAGTTACTGGAGCCGACTGTCGAGTCGATGACCTGGGTGGCCACAGCCTGCCTCTGTTCAGACTGGCTTCTGCGGTGGAGCCCAGTGACGCTTCAGAGTTTCTTGTCCCCCGCTTAAGTCACCAGCTGTGGTCATTGGCTACCGTTGCTTTGAGAAGGCTGTTCCGAATTTGGTTTGGCTTTCTCTAATTTTAGGCATATTAAGGCAATCCCAGGAAGGGTTGGTAATGGGTT
The DNA here is from genome assembly GCF_949774975.1 of Lagenorhynchus albirostris. Taxonomy (NCBI): domain Eukaryota; kingdom Metazoa; phylum Chordata; class Mammalia; order Artiodactyla; family Delphinidae; genus Lagenorhynchus; species Lagenorhynchus albirostris. Next base: position 73,062,592 of record NC_083112.1, on the reverse strand, counting down.
ACAACATTCCTTCATTTTTCGGCCAATGAGTGTCGCGCAGCGGTGTGTATGTGTTTACACATGTAGATGTGTGTGTGTGTGTGTGTGTGTGCACAGGCCAAAGAGAAAGGAGAGAGAAAAAGAACATAGAACAAACAATGAGGTCGTTATCTGCGAGTTTGGTTGCTTATAGAAGCTATGAAACTTTAGTGCTTTTTAATAAAATTATTGGTCAAATTTTAAGTGAAAAGTTAAATGAAAATAAGTGTTCATTACATAACGATTGTGTACATGTCCAGGCAGAATTGTTTTCTAAGAAGTTCAATGCTATTGATAATAGATATTCAACAAATCATAATATATTAATAAAATAATGAAAAAAATAGCAGAAAAATGTTTTATCCAAAATATTCTGTGCAGTTTGCAATATGCTGAACAATCTAGTTTTCAGATCTTTGATAGTTTTCAAAAGCAGTAATAAATCTTGTATCTGGCAACATAAAAATGTAATTAACCTCATGTTGGGAATAATGGGGTAAGATGATGGTACTTTTATTTATGACACTGAGAAAGGAAATAGTAAACAAATTCCTTTCAAAATGTATCCACCATCATATATATTTGAATTATCAAATTATCTGTTTATATGTATGTATGTTTACATATAGTTTTTCATATATGCAAATAGTAAGGACCTTATACCCTTAATCATTTTGTTTCAATACTTCCTAAAAATATTTTCTTCAATTTTCTTAATGACTCCACTTACGGATCACTTATAGTTGGCAATCCTCGTTTATGTCCTCGTTTATGAACGTCATTTATCTGAGGCACTAAAAAATAGCCCCAATGCTTTTTATTATTTGTAAATCTCTTCATTCAGGACCTGTACTAATTTCTGAATGTGTTTTGCTCTCAATGAACATCCAAAGTATTCTTTCTTCCAGGGCATTCCAAGTCAAATGTTATCACTTGAGCTCTATAAGAACTTGAACAAAGCTAAATCAGCTAGCACTATGAATATATATGTTTAATAATCCAATTTTTATTTTACTAAAAATAATAATTAGCCATCATTTATCAGCCACCAGAAGCTCTGCTAAGCAGTTTTCAGACATTTTTTTTAATGAAATCCTTACAAAATCCTTGTACAGTAGGTATTATTATCTTACTTTTATTGATAACAAAGTGAAACGTAGAGAGTTTGTTAAATAATTTGCAGGAGAGCACAGAGTTAGTAAGCTACAGAGCAGAAATTCTTAAAAAATTCTAAAATTCTATCTTATATTGTCTCTTTTGGAAATATTCTCTTATTTATTCAAACCATTTTAATTTAAGAGGAAGATGGTATAAACATCAAGGATAGTTAACAAAAGTATGCATGTCTCTTTCATGTACATTTCCTTTAATATGTGATTGCTAGTATGTTTGTATTGTAACATACCGAAGGATCAATTTGGAAATTGGAAATTGCTTCTTTTTGCTTTGTAAGTTTTTTTATTCTTAAATTTAAAATCAACATATGCCCTGTTTAATGTTATTTCAATACTTTTAAGACTTGAGGGGTTATTTTTTCTCTCTTTGAAAAGAGTGAAATACAGTGGGATAGCTGTCTAGCCTGCCTTTCACTGTCGATTGGGATGTGTGGATTCAAATGACCCTTGAGAATTAGTCAAAATTTCCTCTCTGATGAAAATAAAAGTTTTCTTATATTTTGTACACATGAAAAGTTGTATATGCAGTATTATTTTTCTAAGTATTGAGTGTTAGGAAAACAAGTGTGCTTCTTACGTCTTCTCTGCATGAGGAATAAAGGAGTATAATTTGTTAGGAAATCAGATATCATATATATATATATATATATGTATATATGGGTTTTTAAAGCAAAGAAGATAGTTAGAGGAAATTCCCTGCTACTATCAGGAAACTGGGGAAGGGAAACCTAGGCTAAGATTCTCTGTTTGCTTCCAGCTAAACCAAAAGATCTTAAAGTAAGAGTTTTTCTTAAAAATGTTGAAGGCAAATATAGACTTATCATCTATCGGTGACTTATTACCCCATGAGCTGTGAACATACTTCTGTCTTTCTATGGAAGCTGTATTAATTGCCTTCTTTGATTAGGAAGTAGTACTCTCCATGTGATCAGATCAGCAAGCAGAGATAAGATTAGGGCAGCCCCAGTTCTTGGTAATTTGTTTGTCATCTCTCTGAATGGCATCTTGAATCGACCGTGAATTGCTTGGTTGATTTTAATACTTCTCTTCCACTGAAGTAGAGTCATTAAATACTTTGGGCTTTTATTCCTACTTTTCTCCCCCATCTGATTGACTCCCGATACTTGGGCTGTGTGGTATGAAATTGTCCATCATTTTTGCCAAGATGTGTGTATCTTATGATACCTCCTCTCTGAAGTGTTGCAAGCACCTTGTGTTTTCTGCGGACTCTCCTGGTGTCTCAATGCAAAGAACTTGGCAAGTTTAATGAGCTGTTCCAAGTAGATAAACTGCAAGAAGAGAATGAGGACTAAAAGCAGTAAACATCAGCATCAGCAAGGTTTATTAAAAGTTGGCTCTCGGGCTTCCCTGGTGGCGCAGTGGTTGAGAGTCCGCCTGCCGATGCAGGGGACACGGGTTCGTGCCCTGGTCCGGGAAAATCCCACATGCCACGGAGCGGCTGGGCCCGTGAGCCGTGGCCGCTGAGCCTGCGCATCCGAGGCCTGTGCTCCGCGACGGGAGAGAAAGTTGGCTTTCAAACGAATGCTACAAACTTTCTTTTATCCAAATAACAGCATTATCACTTATGAAAATGGAATGTCCCCCCGTTGACCATTTCATTAACTCAAGATATACTCTTGTATTGAGTTAAAAGAAATCAGAATAATGCCAGAGGATTATTACAAGAGCAGGTAAGTTTTCCTCTGGGAGTGAGAAGAACTATCTAAAATAATTTAAAATTCCGAAACGTCCAAGCAGCAAAACAGCAGGAAATAAAGTGAGGGACTGAGTAACTAATATTAATAATTTTAAAAGTATTAAAAATTATAATGGATTCTAGGTATGAAGATCAAGATTAAATATCCATAAAAAAGCAATAAAATTCCTTTGCAAAACTTAATAAATCAAATTACAAAATGACAAAAAATAAATGGCTACAATAGTAAATTTTATGTTGACACACAGACACACACAAAAGTTGGTAAAAAGTGGGGGGAAGATGGGGTAGGAAGAAGTGAGGTGAGAGGAGAGATATTCAGAATTCCAAAGGAGCTTTTCTTACAGTGGGTCCATCATGTTCAAGGTGGGGTTGCCTGCCATGGAGTCAACAAACTCTGCCTGAGTTACTGTGTGTGAAAGAGCTTAGTCAATAGAATTCTATACACATGTAATATTTTTGGTACGTGTGGCCATCTGAGCCAGCATGGCCTCGTGAAAAGAAAATGGGTGTGGGCATATATATATGTATATACACAATGGAATAGTACTCAGCCATAAAAAAGAATGAAATAATGCCATCTGCAGCCACATGGTTGGACCAAGAGATTGTCATACTGAGTGAAGTATGTCAGAGAAAGATAAATATCATATGATATCGTTTATAAGTGGAATCTAAAAATATGGCACAAATGAACCTATTTACAAAACAGAAATAGAGTCACAGATGTAGAAAACAAACTTAGGTTACCAAAGGGGAGAAGGGGGTGGGAGGGATAAACTGGGAGATTGGGATTGATATATACACACTACTATATATAAAATAGATAATTAATGAGAACCTACTGTATAGCACAGGGAACTCTACTCAGTACTCTGTAATGACCTATATGGGACTAGAATCTAAAAAAGAGTGGATATATGTATATGGATAACTGATTCACTTTGCTGAACAGCAGAAACTAACACCACATTGTAAATCAACTATACCCCAATAAAAATTAATTTAAAAAAATAAAAATAAAAAATAAACAAAATTGACATTGTAGACTAAATTCTGTGCTGAAAGGAAAAGGTAATTCAACTCCAATTTGTATCCAGAGGTCTTAATTTGTAACTGATTTCCCAGAGCAATATGTCATTTTTTTTTTAACAAGCAAAACACCCAGTAAGCCATGTAAGTATCATGTTGATATTTATTAGTCTAATTAGCTGCGTTTCCTACCTCCATTTAATATTCAATATTAAAAATTCCAGGATCCTCTAAGGAAGAAATATCATCGCCTATCATGAAATTAAGCAGAGCTTTTACAAAATCACACAGTTTTTATGTTTTAATATGCATAATGCATATTAGGTATTAAAGGGATTTGCATAGAAGTGATGTTTAGAGCCTGCATCTTGTACCTTAAGACATAACCATTATAGCTTTCATGGAGAATGTCTAACTTATTGTTTCTATATCTCAACACAATGAAGGGCTTTGGATCATTAAAACTCTTCGTATGCCCCGCTGTCTGCATGCACGCATGCCTTTTGACTGGAGTGCGTTATATTCAGTGTTCTCCACGGGGCTGAATAGAAGGTCACTTTGACCTGCTGCACATTTTTACTTAAGAACTGCTTTTAACAATAAGCCACTAGTGTACTTGTTTCTGGAGTGACTTGAGTTTTTGGCACAATATGAAAAGCATTTGGAAAGTATAAGTAAAAGCCTTCCGTTTCAGAAGAAATAATGGCCCCATTTGCCATGGAAACCAGAGGACTTCATGAAATTGCACTCAACTGTTTTCTGTACTGAGCCTAAAATTATTCTAAAAATAAGTTGTATTCCTGGCATCTGCTAGCCAAGGCACCAAGATTTCATCTCAGAAGGCTTTTCCCTTTCAGAGAAAATGCTGTGCCGTCTGAGTATTTCACTTTTCCTATGGTTCAGAAGGTATAGGGAAATATATGTGATACACACAGTAGGGAATCAATAATGAGTTTTTAATTAAATTAAACAAAATGTCTTGAAAGGCATGAGATGAGCATTTGAGTACTGCCTCTGAACACAGACCATGATTAAAGAGACCAAATATAGGATTTTTCATAGAATAAGTCGTACTTACACTTTTTTTCCCCTTTTTGTACAGGTTATTTTTTATTAATGTCATGGGAAACAAACAAAATGAGATGCTAAATGATTATCCAAATATGAGTGAATAGAAACAAAGGACCGCGGTCTGTGACCTGAAGTCTCATCTGTACATCTTGTCACTGAATCTGAGCGCTTTAGTCATTCACGTGGGCAGAGCAGCTGTGACGGGCAGAAGTCACATTTCTGATCAGTTGCAGATGTCCAGGATCTTCGCAAGGGGATCTATCAGTTAATCAAAGTCTCAAGAGGCCTCATGCTAAGAGGTAAGATGCTGTTTGTTACCTAGAAGGCCAAGGTGGCAGGCTGAAAGCGTGAGAGGGCAGAGCAAATAAAACCCTCAAAATAGGATACACCAAGAGACAAAGTCCAGACAGGCAAGAATTCACATTTACATCCACATGTCCTCACCGTCCTAAGAATATGTTCATAAAGTCACAGAACCACACTGGACAGATTAGGTCACTGACGAACAAAAATATTAACTCAGTTTTCACTCGATTAATATGTATTGAGTGCCTATAAGTTTCAGACACCCGGTGAGCTGCTAGGAATAAAGTAATGACTGATCCTGGCCCTCACCTATTTATCGTTCTGTGATGGCAAAGGTGCCTAAGGACTCAGCAGATGTTATTTACAAGAAGGAGAGAAAACTGCCTTCCTAAACCAGCTTGAGAGGTGACCAAGGAATTTTGCTGTGGACGGACAGGGCATGGTTGTAGAGATTTGGTTCCATTGCTCATAACTCAGGGACCATGAACATAGAGTTTACCGCTCGTACCAGGATGCTTCCAGGGTGATCAGGGTCCCAGGTATGAACTGGGATTCCTTGGTAGGTCAGCAAGTATAATTAATCTCTATTTAGACCCGGTGTATATTTTGGGAGGAACAAAACTGTTTCTTTTCTGTAAAATTTAACATCATTTAATTGGCCGGGCTTCTTACCGACTTTTATTTTACAATTTGATTGGCGATGAATCAATTACTAAAATAGCATGCGATTAAAAACCTGGTGGTGAAAGTTGCTCACTCAACTCCAGAGGCTGATATCAGAGGTTCACCCTGGCAGGCAAGCTTGTGTTTCAGGAATATGACTCTGCTTTGGTCAACATTTTTATGACAAGGTAGATGAAATTACGGCAGACCTGCTTGTCATATATGTGCAAACAACCCAATGCTGGGAGAGTTAATGAATACCCTGGCTCCAGAAAGTTCTTAATAAGCTAGAGCAATGGAACGATATTTTTCAAGTTGGTACTTAATGTGGATAGATGCAAGAGAGTGCACTTAATTTTATACAAACAAATAAAATCTACTGCATACATAGGACAAGGAAGAAATGTGGTTTAGCAGCAGTATTTGTCAAAAACAAATACATCTTAGCTATGAATGCTAACTCTGGGGTGGCAAAGATTTTGGCAAAGATCTAAGCTTTGGCAAAGATTTTGTAGAAGAGCTTCATCTTAGCTGGATAATTGGGCAAGAAGGTGCTTTCTAGTCCTGAGGGTCTATATTCTGGAACTGATCAAGCAGAGACTGTATCTTATCACATCTGTCCCCTAGCTATAGAAGGCATCAAAATGTATTAGTTGAATAAATCAGTAGATGTATTATGAACTATAAGAGCTTAAACAAGGGGGTTGACAGATGTTGTACACGCCTGCAGCATCAAATGTCACCCATCGCCTTCCTTCCCTGAGGATATCCAATCTCCCACCCCCTCATGGCCAGATCTCACTGTCTTCCTTTATAAATACAATTAGAAGATTAGGTCAGCCTAAGGAACTGAGAAGCCCTAATCATTTTGTGAAGGCAGTTCTCATAAATCAGTAGTAAGATATTTTTTTTTCTCTTGGTCAAAGCGTTATTGACATAAGCGTTATCAAGCACACCTAGAAGGTAACCAGCGGCCTCACAGCCGGTGAACAGACAGGTTTGAACAATGTATTCCTGAAATATCTTGTTATCCACGCCCATATTTACTTTTGTTTTTTCTGGAGGCAGGAGGTTGCTCACAGATACAGGCTGAAGGTTGACTTGTGTTTTTGCACATCTAGGAGAAAAAACACTGTATGTATTCTTCTAACCCCTGCTTTCCCATCCCCTCATGAAACTGAGAGTCACTGTTTTATCTCCTTTTGCCCATCATAATTCCTCTTTTAATTAACCAGTTGGTTGAGGAACATGCAGGTGACTAGGGTTTGAATTACCTTGACTGCCCAGTTCCACGTCTTAAATCCACAGGATAATTATGAATTGTTCATTGCATTTCACACGCTGCCCAGTTGGACCTGGCCTAAGAGCAGTAATTTTCTCTTTTTTAGAGTTATTTAAAGATAGAGTATCAAAAGCCTATTTTTCAAAGTGGTTTAAAACTCTTATACATCTATCTATTAAAAACTGGAAGCACCATTCTATCTATAGACTATAAATTGGATTATTATGAACTATAAATCATTTAATCTGTAAATTAGGTTTTCTAATTCTAGAGATAGAACTCATGTGATAGGTATTCTTACTGAAATAGTTTAATTTAAACATTTTAAGCTATTTCTTAAGGAAATTATTTGCAGTGGAGTCTGATGCAAAGTCAACTTCTGTCAAGCAGAACTATTATGCCCAAGATTTTTATTCTTTAATGTCAACTGCTTTTGTTTTTTCAAATTTTTAAGGTAGACATTGTTTTGAAGAAATTATACAATTTCATCACTACATAGACAACCTTATTTTTATTTATTTATTTATCTATCTATTTATTTATTTTTATTGGAGTATAGTTGATTTACAATGTTGTGTTAGTTTCAGGTGTACAGCAAAGTGATTCAGTTATACACACGTATATATCTATTTTTTCAAATTATTTACTCTTATAGGTTATTACAAGATGCTGAATATAGGTCCCTGTGCTATACAGTAGGCCTTTGTTAGTTATCTATTTTGTATATAGTAGCATGTATATGTTAATCCTAAACTCTTAATTTTTCCCTCCTCCCTCTCTCCCCTTCGGTAAACATAACACAGACATAGAAGACAACCTTATTTAAAAAGGGCTTTAGACATGTTTTAAACAATGGCAAGCTCTCCAGACTGTACATCTATGATAATTACGTGTGTGCATGTTGTGTGCGTGTGTGTGTGTGCACTGGTCACATTGCTAGATGTTGCGGCTGCTTCCTATACAGCTCTGCCAGAGAGTATCCACTCACTTGGCAACAGTCATTTTAGACAACGGGAGAGAGCAGTTCATGAAGTTCTGAAATACCCATTCTCGCTTATGAACGCAGATTCATCCCACCATTTGCTGGAATAATAAATTCGGATACAGGCTTTGGCAAACTATTGAATGTAACTGCTCCTGAAACAAATAATTTTTTTGTTTGTTCGATGACAAGTAAACTTACTGGGCATGGATGACATGTTAATAAAGGGAAATTTAGCAAGACGTTGGCCATTTCTAAGTAGGTTTGATGTCTTGAGCTTGGAAGCGCACACTAGCACTTCTTGTAAATCTATAGGACCAGTGTTCCTCAAGTAAGAGACATTTGCATTTGTAATTTTGGTAAATTAGGACGCTTCTAGAAATCAAGATGGATACAGGCATTTTGTTGGAATGTAGACCCAATGCAAGTTCGCAGTGGGTAGGTGACCACCAGGTGGGGATACGATAGAAGAAGTTCAAGTGCAGTACACAGTACTGTTGTGCAGTGCACAACAATCACTTGCAAAAATTGTTTACTATGTCCTAATTGATTGTTCTTTTCTGATAGGTCTTATTTTTTACCACTCTCCCTTGAAAGATACAACAAATCGATGAGTAGAATAATTTCTGTCTTCAGAGGAAACAAACGAATATTTAAACAATTCAAGAGGCAGTCGCCAACTAAGTCACACATTATAAACACTTAGATTTAAATTCGCATAGGGTTTAAAGCAAAAAACCTGGTACTGAATTTCCATTGAAGACTAGAGAATTATCAGAAACTTCAAAACACTGTATTATAGGGTCAACTGTGTGACTTTGGAAAAATTATTTAATTTCTCTGTGCATTCTTTTCTCATTTTAAAATGAGGCAAACGATAGGACCTAATGCATAAGGTTATTTTGAAGGTTAAATGAGTTCATGTAAGAAAAGTGCTTGGAACAATGGCAAATACACATTATATGCATATTTCTATTATCGATATGAATATATGTTAAAATATGGAGATTTCAGATGTTTTCTGTTACCACTATCGACTGGAGCAGCAAGGATGAGAGTTCTAAAGAGTGACTTGATCTGTGAGAAAATAATAGTAGCGTTTTATTGAATCATGACGATGGTAAATGAGATCTCAGTTATGCAGTATCATCAATTTCATTTTCTTAATTCGAAGATACTATTGCCAAGTGGTCTCCCCTGAAGTGTCAAACCTATGTAAGAAAATTGACGGTCATCTTCCTAAGTGGATTATTTATTTCACTGACTTGTTACTGTGATACACATTTTGATAGACAAAGGTTACTTTATAAACATCAAGTATTTTATCATACTCTTCCAGTGCTGGTATGAATTGGTGAAGCTCTTTGGTCCTACACAAAATGGCCGACCATGCTGTAATTTTAGACTGTTTGTCTCTTCCTCCCCTCCCTCTCGCTCCTCATTTTCTCCCCTCCCTCTCCCTCTTCCTCTCCCTCCTCTTCTTCTCTCCTTGGGACTAATACATACTGTCTAATGCTGTCTCAGTGACATTATATTTCCAGACTTTTCCAATACGTACCAGAGAATTAAATGGGCTCTCAAATGGCTCTCAAATTTAAGTTTTAAAACAAGTAGTGTTAGTTTTACCCACAATTCTTTTTTTCTAAACATCTTTATTGGGATATACTTGATTTACAATGGTGTGTTAGTTTCTGCTTTATAACAAAGTGAATCAGTTATACATACACATATGTTCCCATATCTCTTCCTTTTTGCGTCTCCCTCCCTCCCACCCTCCCTATTCCACCCCTCCAGGTGGTCACAAAGCACCGAGCTGATATCCCTGTGCTATGCCGCTGCTTCCCACTAGTTATCTACCTTACGTTTGGTAGTGTATATATGTCCATGCCTCTCTCTCGCTTTGTCACAGCTCACCCTTCCCCCTCCCCATATCCTCAAGTCTGTTCTCCAGTAGGTCTGTGTCTTTATCCCTGTCTTACCTCTAGGTTCTTCATGACATTCTTTTTTCTTAAATTCCATACATATGTGTTAGCATACAGTATTTGTCTTTCCCTTTCTGACTTACTTCACTCTGTATGACAGACTCTAGGTCTATCCACCTCATTACAAATAGCTCAATTTCATTTCTTTTTATGGCTGAGTAATATTCCATTGTATATATGTGCCACATCTTCTTTATCCATTCATTCGATGATGGGCACTTAGGTTGTTTCCATCTCCAGGCTATTGTAAATAGAGCTGCAATGAACATTTTGGTACATGACTCTTTTTGAATTATGGTATTCTCAGGGTATATGCCAGGTAGTGGGACTGCTGGGTCATATGGTAGTTCTATTTGTAGTATTTTAAGGAACCTCCATCCTGTTCTCCATAGTGGCTGTACCAATTCACATTCCCACCAGCAGTGCAGGAGTGTTCCCTTTTCTCCACACCCTCTCCAGCATTTATTGTTTCTAGATTTTTTGATGATGGCCATTCTGACTGGTGTGAGATGATATCTCATTGTAGTTTTGATTTGCCCTTCCCTAATGATTAATGATGTTGAGCATTTTTTCATGTGTTTAATGGCAGTCTGTATATCTTTTTTGGAGAAATGTCTAATTAGGTCTTCTGCCCATTTTTGGATTGGGTTGTTTGTTTTTTTGTTATTGAGTGAATGAGCTGCTTGTAAATTTTGGAGATTAATCCTTTGTCAGTTGCTTCATTTTCAAAATTTTCTCCCATTCTGAGGGTTGTCTTTTGGTCTTGTTTATCATTTCCTTTGCTGTGCAAAAGCTTTGAAGTTTCATTAGGTCCCATTTGCTTATTTTTGTTTTTATTTCCATTTCTCTAGGAGGTGGGTCAAAAAGGATCTTGCTGTGATTTATGTCATAGAGTGTTCTGCCTGTGTTTTCCTCTAAGAGTTTGATAGTGTCTGGCCTTACATTTAGGTCTTTAATCCATTTTGAGCTTATTTTTGCGTATGGTGTTAGGAAGTGATCTAATCTCATACTTTTATATGTACCTGTCCAGTTTTCCCAGCACCACTTATTGAAGAGTCTGTCCTTTCTCCACTGTACATTCCTGCCTCCTTTATCAAAGATAAGGTGACCATATGTGTGTGGGTTTATCTCTGGGCGTTCTTTCCTGTTCCATTGATCTATCTTTCTGTTTTTGTGTCAGTACCATATTGTCTTGATTACTGTAGCTTTGTAGTATAGTCTAAAGTCAGGGAGACTGATTCCTCCAGCTCCATTTTTTGTTCTCAAGATTGCTTTGGCTATTCGGGGTCTTTTGTGTTTCCATACAAATTGTGAAATTTTTTGTTCTAGTTCTGTGAAAAATGTCAGTGGTAGTTTGATAGGGATTGCATTGAATCTGTAGATTGCTTTGGGTAGTAGAGCCATTTTCACAATGTTGATTCTTCCAATCCAAGAACATGGTATATCTCTCCATCTATTTGTATCATCTTTAATTTCTTTCATCAGTGTCTTATAATTTTCTGCATACAGGTCTTTTGTCTCTTTAGGTAGGTTTATTCCTAGATATTTTATTCGTTTTGTTGCAATGGTAAATGGGAGTGTTTTCTTGATTTCACGTTCAGATTTTTCATCATTAGTGTATAGGAATGCCAGAGATTTCTGTGCATTCATTTTGTATCCTGCAACTTTACCAAATTCATTGATTAGCTCTAGTAGTTTTCTGGTAGCATCTTTAGGATTCTCTATGTATAGTACCATGTCATCTGCAAACAGTGACAACTTTACTTCTTCTTTTCTGATTTGGATTCCTTTCATTTCCTTTTGTTCTCTGATTGCTGTGGCTAAAACTTCCAAAACTATATTGAATAAGAGTGGTGAGAGTGTGCAACCTTGTCTTGTTCCTGATCTTAGTGGAAAAGCTTTCAGTTTTTCACCATTGAGGACGATGCTGGCTGTGGGTTTGTCATATATGGCCTTTATTATGCTGGGGAAAGTTCCCTCTATGCCTACTTTCTGTAGGGTTTTTATCATAAATGGGTGTTGAATTTTGTCAAAAGCTTTCTCTGCATCTATTGAGATGATCATATGGTTTTTCTCCTTCAATTTGTTAATATGGTTTATCACATTGATTGATTTGCATATATTGAAAAATCATTGCATTCCTGGAATAAACCCCACTTGATCATGGTGTATGATCCTTTTAATATGCTGTTGGATTCTGTTTGCTAGTATTTTGTTGAGGATTTTTGCATCTATGTTCATCAGTGATATTGGCCTGTAGTTTTCTTTCTTTGTGTCATCCTTGTCTGGCTTTGGTATCAAGGTGATGGTGGCCTCGTAGAATGAATGCTATATTTTGGAAGACTTTGAGAAGGATAGGTGTTAGCTCTTCTCTAAATGTTAGATAGAACTCACCTGTGAAGCCATCTGGTCCTGGGCTTTTGTTGGTTGGAAGATTATTGATCACAGTTTCAATTTCAGTGCTTGTGATTGGTCTGTTCATGTTTTCTATTTCTTCCTGATTCAGTCTTGGCAGGTTGTGCATTTCTAAGAACTTGTCCATTTCTTCCAGGTTGTCCATTTTATTGGCATAGAGTTGCTTGTAGTAATCTCTCATGATCTTTTGTATTTCTGCAGTGTCAGTGGTTACTTCTCCTTTTTCATTTCTAATTCTATTGATTTGAGTCTTCTCCCTTTTTTTCTTGATGAGTCTGGCTAATGGTTTATCTATTTTGTTTATCTTCTCAAAGAACCAGCTTTTAGTTTTATTGATCTTTGCTATTGTTTCCTTCATTTCTTTTTCATTTATTTCTGATCTGATTTTTATGATTTCCTTCCTTCTGCTAACTTTGGGGTTTTTTTGTTCTTCTTTCTCTAATTGCTTTAGGTGCAAGGTTAGGTTGTTTATTTGAGATGTTTCCTGTTTCTTAAGGTGGGCTTGTATTGCTATAAACTTCCCTCTTAGAACTGCTTTTGCTGCATCCCATAGGTTTTGGGTTGTCGTGTCTCTGTTGTCATTTGTTTCTAGGTATGTTTTTATTTCCTCTTTGATTTCTTCAGTGATCACTTTGTTATTAAGGAGTGTATTGTTTAGCCTCCATGTGTTTGTATTTTTTACAGATCTTTTCCTGTAATTGATATCTAGTCTCATGGAGTTGTGGTCGGAAAAGATACTTGATACAATTTCAATTTTCTTAAATTTACCAAGGCTTGATTTGTGACCCAAGATATGATCTATCCTGGAGAATGTTCCATGAGCACTTGAGAAAAATGTGTATTCTGTTGTTTTCGGATGGAGTGTCCTATAAATATCAATTAAGTCCATCTTGTTTAATGTATCATTTAAAGCTTGTGTTTCCTTATTTATTTTCATTTTGGATGATCTGTCCATTGGTGAAAGTGGGGTGTTAAAGTCCTCTACTATGAATGTGTTACTGTCCATTTTCCCTTTTATGGCTGTTAGTGTTTGCCTTATGTATTGAGGTGCTCCTATGTTGGGTGCATAAGTATTTACAGTTGGTATATCTTCTTTTTGGATCGATCCCTTGATCATTATGTAGTGTCCTTCTTTGTCTCTTCTAATAGACTTTATTTTAAAGTCTATTTTGTCTGATATGAGGATTGCTACTCCAGCTTTCTTTTCGTTTCCATTTGCATGGAATATCTTTTTCCATCCCCTTACTTTCAGTCTGTATGTGTCTCTAGGTCTGAAGTGGGTCTCTTGTAGACAGCATATATATGAGTCTTGTTTTTGTATCCATTCAGTCAATCTGTGTCTTTGGGTGGGAGCATTTAGTCCATTTACATTTAAGGTAATTATCGATATGTATGTTTCTATTCCCATTTTCTAAATTGTTTTGGGTTCATTATTGTAGGTCTTTTCCTTCTCTTGTGTTTCTTGCCTAGAGAAGTTCCTTTAGCATTTGTTGTAAAGCTGGTTTGGTGGTGCTGAACTCTCTCAGCTTTTGCTTGTCTGTAAAGGTTTTAATTTCTCCATCAAATCTGAATGACATCCTTGCTGGGTAGAGTAATCTTGGTTGCAGGTTTTTTTCCTTCATCACTTTCAGTATGTCCTGCCAGTCCCTTCTGGCTTGCAGAGTTTCTGCTGAGAGATCAGCTGTTAACCTTATGGGGATTCCCTTGTGTGTTATTTGTTGTTTTTCCCTTGCTGCTTTTAATATGCTTTCTTTGTATTTAATTTTTGACAGTTTGATTAATATGTGTCTTGGCGTATTTCTCCTTGGCTTTATCCTGTATGGGACTCTCTGTGCTTCCTGGACTTGATTAACTATTTCCTTTCCCATATTAGGGAAGTTTTCAACTATAATCTCTTCAAATATTTTCTCAGTCCCTTTCTTTTTCTCTTCTTCTTCTGGAACCCCTATAATTCGAATGTTGGTGCGTTTAATGTTGTCCCAGAGGTCTCTGAGACTGTTCTCAGTTATTTTCATTCTTTTTTCTTTATTCTGCTCTGCAGTAGTTATTTCCACTATTTTATCTTCCAGGTCACTTATCCGTTCTTCTGCCTCAGTTATTCTGCTATTGATCCCATCTAGAGTATTTTTCATTTCATTTATTGTGTTGTTCATCATTGTTTGTTTCATCTTTAGTTCTTCTAGGTCCTTGTTAAATGTTTCTTGCATGTTGTCTATTCTATTTCCAAGATTTTGGATCATCTTTACTATCATTATTCTGAAGTCTTTTTCAGGTAGACTGCCTATTTCCTCTTTATTTGTTAGGTCTGGTGCATTTTTATCTTGCTCCTTCACCTGCTGTGTGTTTTTCTATCTTCTTATTTTGCTTATCTTACTGTGTTTGGGGTTTCCTTTTTGCAGGCTGCAGGTTCGTAGTTCCCATTGATTTTGATGTCTGTCCCCAGTGGCTAAGGTTGGTTCAGTGGGTTGTGTAGGCTTCCTGGTGGAGGGGACTGGTGCCTGTGTTTTGGAGGATCAGGCTGGATCTTGTCTTTCTGGTGGGCAGGTCTACGTCTGGTGGTGTGTTTTGGGGTGTCTGTGGACTTATTATGATTTTAGGCAGCCTCTCTGCTAATGGGTGGGCTTGTGTTCCTGTCTTGCTAGTTGTTTGGCATAGGTTGTCCAGCACTGTATTTTGCTGTTCGTTGAGTGAAGCTGGGCACTGGTGTTGAGATGGAGATCTCTGGGAGATTTTCGCCATTTGATATTATGTGGAGCTGGGAGGTCTCTTGACGACCAGTGTCCTGAAGTTGGCTCTCCCACCTCAGAGGCAGAGCCCTGACTCCTGGCTGGAGCACCAAGAGCCTTTCATCCACACAGCTCAGAATAAAAGGGAGAAAAAGTAGAGAGAAAGAATTAGTAGAAGCAGGAAGAAAGAAAGAAAGAAAGGAAGAAAGAAAGAAAGAAAGGAGGAAAGGAAGGAAGGAAGGAAGAAAGAAAGAACGAAGGAAAGAAGGAAAGAAAGAAAAAGGAGGGAGGGAGGGAGGGAGTGACGATGGGAGGAAGGAAGGAAGGAAGGAGGGAAGGAAGCAAAAAAGAAAGAAGATAAAGTAAAATAAAGTAAAATATAATAAAGTTATTAAATTAAAAAATAATTATTAAGAAAAAAAAAAAAACAGACGGATAGAACCCTAGGACAAATGGTGGAAGGAAAGCTTTACAGACAAAATCTCACACAGAAGCATACACATACACACTCACAAAAAGAGGAAAAGCGGAAAAAATCATAAATCTTGCTCTCCAAGTCCACCTCCTCAATTTGGGAATGATTCATTGTCTATTGAGGTATTCCACAGATGCAGGTACATCAAGTTGATTGTGGAGCTTTAATCCGGTGCTTCTGAGGCTGCTCGGAGAGATTTCCCTTTCTCTTTGTTCTCACAGCTCCCAGGGGCTCAGCCTTGGATTTGGCCCAGCCTCTGCGTGTAGGTCGCTGGAGGGCGTCTGTTTTTTTGGTCAGACAGGATGGGGTTAAAGGAGCCGCTGATTCGGGGAGGGAGGGGCACGGAGTGCGGGGCGGGCCTGCGGTGGCAGAGGCCGGCGTGACGTTGCGCCGGCGTGACGTTGCGCCGGCGTGACGTTGCGCCGGCGTGACGTTGCGCCGGCGTGACGTTGCGCCAGCCTGAGGCGCGCCGTGCGTTCTCCTGGGGGAGTTGTCCCTGGATCCCGGGACCCTGGCAGTGGCGGGCTGCACAGGCTCCCCGGAAGGGGGGTGTGGAGAGTGACCTGTGCTCGCACACAGGCTTCTTGGTGGTGGCAGCAGCAGCCTTAGCGTCTCCTGCCCGTCTCTGGGGTCCGCGCTGTTAGCCGAGGCTCGCGCCCGTCTCTGGAGCTCCTTTAAGCAGCGCTCTCAATCCCCTCTCCTCGCGCAAGAGGAAACAAAGAGGGAAGAAAAAGTCTCTTGCCTCTTCGGCAGCTCCAGACTTTTCCCCGGAATCCCTCCCGGCTAGCCGTGGTGCACTAACGCCCTGCAGGCTGTGTTCACGCCGCCAACCCCAGTCCGCTTCCTGCCTCCGACCGAAGCCCGAGCCTCAGCTCACAGCCCCGCCCGCCCCGGCGGGGGAGCAGACAAGCCTCGGGCTGGTGAGTGCTGGTCGGCACCGATCCTCTGTGCGGGAATCTCTCTGCTTTGCCCTCCGCACCCCTGTGACTGCGCTCCTCCGCGGCTCCGCAGCTTCCCCACTTCCGCCACCCGCAGTCTCCGCCCGCGAAGGGGCTTCTAGTGTGTGAAACCTTTCATCCTTCATGGCTCCCTCCCGCTGGTGCAGGTACTGTCCCTATCCTTTTGTCTCTGTTTATTCTGTTTTCTTTTGCCCTACCCAGGTACGTGGGGGGTTTCTTGTCTTTTGGGAGGTCTGAGGTCTTCTGCCAGCCTTCAGTAGGTGTTCTGTAGGAGTTGTTCCACGTGTAGATGTATTTCTGGTGTATCTGTGGGGAGGAAGTTGATCTCCGCATCTTACTCTTCCGCCATCTTCCCCTACGGCAATTTATCCACAATTCTAAGTCAACGGCTCCTTCCTGAGGACAGAAAGGACTCCATTTCTCCACTTTTAAAGAGGATACATTCCATGACTGTTATTCCTACCCATTTATACTTACTCCAGTTCTCTCATGAGGACTTATGAGTCCATGGCTTTGTCTTGGGTGGTAGACATTTGTGAATATGTTTATTGCTAGATACATGGAGGAAAGAGCTTCTGGATTTTATTTTTTTAAATGCTGGTGACAAACAAAAAAACAGTTCACAAACTATGTGATCATCAAAGATTTGGAAACCAGTATTGTCTCTTTACACCAGCGATATCATGTTTGCCACGAATAGACTGTTCCAATAAATGCTTACTTATTTTATAAAGACATCACTGAAAGATCTGCCAAAATTTTCTGGGCGCCAGGCTTCAGGCAGCACAGTGCAGCGGTTACGCGGGAGACGAAAAAACTCCGCCTCTGCAGTGATGATCACAGCTATAGGTGGAAGGTCCCTGAAAGGCAACCGAGACTGAGGAAGATACTAAGGGGGAAATCTAGCTTTTTCTGTTGGACTTGTGCATCGTCACGGAATTAAAAGACTGTGGCCAAGAAAATTCTTTTCTAAACAGCTTTTCAAACCCAAGCTTAATGCAGTAGTTTGTTTTCCTTCGGTCCATTGCTAGCTTGAGCACCGGCATATAGCTCCATGGTGCTCCATTAAATGGTTCTTTTGCATGAACAAAACTGGGAAATCATTCTCAGTTGTTCTCCCCTCAGTGGGACTTTTCAAAGGGGTGCCGGGTATAATTATCTTGTAATTTCTGATCGCAGGTCATTGGAGCCTGCAATCGGGGTTTGTAAGGTGAACCCTAATTTTTTCCATCTAAGCAGGTAATATGTGGGAAGATGGTGGTTTCAGCATAAAAGGGATGAAGTTTATGCTTTGGCCCAAGACTCACTGAGGTTTGGCACAGTCTTGGGGTTGGCAAGCGAGATTCAGGAGAGACAGGAGTGAAAATGAGTCAGAACAGGTCTGTGCTGCCTTAAGCCCTGGAGGGCTGAGAGTCCCAGAAAAAAACAGCTCCTGAGCATAAAAATGCTAAGTCTCAAGGCCCTGAACTCCTTGCAAACCAGTGATAAAGGTGATTTGTTACGAGAAAACTGGGTTACAAGAAACACAACCTTGAAATGTTTTAAAGGCAGGCAATCTAAATGTCTGCATAAGAAAATGATTTTAGGAAAATATTTTCTATGTGAAATAGCAAAAATAATTTAGCTGGTGTGCTTCCTCCACTTCACTTTAATTTAAACTATGTGAACCCGAGATTGTTCTAATTAAAGTCCGTCATTAAATTTGAAATTTCAACTTGGCATTCAGAATCGGGCAAAAAGTGACATTAAATGTTTGTACCTAGTCATAAACTGTCAAATTACTTCATGAGACGTTTCTCAGGAAAAACAAGATGAACTCAGACATTGGATTAAGTGATCTGTATGATTTGGGGAAAGTATATTATGCAACTGCAAAGGGAAATTTGTGTCATTTATTTTTTAATGGGGAAGGAAAGCAAAACATTTCTGTAGTTTCTAGATGCAGAGAGGATTCTAGAACCTCTGCCACTGGCAGAGGAGGAAGCATGGGACAGATGCTCATAGTTGTGAAGATACTGAAGTAGCATCAAATGTACAAACGTAAGGGCCTGTCTCCCTCTTACCTCGAGGCCTTGAGCAAACTTACGGGCTGCACTAGCTTTCTTAACTTGGATAACTGTCCTCGGCATTTTTATTGATAAACATGTATTGAATATCTCCATATACAAGGTCACTTGAGAAACATAAAGGTTACTAGGTCGTGTTGCATTACCCAGGTGGTGTGCAGGGTAGTTGAGGTGAAAAGACATAGGAATGATACAAATGCACTTATTTACAAAACAGAAATAGAGCCACAGACATAGAAAACTAACTTATGGTTACCAAAGGGGAAAGGGGGAGGGACAAATTAGGAGATTGGGATTAATAGGTACACACTATTATATATAAAATAGATAAACAACAAGGACCTACTGTATAGCACAAGGAAACATATTCAATATCTTATAATAACCTATAATGGAAAAGACTCTGAAAAAGAGTATGGATATGTATAAACAAATCACTTTGCTGGACACCTGAAACTAACACATTATAGATCAAGTATACTTCAAATAAAAAAAGAAAGGAAAGGTATAGGTACATGATTAACAGCTCTAAATAACAGAGAGTGTACATGTCCAGTTCAGACAATAAGTACCATAAGTACTATGAGCATTGGGGAAGGTGACCCTCACTCAGCCACATAAGATGGCCTGGGGCTTCCCTGGTGCGCAGTGGTTGAGAGTCCGCCTGCCGATGCAGGGGACACGGGTTCGTGCCCCGGTTCGGGAAGATCCCACATGCCGCGGAGCAACTAAGCCCGTGAGCCACAACTACTGAGCCCACATGCCACAACTACTGAAGCCCACCCGCCTAGAGCCCGTGCTCTGCAGCAAGAGAAGCCACCGCAGTGAGAAGCCCGCACACCGCAGTGAAGAGTAGCGCCCTGTCAAAGCAATTAGAGAAAGCCCGTGCGCAGCAACGAAGACCTAACGCAGCCAATAAATAAATAAATGTATAAAAAATAAAAATAAACTCTGCACCAGCCACTTGATCCTGGTGCAGATGTCTCTTCCCAGCCATCTCCAATCCTGTCCCAGTCTCTTTCCTATGTAGTGTTTACCTGCCTTTCAACCTCGGCCTCATCCATGTGGAATTCTACCCCAGGGCACAGCCGGCCCGCCCCTCGAGCAGTGGAACAATTAGAGTTGAGGAGAAGGGTAGCATTCGGTACCAATAGTCTAGTAAGATTCATTGAGGAAGTCGGCTTTGAGCTGGACATTGAGAATGGATTGAATTTCGATAAGTACATCCCCAGAGGCCCCTCCAGTTGCGTGTTTGGCACCTGGAAATGTATAGAGAGTGGAAATCAGAGTGTGCTCAGAGAGTGGAGGCTGGTCTGACCGGAGGGGAGAATTTCTGTAGCAAAATAGAGAGCAGAAAGGTTGGAAGAATAGACCAGAGCTGAGATGGTGACTACATAGCATCTTGAAATCATGCCCTCGATCAGCAAATTACAGTAGAGAAAATGTACCAGGGAATCATTTTCGGAAGACAGTTGCCCAATTGCTGCATGAGAATTTTAGCTGGAGTATAAGTTTAGATTGAAGAAGCTCCCGAAGATGGATGTTGATGCATTCCAGTGATACTTAAAATACTTAAGCACTGGTAAGGGATGTGCCCTGACCCATCAGAGGGGCGCAAATCAGAATATGAGCCCTGCCCCAGCCCTGGGTAAGGCAGTGGGGGTCCCCTTAGGACCTTTGAGCTGTGGAATGATGCAACCAATGTGCTCCTTAGGCAAGCTGATAACCCCCAGTGGAAGGATAAAAAAGAATAAAGCACGCAGTCCAATTTGCCTGCTTTTTGCAACTATGATGAATCCAGAGACTCTTCAGTGAAGGGAGACACATGAATGAATTGGAAGATGCACTTATGTTAGAGAGAGAGAGGAGATAAAGGTCTTTCTAGGGACCGGAGCCTATTTATGGGGAAAGTCCATGCTACTCCTAACAGAAAGAGCAATCATGTTTTCGGTGTGTTCAGGTAAAGGAAAAAAGGCTATATAAGGGTAAAGATATAGTGTCGCACAGACCTGCATTTGAATCTTGGTTTAGCCTGTTTCTAAGTCATCCTTGGACAGGTTACTGGACCAATTCAATGTTTTCACCTGAAGATTGTAAATAGAATAGTATGTCTCCCATAGTGTTACGTGGTTGTATTAGTCAGGGTTCTCCAGAGAAATAGAACCAAAAGGATGTATATATATAATGTATATAACATAACGCTATAGGAGACCTATTACTATATATGTATGTGTACACACACACACACACACACACACACACACACACACATATACACACATGTCTACTTCCAATCTGAATCCAAGGGCCTCAAATCTTGGAAACCTGATGGTGTAAGTTCCAGTCCAAAAGCCATCAAGCTTAAGACCCAAGAAAAGCTAAGGTTTCAGTTCAAGTCTGAAGGCAGGAAAGGACCAATATCCCATTTCAAGATGGTCAGGCAGGAGGAAATTCCCTTTTATCAGGAAGGGGGTTCGCCTTTTTTTCTCTTCAGTGTTCACCTGACTGGCTGAAGACCATTCACACTGAAGAGGGTAATCTGCCTTAGTCTACTGATTCCAATGTTCATCTCATCCAGAAAGACTCTCACAGACACATGGAGAATCATGTTTGACAGATGTCTGGGCACCCCATACAGCAGTCAGGTTGACGCACAAAATAGACTCTCACAGCGGCAGGGTAATAACATGCACGTGAAAGCAGCGAACTGTGCTGCACCTGTAGCA
Organism: Lagenorhynchus albirostris; assembly: GCF_949774975.1. Taxonomy (NCBI): domain Eukaryota; kingdom Metazoa; phylum Chordata; class Mammalia; order Artiodactyla; family Delphinidae; genus Lagenorhynchus; species Lagenorhynchus albirostris. The sequence goes on along the minus strand of NC_083112.1, from coordinate 73,040,997 downwards.
TGTTCCATATAGCAAAAGCTCGGGAAAGTTCTGGTACCGCTGACGATGATCGTGACAGCCCTGAGAGAAAGATCCTGAAATATCTGCTGGTTGGTTTAGGGTTTGAGAGGGAAGCATTTTGAATCACTCCATCACACTAAGATGTTAGGGTCCTAAAGTCAGAATAAATGGGGCTTTTAAAAATGAGCATAACATCATTTAGTGACTAAGAAAAGGAAGCCCGAAGTGAAAAAGCAAATTGAACTTTATTGAATTTTTAACAATCAAGAGAAGGTCCACAGTGCTGTAAAAGATGCAGAATGAGGAAAGGACCGCATTTAGAAAATTAACTGTCGTTTATGACCTTTGAGAATTTAGTTTCAACTGACTTAGAGAGTGGTTTTGAAATGCTTCCAAGATCACGAGGCAGTCGCATATCAAGGTGTATTCCCACTAAGAACTGCTCTTAGTGGAGAAACTTACAGTGGATATTGTAAGTCACCCACCACAGACTGGGTGGCTTACACAACAGAAACTTAGTGCCTCATGATTCTGGAGGCCAGAGGTCCAGGTCAAGGTGTCAGCAGGATAGCTTCCTTCTGAGGGCTGTGAAGGAGAGGCTGTCCCATGCCTCCTCTCCCATACCTTCTCCTGGTGGTTTGCTGGCCATCTTGGGGATTCCTTGTAGATGTTTGCTTCCTGTGCTTTCCCATCACCTTCCCCCAGTACATGTAGCTTTCTCATCACGTGGCATTCTTCTTATAAAGACGCCAGTATGTTGGATTAGGAATCCGCCTTACCTCAGTGTAACCTCAACTAGTTACATCTGGAACCACACTATTTACAAAAAGGTCACATTCTGAGGCACTGGGTGTTAGGACTTTAACATATAAATTTTGTGGGGACACAATTCAATCCATAAGAGATACGATGTTTGTCTTCAAATATTTGTAATGTTCTTTAGGAGTAAGTTGATTTTTCTGCGTATTGGTACAAAAGGTAGAAATGAGAGAGAGGAAAGAAGGCAGGAAGGAAGGAAGTCGAGGGAGGGAGGGAGGGGAGAGAGAGGGAGGGATGAAGGGAGAGAGGGAGAGAGGGAGGGTGGGAGGGAGGGAGGAATGGATGGAGGCAGGGTGGGAGGGATGGAGGGAGGGAGGGAGGAAAGAAGGGAGAGAGAGAGAAAATTTCAGCCAAGCACTTTGCCTGGTGGAGAAGGAAAGCCTTCTGCAGTCAGCTCATAAACATTGTCTAAAGAAGAATGTGGGTCTGTCCTCCTATTTTTCTTGCCTAAATCGTCAGAGTTCCTCTTGTGCCATTTCCCCACCCAAGCCTTCTGTGGGCTTATGTTGTGACTTGGTTAGATTTGTGTGTACTTATTCAGAGTGGAGGATGGGTCAGAAAGAACTCATAGCGTGATGTCTTCAAGTGTCCTGGGCTCCCAAAGGACAACACATTCCCTAGTAAGGACTTCTTTATTGTCACCCCCCCTAGAGAACTTCAGAGTATTTCTCTCTCTAAGGGTTTATGACAGCCTGACCTCTCCCTTGCAGGTCATAGATTCAGATAGTTCAGAAAGGAGCTGTACTTCAGAAGTAATACATGCTTCACAGGTCAAACAAACATAATCCCTGTGAAACTCTGGGCAAAGAAGGATTCTTATGCTATGAGCTATTCTTGTTGTTATTCAATAATTGGAAAAGGAAAGAAATGTGAAGAGTTTAGACATAATTCTAAAATAAACTTGTTTTAAACCAATACGCAAGAATGTTTAGTGTAAGTTTTTGTGGTTGTATGTGAAACTCAGGAATTCAGTTTCCAGACTTTCCACCATAAGCATCAATAACTCACATCATAATGGACTCATCTATGAGTCATCAAGTGTTTGAAATACATCTTCTCCCACTTTATGGAGGCACTGACCTTTGCCGGAGTGAAAAGGTTTTAAACAGTTTGCTCCGTCCCTCCCTCAGACTCAATATTATGGACGTCTACGCACAATTTAACGTATCCTCTATCTGAAGTCCATTCTCTTCTCCACCGACACAGTATTCAATTTCTTAGTAATGCATAGAAACCACAACTTTATTCTGCATGGTTGGAAGTTTCTATTTTATGTTTGGAAATGCATTATGTGTTAAGAAGAGCGTGAATAACAAATATCTGTGCTATTGGCCAACTGGTATTCTGACACTCTAAAATCTGTGCAGATGTCATCAGCATTGGGACTGATTTCTCAAAACCAGAGTTAAGTCCAAAATTAACACCTCTGTGGCTGTAAAATGAAGCCCTCTTGTACAGTTTGTCTCCTCAGTGTTTTCCTTCTCACTAGACTCTCCATCTCAAGAAAATTGGCAGGTAGCAAATAACCACAATGGCATTCAAATAACAGCTCACTGTTTGTCCTGATTTAGAAGCAAGACCACATCTATATCAGTTCAGGAAAAAGGCTTCAGATAGCTTGGTATTAAATGGAAAATATTGTAGGAGACATGCTGAACAGAGAGATACTATTCTGGTAATGAAAGTGTAAATCCAGCTATTCAATGAAAAAGTGCATAGAATTTTGGAGAAAGGGAACCTCAGAGGTTTTCTGGTCCGAACGCCCCATATTACATGTGAGGTCGTAGAAGTCCAGAGATGTTAGACAACTTGCCCAAGTGGAACTGATAGCTCAACACGAATGTAAACCAAGCCTCCTGACACTGTTGTGTTTTCCTTCATTGTTTTTCTTCCAACTGATTTTTCTGTGCTAGATGGTAACACAGTGAATAACTCACATCTACAAAATGCCCCTATCTGAGAAAATTTTCACTCCCAGTTAAGGAACTTGTATTTAACTGAGTTTGGAATAGTAAATTTGCTTTTGTTCTTTGTGTGTGCATATGTATGTGCATGCGTGTGTGTAGAACTCTCTTATTGAGATGTAATTCACACTACATACAATTCACCAATTTTAAGCCTACCCTTCAATGTTTTCTAGTATATTCACTAATGGTGTGTATTAATGTTAGTGTTTTTTTTTTTTTTTTTTGTGGTACGCGGGCCTCTCACTGTTGTGGCCTCTCCCGTTGCGGAGCACAGGCTCCGGACGCGCAGGCTCAGTGGCCATGGCTCACGGGCCCAGCCGCTCCGCGGCATGTGGGATCTTCCCAGACCGGGGCACGAACCCACATCCCCTGCATCAGCAGGCGGACTCTCAACCACTGCGCCACCAGGGAAGCCCCAATTTTAGTGTATTTTTATCATCCCTTAAAGAAACCCTATACACATACAACTATTCTCCATTCTCCTTCTCCTCTGCAGCCCTGGGTGACAACTAATCTACTTTCTGTCTGTATATAAGTGCTTACTCTGGACTTTTCATATAAATGGAATGATATAATATTTAGTCTTTTGTGAGTGGCTTCTAAGAGTGGTACTTTGTGTTCCCTTTGATACCATTGGAAAGATTCTCACCATTGTTTATTTCGGCAATATCCATGTGGCAGGCTGTATTATTGTTTAAAAATACTTATTACCTCATTAAGGGGATGGCTATATTTCTTTGCCTTATTGACCGAGAGCCAGTCAAACCAATAAGCAGTAACCACAAAAACCTTTTGGGGTTATTTGGGGATGGTTGTTGTTTGGGGTTGTTATCACAACACAATGTAATCTATCCCAACTTGTCAGAATCAGTTAATGCCCAAGAGTTTTACACAGAAATAAGGTGATGGGTCTTCTTACCAACATAGTGCTACACTTTATTTTTCAGAGCAGGACTGTTTGGTCCATGAGACCCCACTATCTCCTGAAAATGGCCCCTGGAGCTGTTGGCATTCAGCCCTCATCTTGTTGAGGCTTAAATCTAATCCAAGAGGCTGGTTGGAAGATGTATAATAGGCACTGAAACTTTCTTGTCCTTATCCACCTGCTAAAGTGAGCAATTGAGCTTGGAAAGAATGTTGCTTCTCTGCAATAATTCAGCTTTGGGTTGAAACCAAGCCTAGAAAGTTAATCTAAAAGACAGCTTTTTGTGGAAAAGTTATGAATAAGTGTAAAAAGCAGAGTGTGATATGATGTGCTTTCATGTATACCACTGTGTTTTCCTGAAAACACTCTAATAAGAGGGCAAATATAAAATTAACAACTTTTCCAAATAATCAACTTCATTTATAAAAGGAGCACAAATTAGTCTAAGGACAGGCTTAGTAACATCTCTTGCATGAACCAACTAGTCTCAAATATACATTTTATTAAAATAAGAATTCAGAATATGAGTTTCCCATTCACGTTTTCTTTTGAGCAGGCACTATCTGGCCTTTTTTTTTTTTTTTTAATAAAGAGGAGTATGGAGAAAAACAGACTTTGTGGGGGAAAAAGTTTCAATTTTTGCTCTTCTAAATTCAATAAGAGAAAATGTATTCTTTTAAATAATGTCACTGCCTGCCAACCTGGCTGCCCACATGGGTGTTGTACTATTGGTCAGTGTAAACTGTAAATCTGTCTCGTCATTCAATCTTCTGTACTTCTTTTACATTTATCGTAGTTTTATTTTATCGTAGTATTATCATAGTTTTTTTGGTATTATTTTATCATAGTTTTTCCAAAATTTTCTTTATCTTTGCTTCTAAAATTAGCCAATGATTGATAAAATCATTACTATTAAAATATATGATACATATTGACTTATCTACCGTTTATAAAAGAAAACCTTATTAGATCTTCTTAACATTAATTTTGTTCTTTAATTTCCTTTCATAGATTCTGAAAGAACAGAGTGCTGCCTAGGGAAAAGGTAACTCTTTTTGTTTTGCTTACAGTTGAAAAATCACAAAATTTGAAAACATTTTTTTCTTGTCTTGACACTATTTAAATTATAATTCTCATAATTTGATGAAAATACATGTACTCATTTCTAAATTACTAATGTCCCAGAGTATTTATGTTTAGATTGTTTTTAAATCGACAAGGGGTTTTTAAAAAATCGTCTAAATCAAATACATCTTGTTACATTTTCTTCAACTTCTCCAAGGCAGTTTCCCTTTGGACTGAGACCAACTCTTGAAATTTAATCTGCAAAAGGCCTGTGCTGTGTAAAGGCGATGAATAAGGTAAAAGAGAAGAATATGCTAAGCTTTCATGTACACCATTGTTTCCCCTGCAAATACTACAATAAGAGGGGAAGTTCACAGAACATAAAGCACATAATGAAAGGAAATGCAGACTGTTCCCGTATCCTCATGTAACGCTAGCGACTGAAACAGGAAACGTGATGGCATGTGATTCCTTAACTGTATATACTGTTGTGTGTTGAAGTGTGACATCACCGGCCAACAGGGATTCCCTTTGCTAATGGTTGTAAATCTGTTTTTAGCCATTTTTAGTTTTCTATAAAAAAAAAAAAAAACCTATTTCTGTAAAGTTTTTTTCAAAGTAAATCGCCTTTGGAGTAGATGAAAATATGTTTTTTTTTCCTATTGTTAAATTGGTGGAATTGGTTTTAGACACTTCAGGTGCTATGGAAGCATCTATAATCAGGGGTTTTTTCTGAACAAAAGGTAGTTATCGAGCAGTTATTAATAGTATTATGAAGTAATAAAGGATTTAATTCTCATTTAAATTCAAAGCCTAAACATAGCCAGCTTGTTTATTTTTACTGATTCAGATTGTCATAAGGGATCCAATCCCTTTGTGCTAATTGTCTGTTCTACAGCAGGAAACCCAGAAAAGATGAAAAATTGCTTGGGCTGTGACCTCAGCAACAAAGCCAGGGCAATGTATAAATATCTGTCTTTTATCTGAAGGGATTCCAAGGAATACAGCCCCTCCCTTCCCCCTCATGAACACTAGATGCTCAGCTTCCTTAAATATAGCTTTTGGGGAAGCCATTCACGTAGATTCCAGAAGTTCACATGGGCACTTGCATAGCCTGTAATATTCCCCATAGGATCACGCTTGTGTCTTACAGTCAAATATTAAGAATTTGGGAATTGCTTGAGGCCAGAGCAGGTTGTTTGAAGAAGGAGAGAAAGATAGCTTTTGTCTGATGGAGAGAGCAGGCGATGCAAGGTCCAGAAGCTTCTAAAGATGGTATGTATCTAGGGAAACTATCATCCGTTTGGAAATGAAGGACAGTTACTGTACGATTCAGAGTTGGTACTCAGGAAATCTTCCACAGGTTTCTTCTCCTTTTTCTATGCTCTTGTTATTTAATAAAGATAGTTTTGAAAATGCCAGACATTCTTGCAGTCCTAAGAAATTTCTGGGTCCAATTTTAGATACCAGTTTTAAAGGGGCAGAGGCATTTCATGATGAGGAAAAAAAGGCTGGTGATAGCAGGGTAACTGCAATGTGAGAAACTCAGACAAAGAAGGAACCCCTAGGAGCAAAATCCAGGGCTTGCCTGAGGTACTTCTTGTCACCTTGAGAGTGTCACCTCAGAACTCTCCGCTAAGCTCTTGACCTTTTGGTTTTATAAACAAATGCCGCTCTTTTTAAAGTTACGAACAATGGTTAAGTGGGACCTCATCTTTGGCTCAAGCCATGGAGTAAATGATTAAAAGAGACAGCATGGTATTTAATTTTCAATACTGGCAGTATTTACTGAATTTAATTTTCAAGAAAAGAAAACCCAATTTAACTCAGGGTAACACCTCGTATCGCCTTGGGATGACTTTCAATTCCTGAGAAAGATGCCAAGTGAAGTTCTTCCCCAGCCCTAGACACAGCTGTCGATTTGCATGAATTGTCTTCAGAATCTTTGTCTTTCCTGTGTCTTCTCCCCCGGTAGTTTCCATTTGTTCTGCCATTCTCGACAGTCTCCCCTGTTTGGGTTCACCTACTTCTTTTACTCCAGGAAAAATATGGTGGTCCTACTTGCCATATCCATTTTGCCAAGATAGTGTTACCTCATCCAAATTAGCTTTGAATTTTAAGAGAGAGATTTTATGCATTCACTCAGACTGGGCACTATGGCAGCATCAGTATGGAAAATCCTTTCTGGTCAGAGTGACAATGATCCAGGGCTCAAAGCCAATACTGGCTGACATTTCCCTGATTATCTACAAAGTTTCTGCTTGTGTGAGGCCTATCTGAAGAGTAAGCATTATCCAGAATTCCTTCTTCCCAATCCAGGACATTTTGAAATCTCTGTGCATTCTAATCAAACATATGCAGATTTATCTTTTAAGAGGAATTGGGTGTAACCCACTTAAATTGAAGGTCACTTTCAGAAGAAGGATCAAATTCTCACTGTCCTCAAATAATGCCATCACCCTAACACTCTAGACTCTTTCATGTGCCAATTCCCAAAATTCGACTGAAGACCCTTGCAGTCAGAGCTGGTTTCTGTCGTTCGTGACCAGCTAAGCAGTGGTCCCACTGCTATGTGGGGTAGGATTTGACTGAAGCCGCCATTTCCTGTCAATCCAGCCATATTTGTTTGAGAATGTCCATTAGTTAAATTTTTTTCCCTCTCCAGTGGGAAAGTGTAGAATGTGTGGTGAATTTTACAGTCCCAGTAGATGCTCATTTTTCTTGTAAGAGAATTAGTTTTTTCAGGGACCATTTAAATACCTGCAGTCTTTAATTAAACTTACATGTTTCTAAAAATTTTTTAAGTATATATATACTACGGTATTAGGGAGCTTCTTGGTAACTGACATTATGTTTGTTCTTTTAAACAAAGTACATAGATATCTGAGATTTTAAAAACCAACCTTTGATTCATCACTTGGTGAACATTGACACAGCAGGATGCTAACCTGGAAGCCTTAAACCGGCAGAGGAGTGTACCCAGCCCATGGTACAGGTACTAACATACTGTAGATGTTCAGTCAATTCTTGTGGGATAAAAGAGTGAGCATGCAGCTGATAAGCGAAGGTCGGAAGTCTCTTTATTTCCAGAGTCGATTCTGTTGACTTGGCTGGATGGGCAGACTCGTGTTTGCCTCTGACATTGTCCCGGGTGGACCTCTGACATATTGCACAGTAAGCAGTAAGGAACGGATCTTCAGTTAAGGGCACAAACTAGCAGACAGGTTCTATACTTTACTTGGGGTAGGACATCCCTTTGAGAAAATAAGATCAGGAAACTGATAACTTGTCTTAAGCGTAAGTGCCCTTGTTGGAACCGGATCTAAAACACTTATGCCTTGATAAGTGCCCCGAGCCAAGTTATCTTGCTAGTTATTGCTGAAATAATCTCTGAGGAAACCACGATCCAGACAGTATCAAGTGGTGTAAAGGAGGATGTCAACCCCTTGAATTAAACCTTGAATATATATATGTGTATGATCCATCATAGAGAAAGTTTTGTTTAAACATACATATAATATTACGTTTTCTTAGCCATACAGGTGAAAATAAATAGTCAAAAGTCACTCCATTCTTAGATTAATGGCATTTCAGGATATGGACATGCTTCTAGCTTGTATTCATTCTGCTTTCTTTTCATACATGTGTGTAAAGTGACTGGCAGTGGATTTTTTTAATTTGTGTAGTTTCTTTGGAGAAACAGTGATATACAGGAGAAAAGGATTATTATTTCTTAACTATGGCGAAACGTTTTTGATGTAAAGCCATGGAGAAATAAATTTCAATGTAATTCATAAGAGATCTTTTAGATTTTGTTTGTTTGTTTTTTGAGGTACGCGGGCCTTTCACTGCTGTGGCCTCTCCCGTTGTGGAGCACAGGCTCCGGACGCATAGGCCCAGCGGCCACGGCTCACGGGCCCAGCCGCTCCGCGGCCTGTGGGATCCTCCTGGACCGGGGCACGAACCCGTGTCCCCTGCATCGGCAGGCGGACTCCCAACCACTGCGCCACCAGGGAAGCCTGACCGTTTAGATTTTTAAAACAAGGTAGCATTTATGTGCAAAACCATGATACGCCTTTTAGTGTTTCTGTGTGCGATATTTAGGAAGGCCTATGACAGTAAGTGTTTCTCTTGTTAAAGGGGGTATCTAAATAGCTTCAGTGCCAAGAATAATTCTCAGAAATGTGAGCATTAGTCACTGCATTTAAAAAAAATTCATTTGGTGAAATTCATTCATACGGTAAAATTCATTTAAGAGAGACGTGTTTTTTGAGTTATCCAAAATCAGGTGTTAAAAAGACAACCCGCCTGAAATTTTACTCTTTCTTTTGTTCTCTCTCTCTCTTTTTTTTCTTTTGTCATCCACCTAAAAGCTGTTTACAGCAATAACTTATCTCTTTCAACATAATTTTCTCTTCTAGAAATAATATATGAAAAATTTGACTTCATTTGTAGCTTTAATTGCTCAATTTTAGTACCCCTGAACCGGGAATTCTTGGATCTGGAGTCCTTAGAGGGAGGCATAGGGCTTAAATCTTCCCTGTGATTAGTCAGAAAGAATATTTATCAGTGCTCGGGAAGCAATCACAGAATGGATATTACCAACCTGTAGGACAGAAATGAAAAAATCCCTTTGTGCACAGAGCCTGGGTAGGCTGCTTATGTGGTGGCATGACCCTAGCTACCTACCAGCAGAGGGGTCTTGATGGGTTGACTAGGAGGGAACATCAAGGTATTCGGAGCGGGAAAGCCTTAGGGGTAAACTTGAGCCAAGCCCTTGATCGTTTTGATTCCAGGGAGTAAAAACCTGGAGCAATCACATTCAAATGCCAATTTTAAAAATAAAGTCAAGAATCCAAAGAGAACAAAGTTATAGAAGAAGCAGATTGGGAAGAAATAAAGAGTGGAAGAAATTACAGTGAATCGCTAACTGGGGAGGGGGCCATTGAAGCAAGAGCTACCCTCATTTTTTGTCAGTGTATGGAGTGCAGTTTGTTGGGTTGGTAGAGCGCCATTGCTCAGCCTTGGCTGCCTATGGCAATGACCCGGGGAGCTTCAAAAGTGCTGCAGACCCATTCCTAGAGATTATGTCATAATTGGGCTGAGATATAACCTGGATATTGAGATTTGTGAAATTCCTCAAATAACTCCAATACAAACACAAGGTTAAGAAACACCACCTTTTGTGGTAGTCAGGGGAACTAGGAAGGAAATGGAAATCAATATTTCAGCATGACTTGCCCCAAGAAGTCTTTCAGGATCCACAAGCTGAGCTGGGGGTCTTTGGTGTAGATGCCCACGTACCTTCTGTATGGCTCCCTTACAACAAAGCTCACGCGAAAACCAATAGTTGTGAAAATGTTCAAAGTTTTACAAATAAGCCACTGCAGCCAGGTGGCATGTTTAATGGTATTTCGTGGGAAAGATCATGCCTCACGATTCATCCTGCTGGGAACATCTATTTTCAGTCTGGTGTCCCTAAGAGAAGCCACTCTGCCAAAAGGGTTATAATGTGTGTTAGCGTAGGGTTAGTGGAACATAGTTCACGTGGCATAGGATTTCCGGATACAAGATTGCCCACTCGAATTTGAAATTCTGATGAATAACGAATAATTTTTTTAAATAAAGTATTTCTCTTGCAATATTTGAGACATACTTATACCAGAACATTATTAGATATCTATCAGAACATCAAATTTAACTGAGCACCCAGTTTTTTTAATATTTTAATTTTATTGAAGTATAGTTGATTTATAATGTGTTAATTTCTGCTATACAGCAAAGTGATTAAGTTATACATATATTTTTTTTCCATTATCGTTTATCACAGGATATTAAATATAGTTCCTGGTGCTGTACAGTAGGACCTTATTGTTTATCTGGGCACCCAATGTTTTTGTCTTTCTAAGTCTGGCATCCCAATGTGGGAAGAATCAACAGCTAGCTGAATAAGTGACCTTCAGAGATAAAGCTGATGCGGACCATTTATGAAGTCTTTATTGAATTTGTTACAATATTGCTTCTGCTTTATGTTTTGGTTTTTTGGCTGTGAGGCATGTGGGATCTTAGCTCCCTGACCAGGGATCGAACCCGCATCCCCTGCATTGGAAGGCAAAGTCTTAACCACTGGACCACCAGAAAGCTGAGAGATGGATACACACTCATAGACAACGAAACCCCATTCCTGGGACAATAACTAATGGGTAGTAGGTATTTTGTAGATTGTGTTCAATAAATCCAAGCTCAAACCAACTGTCAACACCACAATTTGGTATTGAAACGATTTAAAAAAATTATTTTATTAAAGTATGGTTGATTTACAATGTTGTGTTAGTTTCCAGTGTACAGCAAAGTGATTCAGTTACACACATATATATATATACATTGTTTTACACATTCTTTTATGTTTTATCACAGGGTATTAAATATAGCTCCCTCTGCTATATAGTGGGACCTTGTTGTTTATCCATTCTGTATATAATAGTTTGCATCTGCTAATCCCAACCTCCCACTCCATTCCTCCCCCTACCCCCTACCCCTTGGCAACCACCAGTCTGTTCTCTATGCCTGTGAGCCTGTTTCTGTTTTGTAGTTAAAGTCATTTGTATGATATTTTACATCCTACATATAAGAGATATCACATGATATTTGGCTTTCTCTGTCTCGCTTACTTCACTTAGTATGAGAATCTCTAGGTCCATTCATGTTGCTGCAAATGGCACTATTTCATTCTTTTTTATGGCTGAGTAGTATTCTGTTGTATATATATATATATATATATATATATATATATACCACATCTTCTTTACCCATGCATCTGTTGATGGACATCTAGGTTGTTTCCATGTCTTGGCTATTGTAAATAGTGCTGCTGTGAACTTTGGGGTGCCTGTATCTTTTTGAATTATAGTTTTCTCTGGATACATGCCCAGGAGTGGGATTGCAGGATAATATGACAATTCTATTTTTAGTTTTTTGAGGAACCTCCATACTGTTCTCCATAGTGGATGTACCAATTTACATTCCCACCGATGGCATAGGTGGGTTTCCTTTTCTCCACACCCTCTCCAGATTTTATTATTTGTAGACTTTTTGAGGATGGACATTCTGACAAAGATACAAATGAAATTATTTACAAAACAGAAAGAGACTCACATACATAAAAAACAAACTTATTGTTACCAAAGGGGAAAGCGGGGGAGGGAGGGATAAATTAGGAGATTGGGACTAATATATACACTCTAGAATATATAAAATAGATAACCAGCAAGGACTTACTGTATAGTACAGGGAACTATATTTGATATTTTGTAGTAACCTATATGGGAAAAGAATCTGAAAAAGAATATATATATACACACACACATACGTATAGCTGAATCACTGTGCTGTATACCTGAAACTAACATGATATTGTAAATCAACTATACTTCAATAAAAAATATTATTAAGAAAAAAGAAAGATACCTTCATAACCTAAATGGACACGTAGAGAATGGAAGACTGTAGCTGGCCTACTGCCAAAAGAAATAGGCTGTTTTCAAAAATATCAATGAGACTGTGAGGTCCAGAAGTAATGAACAGAAGCAGCAAACACTAACAAAAGGAAATCATTAATAGGGCTGGATATGTACCGATATTTTACACACACAGACACACACAGAAACAACAGAAAATTATTACCTATGGAGGGTGTGGTACAGAGTTGCTTCTTACAACATTTTATCTTTTCTTAAAAATTTTTATTGGAGTATAGTTGATTTACAATGTTGTGTTAGTTTCTGCTATATATACTCCAAAGTGTTATACATATATCCACCCTTTTTTAGATTATTTTCCCATATAGGCCATTAAAGAGTATTGAGTATAGTTCCCTGTGCTATACAATAGGTCCTTGTTGGTTACCTATTTTATAGAAAGTAGCGTGTATATTTTAATCCCAAACTCCTAATTTATCCCTCCCCCTTTTCTCCTTTGGCAACCATAAGTTTGTTTTCTATGTCTGTGGGTCTGTTTCTGTTTTGTAAATATATTCTTTTGTATCATATTTTAGATTCCACATATAAACAATACCACGAGATATTTGTCTTTCTCTGGCTGACTTACTTCACTTAGTATGATCATCTCTAAGTCCATCCATGTTGCTGCAAATGGCATTATTTCATTCTTTTTTATGGCAGAATAATATTCCATTGTGGTAACAACATTTTATCTTATCATGTACATGAGGAAGGCTGAGCACAGCTCTTATCTTCAGATAGATAAAAATCTGTGAAACAGGAAAAAAGAAAGGTGGCAGTGAACTCATTCCTTGCAGTCAATGTTTTGAACTCAGAGAAGGTGATAAGAACATTTAGCCAGAGATAACATCTTTCTTAGAACTTACCTGTTGCCTCTTCTCCTCCACCTCCTGCAACTGACACGGAGCTTCTTTCCAGCACTGTCGACTTGTCCTTACAGGGCTTTGAATAGCTCTTGGGAGCACCTGAGAATTCCGGAGACAGTGGTAACTTCAACTGGGGGATCCACTTGGATGGTAATTACTTGGGGATGGAGAATAAGTCTTATTTCTCCTTTACGTTTCCTCATCAAAATTTCTGATTTTAGCTACTGTGCAAAAAGACAACAAGAGGCTCAAGGAGTAGGGCTTGATAAATGTTATCAATGTGACATCATTAGAAAATACCAAGAAAGCTCCCAAAACTTCACAAAGAAACCTGTGTTGCATTCCCTACAAAAGAGCTGTTCACACTGGCCTTTACACAATTAGGAAGATTGTTTTTCTAAGTTATGGATGTTCTACCATTCACGGCATGTACAAACAGTGGTATAAACCTACTGATAAATTGTACATTTAGGAAAATGGATAGATATGGGAGAAAATTAGTGGGTTTAGATATTGTGAGAATATCTGAAATAAATCCTCAATCATCTTCAATATGCGGTTTGCTTCCTTAATTAGTGAATTACTTAGAGTTTGAGTTGTTTATACTTTATGTTATATTGCTTCAAAAAAGAAAGAGCAAAGCAGCAACTAGCTCAGTCTTGATCAAATGGCTGTAATTTGGCTTAATTTGAGAGTATATGATCAGTAATTTTTTTTCACTTACTAAAAGAACAACATTAGGATCTATTACTTTTTTAGTCAGCAGAGTGTATTAGGAATATCAAGCCCTTGATGTAAATGGGTATTTTTGGAAGTTAATAAAGAGTGAAGAGGATTGTAATGCTCTGAAATTCTCTTCCAGTGTTTGGGAAACAAACCTCATGTTACATTGTAATAATAACAACATGAACCCATCCCAGACATTAGACTTAAGAGAAGGTGAAAGAAATTTAATCAAGTTTTCTTCATGCATTTTAACATCAAATTTGATATTTGACAAATATTTGGGAAAACTAAAATTTTAAAACATTATTCTTTTTAACAAATGTGGAAAGTGAAGATTTTTTACAGTAAATCGTGTGATGCTATCATTTGAAACTATTGAAATATTTTAAAATAATTTAAATAATAAGAAAATGCTTATATTATTATTTCAAGTACTTCTCATGTCAGCACTATTGACATTTTGGGCAGAGAATTACTCTTTGTGGGGAACTGTTCTGTGTATTGTAGGGTGTTTGATAGCATTCCTGGTTTCTACCATTAGAGACCAGTAACATCACCAGTCTCCAGACATTGCCAAATGCCCAGAGTGGGGCAAAATGGCTTTGGTTTGAGAACCAATGCTTAAAGTGAAAAAGAGAAAAAGAAAACATTTCTTTTTATGTATATTTTCAAAGAAAAAGGGCAAAAAGATGTAAAATTTCATAGATTTCTTAGTGGTAAAGTTAGAAGTGTTTTTATATATTTAAAAAAATATTTTCTATTGTTTCTTTACTAAGTTTTCTATTTTAGTTATTTATTCATTTTATAATAAAATTACCTTAAAAAACAAACATGGTTTCCAAATTTAACAACTTGTAAGACATAGAAAACAAACTCATGGTTACCAAAGGTGGAGGGATAAGTTAGGAGTTTGGGATTAACAGATACACACTACTGTATAAAAGAATAACCAACAAGGACTTAACTGTATAGCACAGGGAACTATATTCAGTGTCTTGTAATAACCTATAAGGGAAAACAATCTGAAAAAATAGATATATATGTGTGTATAACTGAATCACTTTGCTGTACACCTGAAACTAACACAATATTGTAAATCATCTATACTTCAATAAAAAAAATCTACGTTAAAAAAATTAAAAATCATTTTAAAATGGAAGTTTTCTCTTTTTTTAATCTTATGAAATTGGCAAACTACTTTTGTTTTCTGCAGCATAATCTAAAATATTATACAAGCTTGGAAAAATCAAATGCATTTTTAAAAGTTATTCCTCCTTATTTTTGAATGTTCAGAATGCCAGTGTCATCTTAAAGCCATCCAGAGATCCATTCTCATTCACACGTTCGTATCAGAGGAACATGATGGTGCATTTAAAGGATATTATTCCTACTTCCTTTCAATCATGTGACTGGTTTTGTCCTTCAAGAGGAATAATCGATCTGACTTATTTACCACATCTTGTTTGTAAAAGCTTTTTTCAGATAGTCACCTCAGCTTTTCTTTACTTATGCTCTCTAGACTCAACTTGTCCAGTTTTCTAATATTTTTAAAATCACACATCTAGACTTTTATCAGTTCAAATTTTCCTATGACCTCCGTTGTATTAGTTCATGGTTTAATTACACATTATGTAAAACTGAAAGCTTTAATATAAAATAGAACAAGTGGAGTAATTTCATCTTCAATATAATATTGTATTAAATAGCATTTCTTTAGTAAGGTAAACATCCTTTTTTACATAATAATTTTATCCTATTTAATTATTTTTTATTAATATTCTTTTACCTAGAATTAAAATATCTAATTATTATTCCTGTGGGACCAACTTATACTCTTCTGCTTAAGATCTTCATTCTTTCCTTTTTTCTAAACCTCTAGAGATCAACCTATAGTTCTTCTCTTTCCTACAATAACAATAACAACTTTGGAATTCTCTTTCTTCCATCAGTTAAAGATATTGTTTAAAATGATCTTTCCCACCTTACTGTCATTAGAGATGTTAACTTTATCCATATTCTTGCCTAATTATGCAATGTTTTATCACGAATAAACCATTTTAATTATTTTTGTTCATGTTTCCCCCATCAAATAGTCATTTGTGGGCTTCCCTGGTGGCGCAGTGGTTGAGAGTCCGCCTGCCGATGCAGGGAACACGGGTTCGTGCCCAGGTCCGGGAGGATCCCACATGCCGCGGAGCGGCTGGGTCCGTTAGCCATGGCCGCTGAACCTGCGCGTCCGGAGCCTGTGCTCCGCAGCGGGAGAGGCCACAGCAGTGAGAGGCCCGCGTACCGAAAAAAAAAAAAAAAAAAAAAAGTCATTTGTTTACCTGCAATACCATTAAAACATATATTTTGTAAAATTCCTAAACAAAATGTCATGCAGAATATCTATGGTAATTCACAGAAGTGAAAAATAACAGATTTCTGTTATTCCTTTGTCATTATTCAAATATTTACCTTTGCTATAAAAAAAAAACCTCTTAAAATTCTAGGCAGAGATGGCTCTTTCAAGTATGTATGTGCTAAAGGGTACATAGCATGCAGTGATGTGGAAGCTTGTCCAGTCCTGCTCAGGACTGGCCGAACTGTGAAGTTACTCTGCCCAGTATGTAACTCATTGTCTACATTTTTTCTACTCTATATTTGGGAGCTTCTTGTTTTTCCGTTTTTTTTTTAATTGAAGTATAGTTGATTTACAATATCACGTTAGTTTCAGGTGTACAGCACAGTGATTCACTTATACACACACACGCACGTATATAAGTCTTCTTTTTCCGATTCTTGAACTTCCTGTTTTATTCTTCAGCATTTTTTATATCTTCTTCAACTTAAAAAAATCATTGAGTTTTATTACTAATCCTGATAAATGTTTAAATATTTGGATTGTTCGCAGTGATATCATAAATTTGTTCATTCATTTATTCAACAGACACTTCCTGAGCACAGACCATGCCCCAGACACTGAGCTAAGTCAAGAAGTACCACGATGGCTAAACCCTTGTCTCAGATAGAAGCTGTTTGACTTTTCTCCATGTTGAAGAAGATTTTTTCTTGTCTCTTCTGGCTGGGGACCTCACCCATTTCTCATTAACTGAGATTATATTAAATATTCTGTTATTAGTTTTAATGAAGCCTAAAGTAAAGCTTCATTCCACCTATAATTTTCTCCAGTCCCCCGAAACACTGCAGTTAATCATCTAATGTACACTATTTATAACATTTTTTTTCTCATTACTATTATCACCCCAGCAAAGAAATTGCTTAACCATCACCTGAATAATTCTAAGTCAGTTAAACCAAGAATTACTAGGAATTTGAGGAGAAAATGAATTTCAATTTCCTTATTTTCCCACCAATTTGAATTCAAAAAAGGCAAAGTAATGAGAGCATGAGTACTTTGGAGTATCTTAGTAAGTTCACATGTTTGTTTGCAAACTCCTTTCAGTTAAAAGAAACCCTGCACACATTTAATATATGCAAGTTATTTATAAATTATATAATAACATGTACTACTATATCAATTATACATGCACTGTAAAAATCATACACCGAAATTAGAAAAGAGTGAATTTTTAGAATATAAATAGAAAATTTGCATTTTTTAACCACACCCCTGTGCTGGTTTCACAGACCCTAATTCCAGAGTGGACAGATTGTGCCTTTGGAAACAACTGTAGACTCTGTTTTCTGTCTACAGAAAATTCTAGTAAGTCTGCTCAATTGCAGAATCCCATAGAAATGATTGCATAAATCAACGGTAAAATTGCATCAGACATGAAAAAACAAACAGGTATATAGGAAAGCTAAGTACATTAATATTGAGATTTTCCTTAGAAGACACTATATGGTTTCTGGTTCAAGATCAATGACAAACCCCTTCTAACAAAAAGGTTTCCTACCGGATTAGGTGATAGTCTAACCAACACATTTTTAAAAAAACTCCAAGCAATAAAAGAAAATTCTTGGGCTTCCCTGGTGGTGCAGTGGTTAAGAATCCACCTGCCAATGCAGGGGACACAGGTTCGAGCCCTGGGCCGGGAGATCCCACATGCCACGGAGCAACTAAGCCCATGTGCCACAACTACTGAGCCTGCGCTCTAGAGCCCGCGAGCCGCAACTACTGAGCCTGCATGCCACAACTACTAACGCCTATGTGCCTAGAGCCTGTGCTCCACCACAAGAGAAGCCACCGCAATGAGAAGCCCGTGCACCACAAGGAAGAGTAGCCCCCGCTTGCCGCAACTAGAGAAAGCCTGCACACAGCAACGAAGACCCAATGTAGCCAAAACTAAATAACTAAATAAAAAACAAAAAACAAACAAAGAAACCCTCCAGGCAAGCAGCAGACACCTGAAAAAGGACACATACACATGAGGGCACACACACATACACACACACACACCACATCTCTGAGAATTTTAATTAGAATCCAAATCATCACAGCACAAGAGATATACTAATCCTTTGAGCAAGGTGTTAATTGTTAATCTCATTTTTCCTGTCTGGTAGCCTTGTATAACACCCTGTATATAATAGGCTTCCTGTGGTAGAAGAATGAGCTACTAAACCTCAACACATGCTTTCTAGTAATCATTTCAATAGCCATGGGTCCTTATAATAGAGGCTAATCTCCATAACATCACCATTACTGAATGAGGGTACCTAAAATTATAGAGACCCTTTGCTCTAATTATAGACTCTGAATTGCAAATCCATTCTTTAATCAACTGTAAATGCATCGTAAAGGGAATTGTAAGTTCTTTCCAGGGAGCAATATGCATTCAAACTAGCAGACTAGAACTGAGCGGAATAATGTGTTTGGGGAATAATAAAGGAATATGCCCCTCCTAGAGCCTGCATTCTAATGTGGCTCCTGGATGGAGAGATTGTAGCAGTAAGTCATATGTTTCCAGTTTCCTAGGGTCATTACAAAGGCGTGGCATTCGTGTTTTACTTGCCCAGAATCCTCCATAGTAAGCAAGTCAAGTATGCTCTCAAATGTCCAGTTTTTTCCATTATTTGTTTATTTGTGATGTTCTTAAAGAGGGACAATGTGTCTCTCAAAAATCCAGAAGCCCATGGACTCCATTCAATTCCACGTATTTTGTTGGTATAGAGATGAATTCCCATTTGCTTTAACCTCTAATAGACAAAGCCTAAAACAAATCTATTTCTTTAATCCCACAAATATTTTATCATTTACCGTGGAAAGTGAGATATACATTTTTAGTCTATTTGAGTCACAGGCAACTGCTTGATTTTAATCAAATGCTTGGCAATTTATGGAAATTCCAAAAAAATCTTACTGTCTTAAGATAATTTTAGCGATGAATGGGCTTGTCCAGTGACTGCTGTCTTTGTTGTCTTATTGATGGAATAGAAAAACACAACGCTACAACATTCCTGTCTGAATGTGAGCAGTGCTTCTGCATCAACTTTTGTCAGTAGATGAGACAAATGCAAAAAGGGAAAGAAGTGTCAGGAGGCCCATTCTTAGACTCCCAAGTATTTAATATCTTCCCATATGAAAACAAACAAACTGCTCCCCCCTAAACACCTTTTCAAAAAAATTTATTTTCACTGTGAGGTGATCTCATGTCTCCCCTAAAGGAACCCAACGAGAAACCAAACACTTGTTCCTAACCAAACCCTTATTTTATTGAAGTATAGTACATCAACATTGAGCTGGTTGTTCAGATAACCCAGAATTTTTCTGGAGTTTGTTACTTTCCTTAACTGAGTTCCTTACATCTGTTCCTCTCTCCCCAAACCATCTTTCACCTGTGAAATTAAAAGAAAGACCATCATCTAACCTCAGCCCCTTTCATCTCATTCTGTCTCTGTGCTCTAATTGGTCCCTGACATTTTGGGGGGAGGAAATATAATTTATTCATAATTATGTAATATTCATTCCTGCGAAGTTTTAATACATTACTGTGTGTTAATAGAAAAACCCAGCTAAGCCTCTTGCATTTTGATTTTTAAAATATTATTTCTCTTCTATATGGTAGCAATTTTTTTTTTTTTTTTGCGGTACGCGGGCCTCTCACTGCTGTGGCCTCCCCCGTTGCGGAGCACAGGCGCCGGACGCGCAGGCTCAGCGGCCACGGGTCACGGGCCCAGCCGCTCTGCGGCATGTGGGATCTTCCCGGACTGGGGCACGAACCCGTGTCCCCTGCATCGGCAGGCGGACTCTCAACCACTGCGCCACCAGGGAAGCCCACAATTTTTGTTTTTAAGCTTTAGTGTTGAGATGTTTTAGGTTTTTGATTGAAATAGATAATTAGAAAGAAACAGTCTCCATTTTCCAGGTAAGTCCAAAATGACAAAGAAGAATGTCACTCAATATTAATAAAATCTTGGGTTTAGCTTTTAGTGTTAAAGTAGAATAATAATATCCTGCTAGTTTCCCGGAAAACTGAGGGATTCATTTATTATCATGACGTTCTTCTCTTTGCTTTAATATTACTATGCTTTCTACAACAATTTTCCTATACTCGAATTATTACCGAAAGCTACAAAGGTTAACATTAAATATATGAACTTTTTAATGTTATTCAGCTTTTTCAGCCATTAGTCTTCCTCAGATGTCTGCCACTATTTACATAATTATTTTGTCAATCTAGCCACAGCTTTTACCTTCAGAGTGTAATACAATGAGTATTCATATTTCATTCTGCATAAAAGGCATCCATTCATAAAGCTGACCTGAAACAGATCTGCAGCTTGGTGGGAAATTGACTTTAGATCTACAGAAGAGAATATGGGGCTAGTGGGTTTTGGGAAAACATATGTCGTGATAGATACAAGATTTAATTTTTTTAAAAATGCTTATTTATTTTTATTGAAGTATAGTTAAGTTACAATGTTGTGTTGGTTTCAAGTGGACAGCAAAGTGATCCAGTTATATATATATATGTATATATATGTATACATATATGTATATATATGCGTATATATGTATATATACATATATATACATATATATACATATATATGTATATACACACATATATATACACATATATATATGTATATATATATATACACACATACACATATATTCTTTTACAGATTCTTTTCCATTATAGGTTATTATAAGATAGTGAGTTGAGTTCTCTGCGCTATACGGTAGGTCCGTGTTGTTTACCTATTTTATATACAGTAGTGTGTACCTGTTACTCCCAAACGAAACGCCTACTTTAGCTCTCGTACACTAGTGAACCATATTTTTAACTTGACTAGTTCAGACTTCTGTAGAAGGCAGAGCTTGTACCTTTAGTTTCCATTTTGGCTAACCAGGATCTCTTCCGTGGCTCTCGTTTGCTCTTGCTGAGTAAATCTACCTCGTTGCACTGAGATTTAGCGAGGCAGCTAATATCCAGTTGGTGTCTTCTTGACATCATTCAGTCACTCTCTGTGTTTTTGGTCATTATCTGCTGAGGTTTATGTGCTCACTGAGTACAGCCAAGGGGCCGCTGTGACAATGCCCTGAGCTATCTCACCCTCCCAAAGAAACAGTCTTGGAAAGGCAGACTTAGCGAGGATTTGTAAAGCTTAGTTTCACTCTTTTATTTCTCATAGAAGTATCACAATAACAAAGGATTCTATTTAAGTTTCAGACCCCACTGCCAATAGAAACTACTAAAACATGATGGGGTATCTTATTCCTGTCTGATTTCTAGTCTAAAATTTCCAACTACAGATTCTAAAATGATATCTAGCCAAAGTCTGAACAAACATGGTGGATCTTAGGTTTTTCTTTCCACATGGTTTTCAATGCTTCATTTTCATTTTTAACTCACCTTCAGTAGAAGAATATAATTATGGAAAACAGTATCATCATTCAGGAAACAAAAAATGTGCCTTCTTTAAGCCAGAATTCCAGTCCTTGTGATTTCTGTCACCACTCGCATCTGCTGATCTTCCTTCTCTGAAGGATTTTGTTCAGGATCTTTGTAGCTTTAGAAAAATGTTTCTGCAGCTCATTTTTGAAGTTGGTAACATTTATATTAACCAAACTAAGGAAGCTAGATTTTCTTCTGTTTTTAATTCATGAAGAAATGATATTCATTTAAAATATAATTCTTTTCATAATGAAGAAATATGGCCCTTATATGAAATATAGGGAGAGCGTAAGCTGATGACCTGATTGTATTGCTTGTCATTACTGTTCCATTACTGCTCTATTATTTACATTAAATCCAGAGAATAATATTTACTTTAAAGTGGGAATCAAGACAATTTATTGCAATGATCTTTTCTAACACATGGCTAAATTCCATAGCCCTTCATCTTCTATCTAATTGGCCTCAACAATCTTTGTTTTACAATTTTTCCCTTAAGACACTGTCTCTGGCTGCTACTGCCAGGACTGTTTACCCTCCTCAAACTCATTCCTTCATTTACTTTCTTTGAACTTATTCCAGCCACTTCTTATGTCTCATGAACTAATTAGAAAAACCAAAAATTCCTTGGTAAGAGCAGAATGAAGAATAACACGTCCAGAAGAGAAAGTATCCATAAGACAAATATTACCCAACTTTAAAAGCAACACTTTGCAAAGCAGGAATAGAGACACAGATGTAGAGAGCAAATGTATGGGCACCAAGGGGCGAAGCAGGGTGGGATGAACTGGGAGACTGGGATTGACACACATACTCACTACTATGTATAAAATAGGTAACTAATGAGAACCTACTGTATAGCACAGGGAACTCTACTCAGTGCTCTGTGGTGACCTAAATGGGAAGGAAATCCAAAAAAGAGGGAATGTATGTATACGTACAGCTGATTCACTTTGCTGTACAGCAGAAACTAACACAACATTGTAAAGCAACTATATGCCAGTAAAAATTAATAATAAAAAAGATGCCATAGATGCATATTTGATGATGCATAAAGGAAATCATGATCTATGTTAAGTAACAAGGCACATATAAGTGAATTAACAAATGAGAAAAAACAAAACAAAACAAACAACAACAACAAAATCACTTCAAATGCTTTCTGAAGCATGGCTGCGTACATCATCTCCCGGAATCCTTGTAATATGTCTACAGAATATTTAGGTGTGTTGGTTATTTTCCACTGGTCTTCTCCCTAGTCCATTCTGGGTAGTTTTTCTCCTGGCTGCTCAGTCTACACCAGGCTTTCTTTTTTTTTTTTTTTTTTTTTGCGGTACGCGGGCCTCTCACTGTCGTGGCCTCTCCCATTGCGGAGCACAGGCTCCGGATGCGCAGGCTCAGCGGCCATGGCTCATGGGCCCAGCCGCTCCGCGGCATGTGGGATCTTCCCGGACCGGGGCACAAACCTGTGTCCCCTGCATTGGCAGGCGGACTCTCAACCAGTGCGCCACCAGGGAAGCCCTACACCAGGCTTTCCTGCAGCTGGCTTTCCAGGTTTGGTCTTCAGGTATCCCCAGGAGGATGTCTGAGGTGGATGGGGAGAGACGGGGCTTAGGCATCACTCTGGGCATGGCTGCTCCCCCCAACCAGGCTCCAGGTGCCACGCCACCCCTTCTCCACAGCTCCAGGGATCAGTGGGCCACACTGTAGGATTTCCCTCGCTCAACCTTTCAGTCCCAGGGTTGGTAACAACTTCCTTTTGTTAATACTCTTACCATCCCTTACATCTGCCCACACATTTATAAATAGTGTCTTATCCACATCGCCATTTCACTGATCTTGTGTAAATTCTATTTCCTATGCGTACTTTGACCAACCAAACTGGGCATATTTTATTAGTTGTGAATTTTGTTGATGGGGAAATTAAAGCACAAGGAAGTAAGTGACTTCAGAGGAGTTGAGGATGGAGTAAAGCCTAGAAGCCAAGTCTCCTAGTGAGGAGTTTATGCTCAGCACCCTTTATAAAGCCTAATGCTGATCTCAGTCAAATGGGTGGTAAGTAGTAGTGTTCCATCGTATTCCCTCCAGTATCCCAAGACCCTAGAACAGGCTCGCCCAGCATATACTCAACCCCCTCCAGCTTGCCTTCATGTATGATTGAGAAGGGAACGTTGAAAACATGAATTTGACCTAGTTTCTGCACCTAGATGCTGCTGGATGAGTTTGGGGTGTGGAGGTGAGAATTATAAAGCAGTGCACACATTGGGCGGGTGCTTCATCTTCAAGCTTGTGATCAGGTATCTGTTCCCTCTGCAGCACCATCTCAAACAGCACAGGAGGTGACCAGCAGCTCACAGCACAGTGGCCTCTCGGCAGTCAAGGGTCAGTCCAGGCTCAATGTCTGTGACTACAGCCAAGTCCAGTTTCCTAATCCTCCCAGAGATTTTTTGAGGCATCGAAATATTTTTTTTAATAAATTCCATTATGCCTGAACTAGTAAGAAAACTGGATATTCTGTTGTCTACAACTAACAATATTAGCCTATGTCTTCTGGGTGAAATTGTAGTTATGCTTTTTCCCCTCTATTGAAAGCTTCTACATTTATACTGAAAACTTTTCCCTCCTATTTTCTATGCCTTCTTTTCTTTCTTATTGTAACGGAAGATCTTACACATCCATTTTTGAAAGAGACCTTTTGTTTATTATCAGGTTCAAAGTTCCTCTCCTTTCTGTCAGCCATAATTCACCATCATTGACTCCTTTATTTCCTCCTTTCATGCAGTAAAACAGGTTCAAAGGAAAAGATCTCCTGAGTTTTTTTCCTTGTGGCTGCGACTAGAGCTGGCTCTCAGGCAGTAATGCTAAATATAGAAGTTGGAAGTTGTTTGAAAATCTCATCCCTCCCCGTTTCTATTGTGGATAACATCCTGTATAACTAGACTTTGTCGACTTTTATCTCTCCCCTCTACACACCTCTGCCTATTTTCTTATAACTTGAGATAATAGAGCCCAAGGGGAGAATAAAGCAAGAATAACAGAACACTCTGGAATTTACATATACTGAAATCAACCTTGTTTTTCGAAGAAACCTAGAAAATAGAGATAGACTTGTACAAGTTCCACCAAGTAGCTGGAGAACCCGGAAGTATTATGAGGTTTCGAGACTAGCATTCTCTTTGTTGACAATCCCAGATGCTAAAATTCTTGTCTTAAAGATATCCTTGAAAGTCATTAGGAACTGAGGCTTATGATGTCATTATGTCCCGCCCTTTCCCTGCTGTTTTCATCCATCAGCCCTCTTGATTTTATATTTTTAATTTTGATTCCTTAATAATTTTATAAGTAAAATTAATATCAAGACAGTCTTGGGACTTTCCTGGTGGTCCAGTCGTTCAGACTTCGCTTTCCATTGCAGGGGCTGTGGGTTCGATCCCTGATCAGAGAGCTAAGATCCCACATGCCTCCGGGCCAGAAAACCAAAACATAAAACAGAAGCAGTATTGTAACAAACTCAATAAAGACTTTTTAAAAAATGGTCCACATTAAAAAAAAAAACTTAAAAAAAGATACCGAGACAGTCTTGAAAGTAGCACCACCCTGACACACACGACACACACATGTACAATGGTAACATGTACGTGGATATGTGTATACAAGGTATCTAAAGGAAGATCTCTTTTGTCTTTCTGCTGTTGACAGAGGAAAAATTGTGTTTTATGGGTGGATCATTGTATGTATACACATACATTCCAGGTTTCTCTTGTCAAGCTGGTGGTGTCTGTCCTTTTAACCAATAGCTGCTTCTGAGTTATTGCCCAGCTCCCAGACCTGTTGGAACAAAAATCCTTCACTCCATCCCCATCCTCAATAAAGGATGATCTTGAAGTCACTGCTATTGAAGGACCTACCTAGAACTAGTTAATGCTTTTAGCAATTTTTAAAATTTATACGTTCATTTATTTCACAAACGTTTATTTTGTGACATCTCCAAGATGCCAGGCACTTGCTGGGTGCTAGAGATATGCAACTGAACAAGAAAGATGTGGCTGGGAAAAGATGCTGGTAGCCCTAGGATGGGCAACTCCACCAACTGTAAATCATTTGCTGCACGAACAATGACAAAAGGGATTGAAGGAGCAGGTTTTGGAAAATAATTGTGTACATCACGTCCTTTCCTTTTGCTGTTCTCAGTCAAAGCTGAGAGTTCTACATCTCAAATGAGGATGGATATAAAGCACTAAAGCACTCATTTGAAGAAAAATTATTCATTAGAATTCAGTTGAGAAACCCCCAAACCATACATCCTTTGAAAATGAGGACCAGACATTTATATAACAATTATATTTGAAAAATAAATTGCATAAAATATTTTTTTATATTTCAGGACGAAACAATTGTCTTTTTTTGTAGATTAATATATGTGGCTTTAGTCTTCATTTATGAGCAGAGTTAATATGACTGTCTGCAAGATGGTAATGTGCTTTATACACTGGTTTTGTGCATTTTAGTCAATGAGAGATTTGGGGAGTACAGAGCACTCCATGTTTGCTATCTTATCAGCCTTCACATTCCTGCAAGGATGTCTGATTATAAAAGCAATTAACATTCATTTTGCCTATGTACTGAAATTAATGAATATCAGTATATTTATTATGTATTATTCATATATATAAATGTATCTCTGAAATATACATAAATACATTTCAATATATTTCTGACAGTGGCGTGCAAGATTGAATTTACTGACTAGTTTTGATTTCAGCCTATACCATCCAGTGCTAGCTACTGATAATACCCTAAAAGAATTGCAGACAATTTATAATAAGCTTAGAAATTCAGCATATTTTCTTATGATGGCAATTTTGAATTTAAGTTATACATTCTCTTTGGTTCTTTTGCCTTAAACTTATTTTCCAACACCCACTACTCTGGTGTGTATATGAATACAAACTGTCCTTATGATTTCAGATGTGCAGGAGATCAGATACTTAGGGGCATATACGAAGTCAATCTCTGTTGCCCTGCTCAGGATGCAATGGTGGGACCTGCCCCAACAATACTTGCTTCTGGTCTCCCGGAAGTACCTTCCTGAGTGAAATGACCCTATATTCACAGCTCCAACATTTAGTATTGCAAGTAGCTGTTCATTGTACTCTTAACCCTAATGATATAACAACTGCACCCATTTACTTTGTATTGTCAGCATGCCTTTCAAATTCAGACAATAGACTATCCATCTCTTTACAGGATTTTAGGAACAGCAGGAGTGATTTGGTCAAGAACATGATGGACAGATTGGTATGTAAATCCTTTTCACTCACCTGACACTTCTCCCATCTTGGCTTTAAAGGTATGAGAGGTTTGTAAAGCAACTATGCTCCAATAAAAATTAATACCTAAAAAAAAAAAGAAAATACCAAAGTAGAAGAGTGAAATAACTTTCCCCAGGCATACAATTAAGTTAATTAACTCACTGGCCATGAGCAAGAAATGGATAAAGATAATAAACTCTAATCTATGTTCAAAAAAAACAAAAAGGTACCAGAGGTGACCTGAGGGGACCTCACACAGAGAGAGCTAGGAGGAAGAAAGGCAGTGTTGGCTTCACCTAATGTCAAGGTTTCTGCTGAAATGAGGTTCGTCAATCGCTATCTTTCCTGGTGTTGATCAGCTATTCTTCAAACACATCAAAAGGTGTTGTGATTTGCACTTTTTTACTTTCAACAATTTCAAAATTTGTCATTTATTTTTTTAACAGGTTAGAGGGGAAACAAAATCTATATTTAATGTTTTTAAGTACACAGAAATGAAAGCTTTACAAGTGACACTTTGTTTCCAGCAAAATAATCATGTACTTGGTTACATCTCTAAACATATATCAAACATCTCATTTTCAAAAGTATATCCCACAACAAGTTTCTTTTAAAAAGAAAACATTACTGAAAAGTCACTAGTACTTCTAAGGAGCAGACGAAGCCTGTGGCTTCTGTCAAAGTAAGAGAAGTGTCAGCCTGGCTCTCTGCTTTGCTATTTTCTTATCGTTCATGTATGTTTGGATTAGTAGTACTACTTTAGATCTGGAGGTTGCAGAGATTTTTTGGTTTTGTTTTGGGGTTTTTTGGGAGCATTATTTTTTTTTGTAATTAAAAAAAATTATTTTATTTATTTATTTTTGGCTGTGTTGGGTCTTTGTTGCTGTGCGCTGGCTTTCTCTAGTTGTGGTGAGCGGGGGCTACTGTTCTTTGCGGCGAGTGGGCTTCTCATTGCGGTGGCTTCTCTTGTTGCGGAGCATAGGCTCTAGGCACGTGGGCTCAGTAGTTGTGGCTCACAGGCTCTAGAGTGCAGGCTCAGTAGTTGTGGCGCACGGGCTTAGTTGCTCCACGGCATGTGGGGTCTTCCTGGACTAGGGCTCTAACCTGTGTCCCCTGCATTGGCAGGCAGATTCCTAACCACTACGCCACCAGGGAAGCCCTGGGAGCATTATTGTTAAGACGTTGTCTAATTTGTAAGGGTTAATTTATTAATACTAGCTGATATGATCTCTCAAAACTCTAACTCACAGGCATGAAGAGAGCAAGGCTACCTGAGTTGATATACACTTTAGATAAAACTTATTTTTTCTTTTGTAGATTAAAAAGCGTAAGTAGATGCTCTGATACTTTGTTCTCCTACTCTGTGGATCCAATACCTGCAACCTGGAATGCATATACCCCACCCACCCTGGGGACCTAGGAGGCTACAATTTAGCAAGAAGTGTGGTGGGAATACAGGTAGAGGTGTTCAGGGCTCAAATTGAGAGCTGAGAAGTTTGTTTCAATCCACGTTGTCTTTGGCCCCAGGTTTTGTCAGAGACTTGAGCATTTCAGCCATTGGTTGGCTGGTTTGTTGGTACTGGGAGCGTGAGTCAGAACTTCACAGTGTGGCTTCAACATTTTTGAGATGGATTCTCAAATTTTCAGATGTTCATGTTCAAGTGCAAGGAAAGTGATTATACATCACATAGCACTGTGGTTGCTGGAAATCCAAATTGCCCTGATGAAACTAAACCAAGTGGGCGTGGTGAATTTAAAGCTCTTTGAAAGATTCTTCCCATGCGTAGCAATGCCACTTCTGAGCTTGTGCAATTTTGCAGTCAAATCATAAAACAATATATAAATTCCTTTTTGGATTGTTCATTTGGAAAATTCATTTTGGATTATCCTTGAGTCTTTCTGCATTCTCTCCATTAACACAAGCCATTTATATAAATGTTGATACATCTGATTAATTTCAGTGAGAGAAACAATACTCCTTCATATGTTATGTTGAGTTACACCCCCATCTTTTTGTTTTTTCAATCAATGAACAGAATTCACATATTATTGTGTGGGAGGGAAACAATTGTCTGATTAATAGGAAAAGATTACATAATCATTTGACTGTAGCTTAGGTTTAATGCTAAGGCTCAGCTGTGTTAGTACAACTGACATTGACAAGCAGCTGGAATGATAATTGGGCTAAAAATCTTTCTCCTAACCCCCTTCCTAATGACAGGCTGGCAAGAGATGGTAACATTATCACAGTTAACTTTTCCACAAATGATAATACACCAGGGCAATCAACTGGTATTAACCATCAAAGCTTCCTGGTTTTACAATGTAAACTCTTGTATTTGAAATATCTCTTACCTATGAACAGATAAAATTAAAATGGTATTTTAAAATGCCAGTGTTTAGAGCCATGAAAATTTAATTTTCTGATCGTTCTGTAATAATGTATAGAAATATTGAATCACTCTGTTGTGTACCTGGAATTAACATATTGTAGTAGGTCAATTATAATTTTATTAAAAAAAAAAAGGCACTGGGAGGAAATGCATCAGAACACTAACGGTGGTTATCTCTGGGGGTTGGGGATTTTAGGTGATTATTATTTTTTACTTTACGCTTTTACGTATTTCTAGTTGTGTCGGCAATGAACATGTAAAATTAGAAAGGAAACAATAAAAGTCATTAAAAATGAGGGAAAAAAACACTCTAGACTCAGTACAGTGGAGGCATGTCCTTAGATTATGTTGACATGTTCTTAAGCACAGTGCATGGTTTTCTGGTTTAAAAAACCCTCGGGGTTTGATAACCCTGAAACAGACTCATTGACTGCCCTCATTTCTGAGGCTGTCTTTGAGCTCCCTTTCCACAAAAATACCGAAACCTTTTTGATTAGGGCATGAAGGAGTGGTAGGCATGAAAAGAGAAGAGACAAGCGTGAGTTCTCATTCTCCTTCTGCCTCCTTTATTATTCTCCCCTTTCCTTTGGCATCTCTTCCTGCCCCCCTCTCTGAGGGCACGTACGGCTTCATGCAGCAGTGATTTGTTTTCCTGTCTTTTTGTGGGTCATAAATGAGCACCACTAAAGCAGGGATTGGAGGAACCCACTGGTCATGGAATGATCTGGAGTCCAGGTTTTGAATTTGCTGGCAGCAGGGTGAAGGTGGAAGAAGGGAAACAGAGGATCCAGCCTCTTCACTTGTAACCAGGCGGTAATATGCCTTACCTCCCAGGTTTGTTGCCAGACTTAAATAAAGTGACTTTTACAAGAGTTCTATTACTTGTAACTACTGGGGAAAGCTAAGGCACTCTGGGAGCCTGGCGGGCAGTATATATATGGACATGGGGTATGTGGGTTTGCTTTCCTCTTCTGGGGGGGCTCATGAATACTAACCAGCAGGAAAATAAGAAAGAAAAAATTTTTTTGTAAGTTTAAAACTTTTTTTGTTGATCATTTGTAAACATGATTCAATAAGTAGTGCAAACACTATTTTGGGCTGTTAATGAAACATTGTATTCCACAGTGACCAGCCCTAGAGGACCATACCGGGAGGACGGTAATCAATTCTCACTGCCATATTTAAGAGGTGTATTAACGTGCTCGTGAGTGTTCATAGATTCGCTTTGAATGCTTCTGCATTTAAGGGGACGGATTGATGACAGTTCTCAAAGACCACCTCACCAAGAGAACAAGCAAAAGAATACGGTTTCTCTGCCGAAAGGGGATGCTTAGAGATGGGGGTGATGCGCTAAGAATGGTTCTTACATCTTTACATCGAAAAATCTCAAAAAAAGAAGAGTATTTTGCAGAATGTGAAAATTATATAAAATGCAAATTTCATCGTCAATAAATAGAATGTATTGGAATATCTACAGCTATGCCCATGCATTTCCATATTTTCTGTGGCTGCTTTCATGCTGCCAAAGGAGATTCAGATACTTGTGGCAGAGACTGTATGTCCTGCAAAGCTGAAATATTGGCTATCTGGCCCTTTGTGGAAAATGTTTGCCGATCTCGTCTTAGGGCATCCAGGGCTGTGGACTTTTGACACATGAGCATTTGAAGGAGGGAGTATTTTGGTCTCTAGGACTTCATCCCTAGTGAGCGGGCAGCCCATAAGCATGAATATGGGGTCACGGGCCGTCTCTTGGGGTGTTGGAGAGACACTGGTGGACTTAAATTTTCAGAAAAGTAGACTCAGCAAAACGGTTAGGCTTAACATTGTGAAAACTGTGGTATTACCAAACACGGAAGAGATTTCTGGACCTTCGGTTGATTTCAGGAGACCTTATGATTAGCAGACAGAATTATTCTGCTGTTCTGGACACATGGAGGTTTTTGGTTGAGTTCCTGAGAAATGGCATTTCCTCTTTGGGCAATGTTCTTCTGCACGTTCCCTGTCACTAGCCTTCCTGTGTGGGCGGACATAATGATGGAATCTAGGGTCGGCTTAGTGGGGATTTGCAACCTTTCTCCCCAGCTCACTGTCTATACACAAATAACTTCACCTCTCCAGACCTCGACCTTCTCATCTGTAAAATGGGAAGACTGAGGGAGCACGTGCATACCTGCTGGGTGCATAGTAGGACAACTGCACAGGGCAGCCAGCTTCTTCCTCCTCTGTGTTCCCACATATACTCTGTTCTCACCTCTCTTCCTGTTGTCATTTTTACCCGTGTGCGAGATTGTCCCTTCGCTCAGACAGAGAACCCTTTGAAAGCTGGAAACTCGTCTTATGCCTTCACCCCTTCCAGAACACAGCACACCACCTTCTACAAAGTGCATCCACAGTGCATTTATTTTTTTTATGACTATGTGGATTTGTTTTAATTAGTATACGTCTATAAAGTGTTAGACATTTTGCCCAGAGAATGTCAGCCCCATGCAAAAGGCTACAGATCTTATCTGACGTAGAATAAAACTGGTGAATTCCTAATTCAACAGCCTAAAAATCTACTTTGAGATTGCGTAGAATACTTAAATAATTTCCGGTTCAGCTGAAAAAGTCATTGTGTTCGGCGTGGCTGTGAAAATTTAAAAATGGATCTTTCTAGGCTTGAAAATTGGTCAGCTGTTCTATAGCAGCACTGTCCAATAGAATCATATGAGCCACAATAACAAGCCACAAATATAATTTAAATTTTTCTGCTAGCCACATGAAAAACATACATACCGGTGAAATTAATTTGAATATATTTTGTGTAACCTAATCCATCCAGAGTAGAATTTTAGCATATGATTAATATAGAACTATTACTGCTATATTATACATTCTTTGTTCATACTAACTCCCTAATTGCCTGAAGATTTATCCCCTGCGTCTTCCTGGTGGCACATGAGGAGCTGTTCAGAGGACCCCTTGCTGGTGAAACTCACAGAGGCAGTGGCGTTACAGCCCCTGTGACGGCTGTTTCCTGGGAGCTGCTGATTCTGGCAGATGAGATGAAGTGATGCTTAGGCATGTGCCTGTTCTTGATGGATGCGTCCGGGTGCAAGTCCCAATTCGTGCTATTTGGCATCTGTGCAGGCAGGCAGCAGATTTCTGGCTAAACTAAACCAAATCCTGTGGTCCCAGCTCAGTTTCATTGCCTGGGGTAGACATGACCCTAAGCTATGCTTTTCTACGTAGCTAAATTTATGTTCATACTTTTCAGTGCAAAGCAAAGTTAATTATCATGCTAAGTGAAGCAAGCCTGACAGAGAAAGACAAATAGCATATGATATCACATTTATATGTGGAATCTGAAAAAAAAAAGAAGATACAAATGAACTTATTTACAAAAGAGAAATAGATCCACAGACATAGAAAACAAACTTATGGTTACCAAAGGGGAAGTGAAGGGAGGGATAAGTTAGGAGGGTGACATTAACATATATACACTACTAGATATAAAATAGATAAACAACAAGGACCTACTCCTACTGTGTAGCACAGGGAACTGTACTCAATATTTTGTAATAACGTATAAGGGTAAATAATCTGAAAAAATATATATATGTATGTATAGCTGAATCACTTTGCTGTACACCAGAAACTAACACAACATTGTAAATCAACTATACTTCAATAAAAAATAAATATATTAAAAAATAAAAATAAACATTAAAAAAAAGAAAGGGAAAAAATAGCAAGATGTGGGTCATGGTTTTTGCTGAGAAAACCAGATACTGGTGATTTAATTTACCTGTTTATTCACAAACACCTTATTAGTTACCCATAATGGGATTATTTTCTTATTTGGCTGTTTTGTTTTCCTTTAAAAACTATATCCATGAAAGGTATGCAGCTGCTGTTTACAAATTTAAAAAATGAATAATGGAAGCTTTTATATATTCTATTCTGCAGACTTTGAAAACCCATTTTGCTCTTGGTAGCTGTTTGGAAGGTTTTTATGGGCTGACAGCCAAGCCTAGACCTGGATTTTCTGGGAAAGCAAAGGAGCGCTGAAAAAGGCCCCTTGCAGTTCCCGCCGTCTGTGATTCTTTGACTCAGAGATAAACCTTTTGCGATATGATGACGTCCTAACGTGCGAAGTGCAAGTGGCTTTAGAACACCATAAAGAGAAAATATCCAGCTGCAATTTATTACTGTCAGGTCAATTAAATAGGATCCGAGTATCATCATCTTGTTTATATCTACCATGGATCATTGGAGATGAAAAAAATGTCTTTGTGGTCTCAGCTCCTGTTTCCTCCTTTCAGAGAAAGAGCTGTAGAGACCTATAAATAATTGTTGGAATACGTTTCAGCAGCAGCTTCTCCACATAGGCAAGCGATTACATTTAAACTGGTTAATACCCTATTGTTAATGGTCTGCCTTTTATATAGAAAGACATTCAGGAAAAGGATTGGATCACTACATAAATAGCATGACTTGGTCTTGGCTTTGTCCTGTGAAGTTCCTGCCAAAGACGATTGGAGTCTTCATGTTTGTTCAATAGGTAAAAAAAGCTTTTGCTTGTCACAAACGGTGTCTCATTTATTTATCGAGATCCTTTTCCTTCTGTTTCTCTGCATCCTGTTCTAAAAATATAAGCATATGGACGCTGACAGTCCTGGTTTCTGCCCTGTCAGGGTTCTGTTTATGCCACTTGTTTCCTTTAAAGAAAATTACCTGCCTTCAATCTGACATCTCTTGAGACTACTTTTACAATCAAAATATAGTGTTTAGATGGCCAAGTGATTAAACAGATAAACCAGAATAATAGCTGCAGTCTTTAGAACTTGACATATTTTTCTGGTACTTCAGGAGAAGTGTTTGGAGGCCGTAATTTGAAAACAAATCCAAATATGGATGAAGAATAATTTGAAAGAAATGTGTAGCACAGATTCCAAGTGTCTTTCAAAATTTTAACCCATTAGTTTTCAATTCTCAATTGCTACCTGTAAAAACAGGGCTTGTCATCATGAGGAAAAGTCCTTGAGATGGTGCCTGACACTGTGGTTTTATCTTTGTTCTATTAACTTTATAATTTCAGAGTTCTCTTGCCTCAAGATGAATGTCAGAACTCTGAATCCCTATTGAGATGGCTGATTTTTTTTTTTTTTTTAGGACCAACGCCAACCCAGGGCAGTTGTCCTTAATACCACTTATGGACAATTTTGACAATTTTTCCGTTTCCACTTTGGCCCAAGTCTTTATTCCTACTCCATTTGCTTCCCCCATCTCCCAAACTTGTGTGCAACATTTCCGTTTAAGTCCTCATTATGGACCCTCTAATTCCCTTCAGTGGCTGAGTTAGAACTGAGTGGGAAGGCAAAATCCAAAACAAAACAAAACAAATAGAATTTGAAGATGGTAGACAGACCACGTGGTTCCAAGAAGCTCCTCCCAAACCAGACTGCAATGTGCTGCTGTTCCGATTGTTAGTGTGTCCTTTTGTGACAAAACTCCTGCCAAATGCCACCTTGAAAAGTCTCCGAGCTGCTATGTGTAGCTCGGGGTACCGCTGTAGGGGGAGGGGACGCTTACGAATGGACATAGGGGTTGGTTCTGCTTGTACCTGTGTCCCTTGGACATGACATTTTAATTATCCATGCCACTGTCCGATTGGCACAACTATATTTCCTCTCCCTCTTTTCCAGAACTCTTAAGGGGTCAGATGAGCAAGTGAATATGAGAATGCTATGTAGACAGGAAAAAGTTACTGGGATGAAGGTGCTCACTCTGTGGACATTAGTTTGGGTATGTGTTTTGAGGCTGACGATTTCCTATTTTTGTTAGTGCCACCTTCCGTCCTTTCCTTCCAGAAACTTCTACTGCCCTTCTCTTGCTCAAAGGACACCCCCTGTGACAGGCTATAGTCAATCCTTTACGTAAACCTTGTGGCAGGATAGAGTAGAAGCTTGGAAAGGGCACCAAGCTTCATCCACGGCAGCTTGAGGAATGCAGTGCAGAGACTGTTTCTTGCTCTTTCTACCACCAGTGGTTGAAATATAGCACATAATTAAAGTAAATAAAATAAAATGTGGCATGTGCTGAAAGTGACTCACTGTATACTATGTGTACATGTTAGTATTTTACATGTAGTTATCTCTTACTTCAAGGTAACAGAATTACTCTAGTAAGAAGGACTCAAATTAATTTGATTTTGGAAATCTAAAGATTTGAAATAGAATATTGAAGATCGTACCTCTTGGGGAATTAAGATTTCATATTTCCAACTATTCTTGTCTCAAATCGTTTGTGTTTAATAGGTTCTAACTACTTATATTCAAATCATACTATCAACCGTTTGAGCCCTGAAATTAATTACAGTCAACATTTTAATTTTTATATTTATTTTAGATGTGGAGAACACTTTTTTTTATTAGATCAACTGGATCATTTAAATTTCTTTTTAAAAGGTCTGTCCTTTAACCAGTATTTACTGTGAGTCTATTCAGTGCCAAGCAGCACGCTAAGTTTTGAGAATAAAATAATAAGAAAGACCCAGCCCATACATTTCAACATTTTAAGTCTAGAAAGTAAACAAATACGAGATAAGTAATTATTATGTTACTGGTTGCATGAAAGAGTTCTTAATAAATGTTATAAGAGCCTTGACGAGACAACACCCTTTCTGCTATGAATGGAAGATGGCCAGCTTTGAAAGAGGAGGCAGCTTTGGGGTGACCCCGAAAGAAAGGTAAGAGTTCGTCACTGGTGGAAGAGAGAGAGAGAGAAGTGTAGATGGAGGGAATGATATTGAAGATGGGATAACAGACATGTAGGCTTTGGGAAGATTATTTTGCTGTAGTAGGTAGGGAGTTTTGAAAGGGGAAAAAACTGGTAGAAAAAAAGACTGGTTAGGTAGGAGATAATTAGGAAAGTTTGGGTGAGTATTATGAGGTCAAACGTAAGAGAGCGGCAGGGTGCATAGAGAATAGGGCACAGATCCAGATTCCTTAGAAGCCGACTTCACAGAAGTAGGCTATAAATAGGATTTGTCATCAGGGTGTAAGGCAGGGAGGGCAATGTGTATAATAGTGAAGTAAAGGGAAGTGTGTAGTGGTGCTGATGGGTGAATGATAATGCTGTTATCTGAAAGATGGAGCATAGGATGAAAAGCAAGTTTGGGAAAAATACAATTTTCTATGATCCTGCTATGCAAAGAGGGACCCCTGACCCAGCAGCATCAGGGTTAGGGTTAGGAAGGCGGGCTCTCGGGCCCCACCCCAGACCTACTGAATCAGAATCTGTTTGATAACATCCCTAAATGAATTCCATGCACGTGGAAGTGTGGCCCAGGAGCATCCTCTACAAGACGGACTGAATTTCAGACATCTGCATATTGTAAAACAGTGGCTACAAAACCAGCTTCTTATAAATAGTGGAATATGAGGCCCGAACATGATTGTTCCAGGAATTAAAGATGTCAAAATATTATTTTAAAATGAAATTGTCTGCAAAATTCAGGCAAAATTGGAGCCTAGCCTTAGAAGTTCTGGACTTTGAGGAATTTATAAACTCTGTTTTAAAAGGAGATGCCTGAATTAATCAGCCATCAGCCCAATTAATTATGGGCTTCTTGGCCTTCTCACTCACAGGTAAATTTCAGGTGCTCACATAGTAACTAGAAAGGGATAGGCTCTGCAGTGTTTTCTAAACACCGAGGGTTTCGTTTGGCACGGCTGTGTTGAAAGCACTTATATTCTGAGCTCTGTTTTTGGCTTGAAGAAACTCCATTTCAAAAGCATTGTTTAGAATCATGACTTTGACTTTTACGTTTGGACTCAAAACGGCTGCAGGAGAATTTTCTGGTTGTCATTTTTTGGGTTGTTGTGTCTTTTCAGTCTTTCGTTACAATAACATGCAATGTAAAGCAGTGACAAACCACAAAAGATGTTTTACAATAACGTACAATGTAAAGCAATGACAGAGTCACAAAAGATGTTTTACATTAACAGTCGTACTTCACCTATTTGGCAAAGTTTGATTTTATCAAGCCATTCCCCCCACCCCCGTTCTATCCAATTCCATCAGCATTGCCAGCCCTGGAAATGAATCCCTTTATTAAACTAAACCAGGCAAAGCCAATCAGGGCCAGCCATATGCCAACTGGTTACAATAGCTGATTCTAATGATGAAATATAACCCAGTGTTAAAGTCAGACCCAAAACAAACAAACAAATTCCTCCAGATTGTATGCCACATGGGCTCACTGGATATTCAGGATGAATTTTCTAATGGATGGAATCAGATTAAGTATGAGCATTACTTTCAAGAACCATGTAATTTCTGTTCTCTGAAAATAATTCTGAAATATGCTCCAATATCTTTGGAGTCTCCCAGATTCCTGAGCTTGGCCTCTTTACAGTAGTTAATTATATTTATTGTAATGATGTGATGTTTGGAACTCTACTTGGTCTTGACACTTGTGGGTTTGATCCAGGCAAAAATCTATGACCACAGGAACCATATTAGCCTGGCTCAGAACCCCCATATTTTACAAAGTAATTCAGCACTCTCCCCTCTCCCTAAAAAGCCTTCAAGATAATAATCTATTTTTTAAATATGTAACATTTGAAAGCACTTTCCTGTCTCCCTAGATTAACAAAAATGGAAAATGTTTTCCATTCTGAAAATATGTGATGTAGGCTAGGGATTGACTTTCAGTCTAGGCAATCATTTTTCTGCAAAAATAAACATACCATCACATAAATTTTAAAATATATACATATATTATATATATATATCTATAATATATTATAGATATATATGTTAAGATATATTTTTCCTGAAAATTTTGTGGAACTTTAAATGTTATGATGCCATTCACATTCATTCATTTATATATAGCATTCATTTATAAATGAATATACATTTTGGGGATTCTGTTCAAGGATATGGCTGGCTCAAAGTATTTTGCCTGCTTTGTCATGCTGTTAGGTTAAAATGGATATGTTTTGCAATATGAATCAAAATACGATTTGCCTGAACCAAGACTTGGTCTCTTGAGGCCTAACTGCTCCTCCTGTAGACGTCAGGGACTGGCAGAAAGCACAAAAAGATAAGCTGTTCAGATCCAGTTTACGGAACTGGAAAGCCATGTACCTCCCTCCTTCTCCATAGACAGCTCTTAGTAATCGGTCCCTTTAGCCTGGCCTCAGGAGAATTTGTGCACACGGTGAAAGCATGTTACCACCTGGTCTTGTCCTGAGCCACCGAGAAGGCTTGGCTTTGAGGTGTGGGTCCGTAACAGGCTGGTCTTGTAAAGAGTTCTAAAAAATCCACAAAAACCACCCCTGATGGTGTTTGGCCATCATACTTTTTACTTGCCTTAGTCATATTCTTAAGTGTAATGCCCTCTTTGCTTCCTATGTGATGTGAAATGCATTCCAATTAAGACCCAAATATAAAGCATGCCCAATGAATCAAAGATTTAGACGTGTAAGCCATGTACCAATATTTGCAAGTACCAGAAACAATATCCTATCACCTTTTTGGTGTCACCAGGTTGTCTTCTGAGCCATAATTCGTGAATTGGACTTAAATATTCTGGTTATGTTAGATTTAGCTAACATACGTATACACAACTTCATGCATCTAGAAATAATGGCACATCAAGAGGGTTAACAACAAAAATAGAATTCATTAATATTTTTCATACACTCTAAAAATCTTTCAGGTCCTTCAGTTTAAATCTCTCTCCTGATCCCAGACTCATCAGACTAACCACTTTCTTGATATGTATTCTCAAATGTCTCATCAGCATTGGATCCATCGTGTCCAAACTAACTCCTGATTGTCCCCCAGACCTGCTTATACCCAGTCTTCCTGTTCTCACTATAAGGCACTATAATCCATCCATTGGTCAAGCCAGAAATCTAGGAGTCATCTTTGAAGTCTGTGTCCCTCATCTGTACATCTGGTGCCCAATCCGCTCCAAGTTTTACTGTTTCTTTCTCCAAGATGTTTGTCAAGCCCATCAGATTGTCCATGGCGGCCACCTCTGCAGTCCTTTCCCCTGGACCCCTGCAGTGGCCTCTTTCCCCACTGCCACTCTTGCTTCCAACCAAATTAGTCCCTTCACAGCATCTAGAGATTATTTTAAAATGTCACCTGTGTCATGTTTCTCCTTTATATGAGGGCTCTTATTCACTTAGAATAAAATCCTAACCACTCGCCAGGAGCTGCAAGGCTGCGGCCAATACCTATCTCACCAGCATCAACTCAGACCACTCTCCAACTTGCTCACCAACTTCTGCCATGGTGGGTTGTGGGTTGAATTGTGCCCACTCCTCAAAAATAAGTCCTAACTCTTGGAACCAGTAAATGTGACCTTATATAAAAAGAGACACGTTGTGGACATCCAGTTAAGATGTCAGGGCTGGTCCAGTCTGACTGATGTCCTTATAAGAGGAGAGGCTGGTCATGAGAAGACACAGACTCACAGGGAGAACACCAAGTGATGACCAGAGCACAGATGGGCGAGATGCAGCTGCACGTCAGGGAAGCCACGGATGGAAGGGCACCATAGGAAGCCAGCAAGAGGCAAGGAGGATTCTACCCAGAGTCTCAGGGGGCGTGGCTTTGGTGATGCCTTGAATTCCGACTTCTAGTCTCCAGAACGGTGAGAGGATATATTTCTGTTGTTCTAAGCCCCCAAGTCAGTGGGACTTTATTCCGTCAGCCCTAAGAAACTAATCCACGTCCTTTCTCTTTTCCAGACACGCGAGGTCCTTTTCTATCACAGAGCTTCCATACGTGTGGTTCCCACTGCCCACAATATTCTTTCCCGAGACCCAAGGTTGACGGGGATCCTTCAGGAGCTGGCTCTGTACCTGCTGCACCTCCCGGACCTTGTCCCCGACTACTTCCTTGTACGACTCTGCCTGGTTTCCTCTTGCTCAACATTGAGCTTGGGCTCCAACATCACTTCCTTAAGAGCTTCCCAGACTGTCCCAATCCACTCACTCCCAGATTCCATCACATCGCCTTGTTTTATTTTTCCAAATAGCCTCCACACTACAGTTACTTGGTTTTTATCAGTCATCTCCTCACTCCACATACACACATATGTAAGAGACTTAACTACGTATATAATTAAAAATAACTTTTCCAGTCCCTAGAATAGTGACGGGCAGTAGTAAGTATTCAATAAATCACTGATCAAGGGGTAGCTGAATGAGTGAATGAATACTGATTATATCCTCCTGGGTTTCTTTTAAGTCTTGCATACAATGGCCAGTGGGTTTTTTTTTTTTTAATCACTGGAAATGAATTATTAAAGCATTTTTCTTTTCTTAAAGGAACTTTGCAATTGAAAAAGCCATCTTAAAAAATCAGTTGTTTCCACAATGAGTTACTGTAACACAATACCCAGCAGAAAAGGATAAATCAGGGAATTTACATTCTGACATTATACTTCAACAACGGAAGCACCTTGTTTTGTTAATCAAGATTTCTCACACCTTTGATGAATGATAACTTTCTAGAGTGAATGGAGTACTTACCAGCACGTTCAGGGTCTCACTGAGTTTGCCTGGATAAGTGTTTCCTGGTTTTGTTTTTAGCCAGAAACAAGCGGTAAGAAAATGCCGTCTCCTGCTAATTATGGATCTCGCTTATTTTAGTACAAACTTAAAATCCCTGGATGTTTTTACAAGTGGGATTCCTGAATATTTCTAGGCTTCAAAGAGTTTAGTTTAGCTCAAATAGCAGGAAAAATATGAGGTCATGGGTCTTCTTAGCTAAATTGTCCCATGCATCAAACATGCTTATCACATAGTAATACTGGGTTTTTTTGTTTGTTTGTTTTTTTGGTGAATCTTCGTATGGTAACACACTAGCACTGAGGGAGTAAAAAATTGATTAATAAAAGGAAACAAATTGAGTACAATATTTTTATACTTGGTTTGCAATATGTCAGTGTCGATGAGCGTATTATACCTAGGATTTTATTTTCTGCTCAAATGTGTTATGGGATATTTAGCAGTTGTATTTACAAATATTGGGAGAAAAACACTAAAATTCCATAAATATTCAGAAGTGTTAAGACAAAGATTACATATATATATATATATATATATATATATATATATATATATATATATGTATCTCCCCCCATAGGTCCTAGTTAAAGGCTAAAAGTCCACATAGCTGAGCTTAAGCTATTGCTTGAGAATCTGTGGTCAGCTGAAGTCTAACTGTCCCAGTTATGAGCTGAGATTTTATTTGTCTATCAGTACCTTGCTGTTCTGGGTGGATCTCAAACGGGCTGCACAGATGCGGTTGAGAAAGAGTGAACGATGCTCGGCCAGGCTGAGTGTGTTTTACCATGTAGAGACCGTGGTGTGGTGAATAGAACGTGGCGTGTTTCAAGCCCAGCACTTCTTGGTGGTTGTGGGCATTCCTGGGAGAGGTGCTTTCTGTGGATTCTGTAACGAGCAGGTGGAATTTCCTGGGTGCGGGTCACTGCTTGACGCCCACTGGCAGGCACCTTGGACAGAGCTTTTCTAGGCTGGTTGAGCTCAAGAGCCATCACGTTGGCCAAGTGCATCTCTGAACATTCATAGGGCCATTTCTGTTTGGGGATCAGGCTTTCTTAAGAAAGAGGGGAACTGTGTTTTGCGTCTTTCTTTAGAAGACTGGTAACTCATCCCAAATGCGCAACGCAGCTGCCAGGACCACTGAGGAAGCATTGCAGGGGCGGCACACTTTTCTCTGCAACTCCCTGTGGTCCAAGGACCAGGAGTTGATGGGGAAACTTCAAAAGCAAGAGAAAACACAATGCACCTGTGCATAGAAATCCAGGAAGGACACACGTGCTTCATTACTAGGTGCCTTAGGGCCAAATAGGATCCAGGCCTCCACCACCTGTTCGTACATCTCTCCTTCCTCCCCCTCCCCCTCCCCCATCAGCTATGTTTTTTTCCTTGTGAAATTGGAACAAGGGGGAAAAATAAACCAAAGAGAAGAGTAAGTATGAGGCTTGTGGCTCCTAGGCTGTCATTCTCTCACAGACTTTCTTTTCCAAATTTTTTTTCCTTTGAAGTTATCAGCCCAGGTTTGCATGTTGCCTTCTTAAGTCTATTATCCTAAGAAGTATCATCAATAATCTATAACCTTTTATTCTTAGCGTGATTGTCCAAAGGGATGGTAGTTCTTCAGACATATTTAATGCTCTTATTTTTTCTGGAGTACTAGAAGAAAATAAGATCTGATTGATCTTACTAGTTCAAACAGTGCCACATCAAATTCATGATAATTTTGCCATTCAAAGGCGAAGCGATTTGGACAAAACTTTAGCCAATAGATTTCCAGGCAGAATTTCCCTAAGAAAATTCCTGGATCCAAGTAACATTGCAAATCTGGCCCCAGAACTTTGCCTACAATAAGTCTAGGGTCCTCTCTCCTGAAGATAATAATAACGGGCCTTTTTGAGGAATTGGGACACTTTGTGTATTTATGTGGAGATAAGCATTTTCAGTAGTTAATCTTATTCCTGACTTGGCTGGGGGAAATTTAACAAATTACATAGAAGAATTATCTCTATCTAGTAGTACTCCAATGTAGCACTCACAAAATTGTTGGAAATATTACAGAAGACTTGGCCACAATAGAAATCCACATTCTTATAATAATATATTTTTTTAATTGGATAATTACCCCACTTCTGATCCCAGTTCTATAACTCTGACTCCACTCTCTTTTCCCAGCATCGTGCAGCAGAAAACCTTCCTGTGGGGCTGCTAATTTATGAGGTGACCCAGCTCCTCTGGGGCAACACCTCCAAAAAGGGGCCACTTTGTAACCAGAGCCCATGCTTGCATCCTCAGACACATCCATTGCTTCTCCCAGACTTCTGTTTCCCTTCTGGAGTGTTCTCTTAACAAACACTTTCATCAAACAGAAAACAGAAACAGGACCCGCTATATCCATCACAGAAATATGAGGTCTTCAGAGATGGTAGCAAGTTCTCATTTGCTAGAAATCGAAGTGAGTAACATCTTCTTTTAAAGGATGTGAAAACTCTCTTTTTTCCCCCACTGCAGGGTTACATTTGTCACACATGTAAATTCTATTCTTAGTCCCCAGTGCAATCCATTCATTATTTTCGAGACCCCAAGTTTTCTAGTAAGTATTAGAAAACCACATCACAGAGGGTTTGTGAGGCCTGCGTTTTGCATATGGGTCTTTGATTTGTCTGACAGCTGTGGAGGAACCCACAGCCAGACGAAGCTCTGGGGAGCCCACATGTGT
Source organism: Lagenorhynchus albirostris (assembly GCF_949774975.1). NCBI lineage: Eukaryota > Metazoa > Chordata > Mammalia > Artiodactyla > Delphinidae > Lagenorhynchus > Lagenorhynchus albirostris. The sequence goes on along the minus strand of NC_083112.1, from coordinate 72,997,268 downwards.
GGGGAGAAAGGCTGCATTCAAAGGTGAGGGTTAGCTTACATGCAATTTTTCCCCCCCGATTTTCCCCCTTTCTACTGGAATAATACACCGTAACTGGGGAGGAAGCACGGTCCACCCAGCAGATCCTCTAGTGGGGGAGAGGAGACGCAGTTTGGGTCCCAGTTCTGCTGTTTCTCGTCACTGTCATCTGCGATGACAAAGTTCCCAAACTTCTCTGGGTCTCAGTTGCACCCTCTCCAGAGTCTAGAGGTTTCAGGCATGAGAATTCCTAATGTGTATTTGAACGCATCTGCAAGGTGATGTGGGAAGATAAGACATCCTTCCAGAGAATGAGGTTGTCTTTGGGGTCGTTTGGATATATTTGGCTGCTTCAGATTTATGCACACGGTAGTTATTAGGTTGCCTCTTTACCAATAACATTCTAGCAGATTGAACATGGAGAGAGAAAAGAGTGAGAGCAAGGCTACCGAGCCCCTACCAAGGGCTGCCTGTTTCTTGACTCATTAGATTGTCAGGACAATTTTGAGAAATAGATGCTCATTGTTTTTAGAGATGAGAAAAGGGAGGTTCAAATAAGCTTGTTACCTTGCCCACACATCACAGATCTGGTATAGTCCATGGGTTTTGAACCCAGATTCCCCTCTTTTCCCAGCTCCATGCCAGGCTTCGCCAGCCATCAGGAAGCTGCCCTGGGGATGAGCTCCTTGCTCCTGGCCCTCCCTTCCCAAACTCCGTTCAGGTGACTACATCCTGCAGCTCCATGAACTTGGTGATGGAGTAATCCCCCATCGGCTCTCAGCCTCCCATGTGTGTGTTGGGGGCTCCCCTGACTCTGACTCCAGGGCCTGGTGTCCACAGCCAGCAGCCACAGCCTGGGGCCCGAGGTCAGCCGGGGGAGATGGGTTGAGGGGGGAGCCATCCACGTGAACCAAGCCGACAGTCTGAGACAGCAGTGCTCGTGACGACCCTGTCCCCTCATCCAGTCAGACCTCAACAGTGGATCTGAACCCAGTTTTGCCCTCTTTTCCCACTGCCATGGCTCCCAGCCCAGCTCTCTGCCCCTTAATTCAGGGTGCACCGAGCGGACAGTTTGCTTTAATCAAACAGGGTAAACGGGTATGAAAATACCAAGGTGTCCTGCCCAGGAGGCGGGTGGCCATGAATTTTTGGTCTGGCAGAGATCCCCTGGTTTCCCACTTTTTCCCTTTCCCTTCCTGAGAGGTCAGGTTTTTTTTCTATTTGTGGGAAGCATGTTTGATCTTTGAGAATGTGCTTTGCCTCACGCCTTGAAAGATGAAGCTGCTGTGGTGATATGGAAACAAAAGCCTCATTCCAGGGTCCACCTTCCTCCAGGATGACCTTCATGGTGTCTCCTGTGAGCTGCCGCACCGAAATGACCCAGGAAAGAAGCAGCCCAGGGAGAGGGTAATGTTTTCCCTTAAACCATCTAACTGGGTCTTATTGGTTCATACTTCCGGAGAAACAACAATTCAAATTCACTGACGATTCTTCAACACAGTCCAGTACTTTTTTTTTTATTATTATTCCAGCACACGTTAGTGAGAGGCTAATCTGGAATCAGGAATTTGCCCCAATAAATATCCATAACAGAGCAGTAAGTATTAAAGGTGACTCTTGGGGCTTCCCTGGTGGCGCAGTGGTTAAGAGTCCGCCTGCCGATGCAGGGGACGCGAGTTTGTGCCCCGGTCCGGGAAGATCCCACTGGGTCCATGAGCCATGGCCGCTGAGCCTGTGCGTCCGGAGCCTGTGCTCCGCAACGGGAGAGGCCACAACAGTGAGAGGCCCACGTACCGCAAAAAAAAAAAAAAAAAAAAAAAGTGACTCTTAACTGAAGGAAGAAATGACTCAGAAAAACATCTTGAAAATGATTACTACTTGGATTTCATTAACAAGAATTCTGACTGTCCTCAGAGGCCAATCAGTGCCCTGCCTAGGCGCCTGTGAAGTTTCCCAATTTTGACAACTTTTCCGCCATATAAAGATATTGAGACAAGAAGTAGGAGTGGCCTCCCTTTCTCATAACAGGAATTGAATTTACCTTACTCCTAGTTAAGCCAATAACAGCACCATGTAAAATTAGTAGCATTTTTAAAATTAACAGATTAACTATGCATGACTCCATGTTTTTAACTATGAACAATCCCATTGTAATTCAAAGGATCTCAGATAATTAGATTTAATAGAATCTGGTGAATACTCAGTCGCTTCCTAATTCATTGTATTTGGTAGCAATTTTGTGGGCAATTACATGTGTTGCGGTTTGGGATGCCTGAAAAATCCAAGTATGTTTTTGGGATCGGAGCAGAATTAACATAAAGTGATTAAATGGCATGAATAAATATGCAAAGAGATGATCAGTCATTAGGGAAGAGAGCCATGGAAGAAAAGCAAAACAGGCAAATGAGAAGGATGGCCAGGTGGCTAAGGCAGGTAGAAGGGACAGATCAAGGAGGTCAGGCTACGAGGTAACAATTCCAGTGAATCCTCTGAGGTCACCTCTTCGCAGTGTGGTGTCAAAGTAGTGAGAATAAGTTTAAATTCTGAACTGAAATAAATGGGAAGCATTCTCTTTATTAATGGCAGTTTCCTAACCAGGCTGTTGACCTCCACGGGTTTTTTGAGGCTGTTCCATGCACCATCCACTGCATTCAGGTCACTAGTTTTCAAGTTTCTTTAGTCTAAAAGGGACATCCTGCCATTCGCCAAACAGGAAAACCCTCAGGAGGGACTAGAAGGGAGACATTAGCTTTGATGAGAAACTGATGATGGTGTAGCTCACAGGAGATGACTCATTCTTATTAGTTAAAAAAAATAAGTAAAGATGCTGTGTGCCAGGCATCAACACTGCTCATCATCAGCTTGCGGAACACAGATCTGAGACTGTAGTTGGAAAAATCACTCACGTAGAATCTGGTGTGAGTGGGTTTGTGCTTAGTTTATTCTTAAACAGTTCCAGCCCATTTTGTTCCTTGTACTCAGTTCCTCTCTCCATCCCGTGAGTGTTCATTTTTTAAGACACATTTCCCAGATTTCAGAGCATCACACTGTGACAAATTTCCCCCAATCTTCTTTAAACCTGTATCATTTTCATTTAATATTTTTCTTCAATTCGATTTGCTTTTTAAAGTGCATGTCTTTTATAAGAAACTGCTATAAATGAAAACTCAGTATCATGCTTCATTAATGGGAGAAAACCTTAAGTGTTAGGGTAACGCAAGTGGTGTTATTAAACTTTAAACTAGGAGCGGTAAGCAAGACAACACGGGGAATAATCGGTCTGACTCATTTTCAGTAAGGTATATTCTTGGGGAATTGGCTGGCTCGGAGAGTAGCAAGGGGCCTGTGGAAAATGAGGGTAACAGGCCAGGAAGGGTCTGGAAGAGAGTCGTTTAGGTGGAAAAATCTGGATCCTCTCACAACTCTGAATAGTTGAAGGGGCTTTACCACCAGCTGCCATATTAAACCCACTGCCCGGAATTTTTCTAGTACTACAGGACAGCCAATAGTGGAATAAAAAGCTGTTTAAAGGGAAGAATGTGGGAAAACGTCACATAGTTGAAATAGCCAAACCAAGACCAAAAATTCTTACCACCGAAGTCCGTTTCTAAAAAAGTACTAAAGTCTTTTTCCTGGAGATTTTACTCAAAAAGTTGTCAAAAAAATAGTTCATTGTTTGTTTTTTTTAATATATCTTTATTGGAGTATAACTGCTTCACCATACTGCGCTAGCCTCTGTCACACAACAAAGTGAATCAGCCGTATACATACATACAACCCCATATCCCCTCCCTCTTGCGTCTCCCTGCCACCCTCCCTATCCCCCCACTCTAGGTCATCACAAAGCACGGAGCTGATCTCCCTGTGCTATGCTGCTGCTTCCCACTAGCTAACTATCTCACTAAGGTAAATAGCATTTTCACAATAATATGTGTGAAATCATACTGGATTATGCTAGTTATAGATAAACGTGTGAAGATGAAAGTCATCTTAGAAAGTTTGTACCCCATCTCTTACAATGTGTAGTACCATGTCCAGGAAGCCCCATATGGATGGACATTCGTATTCGGACCCGTTGCCTCTTTTTAATCACTCTTCTCCCTTCTGACACATTCTATGGCAATTCTTCCTCGTCCGGTGAGCTCTCATCAAAGACCTGCCCCTCTCTCCTCTGAGGGTAGAGGATGGTATTTTACCAGCCTGTTTGAAACTGAGCTCTCTTCAGTGGTTGCATCCCTTGAGGAGTATAAGAATCCAGCAGAGACTCAAATCACTGGATTAACTACCTATGCAAGTTATCTGGGAAGAAACTATCTATGCACTGGGAATAAAAGTGTGCGTCCATCTTCCTTCCTTTTAGAGCAAACACTTGGGTATCAAGTCTGGGAGAATTGGGGAGAAAATGGTTTCACAGTGAAATAAACCAGTCACAGAAAGACAAACACTGTATGATTCCATTTACAAGAGATATCTAAAATAGTCAAATTCATAGAAACAAAAAGTAAAATGATGGTTGCCAGGGCCTGGGGTGAGAGGGAAATGAAGTGATGTTTAATGGGGATAGAGTTCCAGTTTTGCAAGATGAAAAAGTTCTGTATTCTGATTACACAACAATGTGAATATACTTAACACTAACAAATTGTACATATAAAATTGATTAAGGTGGTACATTGGATGCTATGTGTGTTTTACCACAATTAAAAAAAAATCTTTACCATATAAGAACACCTGATCATTCCTGATTAGGATCAAAATGTGATTTTGTTTTTACCTATTGAAATAAAAATGTTACATCAATTAAAAATAAAAATAATAACAAGGATGACTATACCGATCACACAGGGTAAAGAAACAAATGGAATAACCGCGTCTGGGTTCTCCTTAGTTAAATAAAAATGCTTGATCACTATTATGCTGATCTCTTTTTATTGTTTGTTTATTTCCCCCGTAGTACTTAGTTTAATTTTCCCATTTCTTGCATTTAAAAAAATTGAATCCTTGAAAGTATATGTTGCTTTTTGTTGTTGGTATTATGATTGCCCAAGGGAGGAACAGGCAATAAATAGCGCATTGGCTTCTACGTGTGGATGGTGGGACCCAGACCATCCCAGCTTGCTAAAAATAACACTGAGGGGAACACAAGATTTGTGCTTGTAAAAACACGCATGTGAAGTTCCCTCGCTGCCTGGCATTAAGCTAAACCACGTATAACCTGTCAGATGAGACAGAGGGAAGGCAGCTGAACAAGAATATTTCAACAAACCATAAATCTTATCTTAATTGGAAATTTAAAGTACTTGAAGCAAGGGAGGAGTGACAGAAAAAGAAGTAAAACTAATATAATAAAGCTGAAGTCAACCCTGGTCACCAGCAAAGACACTAGCGTTTTCAAGGGAAACGCTTCTGGATAATATTTCCTGGAAGCCAGATGGGAAGTTAGATTAGCTCTTTTCTCTCCAAAATAACTTGTGTTTTTGTCATTATAATGTAACATTTACAGAAATGCAACAATATGCTGGCCTTCTGTTAGGCAGGGCCCTGTAAGAAATGGTTGTATTCAGTGTGAGACAAGGATGATCACAGGAGAAGCCCAAGTCCGGGACCACATAAAAGGTCAGGGACAGAAATTAGTACAGGAAGGGACAAGAGAGAAGAAAACTACAGATTAAAGCCAAGTGAGCAACAAAACTTATCTAAAACTACAGTCATAAATGATGTTTTTAGTGATAGCAAAATTGGAGTGTGTTACAATAACACTTCATTAACATAAGAACTTCCTACGTGAATTTCCAGATAACTGAGGTTTATACAATTGCTAGGTCAGTTTTCAACCCAGCAATTTTTGCTGGATCTGACCAAGAATGCTTGGTATATTTCTCTTACCTTCCTAAAAGAGAGGATTGATCATATTTTGGTCCTTAATTGGCAATTCAGAGGAAACACTATCAGCATGTATTATCATTATCATGAGTGCCAAATGCATTATGAAATATGGATACTTTTGAGAGTGAAAGGGGAACTTTCAGTAACTGGGCCAGAACTTGGGCGGAAACAGCTCTGTCCCAGGAAGATTGGGGGTGTGGTCACCGCACAATTCTAGGCTGACACAGTTTTCTGCATGCAGTTTTTTTTTTTTTTGGATTAATTTTTATTGGAGTATAGTTGATTTACAATGTTGTGTTAGTTTCTTCTATACAGCAAAGTGAATCGGTTATACATACACATGTCTTCACTCTTTTTTGATTCTTTTCTCATATAGGTCATTACAGAGTATTGAGTAGAGTTCCCTGTGCTATACAGTAGGTTCTTATTAGCCATGTATTTTATATATAGTAATATGTATATGTCAATCCCAGTCTCCCAATTTATCACCCCCCTTCCCCTTGGTAACCGTAAGTTTTTTTTCTACATCTGTGACTTTGTTTCTATTTTGTAAATAAGTTCATTTGTATCATTTTTTTTAGATTCCACACATAAGTGATGTCATAGAATATTTGTCTTTCTCTGTCTGACTTACTTCACTCAGGATAATCTCTAGGTCCATCCATGTTGCTGCAAATGGCATTATTTCATTCCTTGTTATGGCTGAGTAATATTCCATTGTATGTATGTACCAAATCTTCTTTACCCATTCCTCTGTTGATGGATATTTAGGTTGCTTCTGCACACAGTTTTGTTTTTCAGCATCTTGTGCCCCTGAGAAACGGGGTGGTCACTTGGCTACAATCTGACAGGACTCACATTCCCAGTTTCCTCTATTTCACAGCTTCAAATTGTGGGCACTCAAATGGGAAATCAGATTGCCAAGCTAGTTTAGAAATGTGCGTTCAAGAAGGAGCACATGGGCTTCCCTGGTGGCACAGTGGTTGAGAGCCCACCTGCCGATGCAGGGGACACGGGTTCATGCCCCAGTCCGGGAAGATCCCACATGCCGTGGAGCGGCTAGGCCCATGAACCATGGCCACTGAGCCTGCGCGTCTGGAGCCTGTGCTCCAGAACGGGAGAGGCCACAACAGTGAGAGGCCCGCGTACCGCAAAAAAAAAAAAAGAGGGAGCACATGTCTCAGAGTCAGAGAGGAAACATAGTATATATGATCCTATTATGTGAATTGAATCAGGTATTTTCTCTCAGGACTAGAATCCAGGGGAGTGAATACAGGTCTGGGGTTAAGTAGGAGTGGGTGTTAAGTAAAACTCTGTTTCTGAAATCAGGTGAAAAATCAGGCATCTTTCTTTCTATAAAATACGTTTTGTTTTGTTAAAGTCTTTCTTGTTCTCTGTGATTTATCATGAAAATAAGGGAAGCTGTTGCTGGCCTCTCTCCTGGAGCATTTCAGTGGCCTCAGGGATGGGTACAAGCTGGCAGTAGCCTTTGGTCAACGTTTACACTGCCTCATTTCAGTGTCTGTCTGAGTAAGTGGGAATAATGGCAGAGAGATAACTGCCAAGATATGCCCCATGCTTACGAGATGCCAGACGCTCTCCCAAGCACATGCATCAGCACGCATGATCCAATATTTTACATGGAATAGTGTCATTTTAAAACCCAGGTTATATCAATGAATTCTAATAATACTGTAAATAATGCTGTAGTGAACATTGGTCCCAGGCAGGAGATAGAGGGGATCCCAGTGGAATCTCCAGGTAGCTGGAAAGCCTGGAACTGAAACATTCTGGAAGCAATAGTGCTTCTTGAAAAGCAAGTCTTCCTTTTCAAAAAGTGCCCGTCCCTGATGAGAATGTCAGGATTCAAACATCCTGAGTAAATCTTGTCTCTGTCATCAGTGTTTCAGGGACAAAGAACAAGAATTCAACCCCTTAAGATGTTTATCATCAATTATTTTGACTTTACTACCTCTATCTGTGGGTTATTAAGATAGGCACTTAATCATCCCCGTGATCATGTGTTAGGCAGGTGTTGGCAAGAGCCAGCTGGCCTCACACCTGCTCTTTAAAAGCAAGACAGGAGTAAATGAATTCGGCAGACTGTGTACTCATCTCTCCATTACTTTACATTACAGAAAGACATTTACTTTACGTTTATATGAGAAATGGTTCTGTGATTTCAATTCTCTTTCTTACAAAAATCTGACTTTCGGAACTCACGTCTCGGTTACCATAGAGAGAGAGAGCAGCAATTTTGCTATTCAGTAAACAATCACTTTTTAAGAAAATTGGGTGGGTCAGTAGAAAATTATTCCCAGAACCCAAGGCTAAAATGTCTTTAGGTCAATAACACATAGTATATCACATCACACAGTGCTCAACTCCTATTTCTCAGATAAACCCACCACAGCACAAGGGGATGTCAAAGGCATAGCAGAGCCCAGGCAATTCTGGCAGCTAATCAGTCAGCCGAGATAAGTGGTTACTTAATAAATACAATCCTTGCCCCCTTGGAGCTTTCAATCCAAACAGAAATGAAAGACTTAGCACAGACATAGAAAACAAACTTATGGGAGATTTTGAAGATGGCGGAGTAGAAGGACGTGTGCTCACTCCCACTTGTGAGAGCACCAGAATCACAACTAACTGCTGAATAATCATCGACAGAAACACACTACAATGGAACTCTCCAAAAAAGATACCCCACATCCAAAGACAATGGAGAATCTGCAATGAGATAGTAGGAGGGGTGCAATCACAATAAAATCAAATCTCATAACTGCTGGGTGGGTGACTCACAGACTGAAGAACACTTATGTCACAGAAGTCCACCCGCTGGAGTGAAGGTTCTGAGCCCCACATCAGGCTTCCCAACCTGGGGGTCTGGCAATGGAGGAGGAATTCCTAGAGAATCAGACTTTGAAGGCTAGCAGGATTTGATTGCAGGACTTTGACAGGACTGGAGGAAACAGAGACTCCACTCTTGGAGGACACACACAAAGTAGTGTGAGCATTGGGACCCAGGGGAAGGAGCAGTGACGCCATAGGATCTGAACCAGACCTACCTGCTAGTGTTGGAGGGTCTCCTGAGGAGGCGGGGGTGGCTGTGGCTCTCCATGGGGATGAAGTCATGGGAAGCAGAAGCTCTAGTAAGTACTCCTTGGCATGAGCCCTCCCAGAGTCCACCATTAGCCCCACCAAAGAGCCTGTAGGCTCCAGTGCTGGATCACCTCAGGCCAAAAGACCAACAAGGAGGGAACCCAGCCCCACCTATCAGCAGACAAGAAGACTAAAGTTTTTCTGGGCTCTGCCCACAAGAGCAACACGCAGCTTTATCCACCACCAGTCCCTCCCATCAGGAAACTTGCACAGCCTCTTAGATAGCCTCATCCACCAGAGGGCAGAAGGCAGAAGCAAGAAGAACTACAATCCTGCAGCCTGTGGAACAAAAATCACATTCACAGAAAGATAGACAAGATGAAAAGGCAGAGGGCTATGTACCAGATGAAGGAACAAGATAAAACCCCAGAAAAACAATTAAATGAAGTGGAGGTAGGCAACCTTCCAGAAAAAGAATTCAGAATAATGATAGTGAAGATGATCCAGGACCTCGGAAAAAGAATGGAGGCAAAGATCGAGAAGATGCAAGAAATGTTTAACAAAGACTTAGAAGAATTTAAAGAGCAAAAACCTAGATGAATTAGTGAACAAACAAGCAGAGATGAACAATACAATAACTGAAATGAAAAATACACTCAAAGGAATCAATAGCAGAATAACTGAGGCAGAAGAACAGATAAGTGACCTGGAAGACAGAATGGTAGAATTCACTGCTGTGGAACAGAATAAAAGAAAAAGAATGAAAAAAATGAAGACAGCCTAAGAGACCTCTGGGACATTAAACACAACAACATTCACATTATAAGGGTACCAGAAGGAGAAGAGAGAGAGAAAGGACCCAAGAAAATATTTGAAGAGATTATAGTCAAAAACTTCCCTAACATGAGAAAGGAAATACGAAGTCCACGAAGCACAGAGAGTCCAAGGCACGATAAACCCAAGGAGAAATACACTGAGACACATAGTAATCAAATTGATAAAAATTAGAGACAAAGAAAAATTATTGAAAACAACAAGAGAAAAATAACAAATAACATACAATGGAGCTCCCATAAGGTTAACAGCTGATTTCTCAGCAGAAACTCTACAAGCCAGAAGGGAGTAGCACGATACATTTAAAGTGATGACAGAGAAGAACATACAACCAAGATTACTCTATCTGGCAAGGATCTCATTCCGATTTAATGGAGAAATCAAAAACTTTACAGACAAGCAAAAGGTAAGAGAATTCAGCACCACCAAAGCAGCTCTACAATAAATGCTAAAGGAAATACTCTAAGTGGGAAACACAAGAGAAGAAAAGGACCTACAAAAACAAACCCATAACAATTAAGAAAATGGTAATAGGAACATACATATCGATAATTACCTTACACGTGAATGGATTAAATGGTCCAACCAAAAGATACAGGCTCACTGAATGGATACAAAAACACATCAATATATATGCTGTCGACAAGACACCCACTTCAGACCTAGGGACACATACAGACTGAAAGTGAGGGGATGGAGAAAGATATTCTAGCAAATGGAAATCAAAAGAAAGCTGGAGTAGCAATACTCATATCAGATAAAATGAACTTTAAAATAAAGAATATTACAAGAGGGCTTCCCTGGTGGCGCAGTGGTTGGGAGTCCGCCTGCCGATGCAGGGGACACGGGTTTGTGCCCCGGTCTGGGAAGATCCCACATGCCGCGGAGCGGCTGGACCCATGAGCCATGGCCGTTGGGCCTGCGTGTCCAGAGTCTGTGCTCCGCAACGGGAGAGGCTGCGGCAGTGAGAGGCCCACGTACCGCAAAAAAAAAAAAAAGAACATTACAAGAGACAAGGAAGAACACTACATAATGATCAAGGGATCAATCCAAGAAGAACATACAACAATTATAAATATATGTGCATCCAACATAAGAGCACCTCAATATATAGGGCAACTGCTAACAGCTATAAAGAGGAAATAGACAGTAACACAATAATAGTGGGGGACTTTAACACCTCACTTACACCAATGGACAGATCATCCAAACAGAAAATTAATAAGGAAACACAAGCTTTAAATGACACAATAGACCAGATAGATTTAATTGATATTTATAGGACATTCCATCTACAAAGAGCAGATTACACTTTCTTCTCAAGTGCACATAGAACATTCTCCAGGATAGATTGCATCTTGGATCACAAATCAAGCCTTGGTGAATTTAAGAAAATTGAAATCATATCAAGCATCTTTTCCAACCACAATGCTATGAGATTAGAAATTAATTAGAGGGAAAAAAACGTAAAAAACACGAACACATGGAGGCTAAACAATATGTTACTAAATAACCAAGAGATCACTGAAGAAATCAAAGAGGAAATCAAAAAATACCTAGAGACAAATTACACCAAAAACATGATGATCCAAAACCTATGGGATGCCGCAAAAGCAGTTCTAAGAGGGAAGTTTATAGCAATACAAGCCTACCTCAAGAAACAAGAAAAATCTCAAATAAGCAATCTAACCTTACACCTAAAGGAACTAGAGAAAGAAGAACAAAGAAAACCCAAAGTTAGTAGAAGGAAAGAAATCATAAAGATCAGAGCAGAAATAAATGAAATAGAAGCAAAGAAAACAATAGCAAAGATCAATAAAACTAAAAGCTGGTTCTTTGAAAAGATAAACAAAATTGGTAAACCTTTAGCCAGATTCATCAAGAAAAAGAGGGAGAGGACTCAAATCAATAAAATTAGAAATGAAAAAGGAGAAGTTACAACAGACACTGCAGAAATGCAGAGCATCCTAAGAGACTACTACAAGCAACACTATGCCAATAAAATGGGCAACCCGGAAGAAATGGACAAATTCTTAGAAAGGTATAACCTTCCAAGACTGAACCAGGAAGAAATGGAAAATATGAACATACCAATCACAAGTAATGAAATTGAAGTTGTGATTAAAAACCTTCCAACAAACAAAAGTCCAGGACCTGATGGCATCACAGGTGAATTCTATCAAACATTTAGAGAAGAGCTAACACCCATCCTTCTCAGACTCTTCCAAAACATTGCAGAGGAAGGAACCCTCCCAAATTCATTTTACGAGGTCACCATCACCCTGACACCAAAAACAGACAAAAATAGTACAAAAAAAGAAAATTACAGACCAATATCACTGGTGAATATAGATGTACAAATCCTCAACAAAATACCAGCAAACAGAATCCAACTACACATTAAAAGGATCACACACCATGATCAAGTGGGATTCATCCCAGGGATGCAAGGATTCTTCAATATATGCAAATCAAATTTGAAGAAATTAAAATTTGACACCATATTAACACCATATTAACAAATTGAAGAATAAAAACTATGTGATCATCTCAATAGATGCAGAAAAAGTTTTGGACAAAATTCAACAACGATTTATGATAAAAACTCTCCAGAAAGTGGGCATAAAGTGATGCTACCTAAACATAATAAAGGCTATATACAACAAACCCACAGCAAACATCCTTCTCGATGGTGAAAAACTGAAAGCATTTCCTGTAAGATCAGGAACAAGACAAGGACGTCCACTCTTGCCTCTATTATTCAACATCGGTTTGGAAGTCCTAGCCATGGCAATCAGAGAAGAAAAAAGAAAAGGAATACAAATTGGAAAAGAAGAAGTAAAGCTGTCACTGTTTGCAGATGACATGATACTATACATAGAGAATCCTAAAGATGTCACCAGAAAACTACTAGAGCTAAATCAATCTGGTAAAGTTGCAGGATACAGAATTAATGCACAGAAATCTCTTGCATTCCTATACACTAACAATGAAACATCAGAAAGGGAAATTAAAGAAACAATCCCATTCACCATTGCAACTACAAGAATAAAATACCTAGGAATAAACCTACCTAAGGAGGTAAAAGACCTGTACTCACAAAACTATAAGACACTGATGAAAGAAATCAAAGGTGACACAAACAGATGGAGAGATATACCATGTTCTTGGATTGGAAGAATCAATATTGTGAAAATGACTATACTACCCAAAGCAATCTACAGATTCAATGCAATCCCTATCAAATTACCAGCGGCATTTTATACAGAACTAGAACAAAAAATATTAAAATTTGTATGGAGACACAGAAGATATCAAATAGCCAAAGCAGTGCTGAGGGAAAAAAACAGAGCTGGAGGAATCAGACTCCCTGACTTCAGACTATACTACAAAGCTACAGTAATGAAGACAATATGGTACTGGCACAAAAGCAGAAATATAGATTAATGGAATAGGATAGAATGCTCAGAGATAAACCCATGCACCTATGGTCAACTAATTTATGACAAAGGAGACAAGTGTATACAGTGGAGAAAAAATAGTCTCTTCAATAAGTGGTGCTGAGAAAACTGGACAGCTGCATGTAAAAGAATGAAATTAGAACACTCCCTAACACCATACACAAAAACTCAAAATGGATTACAGCCCTAAATGTAAGACCAGACACTGTAAAACTCTTAGAGGGAAACATAGGAAGAACACTCTTTCACGTTAATCACAGCAAGATCTTTTTTGATCTACCTCCTAGAGTAGTGGAAATAAAAACAAAAATAAACAAATGGGACCTAGTGAAACTTAAAAGCTTTGCAAAGCAAAGGAAACTATTATCAATATGAAAACACAACCTTCAGAATGGGGGAAAATATTTGCAAGTGAATCAACGGACAAAAGATTAATCTCCAAAATATATAAACAGCTCATGCAGGTCAATATTAAAAAAGCAAACAACACAATCAAAAAATGGGCAGAAGGACTTTCCTGGTGGCGCAGTGGTTAAGAATCCGCCTGCCAATGCAGGAGACACAGGTTCCAGCCCTCGTCCGGGAAGATCCCATATGCTGCGGAGCAACTAAGCCCGTGTGCCACAACTACTGAGCCTGCATGCTGCAACTACTGAAGCCCGTGCGCCTAGAGCCTGTGCTATGCAACAAGAGAAGCAACCGCAATGAGAAGCCCACACACTGCAACGAAGAGTAGCCCCCGCTCGCCGCAACTAGAGAAAGCCCGTGCACAGCAATGAAGACCCAACGCAGCCAAAAAATTAATTAATTAATAATAAATTTATAAAAAAAACTGGGCAGAAGACCTAAATAGACATTTCTCCAGAGAAGACCTACAGATGGCCAAGAAGCACATGAAAAGCTGCTTAATATCCCTAATTATTAGAGAAATGCAAATCAAAACTCCAATGAGGTATCACCTCACACCAGTTGGAATGGGCATCATCAGAAAATCTACAAACAATAAATGCTGGAGAGGGTGTGGAGAAAAGGGAGCCCTCTTGCACTGTTGGTGGGAATGTAAATTGATACAGCCACTATGGAGAACAGTATGGAGGTTCCTTAAAAAACTAAAAATAGAACTACCATACAATGCAGCAATCCCACTACTGGGTATATACCCAGAGAAAACCATAATTCAAAAAGACACACGCACCCCAATGTTCATTGCAGCACTATTTACAATAGCCAGGTCATGGAAGCAACCTAAATGCCCATCGACAGACGACTGGATAAAGAAGAAGTGGTACATACATACAATGGAATATTACTCAGCCATAAAAAGGAACGAAATTGGGTCATTTGTAGAGACATGGATGGATCTAGAAACTGTCATACACAGTGAAGTAAGTCAGAAAGAGAAAAACAAATATCATATATTAACGCATATATGTGGAACCTAGAAAAATGGTACAGATGAACTGGTTTGCAGGGCAGATATAGAGACACAGATGTAGAAAACAAACATATGGACACAAAGGGGGAAAGTGGCGGGGGAGTGGTGGTGGTGGTGGGATGAATTGGGAAATCGGGATTGACATGTATACACCAATATGTATAAAATAGATCACTAATAAGAACCTGCTGTATGAAAAATAAATAAAATAAAATTCAAAAATTAAAAAAAAAAGAAAGTGAAAACAAACTTATGGTTACCAAAGGGGAAGCGAGGAAAGGGATAAATTAGGAGTTTGGGATTAACATATACACACTATTGTATATAAAATAAACAACAAGGACCTATTGTATAGCACAGGGAACTATACTCAGTATTTTTTAAATAACCTATAAGGGAAAAGAATCTGAAAAAGAATATATATATAACTGAATCACTGTGCTGTACACCTGAAACTAACACAACATTGTAAATCAACTATATTCCAAAAAAAAAAAGAAAATATATAAATAATAAAAACAGAGTAAGCTGGTTGGGGAATGTAGACACTTTTAAGATGACTGTACATCCTGGAGTCGAGGCCATTGAATGAAGAAACAAATGATTATTTTAGACCAAAGAGAGTAGCTTTCATTTGGGGTTTTGTAGGAGTGAATTCTCCCACTCCCAAGCATGAGTCATTTCTTTGTGCAAAACGGCCTGGGAGTTGCCATCTGAGCTCTCCATGGGAATGCGTTCCAGGGCAGAAGAAATGGACCTTCCCAAGTTCTTTGAAGCAGAAAGGAGTGTGCTTTATGACCATGGGAAAGAGGGAGGGAGGGAGGGAGGGAGTAGGGAGGAAGGATAGGTAGAACATGAAGGGGGAGCAGCAGGTTTCAGGGATGCTTTTTGTCATTTAGTGATGTTTCTGCATCACAATACCAGCTTTACTCAGATTGCAATACCCGTTTTTTTTTGAAGCCATTTTTAAAAATTGAAATATAGTTAACTTACAATGTTGTTTTTAGCTTCAGGTGTACAGTAAAGTGACTCAGATATATGTATATATGTATATAAATACATATATAGAAGTATATATTCTTTTTCAGATTCTTTTCTATTATAGGTTATTACAAGACACTGAATATAGTTCCCTGTGTTACACAGTAGGTCCTTGTTTTTTATCTCTTTTACACATAGTATTGTGTATCTATTAGTCCCAAACTCCTAACTTATCTTCCCCAGCCTCGCCACCACCCTGGCTGCCACTGTCTCCTCTGGTAGCCGTAAGTTTGTCTTCTATGTCTGTGAATCTATTTCTGTTTTGTAAATAAGTTCATTTATATCATGTTTTTAGATTCCACATATAAGTGATGTCGTATGATTTGTCTTTCTCCCTCTGACCTACTTCACTGAATATGATAAACTCTAGGTCCATTTATGTTGCTTCAAATGGCATTATTTCATTCTCTTTAATATTACTTTTTAAGTAATATTCCATTGTGTATATACACCACGTCTTCTTTATCCATTCATCTGTCGATGGACATTTAGGTTGCTTCCATGTCTTGGCTATTGTAAATAGTGCTGCAATACACACACACACACACACACACACACACACACACACGTTCTTATTATACAATCTTTCATGTATTTCAAAGAATAAGCTAAAAGGCTATCATCTCTGAAAAAAGCAAGCAGAGGCAAAAAATGGTGTGCAGGGGTAGAGAATAGAAAATGAAGAGAAAAACATCAAACTTCTAAGCAGCAGTCCACACCGCAGATCTAGGGAAGTCACTGAAATGAATGACACTTCCTTCTTTTATTTATCTCTTCATAATTCAGTTATCCATTCACTCACTTTAATAAACACTTATCTATTATCTATTCTATGCCAAGGGATCTGACAATTTCCAGTAAGACGAAGAAGGTTGAAATCCTTCCGGTAGGGGAGAAATACACCCAAATAAATAACTATAATGTAATATGGTAAATATAACAGGGGAAGGAACAAAATGTTTTGAAAACAGAAGACAGAATTAATCATTTCATCTGTAGACTAGATGAAAGCTTTCCAGAGCTGATGCCAGAGGGCATAGAAGGGTAATTAGGAGCTTTCCAGCCCTAGAAAAGGGGATAGTATAGGGTTGAAAGTGTCCATGTACCAGACAGCCGGGGTTGGAAACTAAGCCCTGCTTCCTACTAGTACTGTGACCTTGTGGAATCTACTTAATTTTTCTGTCTCCGTGTTTCCATTTGTGAGAAAAGGAGATAATTCTAGTAGGTACTCCAGAGGGTTATTGTCTAAATTAAGAAAGACAGTAAGTCAAGGACTGAGCACAGTGTTTGATAAACAACATACAATAATATCATTAAAAAGGAACTCCAGGTACAGAACTTGGCTCATTGAAAAGCAAGTGCATGGAAGGTCATGATGTATTTGAGAGCCCCTGGAACTTAAGGGCATGGGGTGCTCAGGTAGAAGCAGGGGCTGGAGCTCTCTAATTCCCCCACCCCACCCCTACCCGCCCCTCCCCTCAGATGGGATATTCTGAGTCTTAGCTTTCCCCTGGGTCACAGTGTGTATTTACATCTAGATGTGCTGCTGTCAGATGCTTGGAGCAATGATGATCTGGTCCAGCACCGCCCTCAGCATCCTAAGGATCCTGGGTGAGGAGGTGAGTGAGGCAGAGGAAGCAGAGTACTTGCAACGGCAAGTTAGAGATGTGAGGAAAGAGCCACAGGTGAGGTATCCTGGCGGTCAAGATGGGCCAAGCAAGCTTCGTTGTATGAATAAATATCAAAAAATGTATCTTTTATAAGAGCCAGCTTGAAACTACAAACTTCGCATCTCTTGAGTACTACTTGGGATGAGAAAAAAGTAAGAGATTATTCACTTTTCTAGAAAGGCTATGCTTCAGAAACCAGTAGTCAAATCTCAGCTCCTGCTTCTAACAGTGGGCTACCTTGTTACTTAATGTTAGGGCCCAGGTTTCCTCCTGAGTGAGATCAGAGTGACAAGAGCCATCCCACAGGATTGAGTGTTAAAGGAGGTCATTGGTGAGAACTAACACAGAGCCCAGAACACAGTCAGCACAGAGCACACATGTGTTTCCTTCCTTCCACGTTTCTCCATGACCTCCAACGACCTTTGACATAATACAGAATTTAAAGTTTACATCAATCTCCCACCTCAGTCTGAAGTACTCACTGACTCCAAAACATACGGTAAAGGCCATAGTATTGAGGATTTGCAAGATCCCATCTGTGACACTGGGAGATGTATTAGGGAGGTCAGGGCAGAATTCGGGTCTCGTGAGGACTCTGGTGTCCCTATGACCAGATGTCCCCATGATATGGAGCTTCCAGGATGGGCTGATATCTTGGTTTGTGTAGTCATTTGTTGACTAGGGCTCTTCAGATTTTTTAAACTCTCTTATTCTTATATTTGAGGTGTAAAATATTAACAATACTGTGAGAACTACCAGTAAATGAGTATTTAATATGTTCTACATGTTACACTAAGCTCCTTACTCAAGTCATATTGCTTAGTCTTTGCAAAAAAATCATGAGATTAGTAATACCATCCACCATCCACATTTACACAGGGGAAAGCTTGGATTTTGAGAGAGTGTCAAGTCAGTATTTCAAGGTCACACAGCTAAAAGGTGGCAGGAGAAAGAAGGAAGACCAGGCTGTCTGACTCCCAGACGGGGGCTCTTGTCTCTCCCTGTCTGCCTGTCCTAACACAAGATTCGGGAAGCATACAGTACTCTGAGAAACCTGCATGGATAAAACTAGATCCCTAATTTATTCCCATAATTTGGTTCCAGTGGCCTCCTTCATGGGTGAGCATGATTCTTCTATTACATGGTGGAGGCCATGACAGCGAGTTTCTCCAGCTTTTCATTTCCAAGTTGCTGCCGTTGATTTGCCGTTATGAGAGAGCTCCTTAATTTTCTAGGATGTTGTTTTTCCTATTTTCTCTAGCTTACGATACTCAGGGAAAGGACACTTAGAGTCTCCCAAATTAGATTTGATATCTATCTACTCCGCAGAGTTTATGTGAAGCTTAAATGAGCTTATGCGCGTAAGGTACCGTTTCAATGTTAAGACATCACACAAATGGAAAAATAATATGATGTTGATTACAGAGAGTACATCGTATGTCAGCACTTCTTATGTTCCCCAAAGTAAATCAATAAGATAGTAATAATGATAGCTAACAGTTGTTGAGAGCTAACAAGGTACGCTATGGGCTAGGCTAAGCGCTTGACATGGATTATTTCTAATATTTTCCAAACAGCCGTGTGAGATGAGTAGGATAAAAATCTCCATGTCACAGATGGAGAAACTGGGCTCTGAGTGCTTAGAAAATTGCCATGATCAGCTGGATGGGAACACTGGAGGTATGACACAGGATGGCTTTTTAGCCTCTATCCATCTATTCGTTCTACACCTGGTTTGTCAGGTGGTTTGTTTTGCTTAATAAACAGAAACCGAACTTTGCAAATCAGATTTTTAGGATTGCATTTTCTAATGTGATATTCCATGTTTCCAGCTTCATTCTAGGAGGATACGTTCTTTAGATTAGTTCACATATACATTTGTTCTAAGCCCTGGTGGACTCCTCTTCCTTTCTTCTTGTGAGCAGACATCCCTCAACCCAGCCCAGTGTGTTAGGGGCACAAACGTATGATTGGCAATAGTTGCTAACATCTCCTGACAGAGCGAGAGCTCTCAGACAGTTACTGTCCTGGAGTGGAATGTATGTCTGAAATATATCACTCTGAATGAGAAAGAAAAGTAACCGTTTGCTGAAATCTAGCTGCTCTCAACTCAGATCTGGACAGATTAAATGCAGTTAATACCACGTTCTTTGGACAACCATAGTCTTTGTATCAGAAATCTGCAGGAATATGATCCAGTGACTACTCTTTTGTGGCAGTTTTTGGTGGGCAAAGTCATATTTTATATGTAAATGTATACTCTGTTTTTGATATTTAATGATAATGATTTCTTCATGTTTTAAACAGTCATCTTACAGCATGTTTAAAAACTACAAAGTAATATACATTTAAAAAATCTCTAGTGTCAGAAGGTGTGTTTCTGACCCATTCAAAGCTTTATAGCTAAGATTTTGGGACTTATGTCTAGAGATACAGTGAAAGCCAATTGTTGCATCCCAAGCTGAAGCAGATGTTCTCTGGGCAAACTCATCAGAAGAGTACAGCTCCTATGTCTTCTAGGCTTAAAATCCTTTGTAAATGCACTGTTAGCTACAAACCATCAGAGATATTTTTCCCTGAAGGTAAAAGCCTGGTCCTTCACTTTACCAGTGAGGAAGAAAACGCATTGTCTGCATGTGGACAATTTTTATAAAGAAGTCTATCTCAGATTATACTTCATGTTCAATTGTTGCTACACAAGCCAAAGAAGATCTACATTATCTTTTAAATCTCAACCTAACACTAATCGGCCTTCTGGAAATGTCCAGAGAGAAGGTCCTGGAAGGGTGCCCATATGCATGAGCATGTAGTGGAGGAGAGGGCTTTGTGGAAAGTGGCTGGCACAGATGTTAAAACAATATGTAAGGGCTTCCCTGGTGGCGCAGTGGTTGAGAGTCCGCCTGCCGATGCAGGGGACGCGGGTTCGTGCCCCGGTTGGGGAGGATCCCACATGCCGCGGAGCGGCTGGGCCCGTGAGCCATGGCCGCTTAGCCTGCGCGTCCGGAGCCTGTGCTCCGCAGCGGGAGAGGCCACGGCGGTGAGAGGCCCGCGTACCAAAAAAAAAACAAAAAACAAAAAACAATATGTAATATTATAGGTTCAGGACTGATGATGTCTGATGTCTAGGCATCTTCCACCAAAATTTCCAAGGTATCTCACAATTCCAATTGTCATGATGTCTTGGTGTTTAAAATGGCACCAAACTAAATTTTTCATCTTAGCAGTTCTTAGCTGTGAATTACATTTTACATGAATCTACATTTTAGTCTTAAACCAGAAATTACCGGACTTTCGGAGGGAGGGGTATTTATGCTTAATAATGACGTTAATGAGTTACCTATGTAACTGTGACAGCCCCAGGTGTCAGCCTGTTCCATCCCACTGACCCATCACAGGTCTTAGGCACTTTCATGCTCAGATATCAGTCCTACTTGAAACCAGAGATTGCAGCACAAGTGCAAGGAGGTGGGCTTAGGACAATGAACTGTTGTCCGTTAAGGACCTACCCTACATCAGGCGTTATGCTGCACAGCACACTACCTCGATTAGTTCCCAGCAATTTGGATACCATCTGCTACATTATAAGAAGAAGCAATTGACTGAGAGAAGCAAGTTAATACACGAAGGAAACAGTGACTAGAAAGTAGCAGAGCTGGGGGGCAATTTTCTGTTAGCCTGAGCGTCCATGTGATGCCTTCTGCTTCTCTACCTTTATTCTTCTGCTGGTGTTCCTATTATCCAAGCCCTCCTCACTACGTGTTTAGATACTGCTTAGGAATCTCTCATCCCGTTTCTCCCAGAACTCTTGTTCTCCAGTGTCTGACTCTGCTTCCTGACCCTCCATTTATTGGTTGAGCCTCTGTCATGACTCGTTTCCTGGGCCTGGCCCTGCCTCTCCAGTCCTGGGGTGCCCACCCAACCTCCCCTGGACTTACTCAAATTCCTGTGATGCTATGTCTGGCCTGCCGTGCGAAGGCTTGGCCCACCTAGTTTGAGATCGAATGGTATTCTACTAAGAACTTGTGTGTGTGTGTGTCTGAAGGAGAAAGAGGAAGAAGAGTAAACATCACACAAGGACAGACTCTTTCTGGGCAAACTTTCCTGAGAACCTGAACATGGCCTCAATGGGCCTCCTGGGCATCCACGTGAACCTTGGGGTCTAATGCACACCCTTTGGGGCACACATATCTGATGGTCTCCTGCCCAAGTATTGTGATTGCTCTCATGAACCAGATTGGGCCAACATTGCCTTTGGGGCTGGACAAGGCTGAACCTGCAGGTAGAAGGCAAGTCTTGCTGGCAATGGGAAGAGATGAGGCTGACAGAGCCTGGCCTAATGCTCAGGCCTCCAAACACGTCCCAGACCTGGACGCCTCCCAGCCTTCATTCTTCAACTGCTGCTCAAATCTCAGCAGGATAGGATAACCAAGAGCTCATCAGTTCTGATAACCCTTCACTTTTGCTCCAGTTACTGGCAGTATTTATCAAATGATATGTCTGGGTTAAGTTAGAGTTTAAGAAGAATATTCTATTGCTTTTTCCACGCTGATGTGTACTGGAGCATTTTGAACTGCTACAGGCATTCTTCAGCCATTAGTGCTAACAGTTGCTGTGTAATAGTTCTTGAAACTATTGCTTGAGGAGTGCTCCTTGGAATGATCTTATTCATAATGATGAAGGCCATAAATTCTGAGGAATGTGAGACAATCAAATTCCTCACCTGTCTGTGACTATGGAAACTAACTGCTATGTTCAGGTAGGGCCTGGAGTTCAAAGAAAATCAGCCCTGCAGCTTTTGTTGTTTTATTTGCATGACTTAATGCTGAACCAACCCCCTGTGCTTAGTGAGGTTCAAAATAAGGTCTAAATAATCATTTCCGTCTCAGGCTTCCTGCTTTCCCAGTGACACCCTGTTTATTCCAGTTTGGGTCAATACCAGAAGCAGAATTGTCATAAAGCCTGAGGGAAGGTTTCTGGTTCTTAGGGATCAGAGAAGGTCATAGGGCTGGGAGGGGATTGCAGAAGCGATTGTGATACAAGTCAATTTTCCGGAAAGATAAAGAGACTGATGAACAAAGGAGACCGAAGGAAAAAGAGACACAGAGAGAAGAAAACCCAGATTTATGCAATTTCTCGAGCCATCCTATGCTCATGCACGAACTTTCTATCTCCCTGGAGCTTCATGTGTCTGGTACAAACACTGAATGTCAAGGGCATGCTCCTGCTTTCTCCTATTTGTCCTCCCCTAATCTCCAAATCAATTCCTCATTGCTTTATATTCAGGAACCATGGAAAATATATTCTCTCCCTGTGGTTCAAAATTCCTTAAGACTTAACCTATGCCGTTTATGTATAATAGCAATTATTCAGAAAAGCAATATTCTGTGTCAACACAAAAGGAAGGAAAATAAGTTAATTTCCTTAAATAATAAATATAAAATGCTTCAGGACATCCATCAACTTTCCCTTTCTTCTCAGGCCATGTTAGATCCTGTTAACACTGGCAAATTACCTAAGGCCCTAAGTGAAATGAACGGATCTTTAGCTATATTTTTGCAAAATCTGTTATAGTTTTTAGGCATTATATTTTGAAACCCTAGGGTCAGATACTGATAGTTTATAGTGCAGCTATGCATAGTTTTGATGGCATTCTCCAAAGGTTTCCATTTTCACTGGAACAAAAATCATTCTGAATTGTGGGGAGAAACTTACATTTAAATCCAATCCAACTGAATCATTTCACATGATTCTGCTGTTGAAAGCTGTGCTAAAAAGCCCATGATTCCATACAACGGAAGTTTATTTAGCACATATTATGATAAGTCATTCATTGCAGTAGCCAATTCTGCAGGAATAGGAAAATGCTGAAGATGTAGTGTGGACCTCAGAGTCCAGAGTTCATCAAAGAACATGGTGAGGAAGGAGTTAATTATAGATCAAGGCAGGCATGACCAGGTACCCAAGGAAGGCTTCAAGTTCAGAGGAGGAAGCATCTTTGTGTCTCACCAACTGCAATCCACAGACTTTCTAATGTTGTCAATGTGTAGCTCATGTTTACTGAACACATGCCTGGACCAGGCTCTTTCCTGAATATCGTCTCATTTAGTCTCTATGCAATTTCTTTCCATTTCTATTCTCATCTTACAGATGAGAAAACTGAGGCTCAGAAAGTTTTCCTGACTTCCTGAAAGGTGGCCAGTGTAGCAACCAGCTGGTCCAGACCTCTGCCACCTGCCCTTAGAGGTGGTCATGTGACAAGATGACCTGGGTGATAAGCATTTGAAAAGTTACATATTTATCCTCTGGTTTTCATCATGTCTTTAAGCTGATTATATTTTTTGAATGGTATGTAGTTGCTCCAAATAACTTACCCAAAGAGATATTCAGTCAATGATTTGTTATAGTAACTCCACCTTATTTATCTGGGTCAGTAAAGGTCATTTGAATGTCTAATCATCACATTTATTTCACTGTTTCCTTTGCTGATTTTCATTTTTTGTTTAATACAGAATTTTGAGAATTTAGGTAGTTTTTCAATAACAATACAAACCAAAGAAATAGTATTATAATACTTATTTAGATAATTTAAATGTTATTCAAATCTCTACTAATTGAAATGTTATAAAAATATCTGGACAACTTAAATTTTTAAAAATAAATAATCAAAAACATATTTCTATATACACTAAAGTCTCTGTATTTTTTTTTTTAACAAGTGAAGTCAGTGTTATCTGTGCACTGTTTTCTCAAACAGTCTGGAAAGTCTAGGGTATCTGAATCAGAAGATCAGGTACTAGTTTGAGCTCTGGTCCTGACTTACCTGAGGTTGATGTCAAAAACTTGGTCTCTGTATACGGGTGCTGAATCGAATCTCAGAGACAGAGTTTTGGGAGAAGTAGAAAAGAATAGCTTTATTGCTTTCCCAGGTAAAAGGGGCCACAGTTGGCTCCTGCCCTCAAAAACTGTGTGTCCCAACCAGGGAGGATTTGGTGAGGAGTTTTTTATAAAGAGCTTAAAGATATTGTTATGTGTATACCTTGACCCAGGACCCTGCCCCAAGGCTGCACTATTGTTTCTTAGCTGCTCCTCCCTTGTCTCTTCATCCCTTCCCTTCTCTGATTAGCAACTCTTCGAATCTGCCCTTTGGGACTCAGACAAAGTCATGGAGGCTTGAATCTGCTCCCTACAGGAAACGGGAGACAGAAAGGCTTCCGTGCCCAGGAGCACCACAGGGTCCTGCTCAGTTTCAAGGTCACTACACACATTTTGCTAATCCTGATGGAAGCACATGTGAGACTCATCCTGAGTATTGTGATGAAGGGAAGATAAGATGATGTGTAAGAAAGGGCTTGAGGACAGCCGAACTCTTTCTAAATATCAATGTCCATAATCCACCTTGCTGAACAGCCATCTCTTATGTGCTATCGTTCTGTTCCCTCTTCCATCACAGCCACTGGGTGCCTGATGGATGCCTGTCAGACCTCCTGACCATGCTGATTGCCCTGGACGTCTAATGAACCAGATACTTGTGTCTGCCAGTCCTTTTGTGCACATTGTATTCAGCATCTGGATTGCTGGTACTGTGCCAATCGTAATGAAGTTGTCTTGTTGTTTTCTAAATACGTTTGGACACCTAAGGGCATCATGACTGAGCTGGGGTGTACGATAATGATAAAATGTGGCACGGGCTCCACGGGCTGTAGCTTGAGTCAGTTTGACATGACCTGATGAGATTTCTTGACGTATAATCTTTTCCTTTTAGAAAAGAGCCTTTTGGCATTGACTCAAGAATTATACATCCACGAAACACCATTAATTTGTATGGCATGACTCACGTTGAATGAAAACAACTTTGTATTCAAGAATCATGCATTCCCAGTTGATTAATTGCCCTGGTAAATGTTGGGGTGGATTATTGGTTAGTCACACACTTTTTTTGTTCCCAGGATGAAGGCAGGTGTGCTACTCTGGTTCACTGTATAATTTTTCATGCCTGAATCAGCCTAGTCTGCTTCTGCCATTTTCATACACTCTTCATTAAGCTCTGTCTAAACACTTAACTGTCTAAGTGTGTTATTATAAAGCAAGACTATCCACAAATATTTCAAAACTGATTTGGTTAGTGTCTCTGCATATCATTGCTTGAAAAAAACACAATCCAATTCCCTTTAGTTTACAAAAATGGAAGGAGAGACACTGAGAGACTAAGAAAGTCACCCAGGGTCAGAGCCTGTGGTATCCAATGAAATTGGTCCCTTAGTGAGGGAAGATTGGGGCATTGGAGACCAAAAGAAAATAACAGATTTATGTCTCTTACCGACATATAATAAACCCAAATTTATAGGAAGAAAAGTTCCAATTCTTGATGAAAGCTGTTTTTGTTATATTTTGTTGAACAATTAATATAAATAAAAATGGAAACCTTAAAATATTATTTGAATTCATGTCCAAAATGATTTTAAAACTTAACTGAAGATTTTAGAATTCACTCCAAAAATCCCTTCTGTTTCTCTTTAAAAATAATTAGTATGTTAAAATTACTTAAAAGTGTTTAAGACCACCTTTAGTAATAAAATAATTTATCATTATTCCATTTTGAACAGGTAGTTCTGCTTTACAGAAATTGCTAAAAGTGTCATAAAATAGAGGATATAAGATAAACTCAATTATAGAGTTTATCAGGAGAAAAATAGCAGATTTGGATCATTTAATTTTTAATATATATTCATATATTTATCCCTACAGAAAGATATTTTTGGTACCAATTATTCTGAGCTATGGTATCTCCAATTATTTCAAAGAAAAGGCATCATCCCTGTGCTAATGAAAAAATAATTCATTAGCACAGGGAACTCTACCTAATGCACTGTGATAACCTAAATAGGAGGAAAGTCTGATATCTCTATGTGTATGACTGATTCATTTTGTTGTGCAGTGGAGGCTAACACAAAATTGTAAAGTAACCATACTCCAATGAAAATTAAAAATAAATAAATAAAATTAAAATATTACAATGCAAAAAAAATTATTAAATGAAATTCATTTTAATTCTATATTAACCCTAAAATATACATAGTACATAGCACATGACCCTCTGAGTTGATGGAGGGAATGGCTAGCAGTGGCATATCCTCCAAACCAGCATAGCCCAGAGAGACTCTGAGTTCCAAATAGTCTAGAAGTTATTTCTTATTCTATAAAAAAGTTGTTTTTAAAATACATTTTGAAAATACCTGATCGATGCCAAAAACATCAATCAAAATGCCAAGTGATCAGCTTTCAAGCAATCCATGTTAATTTTTTTTTTTTTGGTTGTTTGTTTTTTTAATATTGAGCTGCATGAGCTGTTCATATATTTTGGAGATTAATCCTTTGTCTGTTGATTCACTTACAAATATTTTCTCCCATTCTGAGGGTTCTTATCATCTTGTTTATAGTTTCCTTTGCTGTGCAAAAGTTTTTTAGTTTCATTTAGGTCTCATTTGTTTATTTTGTTTTTGTTTTCATTACTCTAGGAGGTGGGTCAAAAAAGATCTTGCTGTGATTTCTGTCAAAGAGTGTTCTTCCTATGTTTTCCTCTAAGAGTTTTATAGTGTCTGGTCTTATGTTTAGGTCTTTAATCCATTTTGAGTTTATTTTTGTATATGGTATTAGGGAGTGTTCTAATTTCATTCTTTTATATGTAGCTGTCCAGTTTTCCCAGAACCACTTATTGAAGAGGCTGTCTTTTCTCCATTATATATTCTTGCCTCCTTTGTTGTAGATTAGTTGACCATGGGTGAGTGGGTTTACCTCTGGGCTTTCCATCCTGTTCCATTGATCTATCTTTCTGTTTTTGTGCCAGTACCATACTGTCTTGATTACTGTAGCTTTGTAGTGTAGCCTGAAGCTAGGGACTCTGATTCCTCCAGCTCCGTTTATTTTCCCTCAAGATTGCTTTGGCTATTCGGGGTCTTTTGTGTCTCCATACAAATTTTAAGAATTTTTGTTCTAGTTTTGTATAAAATGCCATTGGTAATTTGATAGGGATTGCATTGAATCTGTAGATTGCTTTGGGTAGTATAGTCATTTTCACAATATTGATTCTTCCAATCCAAGAACATGGTATATCTCTCCATTTGTTTGTGTCATCTTTAATTTTTTTCATCAGTGTCTTACAGTTTTCTGAGTACAGGTCTTTTACCTCCTTCGGTAGGTTTATTCCTAGGTATTTTATTCTTGTAGTTGCAATGGTGAATGGGATTGTTTCTTTAATTTCCCTTTCTGATGTTTCATTGTTAGTGTATAGGAATGCAAGAGATTTCTGTGCATTAATTCTGTATCCTGAGACTTTACCAGATTGATTTAGCTCTAGTAGTTTTCTGGTGACATCTTTAGGATTATCTATGTATAGTATCACGTCATCTGCAAACAGTGACAGTTTTACCTCTTCTTTTCCAATTTATATTCCTTTTCTTTTTTCTTCTCTGATTGCCATGGCTAGGACTTCCAAACCTATGTTGAATAATAGAGGCAAGAGTGGACGTCCTTGTCTTGTTCCTGATCTTAGAGGAAATGCTTTCAGTTTTTCACCATTGAGAAGAATGTTTGCTGCGGATTTGTTGTATATGACCTTTATTATGTTGATGTAGCATCACTCTATGCTGACTTTCTGGAGAGTTTTTATCATAAATGGGTGTTGAATTTTGTCAAAAGCTTCCATTGAGATGATCATATGGTTTTTATTCTCAGTTTGTTAGTATGGTGTATCAAATTGATTGATTTGTGTATATTGAAGAATCCTTGCATCACTGGGATAAATCCCACTTGATCATGGTGTATGATCCTTTTAATGTATTGTTGGATTCTGTTTGCTAGTATTTTGTGGAGGATTTTTGCACCTATATTCATCAGTGATATTGGTCTGTAATTTTCTTTTTTGTAGTATTTTTGCCTGGTTTTGGTATCAGGGTGATGTGGCCTCATAGAATGAGTTTGGGAGTGTTCCTTTCTCTGCAATTTTTTGGAAGAGTCTGAGAAGGATGGGTGTTAGTTCTTCTCTAAATGTTTGCTAGAATTCACCTGTGATGCCATCTTGTCCTGGACTTTTGTTTGTTCGAAGATTTTTAATCACAGTTTCAATTTCATTACTTGTGACTGGTGTGTTCATATTTTCCATTTCTTCCTGCTTCAGTCTTGGAAGTTTATACCTTTCTAAGAATTTGTCTATTTCTTCCAGGTTGTCCATTTCATTGGCATAGTGTTGCTTGTAGTAGTCTCTTAGGCTGCTTTGTATTTCTGGGGTGTCCATTGTAACTTCTCCTTTTTCATTTCTAATTTTATTGATTTGAGTCCTCTCCCTCTTTTTCTTTTTCTTTCTTTTTTTTTTTTTTTTTTTTTTTTGCGGTACGCAGGCCTCTCACTGTTGTGGCCTCTCCCGTTGTGGAGCACAGGCTCTGGACACGCAGGCTCAGTGGCCATGGCTCACGGGCCTAGCCGCTCCACGGCATGTGGGATCTTCCCAGACCGGGGCACGAACCCATGTCCCCTGCATCGGCAGGCAGACTCTCAACCACTGTGCCACCAGGGAAGCCCTATTCTGTATCCTTTTTCTGGAAGGTTGCCTAGCTCCACTTCATTTAGTTGTTTTTGTGGGGTTTTATCTTGTTCCTTCATCTGGTACATAGTCCTCTGCCTTTTCCTTTTGTCTATCTTTCTTTGAATGTGGTTTTTGCTCCACAAGCCTGAGGATTGTAGTTCTTCTTGCTTCTGCTGTCTGCCCTTTGGTGGATGAGGCTATCTAATCCATGTTAATTTTATATTACATGGATAAAGGGGACAGCATGTATAAGCTACAACTCAGGCTGCTATGGGTTGAATTGTGTCCCCCAAAGGGATATGTAGATGCCCCAACCCCCAGTACCTGTGAATATGACCTTATTTGGAAATAGGGTGTTGGCAGATATTATCAAGTTACGATTAGGGTGGACCCTAAGTCAACATGATTGGTGTCCTTATAAGAAGAGAAGAGACACAGACACACAGGGAAAAAGCCATGTGATGACAGAGGCAGAGGTTGGAGTGATGATTTGCAAGTCAAGGGATGCTGAGGACTGAAGACCACCACCAGAAGTTAGGAGGAGGCAAAGGGAGGGTCTACCCAGAGTTGCAGGGGGAGCATGGCACTTCTGACATCTTGATTTCAAATGTCTATCCTCCAGAATTACAAGAGAATATATTCCTGTTACTTTAAGCCTCCCAATTTGTGGTAGTTTGTTACAGCAGCCCTAGGAAACCAATGCAGATTTTGATTTTTTAAAAATATATATACAAAATATGGTAACCATCTCAGAATACATAGAAAAATGTTATATAAACTTCTAACAATAGCAACATAAGTGAGGATCCACTTGTTTGATTAGTTCGTCTATCTCAGTAGAATTCTTAGTGCTGTATTCAATTTAGTAAGTGTTTGTCTCTCTGTTGGAAATTGGCTTATTTCTCTAGCCTTCAGGTTAATTTAAACTTCAGTTCTTCAAAATTTCAGATTTGAAAGTTTTGCCTGTTGCCACAACACTCCTAACGTGGGTCCTCCGTGTCTACTCAATAGTTTATGCATTAAACACCCTAAATTTTCCAGTTTCCAGGATGGCTGTTTCTCCTGAAGCTACTTGCTAATGTGGATATCCTATTTTCTCAATGAACCAATTTAAAGAGAACAATGACCTCAGCATTACATATTGTTCTGCATTGAACTTGTCCCCCAAAGAGGTATATTGAAGTAGTAACCCCCAGGACTTCAGAATGTGATTGTGTTTGAAAATGGGATCTTTGTACCCATAATCAAGATAAAATGAGATCATTAAGGTGGACCCTAATGCAATATGACTTGTGTCCTTATAAGAAGAGACACAGGAAGGACACCATGTGACAGTGGAGGTGGAGAGAGATTGGAGTGATCCAGATGCAAGTCAAGGAACACCAAGGGTTGCTGGCAACCACCAGAAGCTAAGAGAGGAGGCATGGGACAGATTCTTCCCTAAAGCCTTCTTAGAGAACATGGCCCTGCCAACACTTCTGGCCTTTAGAACTGTGAGAAAATACACTTCTTTTGTCTTAAAACAGCCAGTTTATGGTGCTTGGAATGGCAATCTTAGAAAACTAATACACATATGAAGTATAATAAGTCTTTGACTGTAACTCTTTTATAAGAAAATATGAAAAGTAAATTATGGTTTTGTTTACATTTATGTAATTGACCAATAGTTGAGGTCAGCCTGAAGACAAAGGCAAGCAAGAAAGGCATGGAAGGGGATTCAGAAGCAGTTTGGAAAACTAACAAATCAATAAGTTAAGGAGACGTTAGAAGTGAGTTGAAAAGAGTTTTTACCTGCTTGGAACTTCGGTTGATAATGATCACTCATCCAGAGGAGAACTGAGAGCTGGGTATGGGCTCAATGGGAGAAGATTCAGGGATGGACCAGGATGTCTGCCATCGATGGACATGTAAAGGAGTTTGATATGCTTCCTCTACTTTTAGAGCCCTATATTAGTGTAAAGATGGATGAACATGGCACAGAATGTGCCAAGAAATACAAAGGTGGAAGGCCCAGAGAGTTGGAACTCAGCTTGAGTGACTTACCCTGAGGAGGTCTTCTTCAAAGAAATTCAGTGTGAGTTTAGGCAATTGCACTTGTTTAGGTAAACTTGAAACCAGAATGAGAGTGTAGGATTCATATTTTAAGGAAAAGGAGAAGGCGAATGAAAGAAAGTCACCTCTATTAAATGAACTTTTGTGTGTGTAGCAGACACTAGGCTGGGTGCTCTAGATGCATAAGTTACTCACTTTTCAAAAAACAGAGTTGGTATTTTTTCTCTGCAGATGAAGGCATTGAGTCTCCAAGAGGCTGAGGAATTGCCTCCATAACATACAACCATCTGAGTTGATATAACTCTGAGCCATTTTTTCTCCCAAACTGTTCTTAGTTTTTCTGTTTTTGCTTCACTTCTCTTCTGCCCCTCTGAGTGTGACTCTCTCCTAGGAGAGAGGCTAAGATCTTACTTTTAATTCTACTTCCTTCTCATCCTCAAGAAAGCATATTTGAACCCATGCAAATGAAATGATAACACCATTTTTTTTCTTTTTCTTTTTTTTTAAACATCTTTATTGGAGTATAATTGTTTTACAATGGTGTGTTAGTTTCTGCTTTATAACAAAGTGAATCAGCTATACATATACATATAACCCCGTATCTCTTCCCTCTTGCGTCTCCCTCCCTCCCACCCTCCCTATCCCACCCCTCTAGGTGGTCACAAGGCACCGAGCTGATCTCCCTGTGCTATGTGACTGCTTCCCACTAGCTATCTATTTTACATTTGGTAGTGTATATGTGTCCATGCCACTCTCTCATTTTGTCCCAGCTTACCCTTCCCCCTCCCCGTGTCCTCAAGTCCATTCTCTACATCTGCGTCTTTATTCCTGTCCTGCCCGTAGGTTCTTCGGATAACACCATTTTTAAAAGGTAATCTTGCATCTAGTCTAATAAAAATCTCAGCTATCATTTGCTGGGTTCTTACTCAACAAGGCCACGCAAGGAACTAAGTGTCTTAAAAGTGTTGCCTCTTTTAATCTTCTTACCAGGCCAATATGGTAGCAAAAACTACCTTAGAAGTTAGGAAGACTGAAAAGCAATGTTTAAATCCAAATTTCTAATTTCCAAGTCCTGGTCTTCACCACTGCTCAATACTACTGAACATAGGAAACACATATGTACTGAAATACAGGGTGACAGTGACCAGGTACTTCATAAGTATTAAGAAATATCTGCTGTATACATGAATAAATAAGTGAAAATGTTTACAAAAAAACATTGTCACAGTCAACCTTTGATACTGTAATGTTCATGCTAATACAATATTTACAATAGTTCTGATAACTAATGCTCAACCCACAAATGTGTCCCAAAACTGTAGGTGAGAGCATGTCCTTTGGTCAGTTTGCTTTCTTTTCATGGTACACGCCTGTAATTTACTCTCCGAGAAAAAGAAAGCTGGAACCAGAGAAAGCAGGAGAAATGGCCAAAAGATATCATGTGCATTACGGGTCATGCTTGAAATTATTTACAAACTGGTAGAATTCTGGCTGTGTTTCAGTGGAATGGCACAAAAAATAATGTGCTCTTTGCCTGAGAGAACTCATTTCCATATGAGAGGGAAGGACAACTAAGCAAAAAGTTCCATTCTGTTTTGTCAAGTGCTCTAACAGAGGGTATCGCTGAGTACATTGGGGTGCCAGAATGGTCTAACGCCATCTCATGAGAGGAGGCTCAGCGGCACAAAACAGCAACCAGAACCGGATCAAGGTGAAAACTTGACTTCTGTAGAGGATTGCCAGGTTTAGCAAATAAAAATACAGGCTGCCCAGCTAAACTTGAATGTCACATAAACAAAGAATCATTTTTTAGTATCAATGTAAGTATACTTCAACATCACATGAGACATACTTAACCTAAAAAAGAATCCATGGTTTATCTGAAACTTAAATTTAACTGCATTCTCTATTTTATCTATCGACACCACTTATAGGTAAACTAGAAGCCAGTTAAATTTTTATCTGGCTTTATCTGGCATTGTCCGTTCTATAGAATTGCTAATGATTTTCATATCTAATTTATACTCTGAGGGCCTCACCTTTAATAATCTTTTAATTTTTAAAAAATTACTGTGTGTGCTCTTATAGCAAGAGTCTGCTACAGGTTTGTGGAAATATAGAGGGAGAATTGTATAAAATATATCCTCAATTGAGAAACAAGGCTTACTTAATATTTAAAAATACTAAAACTTATCCTCAGCTGAAAGCTAAAAGATCTGATTTACCAAGATATTATTGTATATCATCACTTCAGTGAAGCACCGGGGAAAGTTACAACTGAATGAATTCCAGGTTCTTTTCCGTCCCAGAGACTGAGGCAGTGACAATTAAAAAGCAGTTGGAGGTACAATCTCTTACTCACTTTCAAGAATATTGCCTGCATCAGAAATAGAGACACAGATGTAGAGAACAAACATATGGACACCAAGGGGAGAAAGTGGTGGGGCAGGGTGGTGGTGGGATGAATTGGGAGATTGGGATTGACATGTATACACTAGTATGTATAAAATGGATAACTAATAAGAACCTGCTGTATAAAAAAATAAATAAAATAAAATTCAAATATTAAAAAGAGAATATTGCCCACATGCCTCTTCGAAGAGACCTGGGTTCGTAATTTTCCCTCTGAAGTTTTATCTCGCCTCCTGTTTCACGAAGGCTTCTTCTACAGATGGAATAACTATATAGTTAAAAACGGTTAGGTGATCTGCCTGAGATGACACCTTGAGTCCCACCTTGAAAGCTGTCACCAGAGTCCACAGGTTTCAGTGTTCAGTCCCTGCCTTGTTCAGAGGCCGGCTTAACCCGCCCTTAAAACTCATGTCCCTGATGACTGAAGACAATAGCCATCATCAGTGACTGAAGAGACACAAAAGCCTAGACCTGGAGCCCTAAATCAGGATGTAGGTGTAGCTGGGAGTGTTAACGCAGTGCTGTGCGAGAATGTTCCCTGACAGCCTCCTGAAGACTCAGTTGCCCTAGAAAGATACAAATTCACCTCGTCCTGAGACAGCACACCAGTCCTAGTCTTTATAAGCCAAATGAAAGCAAAAGGACCTGGCATGTTTAGAATCCTCTACTGGAAGATAAATGTTTACTTGGGAAATTGACCTTTTGAATACCCACTTGCCTATCATCTCTACCTTCAAGAGAAATTTCAAGTTGGATGGGCTAATATGAATAAACTTTAAAAGTAAATACAGGCTTTTAGTAATTTTCAGGGGTTTTTTCTGGGTCAGTTTGTTTCTCTCACTGCAGAGCTGGTGGAGGAAAAAATCCTCATGCTTCTTTTCTATGTGTGTGCCCCTCATTTTCTTCCCCAGGAAATAAACTGCACAAGACTGCCAGTCCTTACTTTTAAATAATTTTAGAAGAACAATTTCTGGCATTTTATCCTATACAGGTACCTTCAGCATATAATCTAGGAGTCTTTTATTTTTTTTTCTCTGTAGTAAAAAGGTTACCATTGTTTTACCATGTACTTGTCTCTGTCATAGCTTCCAGAAAGAATCCATTCCAGGCCACAGGGACAGATCACCTGCCTATTTTCCTCACCTCTCAATAGGATCACTTTTGTTGGCAGAATAAACAAATCACTATTTTAAAGGCCTCCCTCTGGCTTTGCCTTCTGAGATCACCCATGAGAATTTTATACCAGTCAGTCTGCAGTGCAAACGGTTATGTGTGCTAGTGTTAATTAGAAGAAGGAAAAGAAGTAAAAAACCAGTACAGTATATTCCTTTTCCATACGTTACATGGATTTTCCTCTGTATTTATTGTTTATGTCCTACAATTATCATTACTTGTGTTTAGTATTATAATACGTTGAGTAGCAATAGAATACTTGGGAATACATCATCTTCCAACTCAGATGGTATGTTTTCTGTCAATCTGGGACTCTGTCTTTCTGCTTTATCATAATAAAGAGGCTTATATATCAGAATTTTATAATTTCTACATTTTCAACTGCACTATGAGTATTTATGGAAAAAAATAAAGTTGGCTTTCTTTTTTAATGCAGTGAATTAGATACTTTATTTTTCTCAAAGGGAAACAAAAAATAATAAGAAAACATAACAAGAAAAAAATAATAGGAATATAATAATAAGAAGAAGAAAGAATATGAAGAAAACAAAAATAATAGATGCCCAGTGAAATACTCTTATTTCTTTTTTCCCTTTTAAAAATGGGTTTCTCTCAGATTACATAACAGAATAAATTATATAACCAAGTACTTTTATTTCTCATATGTTAATAATTGAGGGCTCAATGAAACTAGGAAGAATACTCATAGAATCCGTAAGATCCAAAAGCACTTAATATTTAGAAATGTGATGCTAAATGTTCCGTTTGTTATGTTAATATTTAAATGAGTCAAGAGTTTCTGTCTTTTGAAAGTTTCATAGAGTATCTTTTGATCTTGATGAAGTCTGCCAAATAATTCTCCATGCTTCCTTAAGAACCAATTCATATATTGTGTTTTTATTCAAAAAGCCTTTATATTGCAGTTAGGACTTTGGATCGATTTTGCCAAGAGCTATGTGTCAAAGATCAACTCTTTTATTAGTCTGATGTGAATAAAGGTTATAATTATAATCAAATGTGACTGATTTATGTGTGTGACTTTTCATTAATTTATAATAGTCTTTGGATTTCATGTAACATCTTCAGTGTGATTTTGAAATATAAGAGGAGTCTGTTGAAAGCTGACAGAGAAAATTACATTCTTTTCTCAACCACATTTATACCTATTGGAGTTCTGAAAAACAGTAAGTCAGTCTTAGAGAGTGAATAATGTTCAGAATGTCCAGAACCATAAAACTCCAGAATTCACTCACCCAAAGTAGTATACAAAAATTACCCACTAAAGTCTAGTTTGGTTGCTTCTTTGAAAGTCCGTATCTATTTCAAGGTGAGAAAGCGAAAATACATAAATAATAAAACTAAAAATGTTCACATTAAATCAATAGCATTTCATTAACTTATGCTGCATTAAAATGAAAATAACACAGAGTCAAGTAATAGTAAGAGAATGATCAGAACCAAAGACTTTAGCTTTGTAAAGCTACTACAATTAACTCCAAGCTTCAGTCAGAGCTTCCTAGTAGCCAGAGTAAATATAGAACATCAGAAGTTTTATGGCTCTCCTTTTCTAGTAAAAGAAAGCATATTAATCAGTCAGTAGAGGCAACTTTTTGTCAAATCTGAGTTTTCCCACATCTCATTTTTATGCAATATTGAATGCCATGGGGAAGGTCTTCAAAGGCAGTTTTACCAAAAAGAAAAAAAAATGCAGGGGTGTTCCACCTATGGCTATATCTTATAGTTATCTTTTATAAAAGCTGCTAGCAGATATTGTTTGGTTTCATGAAGGCGTGACTGGTATGTTATCTGCTAACCTGTCATCACCTGAAAGAGTGATTGGCATCCTTAAGTACCTGTGAAGCGTAGCCTCTGTCTGTAACCACTGATGAGAACACAGGCTCTGAATCAGACCACCTGCATTTAACGCCAACTCTGCTCCTTAGTGGCTGTGTGACCCAGGGCAAGGGCAAGGTACTAACCAGTATCTCTGTACAGGGAATAAATTGCGTAGAGCGTGTCTGATGCATATTAAGTGCATTAAGACAAGCGAGACATTATTAGTTTTATCTGTTAGTATATTATTATCAACATGTCCTTTCAAAACCAGAGATATTCTGTGTCTTCAAAAGTATTCTAGTAAAGAAGAACCTGTGACCAAGTAGACAGCCCTCTTTCTTCTTTCCCTCCCTCTTCCCTCCCAAAATCACAACGTTTTGAACACTCGTGTTCTATTGCTCAAAGATATTGCGAAAAAAGATTTTCACTGGGAAACCAGCATTTATAATGCTCATCACGTCTTAAGCTGCTCTTCCAATGGAATGTAGAATATACCTAAAAGGAGAAGAAACTGTATTTAAGTACACAGTGGTGTACTTTTTAAGTGCAAAATAGAATATTCACAGTGGTAGGCAGTGGTGAAGAATAAAGAGCTCTTTGTAGCAAGGTCCATTGTGTCACCAGCTAAGAGGCCAAATGACAGCCATAACAAAGTCTGGGATTATAACATGTCACTTCTCTCATTCCTATTTGCCCAGAGGTGTCCTTAGGTTTGGCTCTTCACTTAGATCATGGAAATCCTGGGGCCAGAACCAAATCCCTCTGCCTGTTCTCACTCATATCACTAAAATCAGCTTACAGTCCATTTCTTACAATCCATTTGCCCAAGCTATAAAAAATTATTTTAGGCAAAATGCTCAACCTCTTTGGACATCAGTGAGCTCGCCTGCACTTGAGGTTAAAATACCTGGTCCCTCTGACTCACAGGTGTGCTATGTTGATCAAGTAAGACCCACAACACTGACAGTGGATTGACCTTATGATTGAACAATGGGATACAGTGGGGACATCTCTGCTCACCCACTCAGACTGGTTACTAGCTGGGTGAGATTGCTCATTTAAGTCCTCTGAGAATAAGCTTTATTCTTTGTGACATGTTGGCATCCGTATCCATCCCACAGAGTTATGCTGTTATATTCAGATTCTTTCAGCATACATTTATTGAACGCTTATTATGTGCAAGGTACGGATTTATATGCTTAAATAATGATCTACTGTATTAGAAATTGAAATTGAAGAATATATCATCATCAGCAGCATTGTAGCAGCTAATATTTTTCTGCAAGTATAATGTACATATCAGTGTACCTCCATTTTCACATGGATTGTCTCATTTTGTCCTCACAACAGTTCTACCTATATCACAGCACTGATATCACCATTTTACAGATGGAGAACTCAAGGCTCCAAGAACTTAAGGAATGTGCATATTTTCACACAGAAATGGTTTGCCTTAGTTACTATGAAATTTTGCCGTGATTATTAACAAATACTGTTCCTCATATCCACAGTTTACTAGAAAGGGTTTGGGGCTTCCCAGAGGCCAATGAATGTAGACAGGGATATCTAGGCACGTGGATCTCACTCCTGTTTTATATAACTATGTGAAGAGATGGGAGAGGCTAATGACTTTTAGTCCCAGTTGTGTTATACAAGATTCAAGATGCCAGCAAGGGCTAGAGATCTGCGCTGAAGACTTCATATCTCATTACGCAGATCCTAAGTCATTCTGTCTCTTAGCGTTGCCATTATTCTTCTGGTCTGTACTGCAGACTGTGTGTGTTGTACGTGAAGGTGTGTGCGTTACTGTCTGGTTTGGCCAATGATGTCTCAGGGCCCTGATGCCTCCTTCCCAAAAGTTTTGGTTTTCTCTTTATGGAAGCCTGTACTGACTGCAGCATTTGGATTTGCAGCTTCATCGCTGTTTCAGGGCTTGCTACTTAGTTAACTGTTGGTGGACCATCTGGGCTGTTCAGTTTTGCATGGCATTTTCTCTAACTCACCTTGGAATCTTACGTTTGGACACATTGGTCTGGTTATGAACAAAGTTCTTTGGTAAACAGCAAGATCTATGCATGAACCGTTAGAGAATTGTAGGGAAAAGATAACCACGTTTGATTAGTTTTAGTTTAGGATCAGGAAAGCTAAAAATGTATACGTTAGTCTAACTTGGACTTACCTGTTTGTCGTGTAAGCTTTTCACACGAATTTTGGAGAACAGTACCGTGTTCAGCACCCCTCACCTCGTATTGCGTTGTGATTCAGGCTTCCTGCTTTAATTGTGTTCAACTTCAAGTTCTGGCTATTGAACAAAATAAGATACGGGTGCATGTTGCAAATACCTTAACCACGTTTCCAATATTAGAACA
The DNA here is from genome assembly GCF_949774975.1 of Lagenorhynchus albirostris. NCBI lineage: Eukaryota > Metazoa > Chordata > Mammalia > Artiodactyla > Delphinidae > Lagenorhynchus > Lagenorhynchus albirostris. The sequence continues at coordinate 72,958,404 of NC_083112.1, read as the reverse complement.
AAGATGTTCACGGAAAACATATTACTTCGTATATATATTTTCCTTAAATTGGTTGAGTGATGTATTCCATTTACACGCCGAGGGTTCTTTGTAACATAAGTCATATCCAAGTCGGCCTGCTATTGACATCACTGTGTGGAGGATATACGTAGTGCATTTCCTTATGAATAAGTCTTCCGTCTGTTAGTGCAGTGAGCTAGTAATTGTGATTTAACTGTCTCAAACAGACATACATATAACAGATTAAAAACAAATATATATGTGTGTACACACACACATACACACACACACATTATGTGCTCCAGATTACTTTAAGATACACTGGAGGGTCATGTCTGTTTGTATGAGTGGGCTTAGGAAATTCTAAGCAAGAAATAATATAAATCTTTATTTTTCCTCTGCAAACACTCTTGGATATACTACTGGATAAGCAATTTGTTTCTTAATTTCTTGGAGCCGGTAAGTTTAGGAAATTCTTTCTAATAAACATAGACCATGATATTTGCTTTTTTCTTTTGGAGAAAGAACTATAAACTCAATCTGTAAAATGTAAGTAGTTTAATTTAAAATGACTCAAACATATTTGATTAGGTGTTGAAACATTTTTAAAGACAAACAGTAACACAGAACATGATCATGTATGTAGAAAATTAATATTCAAAATTCTATATCATTTTTGTCACTGTTTTCAAAAAACAAGACTTCTGTTCTTTGTCTTACTTTCTCTAGTCTTATACTATGTAACTCTGAAAGTCATTGAGAATATAAATATTGTTACGGTAATAATCCAAATGGTAATATACGTGAACATACTTAACTGTAATGCATCACTCTGAACAAGTTCCCGGTCAGCTGAACAAAAGGACAATTGAAAAAAGAACAATAGGATGGCAAAGATGATAATGACGATAATAGTGATGTGATAAAACCAACAACAGAAATAATGAGGTATCATCCTAAAATAAATTTGGTCCTTAGGAAATTGCTATGTGACCCTAAAAAAGCTATTATCTGAAAGGTTTTCCTTTTTTAAAAAAAGATGAAAGCAGTATATTTTTTTTCTTTTCTAAGTCCATTTAGCATGCTTCAACTTTGACCTGACAGGACTTCTAGGTTTTAATAAGTACGTAGCCAATCAGCCTCAGTTCTGACTAGTTACAACAGACGTTTTTGATCCGTGTGATAAAGGGCAGATTGCTTCCCTGGCTGCTTTGGAGAGATTTTTGGTTCAAACTCCCTCCAACGTATACACATGTTTATAGTCCTAGTCCTTTTATTTATTTATTTATAATTTATTTTATATTTTTTTTGCGGTACGCGGGCCTCTCACTGCTGTGGCCCCTCCCGTTGCGGAGCACAGGCTCCGGACGCGCAGCCTCAGCGGCCGTGGCTCACGGGCCCAGCCGCTCCGCGGCATGTGGGATCTTCCCGGACCGGGGCACGAACCCGTGTCCCCTGCATCGGCAGGTGGACTCTCAACCACTGCGCCACCAGGGAAGCCCTATTGTCAGTGGTTTTTCCAAACAAATTTTCATCAATTTTCCCTAAGCTGTCTCTAAGCTTCTTATAATTTTAAAAGTATAATTAAAAATAATCTTGAAATTCTAAACTTTATGTTACAGAAGAGACTTGTTATACTGAGGTTCTAAGGGAGAAATATACTGAAAAAACTATGCAATATCTTCTTATAGTGAACATGGGGGCATTTCTTTAAGTAGTATCACCAAAAGCCAACATTGTTTAGTCTTTTTTTTCTTATCAAATAGTTTTCAAAAGATAAATTTAATGGGAAATATTTAAACTGTTTGTGGAGTTTTACTTTTCTTGGTTTTCCTTTCCCTTAATAAACCATCCCTTTAAAAAAAAAAGTTTGGGGCTTCCCTGGTGGCGCAGTGGTTGAGAGTCCGCCTGCCGATGCAGGGAACAAGGGTTCGTGCCCCAGTCCAGGAAGATCCCACATGCCTCGGAGCGGCTGGGCCCGTGAGCCATGGCCACTGAGCCTGCGCGTCCGGAGCCTGTGCTCCGCAACGGGAGAAGCCACAACAGTGAGAGGCCCGCGTACCGCAAAAAAACAAAAAACAGAACAAACAAAACAAACAAACAAAAAAAGGTTTTTTTTTTTAATTTACTTAAATTGTTGGGGAAAGAAGAATTGAAAGAATGTTAGACATCTTAGAAAAGGAAATTTCAGAGTTTACATTCTCTGAGATGGACACTAAAGGAAAGGAAGACACAGGACAGTGGAGTCATCGAGGACTCTGCACTCAGGGTCACTCAGACCCGGATTTGAATTCTGGCTCTTCCGCTTATTCGTTGGATGCCCTTGGGTCATCGAATTAACTTCTGAGTTCCTTGATCCTTAAATGACAGAAAATATAGTTACTTATCCCACAGAGATGTCATGGGATTCTTTGTGTTACTGGGTTTGCATTGTTTTGATTATCTCTTAGGCATCACATAAACTCTCCATTGTTCTTGGTAGCTCAACATCATGACTCGAGGTGACAAATAAATAGAGGATGATTTCTTGGTAGGATGAACAATAGAGCTTGTGGCGAAATTATTAAAGCAATGACCTGATCTCATTCCGTAACTTCTAGAGAGGTGCCCCAAAGGAGAGAATCAGACATTAAGCAGCTGTTATCCATTGGCCCCATGTTGATTTGTGGAAGAAGTGGTAAGGATGGAGAATGAATCTCTTAATGTTCCAGGTAGGACTATTGTTATATTGTGTAAATTTCCTTATTATCGAAAACGATATCTATGGTCAATTGTAAAGCTCCCTGTGTTAACAGAAGAAAATTCCGGATGTAGGGGAATGATCGTGGTCAGCATCCAACCTCTAGGAGGAATGAGGGTCCAATGTAATGCCTAAGGAGAAGCATTTTAATGAGTCAAAGCTAAGAACACTGATGGCTACAGAGCTAAAAAGTGAGAACTGAAAATGAGGAATGAAGAGAAATCAAAAGCTTTTTGCTCACATAGTAGGCCGACTCTTAGTTCTTCTTTCTGGATCTTTTCTTATCCTCTTGGTTCCTTATTTTGAATTGCATTGTTATGCTCTTGTGTCCCTTGGAAATCCATATGTATGGTGAACTGAAATAATGACAGTCTCCTCACTCTGAGAGTTGCTTCCTAATATTTTTCCCACTCCTCAGCAGAAGGATAGGTGGATCCCAAGGTAACAGTCAGAAGGATAGAGCTCTGAGGCTTACTCTTTTTGTGCCGACTTTAGTTCGTCGGGGGTTGCTATTTTGACACTAGAAATGCTTCTCCAGCTGAGCTGTCAATATGTGACATAGTTGTCAATGTCCTCAAAGCCATGTCATCGACATGCTACATCTTCCTGGAACATTTGGAGGTGGGAAAAACCATTTATAGCAAAATTGAATATGGGCACATTAGAGTAGAATATTGGAAATTCACATACATTTTTAGGATAAAAACAAGGCTTCAAGAAAATGTTTTATGTTCAGTGTGATGCCTTAGGACCTGACTCTGGCTAGTGGTGATGGTGATGGTATGGGGGTGGTCATGGAGGGGAGATGAAGGAAATGCTTGAAAGTCAATGTCACATATTAATAAATAGCACATATTTGTCTATAGTATGTATGGCTTTTAAACTATTTCTATTAGGCACCCAAGTCACTGTCATTGCCAATTCAGAAATATTCATCCTGGTCACCATCAACATGACTAGAAATCATGTATGCAGTGGCAGTGATACTTTGCAAGTCATAGAAAAAATAGAAAGGTTTTTTTTTTAATGATTCTTTTGATGCTTAATTTTAAGATTTAAAAAAAGAAATTCTGGGTTTGTTGCTTTATCTTGGCTAGAGAACAAGTTTCAATCAAATATTTCTTTTAGAAGACCTGTAAAGGTACATACAAAAGTATGTGTGTTTGTATAACTAGAAGTTTTTTCTAAGAAAATTAGTTTTTTCTCTTTTGTAGTGCATTCTCACATGGAGTTATAGCACATTAATGGATGTCTAGGACTAATAACTAATGGAATTACAGTGTTTAGAACAATTAATTGTTCACATAGTAGACACACAGCTGTTTGGACTTTTGTGTTTGTTTTCATCTACTGATACTTCTCCAAGAAAATGTTCATGAAACTTGTGGAAATGGAAAGTTAGGAGAACGTCATTAGACAAACAGATGCCTGAATTGCATTGCTCTACTCTTGCAATTTTTATAAATGTTTACACATGTGTAAGGTACAGGAAATTCCCCAAAGGTCAAGAATTTGTTTAGGCTGATCTAATTGGTTTACTGGCTTGGCTACAGAGCTTTGGAAAGGCACATGTGGAACATCTTAATGATAACTCTTTTTTGAAGTCTCAAGTAAAATGGAGGCAGTAGTAGTAAGTGAATCTGACTAGTGCCCCTCTAAAGCTAAACAACCACAAACATTGTTATTCTTTAAGAATACTGTGTAGGTGAAGAATTGATATGTGCCTCTTACGACTAAATATCTCCTTTTAGGCTTTTTTCACATCTTTTATCACATTAATTGCCACCTAAGGACGCCTGAGCCTCCTTTTCTCCTCTGCCTTCCACAAAGCACCATTTTCATCACGTCAAGCCTTAGCCCTAGAACCTCCAGGTATGGGATCTTCCCTAATAGATGTAAGATCTCTGAATTTACATAGAACTGTACAGTTCAATCATGAATTTCTTTTTTTAATTTATTTTTTTGAAATCTAGTTGATTTACAATGTTGTGTTACTTTCTGCTGTACAGCAAAGTGATTCAGTTATACATGCATTCTTTTTCATATTCTTTACCATTATAGTTTATCACAGGATACTGAATACAGTTCCCTGTGCTCTACAGTAGGACCTTGTTGTTTATCCATCCTATATATAATAGTTTGCATCTGCTAATGCCAAACTCCCAATTCATCCCCCCCCACTCCCTTCTCCTCCTCTGCAACCACAAGTCTGTTCTCCGTGTCTGTGAGTCTGTTTCCATTTTGTAGTTAAGTTCATTTGTGTCATAGTTTAGATTCCACATATACATGATATCATATGGTATTTATCTTTCTCTTTCTGACTTACTTCACTTAGTATGATAATCTCTAGGTCCATCCATGTTGTTGCAAGTGGCATTATTGTATTCTTTTTTATGGCTGAGTAGTATTCTGTTGTGTGTAAATGTACCACATTTTCTTTAAATCATGGATTTCTTGTAACTGACAAACCGTAATGAACTAAATGGGTATGACTTCAAACAAAGCAATGAGTATCACTACTAATGAAAGTATAACCTTGAGCCTAGTAAGTGGATTGGCTAAAAGTTCTTATTTGATAGTGAGTGTGGACTTTAGCTTTCTATATATTCATTATAATCCTTCATTGTATTGATATGTAGGTACTATGCCTATTACAAACAGTTGCTAAAATATCTGACTTCTTGGAGGCTATAGGATTTTTTAAGTTGTTAATATTTCAATGTAAATTAGAGAAGCATAAAATTAAAACATGGCAATGCTTTTAGTTCTCTAAAATTTTAAAAAATAACTTTTTTTTTTTAGCTTCTGAGGTTGGTTTCCTAAGATTTATACCATTTTTTACCTTTTATTCCAGTGAATATAAGAGATGGAATAAATGTAAAGGAGTTATTCAGATGAGTAGAAATGTTGACTTAAAACCATTTATTTCGCATTTACATAGTAGTAGTTTAGCCTGAATGTGATATATGAAGTTCTTTAGAATAACCCAAATACAGTAAAAATTAGAAAGTGCAAATTGGAGATGGGACTGTCATCGTCACAGCTCCTGTTTTTCAAGAAAAAAAGTGCAGGTAAGTTGGAAACTAGTTATAGTTTGATGCATTCATTTATCACCATCATAACAGACATAGACATACATTCGGTCATTTGCAGCTGTGGGATGAAAGATTTATTCAGTAACTTTAAAAATACCTTACAAATCCATTAGTGACTCAGCTAAGATGTCTACAAATGCACATACTTAAACAGGTTTCAGCTTGTATCAGGTGCTGTGTTATTCAGCGTTTACAAATTCAGTGTTCATGCTATGCTCTGTAGGTGTGAAAGGTTTAGTTGATATTTTTAGTTCAACTGGCCAGTGTGTATCCTCTTCACAGTTCTTCTACAGAGGAGTTTTTAAAAATGTAAACACAAGTACATTTTAGTTGTTTACCATTTGAGGAGTGCATATATATATGTATATATATATTCAAATATGCACACTAGAGAGTATACAGTGTGCTATATTTTTGTCAGTATTGGAAATATTTATAGACAGAGCAGAAAGCATAACAAATAAAATTAAATAACACCCACTGTTATAGAAACTTGATAAGAATAAGGTCTTTCCAATTTGGTTTACAACTGTATCCCCACGAACTAAAAAAAAGGCCTGTCACACAGTAGGTGCTTAAGAGTTATTTGTTGAATCAAGAAAAAAAAAAGGCATACCATCCTCCTCCTTATAAAATGGAAAGGGCTGTTCTTAGTGCTGGCATCTGATTACCCCTTGCCCAGGGACCCCAATATGGCTGGGTTGAATTCTGGTACCAGTGCTTATACTAGCTGTATGATTATGGGCAGGATACTTACACTTCTTAAGCCCAAGTGATCTCATTTATAAAATCACCATGATGCACTTACTCTTAGGATGCTGAATTAAACGAGTAACAGATGTATTGATAGATTATTTAGGATAGTGCTTGAAATAAAATAGACACTCGATAAGTTATCACTCCTTTATTTCCGTGGGTACCACATGGTGATGCCATACCCAGGTCTGTTATCTTTGTTCGGGTTTAAGTATCTCCGATAGTTGGATACATTCTGCTTTGCTTTGATCTGGTCTGTGATGACTCTGGAAAGTGATCTAATAAACTAGCACCCAATTAAAGTATCAGTAACAGACAATAGATTAGTACTTAAAGAGTGATGAGTTAGTTTTAAAGGGATTTCTTGAAGGTTTAAAAGTCTCAACTCAATAGAAGAAAGATATAATGATAAATTTTTAGATATAGTGTCAAGAAAATGAGCAAGGTCATTTTAGCTAGGAGTATGACTTTCCAGATGACCTAATCTCATTTGATATAACTACCTGTGCCCAATATCAAGCTAGTGATTAGAATGAGCATTCTCAGATTTTCTGGGATGAAAAGCTAATATTTTTTCTCACTTAAGCCTTGAAAATGAGCTTGAGGCATGTAAGTGTCTGATAGATAAGGCAGTAGATTCATAGTGCCATACGGGCAGGCTTCTCTCTCTTTGGAATCTCAGCACATCATGGAGAAAGGGAACACGAGAAACAAATATATGACTATGATACCCAGTTGTGGACAATTCTAGTTATGACTTTGAGAGTTGCTGGTCGATTATAGCGACTAGTTGGGAAAACCTGGTAATATCAGAATGTGACTTTTCCCTGGATTCGCTCTCTGGTCCTTAAATACCAGATCCTCTGTGGAGCAGGTCAAGGATTTCCAAGGGATGTTGATAAGATGTGAGAATTCAGTTGGAAGAGATGCAACATTGCTTTTCAAAGATAACAATGACATCAATTCATAAGTTGTTCCCATGCAGAGAGTTTCGGAATCTGTACATTGTACATCTTGGCTAATGACTGACCATGACTACATAAAACTTATGTTAATAATGATGAAATTTGAATAATAAGACCATCCATTTCACAGAGTTATTTTGCATATCAATTAAGCTAATTAAATTAAATCACACTGACCACAAAGTCTCCACCCCAGTCCGTCTCAATCTTAAAAGCATTACGTGATTCAGTTCCAAGTTCTATTGTGTAAGAAGGGATTTATGTCAAGATCTTAACTTGCTGCATGAAGCTGGAGGAAGCCTTTTCTGGCATCTGGGCACCTCAGTGAATCTCCTGTTCATAAGGACTGAGATCTCGGAAGGGATGATAAAAGGAGGGTTATGTTAGTGGTGTAAAAATGATCAACAGCCCCCAGAAATCACCAACTGTGTGTTCCCCCTCAGTACTTCAATGTATATTGACTGCCCACATTGTCTGAGATTCTCAGAAGGGCCTGAGAGCATAAAGATGAACAAGAAAAGCATCATTATCTTCAAGACACTGTACAGTTTTGGGGAAAAATTGCTATTTAAAAAATGTTGTAAGGGGCTTCCCTGGTGGCACAGTGGTTAAGAATCCACCTGCCAATGCAGGGGACACGGGTTCGAGTCCTGGTCCGGGAAGATCCCACATGCTGCGGAGCAACTAAGCCCGTGCACCACAACTACTGAGTTTTCGCTCTAGAGCTCGCAAGCCACAACTACTGAGCCCATGTGCCACAACTACTGAAGCTCGCGTACCTAGAGCCCATGATCTTCAACAAGAGAAGCCACCGCAGTGAGAAGCCCGTGCACCGCAACAAAGAGTAGCCCCCACTCACTGCAACTAGAGAAAGCCCACGCGCAGCAATGAAAACCCAATGCAGCCAAAAATAAATAAATAAATTTTAAAAACAGAAAAGCATTAAATAAATATATATACATTCTTTTATATATATATATATATATATATATATATATATATTCTTTTAAAAGTGTTGTAGAGCTATACAAAGGGAATACATAGAATACTTTTTGAGAACCCAGCAGAGAATATTGGCTTCTGCTCAGGAAGGGGGGTAGTGTCAAGAGATGCTTCAAGGTTTCAAAAAAGATGAGTAGATATTTTTACAAAAAACTAAGAAATAATGAGTTTACAGGCATTTGATCTGTTCAGGAAGATTCACGTAAGGTGGTATTGTTATCATTTGGATCTATTAGAGGACAGTGACAAAGAATGGGGCTGGAAAGACGGCCAAGGCTTAGACATTTGATCTTGTGTGCTAAGCTAAGGAGTTAGGCTTACAGTACTCTAAATCATAAAGAAAATTAAAGAATTTCAAGCAGAAGAAAATATGATAATATGATTGGATTTGGATTTTATAAGGATCACCTTCAGTGATAGGAAAGCAAGCATGTAGGTCAGCAAGACAGGAGACAGGAGAAATAGTTGAAGTGTGCTGCATCCATTTGGTCCAGAAGTGATGGGATTTGAATCAAAGCAGGAGGATGTAATATGGAAGAGGCCACTGGAAATTATAGTCTTTTGGGTAGGAAACAGTGTGTGCAGCTAAAATGCAGGGTTTTGTTAAAGGAGGAAGGAGAAAAGGAATATTGGGACAGGCAAGTAGAGTTCTCTGCCATTGTCAACAAGAAGCAGTCAATGACATCGAACAATTTTCCGTCACCTTCTCCCACAGCTCTGGCCTCTCCTAAGCTGATGGTCTGGCCCAATGTGACAACCTTTACGTTGGAGTGCTACACGATGGTAATTCCAGTGTTTTTAAACTTGAGGTTTGAAAGTTTGTCTTGGCAGATTTCCCTGGGTTTCGGATGGGTTTGTTTGGCTAGAAAGTGGCATATTCAGACAGGCTTAAATCCCAACCATGGCAAACACAATCTTAGGCTTTTCAGATTCTATAGTTCAACATACCAGTGGTCCGAGGTAGACAGCCCTGGATTACACGTGCGACGTGCTGGCGCGATGAGGGCTTAGGTCATGAATCCAGCTTCCTTGGCTGCCTGGGGAGAGGAATAGGAAGAAAACTGTCTGGATTCTGGAAACTCAGGGCAGCCTTGACTCTGACATTCACTCATTTTTATCTCCTCAGGGAAAATACATCAAATGTCAGTTTTTGGGTAAACCGGAAAACAGTTCCACTTTAGACAAACTTCGTATAAAACGTCACCTATCATTTCTTTCTCAGTTTTATCTTTCTTGCTAGAAAACGTTTATATGCAAAGCATATTTCTCTTTTGTGTCTTTAACCTCCGCTTCTCTTCTTGTCTTGAGTAAAACAGCCTTGTTGATCATTTAAGATCTATTTTCTGGGTATTTATATGTGTATGGAATTACTGGCTTAAATAAAACGATTACTGGCATTTGATAGTTTAATGAACCTTTATTTTTCCTGGAACCAAGCACCTCAATGTTGCAAGGGAAATGATTATAAATGTTTCATTAAAAGAAAATCCGGTAAATCAAACACAATCGAGAATTAAGAGAAGTGCATATGGCTTAGTGCACTGGTGGTACGTCATGTCTTTCAGCAGAAAGAGATCTATTATAAAAGAAGTACCCAGCAGTTGTCACCTTGACAACTCTTTGGTCCAGGGATGTCTCCATCTGATATATGGACACCTATTCGCTAAGCTATGCTTGTTGCTGACCTTGTACAACTCGTTCAGAAGCTGGAAATAAGATTGGTCATCTCGTTTCACTGGGTGGTGAGGAGTAAATAAAACAATGTGTATAAAAGCACACTGGATGTTTAAAGTAAAATACAAATGTTTATTCTTCTTCTTCTCATCACAGGAGACAGATTTTCCATTAGTTAGAAGGACTCTAAAGAGGCTTCAGGAAGCTGTTTCTTGAGGCATAGCTGGCCATATACACATAGAATTTGGGGGTTTGACTCTTAGATAATACAAATGGTTAACCTTACTTCCATTGCTCAAGGAAAGACATCCATCTCCCTGAGGGGACTGGGTAATGACACTATAAAACATCCTTGTAGACGGCTCTAGTGAGAAATATTAAACTTAGAACAAACATGGAAAATTACCTATTGCAGTATAAGATAGTTGCTTTAAAAATGGTCATGGAGGATGTTGATCCAACCAAGAATGGCAAGAAAAATACATGGGAGCTGCCTATATATTTATATATATAATATATATACACACATAATTTATAAATATTTATACTTAAATATAAATATATACTTATAAATACATGTATATGTATATATATAATCCTTTGTGGCAGAGAAAAAAAGAAAAAGAGTAGCATTTAACAAATAAAGTAACCATAGACTACAGATGTGATCTATGCACAGAACAGTGTTTGTGTTGGGGCGATTTAATTATGCTTTCAATGCTAGAAGGTATGGTATTCATTGACAGATGATTTAATATCCACACACAAACTGTAACCGTTATATTATTCTAATCAATCCTCTGAAAAGATACCAAGTTATTTTTTTCCCAAAAGTTTTTCACATACTCTGTAGGTGCAATTTGAGTATAAGTTGCATTTTTCTCCAGGAGTAATAGGGGTTTTTTTGGGGGGAAAATATCCCAGGAAATATGCTGATTTCTTCGTAAACATTATCTCACTTTGTTCTCCAGAAGGAACACTTAAAGTAGGTATTATTCTCAGGGCCAACTGAGTCCCAGACAGTTAAATATCTATCCTCAAGTCACATGGTCAGTAAATATAGCGCCAGAACTGACCAGTAGGTCCGTCTGATAGCAAAACTCCTTTTACTCTTAGGCAGTTTACCAGACTGAGGCTAGTGGGTTGTTACCGTCTCGGAGAAGGACTTTCAAACTATCTGTGGAGAAGTGCCAAGTATTGTTTTCATATTTTAAAATTTTCCGCCCATGGAGAACTAATATTTTTGTAAAATACAATATAATGTCACAGCAGTGTTCAACTGCTATAAAGTTCCTAAATACTTTCATTGTAATTCTATCATAAAACTGTCCACAAACTGGTTTTAATCTCCTTTCAAGAGAGATTAAATTCCAGTTTGGGACTTCTTAGCTCTCACTTTCTAAAAGTTTCTGATGTTACTGAATTCAAGTTGCAGAAAGTTTCCTCCAGGAATTTGATTCTTTTCACCCTTTGCAACAACTGATACAAAATGTCTAAAATAATTTGGGAGCACCAGAAAGTTTTATTACCTGTGCTCCAAAAGTAGCTCAGCCAAATAAATTCTCTCAGTTATATTAGCTTTTCAGATTGCATATTATAAAGCAGGATAGTTTATAAAAATATATCCCTTTTTACCTAGATATGTTTTTCATCATTATCCAAAATGTTATGGGCTGGTTTTAGGGTTTATGGTATTATTTACAATGGGAGTAAGAATTCAGTATATTATGCTGTGGTTCTGTTTCTTTCTTTATCCTTAGAATTCCCTTCTCCTTCAGATAATTTGATGAAAGTCTGAAGTTTGGTAAGATTCGCCTTCGTATGGCGTGGAAAGTAAGTACTGGACAGCTCCTTAGATACATCTACTAATATTTCTAGAAAGTCTCAATTTAAGTGAGTCCAGACCACACTCTCTGGGTTTCTATTTTGAGTCGGATAAGTATTTTTAAAAAACAGAAATTGTGCTGTGCTCTTTAACAAATATGTTGGCTAAGAGAAGGTTATCATTTATCTATCGGAATCAGAGATGGCAACCTTACACGACCACAGGAGGCATGTAGTAATTTAAATGATTGCAGGCTTCTGGTTTAAAACAAAAGATCCTGGTGCGGCCTTGGAGGAGTGGAAAACAGTTACTCCATACGAAGGCATTCGCGTTCAACATTGTAAAGCCCTCTATGAGGCCAAGAAAACAGGCATCTCGGCAGATTTGGTTAACGGCATTTCTATTCTCATCCTTTGTATATATCAGCAGCATGAATTTTCAAAGCTTTAAAATAAATAAAAACGAATTCTAGACCATTCAGTTTCATCTAATATAAAAATGCTCTTAATTTCCTGATTTACAAGCTGCTTATAAGGGTTTCCCACACACTAGTCAAATCCTCCCAGTTTTGAGGATCATACGGATGAAAAGGGAGAAAATGCAAAAATAAGAAGCAGAATGGGAAAGGCATTTCGGACTAAGTCTCAGAGGCAGGACCGAGCAGCCCCTGGTCCAGCGAGGCAGAGATGTTGGTTTTGTGTCGGGTGGGGTAGGGTGTGATAGCTGGGCAGGGATTGACGTGGGAGGGTGGAACCCAGTTGAAGAAGTGCTTCTACTCAGGGTTAAGATTTAATGAATTCTTACTCTGTGCCAAGCACGGTGCCCGACACTTTCCACGGGGTATATCATTTGTTACTTAGAACCACTTTATGAACTAGTGACTCTCAAGTTCTCATGAGATGAACTGTGTTCTCACTAGGGATGTTCAGGTATATTTAGATTCTTTTGTGTGTCTTTATTTACCATATTTACATGCATAATTCATAACTTCTTGTAGCAAATATTGAGGACGGAAGAGATTTTCTACATTTTAAACATTCTTATTTACCCAGATAATGACTTATTTTGTGTTTGTCCCTCGAGTATCCTGCAGGTAAGGGTCATGTTTCCATTCTCTTTGGAGCCCATGAGAACGTAAGCTTCATGAGGGCAGGAGTTTTCCTGTCTAGGTCACTGATGTATCCTCATGTCTAGGGCAGCATCTGCCTCATGCTAGGATCTCAAGGGTTATGTGAGTGAATGAATTGTTCTCATTTACAGGTGTTATTTCCGAATGGTTAGTGAGTGAATAAATTGTTCTCATTTACAGGTGAGGAATGGAAAGATTTAGTAACCCGATTAGTGTCACGTGGCCCAAACAATCTGAAGAAAAGCCACTGCTCTTAACAATAATCTTAATCTGTGTGCAGTGAGGACCCACGAATCAGAATAATTATTATACTTGTGCGAGTCTGGACTCAGGTAGGTGATCCTGGCAACAGTGAGAATAGATGGTCCTAAGGAGGTTTCAAGGTGTGGGGGGCATGGAGGCCAGGACTCAGCATCTTTAATAAGAGAAGTTGGGGGATTAGAGAGATGCTCTCCAGGGCAAATGGGGAATGGGAGATAAGAGAAGAATAGTCACAGGCGACTTTAAATGTTCTAGGACTAGAGACTGAATCTCTTCACGGGAGTGTCCAGCAATTTCTTCCTCATCCCTGACCAAAGACCAGTTCCCTGTTTGACTGTATTACCCTCTGTAACAGGGATGCCAACTAAGAAAGGAGCAAAAGAAGGATACCATCACGTGGCCACCCCATCCAGCTGAGGCAAGCCTGGGAATTCCAGAACTTACCAGAGCCCAAACCTCCTCATGTCTAGTCTGAAGTCCTGGCAAGGAAAAAGAAGACACGGGAAGGGTCCTTCTCAGGGCTGTGAAGAGCAGTGGCCCTGACTCACCATCCCAGTGCCGCTTGGATAGCACATCTAGGTCTGGCACTTGGAAGTTTATCCCAACTACACACGTGCGCTCTGCCTGTGAAGGCTGTGAAGGTTAGTCTGTATGATCTTAGTGTCTGCGTTTTCATCTTGTCTGTTCTGAAACATATCCTCTTTCATTTTCTTAGAAGCTGTTTTAGTGCTATTCTCTTATAATGCATGTTGGATATATGTTTGAATTTCGAGTAGATCATAAGCAATTAGAAAAGACCATATATTCTATTAATATATGTATATATGTATGCCTATAAATGTATACATATATACATATATATATATAGGATCTTTTATAATTTGTGGTGCAGTCATCGTATGCTGTATGTGCTCAAATGTTGATACAGCAATAACAGCTTAATTGAATGAACCCCTTCCTTCAAGTCAGTGATGATAGATAGATAGCTTACGATACGTACATAGATGGACAGGTAGATGATACAGCCTGGCCTGACCTTTCCCAGGGAATGACTCATACCTGCTGGAAAATTACCTACCTTTGAGGAGGTGAATTGTCTATTTTTAAGGCAGAAAGGTATCATTGACCAAAGAAGGTTACTTTTTTCTTGAAAAAAAAAAAGTTTCTTCTAAGTGTGGGCAATTTATTTCCAAGGACTAGTTTTCTCAGTAGGAGTACTACACATGCAGTAAACATCTATTAGTTGGTGTAGGACGCTAGACAAGAGAGTTTCAACTTTCAGAGCCTACGTTCTGAAACATACTTTAACCTATTTGAAATTCACCAGAGAATCTAATACAGAATAATAAGTATTCAGGAATCAAACTAATAGTGTAACAGGACTCTAGAAAATCTTCCTGTCTCCCTCTGACAATTTTCTTTTGCTGAAGTACTGATTTAGTGTTAGAGTCAGAGCTCTGTGTTACATTGGAATACAATACATAATGAACCTTCATGCCAGTTGTAGCCTTTATCACAAACACTTTCTGGAGATTGAATTGCAGAAGAATTAATTTTAGAGATAATATAAGCTTGAAAGCGTGGTTGTTTGCTAAAAACAATATAATTCTAAGCTCAGTGATTCTTTATGCCCATTAACGATTTCAGAATTATTTATTAGGGCATCTCAAGTTCACAGAAAGTTTTCAAAGCACAGAAACTGTTTACCACACTGTTATCTCCGAAGCAATAGAAATGAAAGCAAAAAGGAAATGCTTCCACCACCTTCATTAAGAAGTTTATTGAACTGCTTATTTCAACAGCAGGATATAAACAGAGAAAACAGCCCTTAGAAATAAATATTAAAAGCTCATACTCATAGACCTATAGGAGAGAACAGAGAGCTAACAACCTTTGATATAGCTTGGGAGACTCTTCCTCAGCTGGAAATGCACCAAAGGAAATCTTTCCAAGAAAAAATGTTTTTTTCTGAGAAAGAAAGGGAAATTCCCTAAAAGCCTATTAAAATACCCAGTGTGAAGTAATAGAAAAAATTAAAGGGTGCATCATAAAATAATGCAGCCTACGAAATCAGCAGGTTATAACAGAAAAGGAAAAATACCACCTCAGTGATGCTAATAAAATGAGAAGGGAAATTAAACACTATAAATAAGATTTCTCACAGCCTTTAAAAAGAAAATGGTTCAAAGGCAATCATTTTCTGAGGCTTAACTGTTTAAAATAATTCCTCTTTCGATGAAATTCTATCATTCTGCAGCTCGGTCTGGCTTGGGGTCTTGACCCCTGGGTGCTGAACATGGTGGAAAGACCAGGACTTTGCAAGCAAATGAAATCAAATTCAGTCCTTGGTCCTGCTTCATGTTACAGGACCTTAGACTGTTTACTTACTCTCCACGGTCTCAGATTAATCATCTGTAAATTAAATGATCCTGTTTTGGCTGTGGTAGAGAGGATGGGTTGTAGAACTGGACCAACCTGAGTTGTAATCTGCCATTACAACCTATGGGCAAGCAAGTCACCTTTTAGAGAAGTCTGTGTTTCCTAATCTGTGAGAAGGATACTAAGATGCATCTCTCACGATTGCCAGGGTTGAGTAAGCCGACAGGAAGTGTTTGGTTTAGCACCTGGGACACAGTAAGTGCTCAATAAATCAGGCCAACATGAGGTTGGTGCTGGGGGTAAAGAAGATTAAGTGATATGCCTTATACAAGGCTCTTGAAATCAGGCAAATGCTGAGGAAATAGGAATTCTCTTCTCCTGGCCTACTATTTTTGTCCAAGACATAAAGTCCTTAATGGCAAAGGCCAGTGGTTATTATAGTGCCTGTTACATATAAATAATTCGTTAATATCTGCTTAATTAATGACTGATTGAAACACACACACACACACACACACACACACACGTATAGCGCCTAGGTGGGTATGATGCATTCTTGTGTAAAAATGAATCATTCTTGGGTCTGTCACCTCATGTGAATCACCAGTGCCGAAAGCACAGCCTTCCTGTGAGGTAGACACCACTAGCATAGTTTTCCTCATTTTTCAAAAATGGTTAGGATTCAGAAGAATTAACTTGCACTAGGTAACATGGCTGGTTGGTAGATCCAGTGCACCTGTCACTTAATTAGGCCTACTTTCTATGATCACACACACACACACTGGTCTCTGGGGAGTTCTAGAATCTTGTACAGAGAAGTCGTTGCTCACATGTAAGAAGCAAGTCTCTGGTTAGGAACACACCAGGACTCCCTCAGAAAGATAGTTCTGGGAAAATCCACAACAACGTTGACAGTTTGGCAGCCCTCTTTTGAGGAGATCCCAGAGTTTCACTGGCCTCAGTCAGATTCGGAATATGTTCTCCAGAGACAGAACTAAGCATAATTCTGTTCACTGTGCACAAAAGCTGAGTCTTTTGATACCAGAAGAGCACAAAACTTAGTGGGCTTGGGTGCACCTTTAATCAGAGTTCAGGACCAAGTTTTGCATCCAGCTTCTAAAAGACTGCAATGTTATGGGGCCAAAAAATGGACTGGAAAAGAGTAGACAGGACGTGAAACAGGAATGCGTCTATTTACTGAGAAGGTAATGCTTCTGTTTACTGAAACTGAACCCAGAAGACCAGAAGACTCTGGGACAAGAATGCCCTCCTGTCCCCCCACCTCTGCTTATGAAACTTGTTCTTTTTATGTGACGTCAGTTTGCAAAATTCCTGGCTCCTGACTTCCCCTTCCCTTCCTGTCTTAAGCTCTGTGGATTAACATAACTGACAGTCAGAGCTGGGCAACCAGGGACCACAGGTGTCTCTTGCTTGTAAACAGAAAGTTAAGGTGGTTTTATTGTTTATATGGAGTGACTGAGCAGATCACTGGGTGGATTAAGTAGAAACCTCTTCTTCCTGGGAAAGGTCGGACTCATGCAAATAGGAAGGGTTCTTTCAAGCCTGTTCCCACTGCCTGAAAAACACCACATCTGCCTGCCCTCCCTGTCCTAAGACACAGGTCATCTCCCCACTTTATTAACAATAATTAATTAATGGTGTTATGGTGGCTACCTTTCTGATGTTCTTAAAATGGAAACACTCAAGAGGGGGAACAGGGCAAAAAGATCTGGGATGTAGACACAGGTGAGAAAAAGCTTTAATTTGGAAACAGGCAATTATGGCCCCAAATAAATGGTACCATCTAAAGTCCTGGGAACGTTTTGCAGTTTCTTTGAGATACATTCCTTGAATCAGTAGTATAATTATTCTGAACCTGGAGATGACAGAAATCTGCTTAAGGAAACAGAAAAATTGAGAATACTCAAGCAGTAATGCAGCTGCCTTTGGAGTGGTTTGTGGCATCATGGAAGGAAGGTGTGCTTGACTGAGATTCAGGTCTTGTTTAAAACAGGTTTTCATCTGATGATCAGCTCTGTGGCTTTGGAGAGTTTTTCAGCTTCTCTTGTTTCCCTGGTAGGGTTGGTTATTTTGCAACACATATGCCGTAGCTCATGGTGAGCGTTCAGTAAATGGAAGCTCTCCTTCTACTAAGACATCCTCTCTGATGAGTCATTCCTCCTGACAGCATCATTATTTTGCACAGCAGAATGGGATGTATCCAGAGTGTTTGTTTCATCTGACTTTTTATACCCAGTTGTGTAGTCAGCAAGGGGCACGGTTATGATAGAACCTTTTGTTACTCTGAACAAATTAGTCCTGAATTGTGACGGCCAGTCCTCAAGGAATCGTCTCGCTGTGCTTAGGTCTACTTCTGTCATATAGGATCTGCTCTTTCCTGATCAGTGTAGACAAAGATAATTTAGGAAACTTGCTTAATCATTTTGTCAGTGTGCCTTGATCCAATGAACTGGTGAACTGCCTGGTGTGAACATGAGATGGCCTGCAGACAGTGATGCCAGTTATTCTAATGAAAACCTGAAAAAGTGAATTAACAATAGCCATGTTAGTAATGCAAAGTGTAAACAGCTAAGCATTAGTGTGTGAAGGTGAGCATGGTGCCTAGAGCAATTGTTAGAGAATAAAGCACGCTTTTATGCCAGTAGATTGATGAGGAAGAGAAAGAACAATTCTCTTGGAAATGAACGAATGCTATGGATGCAAAACAGAGGATGTGAAAGTAGGTGCTCAGAGCTCTCAGCGTGACCTTGCACGTTGGTGGAAGGCAGAATTCCGCAGACTCTGTGGGGCTAACGCAGACTGCCTGTCCGAGAATAGCAAGACACTGGTGAAGCAAACACGCTGAGATCAAAGGACACCCAGTGATCAAATAAGGAGGACTTTTGTTCGTGTCTGCCTTCCTGGGGCTGGGGATTGTAAACAAAGACAGTGGCCTTCACAAAAGCAGTCCTGTGCACCAGGATTTTCAGGCCCTGAGTAAAAGAGTCCTCTGGAATCGAAACTTCTCAGGGGTATTACATAAAAAAACTATCACTAAAATCCCTTCTCACTGTCTTTCTGTCCTACCAGTCTACTCTGAAAAGGAAATTATGAATTCTGTGTGTGAAAGAGTTGTCTGGGTGAATGTAGAAGAAAATAAAAATCAGTAATTTTGATTCAGTGAGTCAGGACATGTCTCTGGAACCTGCGTTTTCATAAACATTGCAAGTGGCAGTGATGCAGGCTGTGTGTGGACCACACGTATAAACACAACTATTCTGTGATACTTACTGTGTAGTTTGCTTCTCCAGCCTCAAAGTCTGGCCTCCCTGAACTGGCAATTCCAGCCTTGTGTTGTCTTCCGGAAGCTGTATTCTCAATTCTCTGCTTTCTGCCAGCCTTCTGCAACTCGGTTATGCTTTTGGTTCTGATCACACCTGGGAAACAAAGCTGATACTCCAGAAAAAAGTTCGGTGTTTTCCTTCATGTTGCATAGATAAGACAAGAATAGGAAATTTAGAAAGTACTCAGGGTTTTTTTGGTGGTTGTTGTTTACTTCCTGTCTTCCATTCTGTTTATAGAGGCAATGATATGAAAATGTCTATCAGAATATATGGAAGTAGTTCAGGAAGAAGAGAGACATCCAGAGGATACAGGTGAGCTGGGGAGGGCAGGGGCAATGGGGAAATTATACATACTTGGAAATAGTGGATGGAGGTCAATTGGCCTGAATTGATTCTTTTATAAATTCACAGGTAGATCACTAAGCTGGATTCCAGATTTCCCCTCCTGTAGGCAACTTTAATTGACTTCTAACTATTCCTAAAGTTTCCATGGGTCGTTATCAAAGAGAGGAACATTCGTTTTACTTAGCTTTTTTTTTTTTTTAACTTTTCTCTGTCCTTCTGCCTGCATGGGGAGGGGACTTCCATGTCCCACTGGTGGGGGTGGGAGGGCAGGCAGTCCCCCCTACCCCCTTGAACATCGTGAACCTGTTTGGGCCTTAATGTCTGTGTTTTTCATAAGACGGGGACTGTTTAAATATTAACTCATGTTTCTTTGATTTATGTAGCCCAAATCTTTATATCTTTTCTTGATTGTAAAGACTGATATATAATTGTGGGTAATAATTTTATCATAAAACTTTGCTATATTTTTTTAAATTTAGTAACCATGTTTTCAAGCATTGAGTGTTTAACTAATGTAAGGTAAATTTACTATACTGACTGATTTTAAACTACTTATCCTTTCCACCAATACTGGTAGAAATTAGGACATTTAGGCTGCAAAGACCCTTATTGAGAATTCTTCCCTTTGCCCAAGTTTGTGTAGCCCCGAAGTTCTTCCTAGTGGCTTCATGCTGCCTCTGGGCCTTAAAGTCTGACACTGGGTGAGATTACAAGGCATTATCCTTTATCTATATCCTTATCCTTCCCACACTCCAAATTAAGTCAGTTTTTCAGTATTCCTAATCCATTGCCCAACTATTAACTAACTGTGCCTGGATGTAGAACATGATAATGCTGAACGCTACATGCTTATATAACCATAATAGAATGCCTGCTATTCCTCTTAGGTCTGTTTTCATTTTGACAGAGAGCTCATAAAGACTAAGAATGCTTAAAACCAACATAGCTTTCTCTCATACAATGAGATTTCAGAAATTATAAATAGCCAGGGTAGTGGTAAAGTTCATATCACACCATGAAGACATCCACGTTGCTTGCTGGTGTACAGAGTTCCATACACAACTGCAAATATATTAGCCTATTTGCGAATCAATGTACCAATGTCAATTAAATATGTACTTGGAGTAGTTTTTGGCTCAAGCATTCTCTTCATTTTTCTTTGAGATATTTCAAAAATAATATTTTCTGTTTCTATTTTACAATAACACTGACATTGATGACAGGGGTCTAGAATGATCTGTGTGGTATTTGATTTGAGTTGAAGACATCATCAATATGAACTCACATTAGGTTAATATAGATCACTCGGCTAAATACAGAAATACATGTTGATGTATATATATATATACACAGATTAATACACACGTGTATTTTCTTGCTCTGTCAGCTGAGAGGGACCAGAAGCAATGACACCCCAGTACGGTGAGCACACCCAGAACCCAGATCTCGATCTCTAATTCCATTCTCTAATGAAAGCATCCAGGGCTCCTTGGAGCAATGGCTGCTTCCAGGACTTGGGCAGGAAAAAAAATGATCCTGGATCATCTTGAAATGTCAGAAGGCATGGAAATGCTCAGGTGGAAAAAAAAAAATCCACCTTGATGGGGGTATGGCAAAGGGACATAGGAGCCAACTGGAAGAACCAAATGGACAATGCTGGAATAATTTGAGCAACAATATGGAATAGTATTAGGTTGTAACTCAAGGTATAAAATAAATATCTAGGTCCATCCATGTTGCTGCAAAAGGCATTGTTTCATTCTTTTTTCTTTTTTTTCTTTTTTTTTTTTTTTTTGCGGTACACAGGCCTCTCACTGCTGTGGCTTCTCCTGTTGCGGAGCACAGGCTCCCGACGCTCAGGCTCAGCGGCCATGGCTCACGGGCCCAGCTGCTCCGCGGCACGTGGGATCTTCCCGGACCGGGACACGAACCCGTGTCCCCTGCATCGGCAGGCGGACTCTCAACCGCTGTGCCACCAGGGAAGCCCCCTATTTCATTCTTTTTAATGGCTGAATAATATTCCTGTTGTATATATGTACCGCAACTTCTTTATCCATTCCTCTGTTGGACATTTAGGCAGCTTCCATGTCTTGGCTATTGTAAACAGTGCTGCAGTGACCATTGAGGCCCATGTATCCTTATAATACAAACGAACTTATTTACAAAACAGAAACAGACTCACAGACTTAGAGAATGAAATTATGGTTACTGGGGCTGGGGTGGGGGTGGTGGGAGTGGGGACAGTCGGGGGAGGGATAGTTAGGGAGTTTGGGTTTGACATGTGCACACTGCTATACTTAAAATAAGTAACCAACAAGGAAAAATAAAATAAAATCAACATCTAGGAGTCCACACTGGTATAAATAAATGATTGAAAAAGTCAATACATGAGGAAGGAGAGACAGATTGCCAGTGCAGAATAATTCCACAGATTGTGTGTAGACACCCGTCAAGGTGGGGCAGAGCTCCCACTCCTCTGTATGGGCTGCTCATACTGGCTTCCTTGCAGAGTGTACACAACGGAAAGGGGTTATAAAAGAGTAACTTTACAGTCAAGAAACCTGACAAACACAATCTCATCCAGGTGATCAAGGTCAACACCAACCGTGGCAAGTGGTACGTCACGTTAATAGGTCCTCTTGATGCGATGTGATAAAAATCGCATACTAGCTCTGTCCTCTCCCACCCGAAAACACAGAACCCCAGTCTGGTTATGAAAAAAAAAATCAGACCAATCTTAACTGTGGAACATTCTACAAAATGTATGACTAGTACTCATCAAAACAGTTGACATTAAAAAAAGAGAAAATCTGAGAGACTGCCACAGTCAAGAGAAGTCTAAGGAGATGTGTTGACTAAAGGCAAAGTGGTGTCCCAGATAGGATCCCAGAATAGAAAAAGGACATTAAGTAAAAACTAAGGACATCAGAACAAAATATGGGCTTTAGTTTAAAGTAATGTGGCAGTATTTATTCCTTAATTGTAATAAATGTATTAGATTAATAGAACATGTTAATAACAGGAGAAACTGGGTGTGGGGCATATGGGAATGCTGTCCTATCTTCTCAATCTCTCTGTAAATTTAAAAAATAAAGTTTATTTTAAAATGGAAAATATATTCTACAAAATTTTACAGTGGAAAGAAAGAATAGCATTTTAGCCCATTCCGCCTAAACCATGAATAGGAAATGTGAACTCCCATTCATCCATCATTTTTAACTTTTAAAAATTTCAAGAGAGCATTTTAAATGTGATATATTTTCTTTTCCCCTCTTCAGTATGGTGCTAGTGTTTCAATAGGGAGGCATTAAATTACCATCACATTAGACAATTTACTTTCACAGACTCTTTCCTCCAAATATATGTTTTGATTTTTTTTTTCCTATCTGACACTTCCCTGTAGTTTTGCTCCCTCAGTTCTTTTGTTTCAACTTTTAAAGCCAAAATTTGAGTCCCTCAGCAGTATACATAATAATTTAAGCTTCACCAGTTACGTGTGGATTGAAATGTTATCTTCTTGTTACACAGAGATAATTTAAGCAACACAAATTATGTTAGCTCATTTAGGAGAAAAAGCATGATCTCTCTATAAACCACGAGGTTTGAGATATATCAGTACAATGTAGAAGGTTAATCTTGCTATATTAGTCTAGTTTACTAAAACTCACTCTGTGTAGGTAGTGGAGATATTGCTTTTAAGGGAGACAATAAAAATGTTTTTAATAAACTAAACTTATTACACACATTTAATGATTCTACTCTCCAGTGTACATTTTTATATTATAAATGTTTTTCTATTAAAAAGCACAAGATTGAATTGTTTTTAACGTAGAATTAAGGAAACATAAGAATCTATTTTTAGAAAAATGTACATTTTATTTTGCTATAAAATGTACGTTATACATACAGAATTAAAGCACTGTGCGTCTTTTTTTCTTTTTAATGTACTAGGAGCTGGAGAGGACGTTATGATTATTTGCTGATTATTCCCAGATTCCAATATCTGGTCTTAAACTCTGACTCTAGTGCCTGAAGGCACTTCTCTTTAGGTATCTCACTATCACTTCTTACTCAGGGCTTTTGAAGATTGCACCCAATCCAACCTGCTTTCTCATTTCTATTAAGAGTACCATTCCTCTCATCTCCTTATTCATGATTCCTTTCTCCCATTTTGAAGGCCGCACATTCATCACTGATACCTTGACACCCGAGCTTTGTGTTGCATGTTTGCTGAGACCTCTTTTATCCTTCTTGAGTTGTGTTATTCTTTAAAGTCTCAGGCCTCAATAACTTGGAATCAGAACTAATTTGGCGGGGGTCTTTTAAAATGTATTTGAGATCTAGATAACTTACCACTGTGGATCATCCGTCTTTAACTTCTAAGATGCCACTGGTTGTTCTATCCAAATAGCTAACGAAGGAGGAACATGAGTGACAAGACTGGAAGGGATTTAGGTTTAGGGAGTCAGGCTTGATGTCACACATTGCTTTTGCTGACAGTCCTTTGGCTGCAACTCAATCCCTTGGCCGCAACTAACTACAAGGGACCCTGAAGCAGAAAGACTTGCTGTGTATCCAGTAGCAGAAAGAAACTTGGGTTTGAATGAGCAAAGAGTGGTCTCTGTCATAGTGAGCATGTCTTTACCCTCTAAAGTTCACTAAATTAAATAAAAATTCGGTTAACACACAGGGTTTTTTTCCCTGTCTCAACATTTTAAAGTATCCAGACGCTTAAGGGTTAATATCCGATGACTCAGAATTTTTCTGTCTTCGCCAGCATGAGGGTGCTGTACAGCCCTGTGCTGAATTCGCATGTCTGTTATTCTCCACGACTGGAAATTGGATTCTCAACTCCTTTTGACTAAAATTACTTCCTATAAAAAGATCTGGGAATTCCCACAAGGACAGCTCAGTCAGAATCTTTATTTAGTCTCTTTAAAATGGAAAACAATTTAGAAAATAAAAATTTTAGGATGAAACACTATGCATAGAGATTGTAATTAAAATACACATATGAAAAACAAGCAAAAAAAAAAATAAAAAAGCATTAGTCTTCTTGGAAAATCCAGGAGGAGAAATATGCATAATTCAATGTCATTGTCATCACTGTTAATTGTTCTTACGACATTTGCAAGCTTCTATATTACCCATATACGTCTAAGAACCAACAGTGCTATTGTGAGTCACATTACTTCTTAACAATCATGAGAGACCATTTGCTAGGATTTCTCGGCATCTTCACATTCTGCTGACCCCCCACCTCTCTTTCCCATCTCTGCTTTTTCTTCTTTCTCTTCTTTCTCCCTACCCATAGGCAAATTTCTTTTCCTACATTCTTGCATTCAGCAATCCTATCTCATTCCTTATCTTCAACTGTTTCCCCTATTGATCCGTTTCTGACCCGCCATCTTAGATGTCCTTCCATGACCTAAAACTAAAAATGTTCAATATCACGCATGCTCTTAACCACCTCTCCTTTATTAACCCAACGCATGTACCCTAGCTTTTGAAATCTGAGTTGTTTTTGACAACTTTCTTTCCCTGTAATTAATCACCAGTCAAATGTAATGCTGTTAGTTCCATCTTTGCTATTCCTCATGGTTTACTTATACTGCCTTATTATCTCCTGCTTGGACAAGTGGTACAGCCTCTCATCACATTCTAATCTCTAAATCTCACTCACATCCATAGTTCACATTTTTTTTTGCAAAATTAACCTAAATCATAGGTCTAATAGCGTCATTCCTATATTCAACAACCTACAGTAGCTTCTCGTTATTCAAATGGCATAAAAATCCAATCATTTTTATATAACACACGAACTCCATTAAAATTTTGCCCCAAAGTTTACTCTTAAAGTAAGTCTTTACTTTTACTTAATTCTTTTACTTGTGCTTTTTTCTTGAATTGTTATTAAACTTTGACATCTATCCTTAAGGAACACGATTATGTGCTACCTTACACGACCGTTTAGAATGGATATATCTAGAACAGGTATACCATATTCAGGGCAAAAATTTGGGTGTGCAAATTTCCATAAGCTCATCTTTTCAAACTCACCTTTATTTCCCTTATGGAAGAAATTTTATGTAGTTAATTAGGGACTGTCTAAATCTAATCCCATTTCCTCCCAGGGAATGATCTGCAATTCTAGAGATTTTGGTTTTGGAGTTTTTATTTGTTTGTTTTTGCTTTTGTTTTTCTTTCTTTCTTTCTTTCTTTTTTTTAAAATAATAACAGTATAAGGGTGTGAATGTCTGATCTTTGTTGTCTGGTCCACACTGGCATCCTCATAAATTGCGTGGTCCTGTCTGATCCTTCTGAGCACCCACTAAGTTTATTTTGATCTCATAAGCAGTCTGACCCATGGCCCACACGGTCATTGGCAAGCACATTGCCTAAGTTCTGATATCCCTCCCCTTGCCACAATTTCTCGTGATGCGGGAAAGGGGGTCAGGAAGAGGAGGAAAATTCAACTCAAAAACTCAAAGACATCATCACAGCCTCCCCTCAGCTCCCCAGCCCAGAGAAGGGAAACTGACCCCTATTCATTGGATCTTTTTTTTTCCATCTGTATCCAATTGCATACACATTATGCTGGGAGTCCTTTCCTATCAACAGGCCATGATTTCAAAACTTTCTTTTACATGGTGCTTGACATTAACTCTTTTTCTTGCTGTATCATTCCTCTCCTGAGCTAGTTGCCTTATAAGCCTAAAGTATTAGGTAAAATGGGTTGGAGGAGCAGAGGAGAGGCCAAAAATATTGTAAGTATAAACACCCAGGTTAACAGTTCCAAATAACCTTCTTGGAAGGAAGGATGTAATAGATATAGGTCCAGATAATGTATATATAAACACAGAGTCTCTCTGATACTCAAAGACCCTGGTACTAGACCTTACAGGTTTCAGATGTGGGTTGAATTAATGAAAAATATAAAACATATCTTTCTACATATAATGGAACTTTTAACCAAGTTGGTTCAAGCAATCATAAAAATGAGTTAATTGAGTAGTTGCTTGGGTATTCTATTTTTATTTGATAAATAAAGTGGTCACTAAAATATTATGTTTCAAACATTGGTAGGAGTTTGTCATTTAATTTGTTTCATTCACTTGTAAATGTTCACAACCTATCAGTAAGTGATGAAATTTCTCTAGCATAGGTATAAAATGAAAGCTTTCAAAGTACTATTTTTCTCAGTGCCAGATATTAAAGGCTTAAATGGCCAATTCTAAGGATAGTTGAGCATTGTGTATTGTTTTACAAATACTTTATGTAACATGTAAAAAATGGCATTTATTAGCTCTCTGGTTATTTTTCTTTGTGATTGTGAACAATGTAGTCCAGGAAGGGAAGAAAGGGATTGAATTTGAAAGCTGAAAAGGCTACAAATAATTAACTTGAAAAAAATGGCCACTGGGAAGAATGAGAGAAACAAAAGAATGAAATTAAACATTGATAGAGTGAGAGGTATAAAGTACATTCAGAAAATAAAAGATTCGCATTTCCTCTTTTATAGGTTATTTAGTCTTAGAAGTCTAAAAATACCATTTTTAAATTAAGAAAAAAGTCAAGAGTTGTGACTGTAATCTCAGATGAGACTGAAATTTATGATAAGGATATTTGATTTCTTAGTGGTCAGCATTAGGAATTAATTAAAAGTTTTGTAAAAATAAGTGACATAAGTTACTTTTTAATCTATTGTATCCATTCACTGGGTAGATAATTACTGAGCGTCCAGTATGATCTTGATTCAATGATAATTACTGAACCAATCTTAAAATTATACAGTAGAAAAAGCATAGCATTCAGGTCAAATTACTAAATCCTTTTAATCTGCTGTTTTATCATTTGTAAAAGGGGCTGATGATGAGAACGATAAAAAACGTCTCACTCAGATAAACCACAATGGGAAAGACTATGAAAAAGAATATATATGTATAACTGAATCACTTTGCTGTACAGCAGAAATTAACACAACATTGTAAACCAACTATATTTCAATAACATTTTTTTAAAAGTCTCACTCATACACTTGATGTGTAAAACTTCAAGCTAACGCAGATAAAAGTGCTTTGTAAACTGCTAATAAAAATAAAATGTAATATACTTCACATTTCAGTCTAAGATTTTTTCCCCTTCCATTTCAAATTTTGCAAGGTTGAAAATACCTAGAGAAAGAGGGAAATGTGTAGGGTGTGTTCATGTGAATTCTTATTTGACTCAGGTCTTACCATTTCCACCCACCAGATTCATTGAAGTCATTTTCATTTCCTTTATTTCTGAAGTCTCTGATGCTATTTGATACCCATCTGCATTGAGTTGAATTGCACTTAGAAAATTATTTCTCTATGCAACTCCAAGAGAGCCTGGTATCACATGAGTCAGGTATTACTGTAAGGCATTGTGACTCAAAAGAGAAAGCTGCCTATTATGTCAATTACATTTATGGGAAGCAAGGGAACCCAGTTTCCCATCCCTCTTGTGAATTCGTTCAGCAAATTAAATTATGGGCAGGCAGACTTGTTTAATTAATGGAGTGCATTGCAACTTGGAATTGTAGCGTCTCTCCACAGAGAAATCAGCGTATCACAGTCCCAGACATGTTTTCTACTTGGCCTTTCATCATGGATGGCTATTCATAGCCCTCAATTTTCGAGAGAAGAGAACCTCACTATTGTTGTGTTTATATAAAACACCAACGACCTCTGAGTCTAGCATCGTACATTGTGCTTAGATGCCTAATAAATATGTTTGCTTAGAATAAAATACTCTATAAGATTGTAGAGCATGCTCACTGTACAAATTCTTTTCCCAGTAATTGTGACTGACAAATAACTATGACACTTTTATATGTCACTGACACTGGAAACGTTTGTAACTTCTTACTCTATGTTGTATGATCAAAGCTGAGTGGATTAACACAAATAATATGAACGACTCTGAAATATTTCTGTTGCTAAGTGTACAGAAGTTAAAATTAGTAAATGTTTACTGAGCTTGTGTTTTACGCAAAGCACTTTCTTGGGCATCTTGGTTTACAAAGTTGAAAAGACTTAACCTTGGCAACTAAGAGAGACTGAAATATAAACATAAATTCCCGCATATCTACTTGATTATTACCTTAACAGGGATGTTTTCAATATGCCACAGAAATACAGGTCCAAAAGCAATTATATCTGTCAGAGGAAGTGGTGGACTTGTAGAGATAAGGACCAGAAAACATCTACAGTACAAATGCTATCCCAGCTAAGAGAATAGCTTAAGTCATGGAAGTGTAAGAAATGAATCCCTGGCTTCCCTGGTGGCGCAGTGGTTGAGAGTCTGCCTGCCGATGCAGGGGACGCGGGTTCGCGCCCCAGTCTGGGAAGATCCCACGTGCCGCGGAGCGGCTGGGCCCGTGAGCCATGGCCGCTGAGCCTGCACGTCTGGAGCCTGTGCTCCGCAACGGGAGAGGCCACAACAGTGAGAGGCCCGCGTACCGCAAAAAAAAAAAAAAAAAAAAAAAAATATCATTTCTGAGAAAACTAAGCAGTTTAGTTTGGACTGTGATTAGAAATGGAGCCTCAAAGGGAGACTGAAATAGCCCGAAGGCTATGCTTAGGAATTCGAATATTTGTGCCAAAAGTATCTATTAAGATGTTTTAAAGGAGAGTGACAAGATCATACCTGTTTGAAAAACTCTAATTTGAAAAGACACATGTACCCCAATGTTCATAGCATCACTATGCACAATAGCCAAGATATGGAAGCAACCTAAATGTCCGTTGACAGATGAACGGATAAAGAAGGTGTGGTGTATATATACAATGGAATACCTACTCAGCCATAAAAAAGAATGAAATAATACCATTTGTAGCAACATGGATAGACCTAGAGATTATCATACTAAGCGAAGTACATCATACAGAGAAAGGCAAATATCATATGATATCACTTACATGTGGAATCTAAAAAAAAGTGATACAAATGAACTTATTTACAAAAAAGAAACAGACTCACAGACATAGAAAACAAATTTATGGTTACCAAAGGGGAAAGGTAGGGGGAGGGATAAATTAAGAGTTTGGATTAACAGATACACACTACTATATATAAAATAGATAACTAGCAAGGTCCTACTGTATAGCACAGGGAACTATATTCAATATCTTGTAATAACCTATGATAGAAAAGAATATGAAAAAGTTATATATTTAACTGAATCACTTTGCTATTCACTTGAAACTAACACAATATTCTAAGTCAACTATATTTCAATACAAATTTGAAAAATTTTTTTTAAAAGATTATACCTGCTTTTATGAAATCAGTGATCTCACCTGGACGGAGAATATTGGAGGAAGAAGAGGAAGAAGAATCTCTGCAGGGCAGTAGATGAGCACAGGAGTTACGTGCAGTGTCCTGGGGAAGGATGCGGAAGCCTGGATGGTGGCGGTGTGTGCGGAGGGGACAGAGCAGCAGGGGACAACTGTTGGTTGTCACTGGCATCCATTGTCCATCCTTCTAGGTAACAGGACCTGTCTTTGGACAGACCACCTCTTCCTCCACGGTCACCCATATGGTTTGAGGAAGTTGACTCTGTCCTTTCTCCAACTGGAGGAGCAAGTGATGAAGAACAAGACAATGTGCATGTTTTCCTTGTCAAGATACTAAGGGATCAGGAGTAGATACGTGCAATCAGAATGAATCCCAAGACATACTAAGAATGTACACACACAGTACATCTTAAACGTTTTTTACATCTTCACGTTTCTTCAGCATTATTTCCACTTACTCACATGAATTCCATTATAGTACTATACCACAATTCATTTAATCCATCCCCTGATTGTGGCCATTCAGCGATTTCTCGTATTTTTTTTCTGTTATAAACAATGAACATCCTTATAGAAAGTGTATAAT
This sequence comes from Lagenorhynchus albirostris, assembly GCF_949774975.1. Taxonomy (NCBI): domain Eukaryota; kingdom Metazoa; phylum Chordata; class Mammalia; order Artiodactyla; family Delphinidae; genus Lagenorhynchus; species Lagenorhynchus albirostris. The sequence goes on along the minus strand of NC_083112.1, from coordinate 72,927,981 downwards.
TATGTTCTTAGGATAAATTTTTAGACCGGGTTTATTACAGGATCAAAGTGGGGTATCTAATTGCCTTTTATGGGAAAGCAAAAGTTCCAGATTATCTAACTCTGACAGAGCTCACATCCTGTAGTTAACAGCAGCTGACTTATAATTGGATCCATGCAAGTAATGTTTTTATAAACCTTAAACTTATTTACAAGACTAGGGTCTGAAGTGGCTTCTCCTCTCTACACTGTTTGAGAAAGATAAGGCTCAACCAGATGTGAACCACTGATGGCCACTCAGGAGCTTTTAAGAACGGAGTCCAGTCATTAGGAAGCAAATTTAGGGCAGAAAAATTCTCTTTGTCTTCCCCATCCCCATCTGTTAATGTAAAAATTCCTATTGATCTATCTTTCAAAAGACAACTAAGTCTGCCATTCACAAAAACTTCTTTATCTAGAAGTAACCTCAGTAATCTCTCCTTTTTTTCCACTTTCTTTGTTTTCACTTCCTTAACACTTTTTTTTTTTTCTACAACCATCTCCTCACCCCCATCCTCAAACTTTTGCTTGGAAAATATGGTCACTTCACACACGAGTTCTCCATGCCCCCATCTCCCTCGTAGTCCTCGACCAAGACACTGTTTTTTCACCTATCACTCTCTCTCAACTGACCCTATTTTCTGTGAAATAGCAGCAGTTAAGAGATGACCTCTCCTTGCCACTGTGCCGGCACCATGGAGAAAGGGTATCATTCATGTGTTTAATGAACACTTCAGTCCTTGGATGCCCAGTGTCTGTGCTTTCTGAGTCTGCCTTACTACAAAAGAAAGAACAAAGAAAGAAAGAGAGAAAGAGAGAAAGAGAAGAGAGAGAGAGAGAGAGAGAGAGAGAGAGAGAGAGAGAGAGAGAGAGAGAAAGAGAGGGAGGGAGGGAGGGAGGAAGGAAGGAAGGAAGGAAGGAAGGAAGGAAGGGAAGGGGGCAGTGATGGCACAGTCTATAGTCCAGCGGTGGCAGTGGTCGGTGGCGTAGGGCTTACAACCTCCACGCACAACTTCAGTTGTTTCTGTGTGTGACCTTAATTTTTGTGATAGCTCACCATCTTTCTGAACCTGGGTCCTCCAATCTGGTTGTCCAGGTTCCCTGTTGATTCTCTGAGTTGCCTCTAAGCCTATGATTCATTTCTTTCTGTTTCTGTTAGCCAAGTCCATTTCTTTTGTTCCAGACGGTAGCCTTGATTGACAAAGGGTTGGCCCTGTGTGACCAGAATGTCAGGCTTGTGTAATTTAGATTATTTGGGAATAACTAGACCTCAGTTCAAAGACTTGATAGAACAAGGAACTGCAGAGGAATTTCTATGACACATCTCATAGACTGAAAATGAATGATGGCTAGATTTCTGAAAAATTGGAGCTACAGAGTAACATATTTATTATCATTTTGAATCTAACTGTGCCTGATGAATCATCTGTTCTGACAGAATAATGTTACAATCTTAGACTAATCAAGTATCTTATAAAACAAAGTACAGTTGTAGCATTTTTTTAACCCCATCTCATCAGAAATTATTCAATGTGCGTCTTTACATCATACAATTTTTAAGTACTGTCCCTTGCTTGAATATATTTCCCATGAATTAGAACTTTGTTTGATTTAGTTCCCTTTTCATATTTCTTCAGAAACTTTACCATCTCAGAATCTCAATTACTTCCCATGGACATCTGGATCAGGCAAATTATTGTATCTTTCTCATCCAATATATGAGCAAGTGTCCATAAAAAATAACATCTGCTGTCTGGTTAATTACACTAGTATCTGGGAAAATATGAAATAATTTTATGTTTTGTAAGTAGTGTAACTCAAATAGGAATCTGGAATCATCTTTCCCATCATCCTCTTCTGATTGTCTATTTATAGCCCAAAGTGATTGAAGAACAAACTTTGGAATGATTGTTACTGATAGAACTTTTTATGAAAATAATTATCTCACTATTTCACTTTCTGTTTACTTTCTTCTTCAAATGTCAACTATCAGCATTTGGCAGAGAGAATGATCTCGCTCAGAAGATGGATTTTCTCAAAGTTCAACAGATTTTTCTGAGAAGAAAAAAACATAATGAGTTGGAATTTATGATAAAGTTGTAACAAAACATAAATATAAAGTGATTTTCTGAAGATAATGATTAAACTAGTTTCTCTCAGTTGCTTTAGCTTCAGCCATAGTTATGTGGGCTACAAACAAATACTTAAAAATTAAAGTAATTATTTTTTGATGAAAGGCTGTTTCCTGCAAGCAGGAAGGTAAATAGGAGGAATGGTTCTGAGTAGAGCTTAGCTTTTACTACTAAGTGGAAATTCTACATGAAACAATATCAATGCTGGTTTCAAATCACTAAACTAAATGCTCTGTTACCAGAAAGTGATGAAATCACCATTGCATTGCTCAGACATCTTGGATTCTGCAGAGCTATTCAGGGTTGCTAAAGGAGGTAAGACAGAGGTGAAAGGAAAAAGTTCCTTTTTAAACTGGCAGGTATACTGGAGTGTTATAAAGGATTTCATCTGTCTTCTCCTCTTCAAATAAAATTTGAAAATTACTGCCTTCAAAGTTGGCATACAATTCCTAAAAAGAAAACTACCTTTAATTAAATTTCATCTTAAAAGAGTGAAGTATTTGCTATGCCATATTTAGGGAGTTCTGTGACTTACAATCAACCTACAGAGTGATAGGGTCTTAGGGCAATAAAGTCGATCCACAAAACAAGGTTTCTGAAGTATAGAGTTTCAGACAAATAGAGCATTTAGCCTGTTCAATTCACTCTAAATTAGAGCTCATTACTCTTCATAATACATTTGATTGCTCTCAAATTCTCAGTAAATGTACCATGAGAGGAGCAGTGCTATTACTTTTGATCAGCAACCAAAGCTTCCTTGGGGTAAGTCAGAGACGTCCCTCATCTCTGGGCACTAGGAAGAATCACAACAGGAGAGCTCTCAGAAGCTGCTGAGCTCGAAAGAACTCAGAAAAAGTGCAGGAGAAGCAAATGATCAGAAGCAAACAGACGACAAACACAATTTAATTCCTGGAGTCATCACTCTTTGAAAGATCAGTACTTAAGCTAAGAGGATCAATTACTCACATTTGTTTTTCTCAAAGGTTCCTTCTTTTGTGTTCACTAAAACAGGGCACAGACCTCCTCCGTCCCAAGAATATGGAGAATCAGCTGCAAAGACATTTAATTATTTTCCGTATTTGGGCGGGTCCAGCCGAAGACCTCTGCTGGAGCCCACTTTCCCTTGCTACAGTCCAACAGAAGTTGAGGAGAAATATGGAAAGGAGTGTCATGTATGAGTGCTGATATTAATCTATCTCCAATATATAGATATAAAATTAGTATACAAAATATCAATAGTATATATACACACATATATAATCAGTATATAAAATATCAATATTATATATATACACATAATCAGTGTACAAAATATCAATAGTATATATATGAACACACATATAT